>NW_024609868.1:15866203-16466203 GCF_016920785.2 Ixodes scapularis | reverse complement strand
TATCACTCGAAAACAGCCGTTAGCTTCGACCAAACGTATGCCGTTTCGCGCAAACATAACTGCGAAGCCCACCTGATCGGACAAGAAGCGCTTTTAAAGAGAAGGATGCAGATTTTGCTTCTGAAGCGGCACCTGGGTCCACATATGGGCGGATCTAGTGGATAGGTGATGCGGCTGCGGGTCGTTCCCTCGGAGGCGATGCACGCGGGTCGAAGGCAAACGGCGAATCGGTCAAAATGCATGTAACAAAACTTGATCTTCACTTGACTCGGACGAGCTTGATGAATCATAGACACGCTCCATTTTTACACGCGGGTCAAACGGAATCGTTCTGCACGCGTGCTAAATTGAACTTTTGGCATCGTTATCGTTTCAAGGTGGTTGGTTTCGGTTTCTCTGCATAATCAAACGGATTGATCCGATTTGGGCGAGGAGTGGGTGGATGTAGTCGTCGAATATCGTTGGCACAGCACCATACCTCAGCTTACGAGCCTTCTCTCCACTTAGAGCTCAGTTCGTAGTTTTTTTTTTTTTGTGAAATGGTTCCTGCATAAGCGGGATTTCGATCTTGAGGGGAACCCAGTGCTCCCTACGCACGGCGACAATCAATTTTGCCCGCCGCTGCACGTCTCGCGGAAAAGTGGAGAACGTCGCCTTGCCCCCCACGCGTAACGGAAATCGCACTCATCCACGAAACAAGTCGAGCACAACAAGCAAAATGAAGCACGCTGCGGCATTCATTCGCAGGCAAACGACGAGTTGGAATTGTTTGCCTTGCGTTATGGGACGTCAGAGCTTCAATGTTGCCAACGAAAGCACCGTTTACGCTAGTGTGTGATTAGAGCAGTTTAAAATTCAATTACTGATGCAAAGGGGCATATAAAATTCAGATATTACACGAACGATGCGTTTTGAGGCAATAACAATGATATTCAATTGTTTTCTCGAACACATTGTTTGACCGGGCAGTCCCTTTAACCCTGACGCGCCCTCACGCGCATGCTTACTGGCAACCTTAGCAATATGCATTGGGGCTGGGTTGATGTGATGTGTACGCAAGTCATATATACTCAGGGACACCTCTCTAATACAACGAAGTTAAAGCTAGGCGTGCCGGTGCCCTAGTTTGGCACGCACTCTTCACTTTTTTTTAAAAATTAAATGGAGCAACACTGAGAAATCAACATTCCCACCGGTGAAGGACGTCGTAAACAGTGTATGAGATTCAGAGCTAGAGTTGTTACTTCGAAGCGCGGAGTAACAACTTGCGCGGTGAAACTAAAAGTCAAAGAATGGTGTCAAACGCTCGCTGCTGTTACCTGTGGATAAAAAGTTGTAATCGTTTGCATAGTGCACAGTTCTTCCTTATGTGTAATTATGTATGCAGTGTTTTGTTGGCTGCCTGGATCCACACACAAGCATTTCTGCTTTCGTGGGCCAGTACGCTATCTTGTGTAAAATATTTCTTTTCGGTAAATAAAGTATTAAAGTATTAAAGTAAAGCATGCTTTTGAACTATGTACCCGAAGCGGCGTCGCTATTTCAAGACGATTTGTTTAAGCTCCCTGAGGTCAAGACCCACTCCTATCGGTTTTGGTGTAAACTCAAATTGCACGCATTTCTGTGATACGTACCCACGGCGTAGACAACCTTAAATACACTAGGTTTGCCATGCAGGTCTACTGCACTGATTAAACTACGCGGGAACACCATCATTTCGAGAGAGACTACACCTTCAACAGTATAAGGAATCGGTTAAGCATTCGCCAGAAACTCATCCTTCCAGCCTTGCTACCGCCACCTAGTGTTCTTCCGCGATGCCGACAGAGGAGCAAGTCGCGTTGACGTCGCCTAACTCGCACAGTGCTTTCCCTGCTTGGTCTGCTGAGCGAGTCGATATCGTGGCTGGTACGCGAAAGGTGTCAATTTGGCGCATCTTTAACTGGTATCCGACTATTGCTGCCGTAACGGCTACTCGGTCATTTTTTTTTAATGTAATCTACCTATAAAATGGCCTCAACAGCCTTGCGTGCCCGAAAGAGTGAGTAATCATCACCACGTCGACAACGCGACACGGGATCACCATAACACGCGCGACTAGCCGTCACGCCAACTGAGCCCAACTGTCACACCTCAACGCTTGGGGGAAGGGGGGGGGGGGAGGGGGGGGGGGGATCGATGATACTTTTCTTGCCACTTCCCGAGACTGCAACCCGAGTTTTGCGGACAACGTGGTGCATAAGGACGGTGGTTGACGCGGGTCCCCCGCTTCGGGTAGGGAGCAGCGGGACCCAGCGGTGACAGGCAGACTTGTACGTAACGCCTTACTTGTAACGCCCTACTTGTGCCTTAGTTAAAACGAGCAACGTCTTTTCGTTACGGTATTTAGTGACGTCTGGAGGGGAACGTGCACAACATCCAACCTAGTTATTCCTCCAGCTTGCTCCTATAATGTTTGTTGCCAGATATATTCGCTAGATAAACCATAACAAGATATGCACAAGGTATGTCAGTATAGCCACCGTTGCTTCTGAACAAACGAGTTAAAAAAGCAAGGAGTCATTAAAGACGACAGATATGGGAAGCGGCGTCTGCTTTATAAAAAAACGTACATGCAGAGTAAAGTGAAAATAACGCCTTACTTTAAAGCTGAGGAAACTCGTTCGTATTGAATCCCAGTAATGAGCAATGCACTCAGTTACCTTTTAAATAGGTAACGAGTAACGATACTTGGTTATTTTATTTTACGAACGCCAGCACGTCCGAGGACGGGGCCAGCTTGGGCCCTGTAGTCGGAGGACGTGGCTGCTCGTCGTCGTCGTCGTCGCCGCCGCCGCTTCGGAATCGAACCGCGGATGTGGTGCGCGCGTGTGGCGGACGCTGTAGTCGAAGGGACGAGGTCCGGGCGTGGCCGCGTCGTCCGACGACGTGACAGCATCGATTGGGTCCCAGGGTCCGGCGGACGACGGCCCTGCCTGGCGTGTGCACCGCTCGCTACCGACTCCGGGGACACGTCTTCCCCCCCTCCACCGAAAGGGGCCACGATTGTCCCGGCCCTGGTCGTCCGCTGCTTCCTCGCTGCTGGCGTCGGAGCGGCCTGTGCGCCTGTCGACGTCACGCTGGGTTTAGGCTTGTACGGTGGCGGACAGCTTACAACCGCGGTCACGCTGCTAATCCATCGTACAAAAGACAGTTTCCAGACACTGTCTGGGGCGTGCTTGTTTCTTGTATGCCAGCAATGTTGGTCATAAAGAAAAAAAAAAAACATTCTGCAGGACACGTTAGAAACATTCGAATCTGTTAAGCAAGCGTGCTTCAAACATGCGTGTCCGCATTGAATTCTTTCTTCGTGTCTGCAGCGAAACACCGCGCACTTTGTGTGATGTTGAGCGGTGTGCTTGCGGCTTAAGGTTATCATCTCATTATCGCTTCTCGGCCAATGGGATTGCAGCCCTATCCGAGAAGAACGCTATATGAGCCAATCGCGAAACAAGAATCTAGTAAGCCATGCCCTGCATTTCTGGCGCTGTCGGAGACTCTAGCCTTTCGCGGCATTACGAGTGCAGGAAAGGCTGTTCCCAAATTGCCAGGGGCTAAACGGCGTCACTATTCCACCCAGTTCGAGACAAATAAGGAGCAATTCTCGTGGTCATTTTTAACGTAGAATTATGTTATAAGGGTTACCTTACCCAGGATTCAAAAAAAAAAGAAACAAAAAACACGTTACAAAAAGTGTTACACAAATTAACAATAACTGTGGTTTCGGGAATTCTCAGAAGATGTTTTGAGACGCCCCTAGTGGAGTTTCCAGGATCGACACGGAAGTGACGTAATCGGGGGAAACGGATGTCACATGATGGGACAACGTCATAACCCATTTTCTAAATTTGCCGGACAGAATTTAGCGGATTTCGTTGTTCTTTTGTTTCTGTAGATCTCCAACTTTGGCAACCATTAAAATAGTGTTATCGCCTCAGCAGGGGTTTCTCGCGAACAATGCCCCGCTCCGATTGGCTGGCGCGGGTAATCTCGTGACCACATGGGTAGAAGAAAACAACGAAGGTCAGTGAATTACGAGGTGAAAAGAAACTTTTGGGGCCTCAAATAAAGCTTGCAATGGGAATGAGTGCAAGGTTTAATAACACGATGGCACTGTGATCGATATGCGTCACGTTCTCCTGAACAAGTATTTTATGAAAACGCAATTTTCCGTGTTTTATTTTTGTTGTTTCTTTGACGAAGCTCCCCGCAGGTAGCTTGTTTTTGTGTGCACTTTGTTGTAGAATAGGCGCTTTGGGAAAGCTTTAGTGTAAGTGAAAGGATAGCATATAAACATTTCACAAAGAACCTTGTATATGATCTCAGTAGACGTGACTAAGGCTAATTTGCACTATGTTGCGAGCGAGAAGTAATCTTTCCACTGCAGTACCTTGAAACTGCAATCAAAGCTTTGTTAAGAATCTGAACCTTGTGCACAAGCATGTGACACTGACTGGAGACGATAAACCCCTCCAGGAAGGGTCACGACCTCGGATTAACATCACAACATCAGTATAATCTTAACTGACGGTCTTCGCAAGCAGCTCTTTTATAAGAGGGAGCATTTAGTTCAATCAGCGCTCCTTTGATATTCCTCGTCAAAGCTATGTAAAACATTCGTAAACATTTCATGGTTTGGCATGATTGGAAATGCTTTTAACGTATCCCGTGTTTAGCGTCTAGCCATAAACATAGATAAGGATATATACAGTATTTTTTTTTCTTTGTTCAACATTTCAATTTATGGATCGATTATTGAAGTTCATTTTTCTTTAACAATACACTTGGATGACTCTCGCTCACAAGTACTGCATTTCAAATTTTATTGGAACGTTTTACTGGGGCCTTTTTCTATCGCTGGTAAGCTATAGGCTAAGATATCTAACTGACCCTTGCGGTTTCTCCATTTGGTACAAAAAATATCGAACAGCGAAGGACGCGACATTCGTTTCTCAGATGCGAGGGCAGCCATTTTGCTCTACAGGAGGAAGAAAGATGTAGGGTTCGAGTCACGATTCCATTTCGTCCCATTACGGGGCTAACCGTACCACATTTTACAATGTATGTTCATTTGTGTATCAAAAAACAAAGTATTGCAGTTGATAGTTTCGCTTACTCTTGATATCCTTCAACACAATCGGATTCCTTTTATGAAAAAAAAAAAAATCATGGGCATAACGTTCATACTAGTTTTCGCTATTGTCGATACAAACCATACCGAAGCATGACATTGAATTTTCGCTGCCGACTATAGGTTGAGTTCCGTCGTATCGTTTGAGTTCCTGTTTGTGTCTCGGTGTTGTTTGGCGTTTCTCATACTTTCAAAAATAATAAAATAAAAATGTGAGTCTCAGAAGTTTTAATCAAACAGTGGATTGAGCCGGGCGGTGTCGACTTAAACTCCCATCGGAGCGGTTTCCCCGCCATGCGTCCCGTGTTTCTCTTTGTGCGGACCTTCCCTCGGAAAGAGCGGTGTGCCAAAGCCGGCTTTACAGGAAAACGCGAAGCGTCTCATACGTCTCAATAAAAACGAAATTGACCATGATGGATGGCTGGTGACGTGGTGCTCCCTCCTGAGCCATTGCCTTCTCGGTACGCCTGTCATTTCCTTCACGTTACGTTACACGTTGACTTATAGATTTTTTAGGAACTTAGAACGTTCCTGTTTTTTTTTTTTAAAGAAGTGTACCCTTACGCAACATGTCTTTGTGTGTGCGTGTGTGTGTGTGTGTGTATGTGTGTGTGTGCGTGTGCGTGTGTGTGTGTCCTGTGGTGTACGTAGCGGTCCGTTCGCCTTTTTTTTTTAAAGTCGGAAATACGCGTCATTGTATTTTCTGGGGTCCGAGAATCGCTACACTGTGGTGCTGGAATGCTATGTGTTGCTGAGCATTCTGGAGTCGGGACCATTTACATGGCGAATTGTATTGACCGGTTTAAACTAAAATGGCGAATAAATAATAACAAAAAGGATTGAAAAATCTTTCAGCCTTTCCGCTCTGGGAAAGAAGGAAGACCAGCGAAGCTGTGCAATGGTGGGAATGAAGTAATGGCCGGCCGCAAGTCGGCAAGCCAGGGTGTAAAGGCTCGAAAGGTTGCTGCCGGTTGTCTGGTTGCCGCCGTACTCATAGATGGCGGTAGCTGTTCGGAGTTTCGTGTCATCGGGTCATTTGAGGACGGACACGATCTTGGAAAAACTAGCCCTTACAGCTCCGCTGTAGAAAGCAATAAAAAAACTAATCTTCAAATCCTATGTAAGCGTTATTTGATAGCTGCATCTTGAGCATTCGAACTGGGCCGGCTTCCTAAAATTAACCTCCGCCACATGGCAAAGTAAATGTCTTTTTAATCAAATTGCATAACTTGGTTAACAGATCAGCTCGCGATCCTGAGCTTCGCGCGTCCACCGAGCTCTGCCAGAAGTGGCGCGCGCTGATTTGCCGGTCATATAGAGGCTTTGCAGCAGCTGTGCATGGGCACCGCCATAACTGACCTTCAGTTTTTGTTTCCCCTTATTACGTTTACCTCACTTCATTATTACCACAGCAGGCCAGGTTATTGCCATCTTAGATTTTATTCTGTCTTTCTCCCCAGCGCTGGGTTTTGTGGAGGCTCGTCCACACCAATTTCAGTGGGTCGGTATCTCGTTCAAACAAGAGAAGGTCAGCAATGGCGGCTGTATTCTGGCGCGTGTGTAAAGCGTCAATAATATCATTCGATGAAAATGACATATACTTTACCGTATTAGCTTGCACTGTATGATAGAAAGCCTGCAAGCTTGGAGCGCGCGTGCGCTGGAGACTCGCCTTCAGGCGTCACTCCGCTCGTGGTGGCCATGGCTGTGCGCGGCTGCTGAACGCGTGCTGACAGCGAGCTTCGCAGTTCTTTTGCAACGTGCATTTCGCACCATCAAGATTGCTGGTCTTAGCAGCCTATTAATGTGAGCTCGTTCTGAGCATACGTAAAGCCCCTTTATCCTGGCAAAAATGACGCCATTAATTGTTGTGTCAATGCTCGAGACACGTGCCGCGCCCCACTTCTGGGAAGAACATGGCGTCAGAAACCTTGCTCAGTGTTGCGCTGTGCCGCCATGATCTTCTCCAGGGCTGCACGTTGCACGTGCCTCGTGCATCGACGCACCTTGCGCTACTTTTAAAACATAAATACGCTTTAAGCATACGCTATAATCATCGCCCTCAAACATGGCGTCCAGTGCCTACCAGAAGCCAACGTTGCTAGAACACTCAATTGGGAAACTCACCCTTGTAAGTTGGGCCGCTGGCGTCCACCGAGATCGAGCAAAATTAAAGCCCCTTTATCCTGGGAAAAGGGGCGCCATTCATTTGAAGCTAAATACGATAACAGCGCTACCATTCAGCGACGAGTTGAAACATGAAAGTTGCTTTATATGGCTACTGCTAAAGTCACTGAATGCTCCCAGAGTACCGAAACTCCCAGGCTCGCGGTGCCAAGATGGCGGCTCAATCTTTTTTTCTTTGCTGTTGTCACCTTGAGCTTTTAGAAAGCATGTTTTTTCGTAAAAACAAACGGAAAAAAACTGTTTGTGGGAACTTTCATTGAAGATTAGTACAAAATAACAGGCGCGTGATTTTTTCTAAATTTATCAGTTTACAAAATTTCGCGGCACAATTAATATTGTTTTTATACAACCATGTCTCACCGGTGATTTCAGGTAGCGCATCCCGACCTGGGCGCGTCCTAACTTCGGTGGTGTACCGCGGCGCGTCCGCTTGGGAGAATGGGGTTGCCATCCCTGAAACCCCCTTCCACCGTATATATTTCGGCGCCAAAATGGCTGATTAACACCAAAACAGAACAGTCACAGCGAACGCTATCGAATGCGATACACCCGAACCAACACTAGCAGCCGTGCAGTTCCCCGAGTGGCCGCTGCGGGAGAAATGGCGGCGTTGCGATCGCCATTAGCTCGGTTCTCGAGTACGGGTCGGTGCCACTTTTTCAGAGCAGGCTCTATAGCAGTTTCCTAACCGAGTTGTTATAGTAAAGTTGCCAGAAGCGCTACCCGAAGCAGACGATGCGTGGCGCGCCAAGCCCCGGCGTTAGCCTCCTGAGAGCCTGCATTACAGAAAGTTTCGTACTGTTCGATCGCGGTCACGTGGTTTATGGGCCGCGTTTTCAGTACGAGCTACGAGGAGATGACGAAAGTTTTGATCGTCTGCAAGCGTCTACGCCTTTTCTCCGGCTTTACTCCTCACCACGCAATAACCCAGCGCATGCACAGTTGCGACGGATCGCTGCAGCAAGTGCCCGCCAGTAAATGGACAACGCTCCCCATGGTTTCAGATGGACCCTCTCTTCATTCTAGGCTCTCGCGTCCCACTCCAACGAAGGTGGCGCCCCCGCACTGAAACAACGGAGGCGGCGCGCAACTTCTTGGACTGCGGCCCCCCTTGTGTTTTCCTCCGTCCGACAGGCACAGAGAATAGAGGTGGCTTTGACTCCGCGTTATGCCTAAAGCTGCGATGCAACAATTTTTGTACTTCGCGCAAATGCCGCTTAGACCAAATGCCTGACATTAATGACCTATGAAACATCCCTTCGTTTTTCACCACACGCTAGATGTCACACAAAAAATTAAGGAGAAACGAGCAGCCTTCACTACTTGAACTCGCAGCCAGAACAGTGGCCACGTGATCTGGAGCCGATTATACGCCGTCCATGTTGATCGTAGCCACGCTCTGGGGTTGGCAAAGCACAGGACACGCGCCGAGTTCCAGACATTGTTATGGTTGGGGTATTGTCGTCATTGCAGCGATTGGACGCGGGCCACAACCCGAATGATTGTCGAGCTATTGATTATCGCGAGCTTAAGTTAAGTGCTCACCGCAGTGCTCAGGCCCAATCTATGAACCGCATTTAAATATGGTGATTGGGAATACTGCGTCCCCCCAGCGCCCGTGTTTCCCTTCTCTCTTGTGTTCGTCTTTTTGGTGCTTTTAATCATAGTTCGAAAGGTTCATCACCAAAAAACCCGAGAAAAAGTATTATTACGTCATCAAATTTTGCGAAGGAATTTTGCGGAGATTCAAAGAAAACGCTCGCTTTTACCCTTGAAATCAAATCGCTACAAAGGAGTTCATTGGTCATTGGCGTTGTGTGCGAGTAAACTTGGGTCCCACTAGTGCCAGTAAGCTCGTGTAAATTGAAAACCATTTTAAGGGAATATTATTGCATGGCCTTTTTATCATACAACGCTATCAAGGTTGGTGGCTCGAGCATGGGGCTTGATCTCGTTGATCATTGGCACGTGTTCTCGCTCGAACGGAACGTGGTATCGCCGCCTGTTGGAAGTTTTTCGCAACCCACAGTGAGGAGACTTCAACTTCTTCTGGTGCAAGCAAGTGCAGTGCCAAGCTTCTATGAACTATGAAAATTAAAAACATAACCTCGTGGGTTACACGTGCAGTACCCACAGTGAGGAAAATAGAAGCGCCCCTAGCGAGCTCCTCACGGCGAATAAAAAGTTGGTTCTTGTTTTATTTTTATTTCATATACTCTCAATTCTTGTCAGAACCCTTACAGGAGTGGGAAGAAGAGAAACATTTCAAACAAAAGTGCACTGGTTCAAATTCCACGCCCGTTTAGTTACATACAGATCACAGAAATACATTTAAATCTCCGAGAGACACGCTCAATTAAGAAAATAACTTGTCTGCATCTTGACATGATACAGCAGTTTCAGACAATGAATTCCACTCGTGTGTTGTGCGGGGGAAATTCTAAATTTGAAAATACTTCTTATCTCAGTATTCTTGTGTCTGTCGACTGCGTTTGTTTCTTGAAATTCTAGATTGGTGAGTCACAGTATAGGTGACCCTACCGAAAAATCCGGTATAACTTTTCGCTATCCGGATTATGGAACCGGAAATCTATCTGGATTCTATGTGGACTCTATCTGGAATTTAGGTTTTCAGAAATTATTCCTTTGTCTGCAATCTGGATTTCGGGTTTCCAGTAACAAATTTCCGGTTCCATATTCCGGATAGGAAAAGTTATACCGGATTTTTCGGTAGGGGAGGTCTTATATAGGATGATTTAGTCGAGTCTATCCGCCGAATTCAGAAACCTCACTCAAACTACACTCAAACAGAAGGGCCCCTCCACTTCCTCGAGGAAGGCGCGAGGGCCGGCGCTGGCCAGTCGCGACGGCGGATCCGTCCTCGCGATTGGCCAGCGCCGGCCCTCGAGCCTTCCTCGGGGAAGTGGAGGGGCTTTCAGTTTGAGTGTAGTTTGAGTGAGGTTTCTGAATTCGGCGGTATCTCTTTTGTTCTTGTAAAAGCATTGGGAAGTGCATACACATACACATAATCATGACGCTGACAATAATTGTCCGCGACTGCAAATAATTACCTAGGTAATGAACTAATTGAGTTTACATAGCATATCCTCAGAGAGTAAAAACAAGTGCTCCTTCGCTTTTCTCTTTTCTTTTCTTTTTTCTTTCTGCCGTTAATAGTGGAAGTTAACCCCCTCACACATTCCTGAGGAGGAGGGGGGGGGGGGGGTGCGTGATTGAGTGGAGGCGGTGGAATGCTTACGGGGCAAAAGGCAATTTGGAGCTAACTGAAGTGCGAGCTCTGCCCAGCGAGAAGTAGCGCCGGACTCGGTAATGCTATTTCCTGGAAGACCTCGCGGATTTTCTTCTCCTGACCCATCATTACCATTAGGCGCGCCGTTTTGCGCCCGTGTGGGCCCCTGGCGTTTTCGCTTGAAATTGAAACCTCGGCGTTACGGCAGATAATTTCACTCGTAATTTCTCGCTCTCCGAACCGAGTTCCTCCCGTGTATGAACATTTATTACTTCCAACTGAAAACAACTCTGTCTGTCTCTACGACGAGTTATCGTCATTTAATGCACCGGACTTTGTTGCCGGTTTTGAGGTAATTGCTGACCAATAGATTTCCAGCTTGAGTTCGGCAGGTGTGACCACAATTTTGCAAACCGCTTCGTGCTGTCAATCCCCATTTGTTCGTGTGAAATAGCTCGTGCTTTTTAGCGGGAACTTTTGCGAGGATGCGTTTTGATTAAAGAGAAGCTGAAGAAGTCTTAAAAAGAAAAAAACAAAAAACAAATTAGAGGTGAATTTTAAGGTATTTTTATCCCGTTAATCTGAATATCACGCTTGTTTTCCCCGAAGTTGTAATTGAACGCGTGAAAACACGAAAAACATCCGACCAGTCGTTACGCCATAAAAGGATCTTTCGGTCGCCTAGCGCGTATCGATCGTGTGGGCAGCGCGTGCAATTGCAACCTTGCCAAGTATTAGTGACTCCAGCGAAATCGACGGCACCTAGCGGGTAGAACATGAAGCTGTGGCAACAGGTTCGCCCTCTAGCCTTCTCGAGTGAATCAAACGTTCACAGCGCTTGGTGGTCTAAAGACGAAGCCGTGAAAGTAGGTTCAAAAACACGTGGTGAAAATCACCAATATTTGAAACCAGTCGTGATGTCTATTTTTTATTTTTTTTTTACCTTTTTCAAAACACCGAGACTGAGCGTGCGTAGCTTTGATAGGCGCTGAAAATGCGCGAGAGCGGAGATTGCGAAATCTCCTTTCATGACGTCACGCTTAGGGAAGGAGCGGCTTCGGCGGTACTTAAAAAAAAAAAATGATGTTCGGCAGCCTCCTGGCATCAAATTGAAAAACAATCTGGATACTCGTCATCCTGGAGAACAAATGAAGACAATTGAAGTATTTCTGCTTAAATATAGGATGGCTTCGGTTTCCGTTTAAAATAGGTATGTTTAAAGTGTACCTGTGAAGGTGCCCCAATGAAAAGACCGCTGTGGTTGTGTTGGGGCGCTTTAATTAAAGATTATTACTGTTGGTATTATTATTACTGTTGAATTTATACGGGATAAACATCATTATCATTGTGACAGTTTGCTTTCCTTTGAGTGTAAATTCTTAAAACTCATCAATTAAGATTTGTTGTATCGACTGGGATACGAAGTCAGCCCGAAGGTTATGTCGCGGCAAAACATGTCGTCGAAATATGTGGTCTAGACCTTATTTACTACTTCGTTTACGCTCTCTGTGAAAATAACACACTTGTTGCATATTTGTTTATCAAAGTTGTATTTTAAATAAGAGAAGTAAATTTTAGCGGGAAGAATGAAGGGAAGAGCCTCAGTAGCGTTCTGAATTTGCGTTGAAGGCCAATTACAACTGTTATTTAGATGGTGACCAAAACATTATGAATACCCGTATAGACGAACGTAAGGCGAATTTCACATCACAAAGAGTCATCGTATAAAAACGCAGCAAGACTCCATCGTAATGAATAAAGTATATGATATGATATAATATGATATGATAAAGCTTTTTTTTTATTAGCCAGCGCAACGTTTTGTTTTATTTATTACATTTTCTGTGCATTCCTCAGTTCTTTGCACCGGGGATTCTCGGTGGTCTCATTTTTATATAAATGTTTTTAGCTGGTGTTAGCTGCCCCATATTAGAGGTATAACAAATGCGGAAACGGATTAAATTTATAAAATTAATAACTCATTATTCACATGTTCCTGTATAGCATTACGCTTCGTTCTTGAGCCACCGCGGTAGCTCCAGGGAGAAACGCCGGCCTTTTGATTTATATATGGTGGCTTAAGAACCAGGATGAATTGCCCTTCAGTCTGACGGAGGCTTATTTGGAAAATGCGCCGTGTGACCGAGATCTCGCAGATGCGCATAAAAAGATCCCCAGGTGGTCGAAATGAATCCCCAGTTCTCCGCTGGTGCGTGTTGGGCTGTTTGTCTTTGGTTCGTCACAAAAACTACTGAATTTAATATTTGCTTGCCCTAATAAAAGCTACAGAAAGCAAAATACATATATATATACACAGTCGACAAATTTTTAATAGCGAAAACCAGTTCAACTTTAACGGCGCTCCTTGTAAGCGTTACAAAAATTGCATGGTTCTTATAGCAGGCAGTGATGTTCATTGACAGCCTTTTATGCAATCATGCGTGCTCATTCAGAAAAGTAAATATCGTTCGCGCCTAAGTTCCGCGAGGACATTGACTTCTACGTCTCGCATGCGCAGTTGGGCTCCCTCATCCATTAATCATACCTTGATGTCACTTTGTGAAACTCGTTATTTTTACGAATCGTGCTTTGCAGTTGTTTTGTTTAAGTCAATAGAACGGCCCACCGATTCTGAAGACCGGTATGTGGCGAGGTTTTCTGAATGCGACAAATGTCGGACCATGCAGACCGTGAAAGATTCATCGACAATTTTGGGGAAATTTATAGACTCAATGTGCCCAGGAATGATGCGAAAATGGGCTCGACTGTTTAATGAACGGTGACATAGCGTGCAAATTCCATTGCAGAGTTATAGACTTCCTTTGACCACGGACAATTTAATGTGAATAAAAGCATTCGAGAAAAGCGACGCTTTACAACTTCTAATCTTGCAACACATGTCTTTGATGTTTCGAAGTTTTCGAAAAATCATTAGGAAACATTTTTGTAGCACAAATGAGTGCCAAAAAGTGCCGGTTCAAGTCTCTGGTGGCAGTTTACAAGGAGGTTATTAAAAAACTCTTTTGGCATAATATATATATAAAAAAAGTCATAACATAGAAGAGGATCGCTTCTGAAAATAAACCATCAAGGTATGCAGAAAAAATTTTAAAGTAAACACTTTACAAACAGTTTTAGAAGTTTTTTTAATCCGAAACGAAACTCACTTTATGACGGGCCTCGCATAATTAACTGACAATTTGTCTAAAGACATGTCTGATTTTTATCACGTGTATTCAGAATTTTTCTGGGTGGTTTTAGATAAGATCGAGCAACCATGTCCAGTGAAAAGTTTTAATTCTTACGAAAAAAAGTCTATTTTGCTCATTGTGTGCCCTGGGAAACGCCAAGGGTTCGCTCGTCTCCTCAGCACGGCTCATGATTTCTGTAGGAGTCGGGAGGCTCCAAATGGGGGTGAGGGTGAACGCTGTAACGGTACACTTAGTTTATAGAACCCCGCGTTGGAGATGTTTCGTCTTCTGCCTGTCTGCTTTCGGGATCTCAGCTTCGGGGGTGGCTTTTCTCCGTGTATAACTTCTCTGCCTACGAACGTGCTTTGTATCGCTCATGACTGTTCTTGTGAGCTTCTTTCGGAATATGTTCGTTCTTGCTTATGCTCTTGTTTTTGGAATGTTCATATTTGTTTTGGGCACCGAGCCTTCTGATTGGCTCTAAGAAAACCTTTTGGAATTGGTTTCCAAAGTGGCCTCAGAATGCTGCTAAACTCAATAGAAGCAGCCGCCAAAGACCCGTGGACGGCTTGCCTCCCGGATACCATGCCGTGGACAATACGCTGCCACTGGATGCCAACCTCCACGTCCGACTTCCTTTGGCTGTGGAGTCTTCCGGCCGAGGGCTCGCGAACTTGGGAGCTCTTACGGTTGCGGAGGAGTTTGGCTCGCCCGCCTTTTTGTGGATCCTTGTTTGCCGAGTTCAGCTGCGGTCGGGGCACCCGCTGAAGTGGTGGTCGAGGAGGACTCCAGGGAAAGTCACTAGAGATAGGAGTATTTCTTCCCCAAGAGTTTCTTGAAGAATTGTCCATATCTTTTGCAAAAGAGTAACTTGTCTGTGTTCCATAAATAAACAGTTGTTAGCTAATATCAAAATCGTCATGAACGGAGCAAGAACCTATTTTATCCGCGACAATATTTAGCCCTATCATGCCCTTTCAAAGACATTGCATTTATTTTTATTTTTCAATTTACGGCGCGCCCAATACGATTGTAGCAGCAGAACTGCCGTTATTGGTGCACAAAAAGATAATACGCTGCCAATTTAAAAAAGGACAAGAAAATGAGCGAAACGTTTGTGAGAAAACAGTACTGAGGCAGTTTTTCTTTTTTTTTTTTTCTAAAATCAATTGTTTATAAAGAAATATTTCAGTTGAACACAAAAAATACAAGCGCCGCTTTTCGTAAACAATAATTAGTACCTATATCTCGGTTCTCTCAAACACTTGCTTGTTTGCAAAAGCTGGTGTGGGAACGGACTTGAAAAAGTCCGCTTACACGTATATGTTCATTGAACGGGAAGCTTGGCGGCGGTAAACTGACACGCGAGGTAAGGCATGGGATTTCCGGTGCAAAGGACACCACAATCGGACTGCCTCTGCAGTGGCCGTGAAATTGAAGGCGCATAAAACTTGTTGAGCTGCGAGATGCAGCTGGGGATTTTAATTTTACAGGCGCGCCCAAACTTGGAGCGGTTTCTTTGTGCGTTCTGCCTGTGACGGCTCACGCCTGTCTACGAGTTCTCAGCAGTTTCTACGGGTTAAGGTGCGCATGCGCATTGATGCGCATGTTTTGCGCTGATTTATTTGAGAGACGCGTGTGGTGGCCTGCTGCGGACGCCCCACGCAAGTCGGATTCCTGAACCGAGGACCCGAGGAGTCTCTCTCAAGCTCCGGGGATACCCGATACCATCCAAAATACCCGGCGGCGGGTGGTGCACGAAAGCACCCGATGTCAAAAGCCCCGTGTCAAATGCCCCGCAACAAACGCCCAGTCCTTTTTGCCGGGCTTTCAAGAGCCCCAGTTTCAGAAGCCCATGACGCAAATCCCCCGTGTCAGGTGGCCGGGTCCTCAGCGTAACAACGGAGTAAGTGTGCACGCGAGCATGTGTAACGTAATCATGTTGTAGCTGGGACCCAAGTAAGGAGTAGCGGGATAAAACTTCCCGCTCTTCAGGCGTGCACTAAACATATTCACATCTTGCGACGTTAGAAGTAAAAATAAGCAAAAAATAGAAGTCACTGGCAAAACATTTGAAGTTACAGGTATTATCGATAAGCATTGAAGCGAAGCTTTCGTTGACTCTGAAGCACGCGCAGATTCACAATTCCGACGAAGTGGGTTCTGTCAAAACTTTAAACCGCAGCTCATGGCTCCATACTTATCACAACATCAAACATTTGTTTTATTTTTCTTACGTCGTTCTAAAAAAACTATTTGTATTTATCTAGCTAGATAAAGTCTACAGTTCTGCGTTTTCGTATGCTTCTATGACGGAGTAGTGCATCGCTGGTGATGCAGATTTATCTGCATAGCCGCTTGTACGTCATCCCAAGTTTTATCGGCATTTCAAGTCAACCTTGTTTTGTTGTTTCATTCACTTAAAATACCTTTAGTAAACCCTGAACGTGGGACATGGAACGTGGAACAGTGCTGGTTGAAGCGCGAAGAGAGTGGGACGGGGTTGTAAGGACGGGGCTTGTTGCACGTGGGAAATGCGGGACGGGGTAATTGGACGCGGGGTTTTCGAAACGTGGGGCTAATGACGCGGGGCTTTTGCGACAGGGATTCTGCACGTGGGGCAATCATGCCACACCCCCGGCGGCGTGGCAGAATAAACACCATAGCCATAGCCTCCCATATACAGACAAAGCCTGGCGGATCGCCACGAGAAGCGGCCGCCGAAATGGAAAAGGGGGAGCGGCTGACAACGGATGAGAGGGGAGCCACGTGACTGGCGCTCCGCTGCGGTGAGACTCCGAAACGCACTTCTTCCTAGCGAACAAGAGTGTGTTCGGGTCGTCGCCGCTGCAAAAGCTGTGCGCTGACTTCCAGGTTTCCTGAGAAGTGGTTCTTTGATGCTCTGTGCTACCCGATCCTCCCACTCCATATCTGCGACCGGGCACTCTATGGCTCCGTCGTCAAACTGCCAGGCTTTGTGAGAATAGAGGCGGCTATGCCACAGCTCTCCCCGAGGGGGCCCTGCCAATTAGCGAGATAGACAACCTGCGTCCGACGGCCGGAGCGGAAGTATTATCTTGATTTGGAAAATCTAGAGCAAGATTGAAGCTAAGCTCTTCTTTAAATGGTTTTCAAAATGTTGCAAAATGAGTGAGCTGCCTACATGACTTTTTGAGGACAACGCGCCTTTTCAATGAAAACTTGAATGAACGTTGAACACACCTGTCCAACTTGTAATAAAACAACATTCTGGAATTTGTCTTGTGCGGATTTTCAAAGCTCGAAATTTTGACAATTTTGCATTGTTTGTCATGTCTGTGATTTTTTATTGCAAAATAAAAATGCTTCGCATAGAACACTATATTTTTTACTCATATTACTATAGACCGACACGCGGGCTTTACGTCATGGTGCTGCGGCGGCGCTGCGAACGCGCCGGAGCCGGGGGGTGTGGGCAAAAGGGCGCACGTTTTGCATGGGCGTCATAGCATTTCAGCATGCCGCGAAGCTGTGTTGCCGTTAATCTCGCCGAAATATAGAATAAAAGTAGCGGTGTGAGCTTCTACAAGTGCCCGCCAGACTCTGGAAGGCATAGAAGGTGGATAATATCCGTGGATCGAAACTTATGATCGCCTCGCGCGAACGACCGTTTGTGGGGCAAGCACTTTCTTGGAGGCAAGTGCGGCTTCCATTTCAATCTCCGTCCTGAGGCTTGCTTATGTGCAGGGAAACCGTCGTCTGATCGAGACCACCCGGATTTTGTTCCCACGGTGTTCGCGCACAAAGCACCGGCCAAGCGCTCGTTGGAGGCTCGCTACAGAAGGGTATGCACTTGATTTAGTGTGTGATCCATGTTTGTGAGGGTAAAACCGCTAAAACAACGGACGAGCGCTCTGTGTTGTTCGTTTCTTTTACTCGTCCGTTGTTTTTAGCGGTTTTACCCTCACAAACAAGGCTCGCTACGTTCGTGCTACCCATCAGAAGGGTATCGTCGACAGAACGGCAGTATTGTAGGCGTTACCGAAAAAAAGTAACGGAATACGTTACTCGTTACTTGCAAATCAAAGGTAGGCGTTACTGAGCTACGTTGCCTAAAAAATAAAAGGAACGCGTTACCGCTGCCGATAAAAAGTAACGCACGTTACTTCTGAGTTTCTTTTTAAATTATGATTTAACACGTTTTACGGTTTTGACAATACAGGTATCCAAAAGCTCATATCAAGAAACATTATGTTCATGCAGAAACTGAATATAATTACTTTATCTCTTTTTGCAGTTTCACCTAAATACTCACGAGAAAAAACGTAAAGAAAAACATGGCTTGACGACCGAACATGAAAAAATTGAAGGGTAATTTTATTAACGAGTAACGTAACTAGGTTACTTGAAATAGTAACGTAAGTACGTTACCCGTTCCTGTGTTGAAAAAGTAACGAGTAGGTTACTACGTTACTGAAAAAAGTAACGCGTTCCTGGTAACGCCGTTACTTGTAACGTGTTACCGCCAAAACTGCAGAACGGACAAAGCGTTACTGCTTGTCATGCCTTGTGGTCAGTAGGAAAAATAGCATACCTTGACTTGAAGACGCTGTGTATATTTAATTAATAAATACACCTCCGCAGACCCACATTCTGCTGATTCCGCCGGCAGTGCGGAAACCGACTCGAAGTAATCGTACGCCTCGAGAGACTTGTACGCCTGCTCCGTGTCGGCCGTGAACTGGCTTGGCGAAAAAACTAAATAAACGACGACGTGAGCCGTCGACTTCGGTGGCAGCAACTTCACGTCAGAAATCCAGCAGGCCTTGTTCACGCCGTACGGATTCCCGTAGGCAACGCCGTCCACGCGCAGTGGCTCGGGTAGCGAGCTCAAATAGTCGGGCATAGCATACGACATACGTTGCCAGGAAATACGACTCACAAAGAAAGCTAGAAGCGTCCCTACAACTTCCACAACGAGCGCACGCCAGACAACGGAATGGCGAAAACACGGAGAGCCGGGTCGCTTTTGCCCACATAGCTACCGCGCATCCCCGGCCTTCCGGCCGTGTTGGTAAACAGCGCCGCTCCGCGTGTCGGTGCTTTGTCCCTCTTGTTCCCCTTTTCCAGGGATTATTTTCGTAATTCTATATGTTCAGTTTTTTCACAAAATATATTAGGTCCATAGCGACAACGCTTGGTGTTTTATAACTATTCACAATACCGACTTCGCGAAAGTCGCGAACCGCGCATGCACTTGACCGAAAGCGACAATGTGATTTACGTTCCGTAACATAATTGTTATAATTCACACACCCAAAAAAAAAAAAGTTCATGGCGTCTTTTCGGGCGCACAAAGAGCAAAATATATTTTTTTCGTAAGAAATGTAGACCGGACATGGTTGTTCCATCATATCTGAAAACGCCCTACAATTAAGACAAAATTTAAGGTTATATTTAGGCTCTTTACGACGCAACTGTGTATGCCCTACATTGAACGACTAACCTGTACTCTTTTAATCTGAGTTAGCGGGAAAACGAGACCGCAGGAGTGCTCAGATAGCACCCGATGTCAAACGTTCCCGTGTTCTCGCTAACTCAGATCTAAGATATAGTACATTGTCGACTCCATGTGGGGAACTCCGAATGGGACCCGCGAGAGTCGTTATGCACTTAAGCCGCAGCCATACTGTCCACAGATCCAACAAGATACTGCAGACATGATAACAGTATTATTTATACGGACACGCTTCAAGCAAATTCGAACCATGTTTACTTCCTACATGTGTGCGGTTCGAACATAGTTTTTCTGCGATCGATATAACATCAGTATCTCCCAAAAAACAGTGTTTGCAGACTGTCTGTTATATTAGCCGTGTGATCGCGACTGAAGTATTTTACTCCCTCTGAGATGACCTGAAAACAATTTTAATTATATTATCACAATCTTCCGAGTGAGACTGGACTTCTTTGTCACACGATCTGGTCGAATGAGCGTGCGGGGCTCCACTGTCGGTCCCTGGTTCCTGGGTCGGTTTCGAAGGAACTCCGTCCGTAACTGACGTTTTCGATCGGTAGGTCACCGGTGCCGGACAGCGCGCAGCTGGCGCTTCCTCGGGACACGCTCATTACTTCGCTGGCGTCGGCCTCCGACAGTTATTTTGCCTTGTCCAGCGCCCGGGCGCACGCGTGTCGAGACTGACGTGGCTCGGTTTAGACACCGGAGCCAACGGGGGTGCGGGGAGAGTGGAGAATCGATCACATTCCGTAGCCGGTTGTCAATACAAGCCGGGGTAACGTTGGCACCTCCAGCGCGTGTCGGTCAATGTCGGGAAACGAGCAATCCGGTGACAGCTGGTGATAGTTTGCGGTGAGTGGCGACTCCGGTAAAACCGATTTTGAAGTGTGGATTGCTTTATAACTGTTTTTTTTTTTAAACTGGGGGAGGTGTAAGGGGGAGGGGGGGGGGGGGGGCTTAGGAATTGATTTTTAACAGATTCAGAAGTTTTCGGTGTCTATTTGTGATGTAGAAAAAAAGTCGGTGTTTATTGAGACTTGTGTTGAAGAAAGCAGAACAAGGGCGTGCGATTCTCCAAGCTCCAAGGAACATAGGCGTGACCTCATTAAGCTGGAAAACCTCCCGGTTGTGATAAGAGAGGCTATCGCTCTAAACCAAACGTTTCACAAAAAAAAAGAAAAAAAGAAGCACCTTTATCGAAAACGCGACAAATAACGGGCAAAGGCAGGCTTGCTTGCTGATCGGGTGTATATTGTGGAAGTAGTTTCACTCTAAAACCTGGCAAACCAAAGGATCTAAAACCACCTTTAATATCAACACGCAACCTCTTCATCGCTCGATCGAGGGACTTGTCTGTTAACGCAGGTGCTTTATTGGACGACAAAGCAAATCATGCGAGACAGTGGCCGATATCTCACTTTACAGGCAAGGAACATCGGTGATCACGATTCTCCGCCGGCCACCATCTTGCCTACACACACCTTTTCAGCCCTTACCAATGCCGAGTTGCTGGCCTGTGGACGCTTACGTGGGGTCTGATGTTCCTCAGGAGAGAGCTATAGCCCATGCTCAAACCCCATTGAACAGTCCATGAGACAAAGGTGGGAGTGCGTACAAGGCGACGCAAGACCGTTTTTTCATGGCGGCTGCCACGTTAAATTCTGACGTAGCTAAGTTGCGTAAAAACTGCAAATTACTTCATTCGCCGACTCATAGGGTTAGAATTCAAGAGGTTCGGCGCCAATAATTCTACTCTTTTCTTGGCTCTACCTTTTTATTGCAGTTAGGTTCAAACTAATTACTTTAATTTATGTCGCCCAATTCAACTACGTGATATGTTAAGATAGCAACCGTAACGCGAAAAAGGTGTATACGCCGTGCAAGTTTGTCTGCTCCTTGCACGCCTCGTGCTTTTGTTTCCCCCCTACCTGATCGATGACGGTGCTCGCCCTGCTGCCTAATCATCGCTCGCTCCCTGCGTATTTTTTTTTTATTTTACCCTTTCATTGCTGTGCCAACTGCTCTTTATGACAATTTGCTGGATCGCGAGCCCCACTTTGTCACTGCGGCGTATGTGCTGTCACCGGAAGTTTCGAATCGGCCATCTTGGGCCTGTGTGAAATCTGCCGGATGAAGCATTGCCGAGGCTGGGCGGCTGCGTGCTGAAAGGCTCGTTTTATGCTCGTTCGCCGTCCTTCGCCGAGTAAGCTTTTGAAGACCCTGTGTAAACGGTCGTAGTTGTCTTTGAAAACTGTAGAAAATTTTACGAAAGCGCAGCACCGCAGAAAAAAAGGCACAACTCGTCGAACGCATATCTCGCGGTCAGGTGGCGTGATCAAAGGACATATCTTGGCTTAACGAAGTGCTGCGCCTCTGTGCCTAATTCGCACGCTTGGATACCGATCAAGAATGCACACCGTGGTAACCCTTTAAAAAAATAATTCGCGAGTTCAACGTGCTTGAAGCTGTATGCTTCTGGAGCAGATTTGTAACTTGCAGCACTCCCTACAGTCCAGCGCTGCTCGACTGTGTTGCTCTAGCTCTTTTGCGTGTGATGTAATTCATATCAATTCGTGGAGATTTCGAACAAAGCCATGGTTAATATAGCGCATGATAGTAACCGATGATTTTTATTTTTTTACTGATAGCAACCCGTGATCAGTGATCTCAACTCGCCAGAACAGTTGGACGATCCAGAACTGTGCGATCGATATGTATACGCACCAAAGACATGTGCGCGAGACATAGCTTCAAAACTTGCCTGAATGATTAATACGTCGACACGGCGTCGATTCTTGATCGGTATTTAGGCTTGGCAGGGCACAGAGACTCAGCTTTTGGGCGTGCTAAGACATGTCCTTTGATCACGCTGCCTGATCGCGAGACTTGCGTTAGACAAGTTGTGCTTTGTTTCGGCGGTGCTGCGCTTTTGTAAAATGTTTCACTAGTTTTTAAAGGCAGCTATGGCGGTTTTCAGAATATATTCGACGAATAACATCAATGAGCAGAAAACTTGTCTTTCAGCACGCAGTCGCCGAGCCTGTGCAACGCCTCACTCGGCAAATTTTACACAGGCCCAAGATGGCCGATTCGGAACTTCCGGTTACCGCATTAGCAACCTTTTTCCAGTAACGAGCGCCGTCTAGCAGTTTTTCTGAGGACTACAAATCGAGGACACTCCAAAGCGGAGAAACAATCGCCCTTCGTAACTCGTCTTTCTCTTTCACTTACATTATCGTGATTCTCTTACTACCACGCCGTTTCTTTTTTTTTTTATTGAACTTTTTACAAGCCACGCTTTTGCCAAGAAGTATGCGGTTTTTATAGGTAGTTTATTAACCCTTATTTTTTTTTAGTTTAAAGAAAGTTGTGACCCTAACTGCATAACTGTTGTCTTCAAAATTACATTTGTTGCCTTCAAAGTCAAGTTTCTGGTAACAATGAAAAGGGGAGAAATTTGTTTAAAAATTTAGCGCTGCCATCTGTTGGCAGAGCCTCAAACTAAGCCACGAGCGAGCCTTGTTCGTTCAAAACGGTTGAATGCGTAAACTGGGGAAAGCAGACGAGCTATACTCGTCCTGGACACTTGGCGAAAAAGTCGGCGAGAAATCTGGCTGCTGTGATTGGCCGACGCCGCACTTGACCTTGGCGCCGGCCAATCATAGCCGTCAGATTTCTCGCCGTCTTTCTCGCCAAGTGTCCAGATTAGGGCCCCTGTACGGTTTGGGGACGGCTCCAAGTTGACGAGCTAGACTCTTCCAGTCCGGTTAAGAAGTCAATGCGATTTATTGCCTTTATATCGTATTGTCTTAAGCAAAGTATTTATTTAGTAATGCTTTCTTACTTTGGTAGTATTTCTGACAAACAACTTTTCAAACGTTTTTACACCGTACCTAGAAAACATTAAGAGGGGAAAAAAAAAAACGTTCGGAAACAACAACAATGGAAAATGAAGGGTATTTCTAGGGTCTATCACAGCCGAAATGCTTCCTTTCGCTCTTTTCTAGAAAGTATATCTAAAAGGCTAAGCGCATTATTGTTCGATTTTCCACACCCGTTAAACATACGAGCATTGTTTTTGAGCTGCGAGGCCGAACTTCGGGAGTGTTCACCAGATGAACAGCTGCGATCTGTTTTTCGTTGTTGATTGTCCTGTATCTTGGGCGACAGGGCGTGAAAAATAAACGATTGCCGTTTTTTTTCCCGCTTTCGTTTTGAGCAACCAACGGCCGAGCAAGAGAATGGTATCCCTGCATTGTATCGCTACACATGGCGATCCTCAAAGGCCGTTGAACGAAGAAAGTAATCACTCTGCTGATGCTTCGCCGTGGCACCAATGACGCTGGATGATACGAACGGAAACAAGTCAGCCGCGCAGTTCCATGCAAACTGCAGTGAAGCACGATGAACGCGATCACAACACGATTTAATCTAACGTTAGCTAGCTACTTAGCTGGTACTTGCACAGCAACGTTGCTGCCCTCCAAAAAAGGCGGCAAGACGCTGTGAGCAAAAGTAAGCGCAGAGGACTACTGGGTAAATGTCCATTGTCATAGAAGTCGGTGGGTGTGGCCCTGCTGGCGTTCTGATGCGCCAACGATGTATTTTGGAACGCTTGGTCGGCGTACTGGCATTGCCTTTACTCCGTATTATATCCATCCTAATAAGTCCAGATGCAGCCGACGCTACGAGGTGATGGGACCGATCAGACAGCCTCAAAACCACACCATCATGGGGTTCGGAAGATTTATGTGCGTGCTTTATCATCGCTGAACCAATCAACACCGAGGATAAAAGAGCCTACCGTACTTCTCTAATTTCTTCCTTTGCTCGCCACTGGGCGCCTTCCAACAGCCAGCATCACCCCCTTTAATGTCTCCGCCATTTAGGAAAGTACTCATCGTCTTTCCGTGTATTTGACTCGACAATAACAAAAATAAATTAAAGAGCAGACGCCTTTTTTTTTCTTTTTCTCTTCCAGTAATCAATTCATGACAGCGCTTTCTCAAAGGTTAACTCTCGGATCAAGCGAAGATCCTTCCTTCGAAGCTTTCTCACGAAAGACCGAGAAGGATATGTCTCGCTCCATTTGAGCGCGATATTTTGTTCGCGCTGAGCACTCGCTTAGCCTTTCCTGGGGTCTCGCGTCGTTCCGCTACATCTCCTTAAAAAACCGTCGACGCCCCGCGACTTTGGCTCCGAGAGGCAGAGCATGAATAACCAAGTCAGGCGTGAGCTCTGACGATCGTTTTCGCGCGAGGGGTCCCGGCTAACACCCCGACCAATCACCCCACCCCGTTCTCCGCGCTGGCTCGCTTTTTTTAAAATATTTTATATCTCTTTTCGTTACGGGCGGACGTCGCTGAGTACGAGGGGCGACTTGTGGCCATTCGTAAGGAGCATGTAGTAAAAATAAAAACTCTCATATATTCCAACTTGAGTTCAGTTGAAATAAGTACTTATGGCTCTACGCAAACTGAGTCGCGCTATGCCCACTTGTTGATCCTGTTTTCAAGCGCATGCTCAACGCGAGCTCTCACTTGTCGTCTGCAATTTTAAGGAGGTGTTTCTCCCTTAAAAATGATTGACGTATTTGAAGTAAGCAGAAAATCGTACTAATAATAACGGTATACTCGTACGTATATGCCGTATCCTCCGTCCGGATCCTTGCAGGAGGGCGAAAGAACGCTTCATCTTAAAAATGCAGTCTCCTAAATGACATCGAGGACGACTGGAGCGAGTGAAAGGTCAATCTCATTGTCGCACCACTTAGTTATGTGAGGTCTTGGCCTTTATTAAAGTCCTCCCGCAGATTGTGGTGATTAATCCCCCCAGTTCTCCTTGGGAAAAAAGCAGACGCGCAGACATTTTTGAGCCGGTTACCTTAACTTTGTTTATTTAACCCCATTTTCTCCGTTGGACAGTTCGGCCGCTAGGCAGCGGCAGTTTTTGTTGCACACTTCGAAGAGACGGCAGGTCGCCGCTTCACTCTTTCACGTCGTTCCCGCTGGGTGGCGTCGCTTCCTCTGGATCTTCGAGTTCCGGGGATAACTGAGGAAACATTTTGAGGGTAAACGCCCCCATAAAACACGAAAATACCTTTGTGAATATCTAAGCAATGACATCTTGTTCTCGGCAACACAAATATGAGTGAGTTAACAATGCATATATCGCTTAGGAGTTTCTCAATTCCACCATTATAAGACCATTACGACACAATCACGAAGCACGCCCGAGCAATTACAAAGGGGCAGTAATAACAGAACACGAACGGCGGAGCAGTGATACGAAATATGCTAACAAAAAATGAAATAAAACGCCGCCATTTTTTTGTTTTGTTTTTTGTTTTTGCGGTTGATGTTGATATAAAAAGGTACGAATCGATAACTGCTGCTTTCTTCAAACTAAACAGAGTGCAAAAATAAAAAAAAATAGTGTAAATCAATTGGGCCTAGATCGAGCTATAAACGAAGCAGCAAGCATTGTGCCGAACATTCTTTCTAACAGAGTTCCATAAAGCATTTAGAAACTTCAGTTGAACTCTCTTCTTGCTCATTTTTTACGTTGCATAATTATTTTCAATGATGACTGGGCGCACGCTTTAGGGAGATGGCGGCGTATCGCTGAAAAATAAATTGGAAAAGGGAAAGCTCTTAAAAAAATTCTTCGTCGTGCGTGTTAGCTGTAGGTTCTTGCGCAAGTCAGTGGCCAGTTGCAATGTATACTTACGTTCACCAGCACCTCTACACAATAAAATAACACAAAATAACCTATACATCAATGAGCTGCAGAACGAGAACCGACGCTTTTCAAAGAAATGTATCTAAGGAACGCCGGCTGCTACTTTGAGGCTTCCAGGAGGCTCTATTGAAATGTACGTTCTTCTATGTCTGAGACGCGTATCCGACTGGTGAGTTTGTAGCCTTCACAAATGTTGTTTCTCTGTTTCCGCCAGATGACGTCCCAGAATATTCACGCTCTTTCCTGCCGCGCAACAGCGGAGGTAAATCCTGCAGATGCCAGTTTTACTTCAGGACGCTTTCGAAGTTTGACAGTCCCCATAAACTTCAGCAGCCAAGTGTTGGGACGACACGACGACGGCGACAGCGCTGATACTTTTTTGCCGGAACTTCTACGGCCCATTGATCTCTATTGCAGTAGTCCGGATCGTGGATCGAGGCTTTTTATTGCTGTGGTCTAGCGGCACCACCGCTAGCCATCGCTTGACACCTGCTAATGCATACGACTCAATGAAAGAAACGGGGGGAACTGCAATTGCTTAGCTTAGTAGGTTTCTCAGTGATGAGACTTTTACCGGGTTTTCCGGGAATCCCAGTTAATATTCTGGGCGCAAATATCAAAATCGTCGGACTACAACATTTTTGAAATAACGGTTTTGTGGTTGAGGGGCGAGGGCTGCGACTTTGCTGGGTGCAAACCGTAATGCGGTTCAATGATACAAGGGTTGCCGAGAGGTAATGTGGAGTCGGTCGTGATCTCAAAGTTAGACGATAAGTTATAGGGACTTTACCTAGGACGTTCGCATTGTTTTAGCCGCGTATACTGAGTATTTCTGGTACGAGCTTCTGCTTTGAAGTGCTGTGAGGGCTTCTGTGACGTACCAGCATTTTGAGCGTGTCGTTCGTTTGTTGAACGTGTTATTTATGTAGCGACTGAAGCAAGCGACGCCGGCACAGACCTCCGGCACTTTTAATTTCTTTTTTTTTAATCGGCGTTTAAACGCTTGACAAACACCGATTTGATCTCCGGACACCCGATATAATGATTGCAGCACACTGTGAATACTCGCCTTCGAACACCGCGTACAAGCTTCAATATTCCTACTTTTTTGCATTTCTCCGATGGACTTGCAGCCTGGTGTCAAGCAATGGCCACCGGTGGCGCCACTGACAGTCTCCCAATCCGCGATCCAGCCTATTACAATCGAGATCAGTGCTACGGCCAACCAAAATGGTCGCGACATTCGATAGGATTACGGGCCGGCTCCTACGACGCAATTAGTTGGCACTTCAGAACCACTTTGAATGCGTGGGCTTGATGGGGTACGCTACACGCACCGGTCAAAGACGCGTTCCAGACACGTTAATCCTCTATATAAGCCTAGAACACCTACGTGTCGCACACCTATACTCGAAGAGAATATGAACCTCATCTTTGCCAGCGTTGCCATTCCTGGCAAGCTTGACGAGGCGCTGCTGTCGCTGATTACGCTTGATCGAAGCGCTGCGGACAACACGGGAGCGGCCCCTGATTAAACCGGCGCGACACGTGTGATTGCTTGCCGAGCCCTCGTCTCTCTCTCCGGAGCAGCTTCTTTTCTCTTCGCCTTCGATCGGCCGTCGAAGAAAGAGGGAAGGACCACCCGGGGGGCCTGACTCGACGCCGTCGATGTCTCTGTAAGGCATCGATCTCACGACAAACACGCCGAAACACGGCACACAAAAGAAGAGCGCTCTGTCTGGGCGCAAAGGGGCACTGAGCTTTCTCCTGTTCTTGACTAGACCTGTCCGGCTCGAGATCGGTCTCATCTCGCTCGCGCCTCAGGCGAGGATTGGCGAGCGCGGAGCTCAGGTCGGGCCGGAGGAATTTACTTCCGATGCCGCGGAGTCGAGTGTCGGGCTTCGTCAGGTGCGTGGATTTAGGAAAAGGCACCGTCCTGTTCCGATGGAAGTGAGAAAGACGAATGTGTGAAGAGGGGATTGCCCCGAAAGCCTGCTCCTTGGTGCGGTGATGGTATTTCCACGGAAAAGACTTTGCATAAATAAAAAAAAAACTTAAAAAAAAAACGTTTGCGTGGAAGAATATCAGTTAAGAGATAAAGAACTTGACCTGGAAAGCTCAATCTAGTTGGCTACATTGAACAGGTAAAAGGAAATATAAAAATAATAACGAAAAAGTAACTTATTTTGAAAGGTTTTTCAACGCAAGTATGGACAAAAGGCAAACAAGGAGAAGCACGACAGACACGGGCGGCGTTAGAAGGGCTCTTGAGTAATATTGATTTGAGTTCCAGAATCACAAATAGCGTAATCATGATCTTTTTTTTTTTTTTTGCAACAAAATTTTGAAGTGAAGGTACTAACTAATCATTGAGTAGTAATCACGCCTTCCTTGAAGAATGAGGGCAAAGAGTAATATTGGCTATGTGTTTCTCATGTCGACTGCGTTTCCAGCTGGCTGTCGACGATGTTCTGCCAGTGATTCCGTGATGTATAGCGCCCATCGCTCAAGATATGAATGTATCATTCGGTATCTTTTATAAAAAAAATATTATAAACACTTTCAGTAAGTATCTTTGTCCCGATGTTAGTGCTGAACGATATGAGAAGAAACTCAGACTGAATTTTATTTGGGGGTTTTCTTCTTTGTCAATGATATTTCAGTTATTCTGTACAAAAATGTTTAGATATTGTGTTTTTTCATAAAAGAAAAAAAAAGAAAGCAAAAACAAACCTATATTTGCTGTTCTAACATAAAAGCTTGCGCATAAATAAATCGGTTTCACAGTAGATTATGTTAGAAATAATACATATACGGTATTAGCTTGCGACACGAGACGGAAGTCTAGCTGGAAGAAAAGAACACGAGTTTAAAAAGGCATCAGAGTGATATGCCAAAGCTCGAGACAAACACTAAGCTCTGATCTACATGCAGTACCAGATGCGTGGCATTAGTAAATACAACCCGCATCCCATCCGTCCCTACTGCAATCGGGGAGCCTTGTTCCGCTTCTTTCTCGTATACCGCAGCTCCGCGCGCCCGACCTCACCCAGTCCGCCTCGCGCGAAGCGGCGGTACGTTCGCCCATTGCGGCGGTCCCGAATCTTATAAGCGAGAACTCATCCGGCTCATCCCCGGATAAAACTAGAAGAGGAGAGCTCCCGAGGGAGTCCCCCTTTTGCTCGCTTCCCTACGCTCGACTCGCAACCGGGGCTCC
Organism: Ixodes scapularis; assembly: GCF_016920785.2. Lineage (NCBI taxonomy): Eukaryota > Metazoa > Arthropoda > Arachnida > Ixodida > Ixodidae > Ixodes > Ixodes scapularis. The sequence goes on along the minus strand of NW_024609868.1, from coordinate 16,436,950 downwards.
GTGCTCGACCACCCGCCCGCCCGACCGCTCGCCTGAGCGAGAGCGTGTGTGTGTTCGTGTCTTTCAGCCATACACATTCGCGCCCGAATCGATGGAAGATTCCGCGCGTCTACGTATATGCGCTGGCAATCCCAACTGTAGCGAGGAAAGGAGTCCGCAATCGCTGGCGCGCTCCGTTCCGCCAATCCGTTTCCTGCCGAGAACCGCGGGCGAGCCGAGTTTCGGCCTCACTCGGCGTAAATCGCGGACGCAGCGACTGGGCCGCCTAATTACGGTTGCCTTTCGTAGGGTTGACGTGGCGCTTTCTCGTCTCGGTTCTTCTTTCTTTTGGGAAGTAGTAGGGATGGGAATTTATTCATTATTGGCTCGAATTCAGGAATTCAAGCTTTATTCGGAGGTTTGCTTTCTCGCTATAGATGTCTTCGTTGCCACGGAATGTCCGCGTAAGTGGCCCTGTAAATACATAATTTGTCGAGTGATATTTTAGTCCGACTTAGATGTTTTGGGTTCGAAAGATAGGAAGTCTGAACATGATCACTACGAGCAGATAAAAGTATAAATTGAGGTCTACTCAAAACAGTTCAATTTTAAACTTGCGGGAGTGACGTTGAGATAGGGAAACAAACTGGAAGTTGCCACAACCAGCTCAGCATAGACGAGATAAGGTGTTGGCCCTACCACCATGGCGTCACTGGGAGTAGAGGACTGGTAGTGCAATGGGATGACGATATAAAAAGGGCTGGGCGTGAACACATTGACAAAGCAACGAGGTTTCGTTAAAACGAGCGATTTATCAGCTGAGAATCTATAAGCAAACCCGCCATAATGTGAATATGCTAAACATAGGGTGGTCACGTGAGCCAGCCACTTGATTCACTCCCGGTCCGGTGCATCGCCCGGTCGTGGCAGGATAAGTAAACAGCGTCTAATCAGTGGACGACCTTATCGACCTCTCCATCAATCCTCTCTTTTGCGTACCACGTGACTACGCGTCGCACCGGTCGGGGGCCGCCTTTGGCTGTTCGTGCCGACTGTGTGTCGTCGGTTTAATTTGAGAAATAACTGGACAAGTAATGATAATGTTAATATTTATTTGCAACTCAGAAAGAGGCTGGTGGTTGCAGAAAGACCGAAGTTCCATACCAGAGGCCCGCAACACAAAAAGGAAAAAAGAAGAAAAAAAGCGGTATAAAATGTAGTAAGGGCGATTATGAGCTGATATAATATGCAAGATGCGTGATACATAATGTATAATATACAAGATGCCTACAAAAAGGCTGGAATATTTCGGTAACAACATGTCGGATTTATTTTAGAAACGTCTGTTTTGTTTTCCCCTTTGTTCACTCTGGGATGCAGAAAAGTTCTTAAAAGGACGGGGGGAGGTGTCGGGTGTCAAATATATGCTTTTCTCGATCGCGACTGGTATCTTCGATGGCTTGGCAGTAGCAACGACAACCAGTGAATAGGATAAAACTTGTTCCTATGGTAAGCACGCGGGTCCTCAAATATTGCCCCCAAGCAACCCTTGGTACATTTCCTGCGAAACGCCCTCCTGTTCTGTTTTCAAGGGGGCACACCTCACAACAGGCACCCCTGTTCTTGCCCTTGGCCGGAACCCCCAGCGTGTGCTCTCCAGCCACGCTCTCCCCCTCGGCCAGTTAGGTCGCACGGCCATTCCGTATGACAACTGGGTAGCTAAGAACAAGCAAGCTGGGGGGAATCGGTGGCCGAGTGGATAAGCGCGCACCAGCTCGGAGCACGTGGAGCGAAAGCTTTATCTGCAGAGCCCAGGGTCGTGGGCTCAATCCCCACCCCTGCCCGTTTCGATCTGGATGAGCATCGTACCGGCCCTACGGTCGTGTATCACTACTGCGTGATGCACGTTGAAGACCCCAGGCTAGCGGTTGTACTGCTCTGGCTAAATTTCTTATCCACAGCTGAGAGACAAGTCGCCCGTTGAGGCAGACCAAGTTATGGGGTGTATAAACACAGATCCACCCCCATTTCAGAACAAGCAAGCTCTAAAGGAAAGTTACTCAAATTGTAATTGTGTTTTGTGTATGATTATACAGCCGGAATTTAGTCTGCCCCAAGTGGGCGTCTGGTGTCTCGGTAGAAGATGAGGAATTTAGCCAGTGCAGTACAACCGCCAGCCTAAGATCTGTAAAGGCCCGTTGACACACTTGCAAGCGACTACAACCAAATGGTAGACGACAGGTTTTTAAGCCTTTTTGAACAGCTTACCGACCGGATGAGCTGCTTCAGGACCGGTCGTAAGGCGTCCCAAGAGGCTTAAGAACCGGTCTTGTCTCAGTCAGTCGTAGTCAAACGCAACCGCGAAAATGAGCCTGAATGTGTACCACGCACTAGTGATAACGGCCAAACGCTAGTACGGTGCTCATCCAGATCGAAACGGAAAGGGGTGGGGACTGAACCCAGAATCCTGGGTTCTGGAGCACGAGCTTTCGCTCTACGTGCTTCGAGCTGATGTGCGCTCGCCCTCTCGGACACCGATCCTTTGGAAAACTACTCGGATCCGTAGATTGTTTACATAACTGTTATTTTGATTCTGTTTAATAGGAGTGCAAGTGCCGAAGACAACCCATTATGATTGTCTTTTATCTCCATGACGCAAATAAACGAATGAATCAATCAGTTTCATGGGTCCATGCGTCCTCGTGCGTTCTGACTTCCTCACTCGGCATTTTCTGACCACTCGAGGTGTTTTCCAGATTTTTAATTCAGATACGCTAATAAATGCGACTAACTGCTTCATCCAAAAGTTTTTATACTCGACGACGACGATGTCAGTTAGTGGCCAACAGAACCTGTTCTTTCGTGAAGATAGAATCGTCGACAAGCTTCAGTCGACACAACAGTTGCTGTTGTTCGCAACTTCTTTTTTTTTTTTATCAACTCGTTTAGCTGGGAGAAAAAAAACATCCCGTTTTTTCGAAAGGGTTCCAAACTGACGATCGTACTGAGGCTCCGCGACGACAACCTTCTTGACGACAATTTGAATGTCAATATTTGCGATGTCTGGCGACGAAAAAAGGAACAAGCAGCGTTTTTTTCGCACACATTTCCCATCGGGTTGAATAAGTAATGGCGTTGCCTGAGGGAGCTCGTAGTCTTGTTCAGAACATTGGAAAGAATCTTCGCGAGCCCGGTGAAAACTGATGTAAAATTCTGTTCAGGAAGTGGTTGACTTTGCAATAGTTGTTGCTTCCGATGTCACAAATAATTCCAGAAAGTTCAATTCTAGTGTGCCGTGATGAAGAAAAACAGAAGCTACAACTAAATATCACGTAAAACAGTGTGTACGCCAATGTTTGGCCGGGTGCCGGGAGCCCAGAGAGAAAAATATTGGGGTGAAAAATGAGTGAAAGAAAATTCAAAGGTGTGAATAAATGAGACGATTTTTTATGGCATCTGTTTTATGATAGAAATCAAAAATTATAACACGAATAACCTAGGTGAATGAGGAGACATGAGCAGTACGGGGAGCAAAGAAATGCTCGGGCCTATTTTGTCGTGCTCTGCTAGACCCGTATTATTCATTGCTAAATCCTCGAAATATTGTTAACATTGCTAAACACGTCCATTTTTTTTAACGAGGGGAACGTTTCTATAGCACTCTTTATCTAACAAACTCTTTAGAATGCTTTCTTTTTCTCAATATGTCAGTCTGGAATTCTGAAAATTTAAATTTAGACTGGATCACACGTCATACTACAGATCAGGTTAAAGACCAGGTTTGTAACTATGGTTTCTAACTATGGTTTCTAACTATGGTTTCTAACTATGGTTTCTAACTATGGTTTCTAACTATGGTTTTTAACTATGGTTTTTAACTATGGTTTTTAACTGGTTTCTAACTAGGTGTTGGACTAGGTGTTGGACTAGGTGTCGGACTAGGGGTCGGACTGGGTGTCGAACTGGGTGTCGGACTGGGTGTCGGACTGGGTGTCGGACGGGGTGTCGGACGGGGTGTCGGACGGGGTGTCGGACGGGGTGTCGGACGGGGTGTCGGACGGGGTGTGGGACGGGGTGTGGGACTGGGTGTGGGACTGGGTGTGGGACTGGGTGTGGGACTGGGTGTGGGACTGGGTGTCGGACTGGGTGTCGGACTGGGTGTCGGACTGGGTGTCGGACTGGGTGTCGGACTGGGTGTCGGACTGGGTGTCGGACTAGGTTTCAGACTAGGTTTCAGACTAGGTTTCAGACCAAGTGTCGGACCAAGTGACGGACCACCTCTCAGGCCATACATATTTCAGATCAGATGTTGGAGCAGGTGTCAGACCAGGCTTCTGGTCACGTTTCTGGTCACGTTTCGGGCCACATTTCGGGCCACATTTCGGGCCACATTTCGGGCCACGTTGCGGGCCACGTTGCGGGCCACGTTGTGGGCCACGTTGTTGGCCACGGTGCGGGCCACGTTTCGGTCCAGGTTTCGGGCCACGTTTCGGTCCAGGTATCGGGCCAGGTATCGGGCCAGGTTTGGGGCCAGGTTTGGGGCCAGGTTTGGGGCCAGGTTTCGGGCCAGGTTTGGGGCCAGCTTCGAGGCCAGGTTTGGGGCCAGCTTCGAGGCCAGGTTTGGGGCCAGCTTCGAGGCCAGGTTTGGGGCCAGCTTCGAGGCCAGGTTTGGGGCCAGCTTCGAGGTTAGGTTTGGGGCCAGCTTCGAGGCCAGGTTTGGAGCCAGCTTCGAGGCCAGGTTTGGGGCCAGCTTCGAGGCCAGGTTTGGGGCCAGCTTCGAGGCCAGGTTTGGGGCCAGCTTTCTAGGCCAGGTTTGGGGCCAGCTTTCGAGGCAAGGTTTGGGGCCAGCTTTCGAGGCCAGGTTTGGGGCCAGCTTTCGAGGCCAGGTTTGGGGCCAGCTTTCGAGGCCAGGTTTGGGGCCAGCTTTCGAGGCGAGGTTTGGGGCCAGCTTTCGAGGCCAGGTTTGGGGCCAGCTTTCGAGGCCAGGTTTGGGGCCAGCTTTCGAGGCCAGGTTTGGGGCCAGCTTTCGAGGCCAGGTTTGGGGCCAGCTTTCGAGGCCAGGTTTGGGGCCAGCTTTCGAGGCCAGGTTTAGGGCCAGCTTTCGAGGCCAGGTTTGGGGCCAGCTTTCGAGGCCAAGTTTGGGGCCAGCTTTCGAGGCCAGGTTTGGGGCCAGCTTTCGAGGCCAGGTTTGGGGCCAGCTTTCGAGGCCAGGTTTGGGGCCAGCTTTTGAGGCCAGGTTTGGGGCCAGCTTTCGAGGCCAGGTTTGGGGCCAGGTTTCGAGGCCAGGTTTGGGGCCAGGTTTCGAGGCCAGGTTTGGGGCCAGCTTTCGAGGCCAGGTTTGGGGCCAGCTTTCGAGGCCAGGTTTGGGGCCAGCTTTCGAGGCCAGGTTTGGGGCCAACTTTCGAGGCCAGGTTTGGGGCCAGCTTTCGAGGCCAGGTTTGGGGCCAGCTTTCGAGGCCAGGTTTGGGGCCAGCTTTCGAGGCCAGGTTTGGGGCCAGCTTTCGAGGCCAGGTTTGGGGCCAGCTTTCGAGGCCAGGTTTTCGGGCCAGCTTTCGAGGCCAGGTTTTCGGGCCAGCTTTCGAGGCCAGGTTTTCGGGCCAGCTTTCGAGGCCAGGTTTTCGGGCCAGCTTTCGAGGCCAGGTTTTCGGGCCAGCTTTCGAGGCCAGGTTTTCGGGCCAGCTTTCGAGGCCAGGTTTTGGGGCCAGCTTTCGAGGCCAGGCTCTGGGGCCAGCTTTCGAGGCCAGGCTTTGGGGCCAGCTTTCGAGGCCAGGCTTTGGGGCCAGCTTTCGAGCCCAGGTTTTGGGGCCAGCTTTCGAGGCCAGGTTTTGGGGCCAGCTTTCGAGGCCAGGTTTTGGGGCCAGCTTTCGAGGCCAGGTTTTGGGGCCAGCTTTCGAGGCCAGGTTTTGAGGCCAGCTTTCGAGGCCAGGTTTTGGGGCCAGCTTTCGAGGCCAGGTTTTTGGGCCAGCTTTCGAGGCCAGGTTTTTGGGCCAGCTTTCGAGGCCAGGTTTTTGGGCCAGCTTTCGAGGCCAGGTTTTTGGGCCAGCTTTCGAGGCCAGGTTTGGGGCCAGCTTTCGAGGCCAGGTTTGGGGCCAGCTTTCGAGGCCAGGTTTGGGGCCAGCTTTCGAGGCCAGGTTTGGGGCCAGCTTTCGAGGCCAGGTTTGGGGCCAGCTTTCGAGGCCAGGTTTGGGGCCAGCTTTCGAGGCCAGGTTTGGGGCCAGCTTTCGAGGCCAGGTTTGGATCCAGCTTCGAGGCCAGGTTTGGGGCCAGCTTCGAGGCCAGGTTTGGGGCCAGCTTCGAGGCCAGGATTGGGGCCAGCTTCGAGGCCAGGTTTGGGGCCAGCTTCGAGGCCAGGTTCGAGGCCAGCTTCGAGGCCAGGTTCGAGGCCAGCTTCGAGGCCAGGTTCGAGGCCAGATTTCGAGCAGGGTTGGGCAGTATCGCGATACAAAGGTATCGCGATAGTATTTCAGAAATACACTTCGTATCTGTATTTCTCTATCGCGATACATTTTTTCACCGGTATCTGTATTCCTGTATCGAAATACATTTAGAAAGTTTCTATGTATCGCGATACAATCAGGAGAAAATGTAATTCGTTACAATTCTTGAGAAATACTCGCCCCCTTCCCCCCACCTCCTCCCAAAATACAAGTCCGAACGCCTTTTTTTTTCCTTTTTTTTACATTTGAGCGCAGCAGGATCAAAGAGGTGCTGGGGCATTTTTGCTATGCTGACCAAGGTTCCTTCCGATTCTCCAAGTTATTTTTCTGTGCGTTCTCTTCTCTCTTCTGAGTAGTGTTACATAGTCGGGGATTCTAACGAGGTGGAGTGCAGGAGTGGAGTCAGAACATCTTCTGCCGCAGGTCTCTAGGTAGGGATTTCATGAGTCATTGTTTGCTGGCATCCAATGCCCCATGCTAACCGTCTCTCTTGCCTTAGCGTACACAGTGCAACCAGCCAGCAAAGCTGAGTCACGGACCGTTGCTGCACGAGCCGGGCTGTGGTTGACTAAAAATAGTGGGATGACTCACGCAGTGAAGTTTAACACATATCCGAATGCGTCTGCGCCAGTAATATTGGGTACGATGAACGTGACCGGCTGCTCTGGTGATCTGAAACCCAGCAAGGAATCCAGACGTGGCCTCGGAGTGCCTGCCCATGCAGATTTCGTACACCTGCGACTTGTCTCAACCGCGCTGTTTCTCGGAGAGCTCGCACCTGTGTCAGCAATATAAGGTCGCAATCCACGAGGCCTTTGTTTCGATAAGGCTATGCGAAACTTGAGGAGTGCAATTCATGCATCGGTGGCGGAGGGTCGGCAGGAAGGACCGTCACAACAAGGATGCCACCGTATTGTTTTTTCAACCTCAACAGAAGATAAGGCATGTGTTTCAGGATGCTTCAGGTGGTCACCTATTCTCGAAAATTCCAAATGACACTGCCTGCACGATCTTCAACGAGGTAACCTACAACGAAACTACGTATTGTCCTTTCATACAGCAGCGTGGTGAAGTTTCATGTACAAGGCCACACCTACAGATAAACAATACCTAGTTTATTCCACCGTGAAGTCATGTGATCAATGTTGACAGGGGAATCTTTATAGGATATGGGCGTGGTGACGTTTTGATGAGATTTAGGGTGACATCGAATTTATTTAGACGTCGAAGTCTTTTCGCATCACTCGTCAGACAGGATATCGGGGAAGGGACCGCGGTGAGTCCTTGATGAAGCCCATTGAAGACTCCTCTTCGTCCGAAACCACTACCTTCAAGGCAAAGTGCCAAGCCTACGGGAAGGTAATTACGGGATCAAAATCTTCTACTTCAATCTTCAAGTTTTATCTCATTTGGCGTCTCAAACAAATTTAAAAAATGTATTGCAGTATCAGTATTTCTGTATTTGCATTTCTGCCCTCCCTCGAATGTATTCCGGTATTTGTATTTCCAAATACTTTTTGCTTCTATTTAAAATGTATTTCCGATAGGTATCGCGATACATTTTTACAGATATATTTTAGTATCAGTATTTTAGCTCCTATATTACTGTATCCCATTATTTGTATTTCCAAATACATTTTTGAGTATTCCTGCCCAACCCTGATTTTGGGCCAGATTGTGGGCCAGATTGCGGGCCAGATTGCGGGCCAGATTGTGGGCCAGATTGCGGGCCAGATTGCGGGCCAGATTGCGGGCCAGATTGCGGGCCAGATTGCGGGCCAGATTGCGGGCCAGATTGCGGGCCAGATTTCGTGCTAGAATTCAGTCCAGAGTTGAAGCCTGATTTGAGGCCAGAGTTGAAGCCTGATTTGAGGCCAGAGTTGAAGCCTGATTTGAGGCCAAAGTTGAAGCCTGATTTGAGGCCAGAGTTGAAGCCTGATTTGAGGCCAGAGTTGAAGCCTGATTTGAGGCCAGAGTTGAAGCTTGATTTGAGGCCAGAGTTGAAGCTTGATTTGAGGCCAGAGTTGAAGCTTGATTTGAGGCCAGAGTTGAAGCTTGATTTGAGGCCAGAGTTGAAGCCTGATTTGAGGCCAGAGTTGAAGCCTGATTTGAGGCCAGAGTTGAAGCCTGATTTGAGGCCAGAGTTCAAGCCTGATTTGAGGCCAGAGTTGAAGCTTGATTTGAGGCCAGAGTTCAAGCCTGATTTGAGGCCAGAGTTCGAACCAGAGTTCGAACCAGAGTTCGAACCAGAGTTCGAACCAGAGTTTGAACCAGAGTTCGAACCAGAGTTCGAACCAGAGTTCGAACCAGAGTTCGAACCAGAGTTCGAACCAGAGTTCGAACCAGAGTTCGAACCAGAGTTCGGGCCAGAGTTCGGACCAGAGTTCGGACCAGAGTTCGGACCAGAGTTCGGACCAGAGTTCGGACCAGAGTTCGGACCAGAGTTCGGACCAGAGTTCGGACCAGAGTTCGGACCAGAGTTCGGACCAGATTTTGAGCTAGATTTTGAGCTAGATTTTGGGCGAGATTTCAGTCCAGAGTTCAAGCCTGATTTGAGGCCAGAGTTCAAGCCTGATTTGAGGCCAGAGTTTAGGGCAGAGTTTAGGGCAGAGTTTAGGGCAGAGTTTAGGGCAGAGTTTAGGGCAGAGTTTAGGGCAGAGTTTAGGGCAGAGTTTAGGGCAGAGTTTAGGGCAGAGTTTAGGCTAGAGTTTAGGCTAGAGTTTAGGCTAGAGTTTAGGCTAGAGTTTAGGCTAGAGTTTAGGCTAGAGTTTAGGCTAGAGTTTAGGCCAGAGTTTAGGCCAGAGTTTAGGCCAGAGTTTAGGCCAGAGTTTAGGCCAGAGTTTAGGCCAGAGTTTAGGCCAGAGTTTAGGCCAGAGTTTAGGCCAGAGTTTAGGCCAGAGTTTAGGCCAGAGTTTAGGCCAGGGTTTAGGCCAGGGTTTAGGCCAGGGTTTAGGCCAGGGTTTAGGCCAGAGTTTAGGCCAGAGTTTAGGCCAGAGTTTAGGCCAGAGTTTAGGCCAGTCAAATTTTAGGACAAATGTTTGGCCAGCTTTCAGGCCAGATTTTGAGCCGAAATTCAAGCCAAAATTCAAGCCAAAATTCAGGCCAGAATTCAGTCAGGACAGATTTGGGGACAGATTTGGGGACAGATTTGGGGACAGATTTGGGGACAGATTTGGGGACAGATTTGGGGACAGATATGGGGACAGATTTGGGGACAGATTTGGGGACAGATTTGAGGACAGACTTGAGGTCAGACTTGAGGTCAGATTTGAGGTCAGATTTGAGGTCAGATTTGAGGTCAGATTTGAGGTCAGATTTTAGGACAGATTTTAGGACAGAAATTGGGACAAATTTCTGTTCAGATTTTAGGAGAAAACTCGGGCCCAATTTCTGGCTAGGTTTCAGCCATGTTTCAGGCCAGTTTTAAAAACCAGCTTTAGGTTAGATTTTGGTTCATATTTCAGGAGAGCTGGATACTCTCCTTGTGAACAACATACATCGTCAAAACATATATATATTATCAACGTCAATAACTGTGCTGCAATTTTGTACAGGGTATTTGTTTAAAAAATCCGTGAAAGCTAGACTTATCCGGTTTGTGCAGATGAGCCAAACGACCAGAGGGACATAGTTTAGAGGCTAATCGTAACGATCAGTCAGCTAGTTAAGTATACTTTGTTAATTAATATTTTAATTGGTGAAAATAGACATATGGGTCCAATCAGAAACTTGTTAAGCATCATCGAAAACCACTAAATCAACTATTTTTGGGAAGATGTAAGACAGGGGCGGCATTTTACGGCCTTCTGAATAAATACTCAGTTGGGATGCGTTTCTACGTTTCGGTTTCATATCGGAGCGTATCTCTGCGCCCGCGGTCCTACATCCCCGTGGTCGCGGCGCGTAGCCAACCCCTCACTTTCATTGTAGGATGAAGGGAAGTAGGGCGCACGTGTGTTGCGCGTCTCAGGGAGCAGGACCGCGAGTGCAGAGGGGCGCTCCGATAAGAAACCGAAACCTTGAAACACGTCCAAACGGAGCGTTATTACGGAACGCCGTAAAATACTGCTTCTGCATTGAATCCTTTAAAACAAAAGTTGATTTAGCGGTTTTCGATGACGCTCAGAAAGTTTCTAGTTGAAACCAAATGTCTATTTTTACTAATTAAAAAGTTGATGAACAAATCTTACTTAATTACCTGACTGATCATTACGATTAGACTCCTACACTATATCTCCCCGGGCCTTATAAGTCACATTTATAAACCGCATAAGTGTAGCTTTCTTAAACGAAATCTGCTAAAACGGTATACGCACAGCACAAGTCAGGAATAGCGGGATTATTGCGCCTTCGCGATCCTTGAGGCGAAGAATGCTAGTATTTGTATTTGGTCAGTTATGTGTTCTCGCAAACACTTCGAAAGCTATCAGACAATTACGAGTAGAACATACATGAATCATTTTGTAACATCGGAGGAAAAGTTCAAAATGTTTCATGACATTCCATGATGTTTAAAAAATGTTTTGGCGGTGATGAAAGCGCGCGCCGTAAGGACGCGTTTTTTGTCTGCTTTCCTTTTCGGAACAAAGGAATTCATTGAATTTCTTTGGCGCACCTCGGACTTGAATAAAAAGGAAATCTCGATAGTATGCGCTGCTCTGCGATGTGGTATATTCCTCATTTCCACACGAATCATGCTTTACAATCACTTCGCCATATGGTACCTTCTCTGCCCAACAGGTACCATCTAGAAAACATAGATATATACTCTCTGACTAGAGCTGAATTGTATACGTGTTTCATCTAACGCGGATGTCTCTGTATGACATTTTTCTTTTTCTCGCTTTCGCATAATATACTTGCTGCCGAACGTTCCTGCGCTCTGACTTGTTTACTCTGTTTATTGGTACTTAAGTACATGGCTATAGTTGGTAAGAGAAACTCTATATGCTGTATAACAAGGCTTTTCAATGTATAAAAGTTTTCAGCCCGATTGTTATTCTTGTTTTGCTTTAGGGCCCCAGACCCACTCAAGTTACCATATGGTAGCTTTTTGTCTGGAAGCCCGCCAGAGTAAATTTATGGAAATAAAAATTTCAGATTGCAGAAATAAACATGCCGTTCGCGCAGAGAAAAATGACGAAGAACACGCTAAATCTTAACAATCTGGAAGTGTTTCACTAACTCGTAAACCTCAGATATTGTGTTTACGATTTTTCGTTGGTTGGCCACTCCCCTATAAAAGGAGTAGCGAACTGGCTACTCCTCTTATCAGGGGGACTGTTCCGAAGAAAAGCTGTAATGCCAAACAACGCTGTGAAACGGCAGGCCCAATGGAAACATACCGGCGCACTCGACCGCCCCTTATAAACATCGAGACCAAAATCAACGAGGCTAGATATTTGCCCGTAGAAAAGTGGCCCCTTCAACTCACCGGCGCGACCCCACAAGGCCGGGAGCCGCTATAGAGCAGGTGGGTTAGTCTCTCTCTCTCTTTTTCTCCTCCTCTTGAGAGACGGTAAACAACCAAAAAAAAGGCGGCCGTAGCTTTACGCAACGGCGTGCCCGAACCTCGGACGCAAAGCCCGATCTCCGGACAAGGCAGCGCGGTCCCATGACGCAAGCCGCCGAGTGCACCTTCAGAGAAGCCGGACATGCCTGCTTCACCGTCGAGCGGCTCTCTCGTATCGCTCGCTTGCCTTTTACGTCGCTCCCTCTTTTCTGGACGCTTTCTGGGCTCGCTTCTCTTTTTCCTTTTGTTTTTCTGTCTTCGTTTTCATCTTTTCTTTTCTCGTCGTCGTCGGCGGGACTTTTATTCGACTAGTGGGCCGAGGCGGGTGCGCCTCGTTGAGTCGAGCATCCCCAGGCTGGCTAGCTTCCCTCGAGCGAAAGGGCGCTTCTTTCCGCGGCAGCTTCGGTGGCTCCTCCTTGCGCGCAGGCCGCAGGGGCTTCCTTCCGGCGTCCGCGGCTGGCCACTGGATCGAAAACGGCCAGCTTGGACGAATAACGAAAGGGCAGGTCGTGGGGAGAACCTCGCCGAGGCTCGTCGTTCTGCTGAGTGGGACATATTGGGTGGAATGCGGGAAGACGAAAGGACAAAAGGAGCAGCAACCGAGCTTGCATTGGCTCAAAATCAACTTTGGGCTATCCGGAGCGTAAGTTTCTTGCGCAGGGGTTGAGGTGACGTCGGATAGCCCGGCTCTGATTGGCTCGATTGGAAGGATAAGGGGTAGACCTCAATGGTAGCTGCCTTGAGGTGTCTACCCACTATCATTTCAATCGAAGCCAATCAGAGCTGGGCTATCCGACGTCACCTCAACCCCTGCGCAAGAAGCAGATGAACTTTCACTCCGCGTATGGTCACTGGATGGTGAAGAAGTGCAGGGCGTGGTGAGCGGCATCCATCTCATTATCGCCCCGCAACCAATGAGAACACGGCGTTAGTCTATAAGAATGCCGAAGAACCGATCACGCCGTAAGAAGACAGAACCTAATAATCAGCACCCTGCGTGACTTTCATGCTTATTAGTGACTCCAGCAAAATCGACGCCGCGTAGCGGCAACGCCGAGAAGCTCAAGAGAGGGGGTCGTTTCGACTTTGTCGTCTGCTATCGCGGCTTGGTTCTCGTAGGCAGTATAGAAACAAACATCGTATCTGGTAATAATTTTTATGCTCCCGCCGTGTTGTTTCTACGCACTGACTAGAAGGTTTCTACCGTCGAAAAATCGCTTTGCTTTTATGTGTAACACCAATTCTACGCTGCCATGCAAGAAGTGTATGGTGGTCCGCGTGCTCAACGACGAAAACAACCTCCTTTCGTCCGCCATTTTGCCTGACCAGCGCGCCTCCTATTGTTTGCTCGAGTCGCGAATAGTTGGTTACACATAGTGAGGGCTTCCAGCCAGTCGTTACCGTGCTCCGCGCACCGCACTACCGGAGCCTTTGAAGCATGCTTTTAAGCGCTCGAACCGCGGTCACGGTATCACCCGGGCGAGCGCTTAAAAACATGCTTCAAAGGCTCTGGTAGTGCGAAACGCGGAACACGGTAACGGTTTGCTAAAAGGCCCTAATGAAGTAAACACAGCGCAACATTTCAAGTACGAGAGGGAGAAGATCGGACAAGGGCTGTACGTTCTGTTTACTAGTACTTGTCCTCTTGCGATGTGTTTATGTCAACTTGCGTTAACGGGTGCATTTAATTTTTTTACCGTGTTTTGCAAAACTTGATCAGCGCTCATGCGCAGTTTTGTCTTCAAGGAATTTTTGTTCGTCTTCCACGCGAGCTGCATAGATCAAAATCATTTTAAACAAATATGGGGAAAAAAAAAAAAAACTGAGTTAATTGCTACGGTGCGGAAAGTGAGGCTGGGTGGAGGATTTTGTTTTTGTGAAAAGACCTAAGGAGACACTCGGATCCATCGGGAGTCCACAATAATATCTAAAAAATTCTAAAATGTCTCAATAAGAGTTTCGTGTAGACCGTTTTGGCATTTAGTTGGATAAAAAATGAATCAGAGAAAAGTTCATACAAATATCTTTCGTACTTTTTTGTTGTTGTTGTCATATAATTGAACATTACAATGTCTCACAATGTTTTTTTTTTTCTGATTTTTTTTTTCAGTTTAACTTGAAAAGGGTTTTACTTCATATTCAGCCACTGGAAAATTTTTTAGTTAATATTTGTAACTTCTGACTGAGACAAAACCTTCGAATTTACAAAAACAAACCCATTATGCTGTCTTCCATTCCCCGTAAATTAGTGTTCATAGCAAGTTTAACTGTTTTTTTCGATTTGTCTAAATTTGACCGCTTCCATCTGACCATCACGATATTCGAAAAGTGAGCACTTCAAATAGTACGTGCCCGGTGAAAATGCTTTCGCCTCGTAAAACTTGGAGGGAAAAGGCCGTTCTGAATGTTGCGCTCTTCAAATATTACACGCATAAAGTATCAAACGCAACTCTTATTCTGTACCCGGAGTTCTCCCTTTTTTTTTTTTTTTTTTGTGAATTTCGAAAACAGTGTTAAATCTTGACTCGCTGCCAGCGTAGCTCAGTTTGTTTACCGTGTGATTCTCGAGCAGTTAATCATTTTTGTGTGCGGGTGCTTATTCCCTGTTTATTATTTCATTTTGCAGTTTAGAGCGTATGTGTATTGTGTGTACATACTCCCAGTCTGATCAAATAACATCGTTTCTGACACGAACCCGTTTTGCAAGGACGAGGACTACTTTTTCTCTCGATATTACCGTCGGTTACTAAAATGGGAGTTGTGAGAAATCTTCGCAAAACAAATTCATAGGCACTTTAAAAAAAAATAAAGAAGTGGCAACGTATTTTGATTGAAGCAAACAAGGCTGACGACCAGGACTTGGGGTAGTTTTCACCTTTGTACGGTACTGAAAATGTCTTCGAGAGTACAGACACCTTGTGACTATAAATGAAAAATAACCCTACTCTTAATAACACTCGATCCCTTTTTATAATGTTTATAAGACTAAGCGTGACCGTCAGCAAAGACTCTTTTTTTTGTTGTTTATTTTCAGAAACCGTCACTACTGATAATATGATCTTGGTAGGCACCCGTAGGCAGGAAAGTACAAAATATAGTCTAGAAGCACTTGTTCACAGAAAACACAGATGACCCCATATCTGCGCAAAATAATGCAAGAACACGTTAAAAGAAATATTCCTAAAAAGACTACATTTGCCAAAGTAAGTAAACCGGATGACGACATTTCAATTTCAATTCTGTTGGCTGGCATGAACGAAAAGCTAGATGAGCTGTTGAACCTTAAAGAAACTGTTGGGAGCATTGAGGCATCTATCAGCATGATGTCTGCTCAGTATGATGAAATTCTGAAATCTGTGAATGAACAAAAGAAAGAGATGAAAGAGGTGAAAAGTAGACTTGCAGAAATCGAGAAAAAGGATCAGGAGGAGGAAGTGAAAAAGCTCAAGGCAGAACTTCACGACATGGAATGGCGAAGCCGTAAGCTTAATTTGGAGTTCCACGGCATCGCAAAAAGTAATGACGAAGACCTTATAAGCAAGGTAAATGAAGTGGCGCGAACTCTAGAAGTGCCCGAGCTAGCTGGATGCGATATCACCGCGATTCACCGACTGCCATCGAAACCAGACAAAATTCCAGGCGTCATTGTCAGGTTTGCATCCCAAACAACTAGGGATGCATGGCTCTACCGGAAGAATAAGCTAAGGGCAACCGGAATGACGGTGTACATCTACGAGAACATGACTAAACAAAACAGGGAACTCCTAGCGAAAACAAAAGAATGGGCGAAAGCGAACGGTTTCAAATACACTTGGCACAGAAACGGAAAAATCTTTGCTAGGCGCAAGGATGGTGACGATGCGGTTGTGATAAGGAGTGAAGACGACCTGGAAGTGATTGGTTTGTAGTTTTTTGGCATGGATCTTATTTACACATTGGGTTTTCAATAAATTTACGATGGATTCTTCATACTTGCTTCCGACTGACTTTGCAAAAATTCTTGTGGGTGGTTTTGAGGCTTCACTCAAACTTTTTCACTTAAATGTACGGTTGGCTAAAAATAAATCGATGGAACTCGAATGTCTTTTTAGCCAACTTTCAGTTAGGTTGAACGTGATTATGTTCACGGAAACATGGTATTCCGACGAAACTGATGCATTTCATATGCCGTCCTATAAAAGCTACTGTTTAAACCGGACTACAGGTCGCGGGGGTGGTGTTTGCGCATTGGTCCAAGAAAACATTAACTCTCAATTATTATCAAATTTTTGCGTTACCACTGGAGACTATGAAGTGCTATCTCTTATAGCAGATAATATGCTTATTTCTGTTGTTTATCGCCCACCGGATGGCAATATTGTGAATTTTTTTACGTTTTTCGAGAGGCTCTTGGGATTCGGTAGTGACAATAATTTTAGTGTGATAATTGGGGGGGATTTCAATATCAATATGCTAGTTAATAGCACGCCTAAAAATGAGTTTCAAGTATTGCTTGCCACGTACGGATATCTTAATACGATAACCAGACCAACACGAATCACTGTTCACACAGAAACCTTAATAGACCTTTTCATTACAAATATTGATAATACACGTCTAAAAGGAGGAATATTTAGCACCCAGATCAGCGATCATCTCCCGATATTTATTTGCATTAACAAAGCCCTTCACCCAAAACGAGACATTCGGTCATTAAGAAAATTTCAAAACATAACGCCTGACAATCTTGATATGTTTCGCAACGATATTGTAAGTGCGAGTTGGAATGATGTTCTAACAGAGACTGATTCCAATATAGCATACAACACTTTTTTGAATAGGTTTCAGACGATCTATGCGAAGGATTTCCCCTATAAGATATGTAAATCGTCGCGTAAAATTCGAAAGCCGTGGATTATCCCGAACCTTTTATCAAAAATTGTTATAAAAAATCAGCTATTTCATAACTTTAACAAAACTAGAAACCAAGATGATTTAAAAAAGTTCAAATGTTATAGAAACCAGCTGTCAAAAGAATTACGAAAGGCTAGGGAACGTTATTACCATAACAGTTTTACCTCGACAATTAGAAATGTTGAGGTCACTTGGAAAAAAGTGAATACAATTTTACGGGGTAGTCAAAGAAATGAACACCTAGAGAAGTTGTATATAAACGGCGAAGAAATAAAGAACACTGCTTTAGCTGATATGTTTAATGACCATTTTGTAAATTTAGTGAATATAAATTACGATGATGATGCTTGTAGGTATATTGAAAAGAGAAGTGCAAATTCAATCTTTTTGGATCCGGTTGGCGATTCCGAGGTTTTTAAAGCATTTATGAATTTAAATAATACTCGTAGCAGAGATATAGATGATATACAGATTAAACCTGTGAAATACGTTTTAGAGTTAATTATGCCTTATTTGACTTATATATTTAACTTGTGTATATCTGAAGGTGTATTCCCTGAGCGTATGCAAATAGCAAAAGTTTCCGTGCTGCATAAGAAAGGCGATAAAAATGATATAAATAATTATAGACCAGTTTCCATACTGTCTGTTTTTTCAAAAGGGCTAGAAAAACTTATTCATACACGGCTCTCAAAATTTTTTGATAAGCATCAGCTAATTACAAAGTCCTAGTTTGGATTTCGAAAGCACCGTTCCACTGAGCTTGCGTTACTTGAAGAAAAGGAATTTATTTTACGTAACCTAGAAAATAGAAAACTAGTCTTGGGAGTTTACATTGACTTTACGAAAGCTTTTGACTATTTGAACCACACGCTTTTATTACAGAAACTTGAATGCTATGGAGTACGCGGGCAAGCCCTGCTTTTATTGCAATCATATCTCAAAAATCGTAAACAATATGTGTGCTGTAGTAATTTTTCATCCAGTATAAAACCCATAGTCTCTGGAGTACCACAAGGAAGTATATTAGGCCCTTTTCTCTTTAACGTATATGTAAATGACATTGTGAATATTGACCAAACAACTAAATTGATAATATATGCTGACGATACAACACTTCTGTATGCTGCGGACGATCCTGAGGAGCTCGTGTCAAAAGTAAACCTATTGTTAGGTCAGATATCGGTATGGACAAAAAAGAACGCTTTAAAAATAAATACAAGTAAAACTAAAGCCGTACTATTTCGACCTAAGCATAAAATTCTTCCTCCAATAAACACCATTACTTGAAACTCGGTAAATATTGAATTAACTGATAATTTTAAAACACTTGGAGTAGTGTTTTCCCAGAATATGTCCTGGGATAGCCATATTGAACATTTAAATAAAAAATTGTCAAGAACTGTGGGTATTATATGTCGGCATCGGTATTTACTTCCTACATCTGTTAAAATATTATTATACAAATCATTATTTTATTCCCATTTAAATTATTGTTCGTTAGTTTGGGGTACTACCACTGCAACTAATCTTGAGAAGGTGCACCTGCTTCAAAAAAGAATGTTGCGAGTAATTGCAAACGTACCTTATCTTTCGCACACGGAAAACCTGTTTAAAAGTTATCATATACTCAGTATTCACAATCTTTATAACTATAGGCTATCCACAAAACTTAGAACAGAATTTCTTTACAACACTTCATCCCTGGTAGAATTGTCTGCTTTGCAACAACATATCGTACCATACCAAATTCGTAATCCAGATTACTGGCACGTACCAACGTGTCGGCTAAACACTGGTAAGGAAATGTTAGCATACCGAATCCCAAAGCTTCTAAATGTATTGCATTCTAAAGGTGTCTTTATAGATAGATTAAGCCTGGGTGGATTGCGATCTGTCATGCATGATTTTGCATATATAGATTGATGCGATTTATTTTTTCTTAGTTTAAAAGTGTGTTTTGTGTTGATTTGCGAATGTCAACTTATATGGTGCTCAGTGGCGTTTTCTAGTTTCATGTTGTTTTCTTTGTTGTTTTTTTTCGTATTCATTGTGATTATGCACGATTTTTTTGTATATTGATATTTCCGACGCTTCTGCAGAATGTACTGGGGCCAAGAACTCGTTAAGCCGCGTAGCGCGGCTTTTTTTCTTGGCTCCACCATTAAATGTAATGGAAATAAACAGTTATTATTATTATTATTATTGCGAGAGCACACAGCGCGACGCAGTTACAACAAAGAAGCTAACGCCCGTCGGTTTTTGTTTTCTTCTGTTTTTCATCTAAAATTGAAATGCGGTCGCTGGAAAATGTAGTTCGATAGGAAACTCACCATTGTTGCGCAGACTCACGCGAAAAAAGGTTTGATGCTCGTTCATGTTCTTCTGCATGAGCCAATATCCAACACTCGTCGACGACGTATTTGTGCAAACAGTGTCGCGCGGAACGCGTGTCTGCTTTTTCTTCTTTCGTCCTCGTAGCTTGTGGCAATAGGGTATTCTTCCCGTCGGTGTGCTAGGCCCCTCGAGCTTCGACATGAGCCTCGGCGTGCCCTAATCCAGGGCTTTCCGGGTTGCCAGGGGCGGCGGCGTTGCCCCGGAGCTGGACTGTGCCTTTTTGTGACGCAGCAGCGCGACGCCAAGCGTCTCCCCGACACCCGCCGCCATACCCCGTTCCTTCCCAAGCTAACTGGGCTGTGGCTGGATTAAAGAGCGCGAACCTTCCAATCAAAGACAAATTTTGGCGTCCTACACGCCAATCAAAACAATTTCATCCGGCACGTCCTAGCGGAAAAGGGGAAACCAATTTTGACCTCCTGGGGATCTTCTGACGTGCATCCGAAGTCTCAGTTGCACTGCGCCAACTCTGCAATAAACCTCAGTCAGATTGCGGGCACCTCGGCTTGGATTCGAGCTCGTACAGGCCGGCGCTTTGCCTCGGAGCCACCAGATAAGTTATTAGAGTTTTCAAAAATATCACGAGATCGTCTTTTGCGTTTTGGTTTCAAACGATAAAAAATTTGGCTGCCGGCGTTTGACACACAGGGTATATTCAGCTCATCTGTTTTTAGGGGTGCGAGTCGTTTCGCGTTCACCGAGGTGTTTTCGTGGAAGATGTTCTTCACGAACGTAGCCTTCAGCAAACAACTGTCGCAACAACACGACTTCTGAAGCGCTGTGCGGGTGCTTGTTTTCGTAGCGGAACTGCCGTAAGCCTATAGCGTTCCACTTTAACTTTTTTGCTCGATCTCGCTTGGTTTGTTCGTTTGCGCGTTTTGATACTGAATAAATGTGTCGGTTCCTGTGGGAGCGGCTCCGCTACTTTCAGAATTGCGCAGCTGTCGGATTGCGATTCTGGTTTCGGTACGTATAGTGGTAATCTACACGGGTAAGAATTTGCGAGCCATTAGGCTAGAAAAAATCGGGTGTTCGCCTCGCGTGAGGTTTCTGTCACTTCGCTTCGGAAGGCACTTTGGTCTCAAATTTTAGCGGTGCACCTGGCTGGCTAAAGTGAACATTCGTAGGTCGCGTTTTAATCGTTCGTCATGACGCTCACCCACCTTGCTGAAGGGTGCTATGCAAGAAAACAACAAAAACAAGAAGCTGAGGGACTGATTTTTCTTTCTTTAGCGTGAAATGTGTTTTGGATAATTGCTCCGGATTCCGTGAAGAAGCATTTCCTGAAGCCGTGGCCTGCAGTGACGTCCCGTGATGCAACGCGCGCGGTGTTGCATTATGGGACGACACAGACCTACACACCAATTCAGTTTCCCCGCTCAATTTAGCGGCGAAATTGACCTCCCGTGACCTGATGTTGTTGCAGTAATTGAACTTCAAAGACTTACGGTATGAAAACTAAATGAATTTACTATTTACATGGCGAAGTTAATCTACGGGTGCCCGTCATCGCAGTCGTTCCGTACATGTTCTTCTTCGATCTGTCTCCCGCCCAACTCTCCTCTCGTCTTCCTCGTTTTCGTCTACCGCATATTTACACGAGCACTGTACGGCTGTTTCCCGTGAGTAGGACTGTAGGAGGTGTCAAAATTACAATTTACAACAGATGTCACGTTGTGCTAGAAAGCTTAACGTATGCGACACAATTGCAGAACAATTTGTCATATTTTTTTAAAATTTATTTTGGTCGCTTCCACTGCACTTTGACAGACGCTGACAGGCGGTTGTATTAAGGCCGACCCAGATAGGACGTATTCTCAAGATATTTACGCGCGTTTCAACGGGCGTAATCACAACATTTGGCGGGCGCTTGTTTCACAGAATGGGACAGGGGAAGGTCGCCAAACAACTCACGGCGCATGGTGCAGTAGTCTCAGGATCTCACAAATCTGGAGTCATTCCTCCCTTTTTCGCTTACGGTTTCATATTTTGCTACGGCTTTTATACTTAGCCAGATATATCATCGTGGTGTCGTTTAAAGAAAATACTGAATACGTAATAGAGACTCACAAAGTTGTAAACAAAAAGGTTGCCATGAAGGGAACATTTGCTGCCGTGCACGCGAGCAAGCGTTTACGGCAACGCAAAACAAACACCAATGAAAGCGCCGGATAGAAAGATCCATGCGCAATTGAATATGGAGATTATTAGTTTTTTCGAGTTTCGAACATTTTTGGATGATTTGGTTTTTCGAACCACGAGTAACGTTCGCAGTCGGCTTACATCCTCCAACATCGGGCCGACTGGAACAAGCAACAACGCCAAACTTCTCTGGCAAAGCTCTAGACAGCTTCGGTGCATCTTTCGCGGCGCATAAAACGTCTGCGACGCGCGAGCTTGTCCTCTTAGGATAACCATATTTCTGCTACTGCGTGCGTGCGTATAAGCTCGCGTGTGTGTGTCTACGAAGGATACGAAGTCAACCCGCAAGTGCAAAGTTGCGTTTCGTGGACTCGAAGTGAAGTATGTCCGCGCAAAAAAAGAAAACGTATATCAGTTCTTAGAAACGAAAACAAAAAAAAAGAAAGGGGTGCGGAGAAATGTATTTTGGTCTGAGCCTAAACGGCCGACCCGCTGGAGTGCTTTCCACATGGACTCTTTCTTCAATCTTACGGCATGTTGGAGAGCTTTCGCCTCGTATATTGTTCTCGCTTAAAGTTCGGATTTACGCTTCCTTTTATGCTGTTTTTTTTTCCTGTTTTCTTATGGTTTTTCTTTTTTTAGCTTAGATAGGTCGTTTTTGTTGAGGGGATTCTGGAGTAGGAGGGACCGCAGCCATCACGTGTCATGAAGGAAACCCTCGCTGGACGACGTGTCCCGTCAACTTTTGTTTCGGAGGCTATTGTTTTTCGGTGTACGTGGTGAACATAAACAGCGAAAGAGACGAGGACAAAAGAGGAACAGACTCATGACAGGACGGGCTGATGTGCGTCGCCTACGTGACGCGTCGACGCGGAAACGCCGACGCTTATTCAGTACCGCTTCAGCTCGCTACTTCCCTCTTTGAGTTGACCCCGAAGCTCCGGCAGAAACGTGAGAGTGCTTTCTCGATGTTTGTCTTTAGCTGCGATCCCTCCGCGAATAGCGGCTCGCAGTTAATAGGGACTTCTAGCAAACTGTTACCGGACTACCGTTACCATGGGCCCGACTGCGCATGCGCGACCGCGTTTCGTTCAAATCCCGCAAAATTTGATTTTAACATACTGAGGTCTTCTACCGGTTACTTGTACCGTAGTACGGGAGCATACCCTGGTGACAAAAGTTGACGGCAATAGATAATTTACAAAAATGGTGGTGCAATAAAGTGGAATAATAAAACTAAGGATAGGCGTAAACCCGTTCCTGAAACTCGGGAACAGCGTTTCTTGTCAAT
Organism: Ixodes scapularis; assembly: GCF_016920785.2. Lineage (NCBI taxonomy): Eukaryota > Metazoa > Arthropoda > Arachnida > Ixodida > Ixodidae > Ixodes > Ixodes scapularis. The sequence continues at coordinate 16,414,299 of NW_024609868.1, read as the reverse complement.
GCAGTCAAACCTATGGGCGTAAATTGAGCTCGCGCACCCTGGGCACCGATCAGATCTATGCGCGTGCCAACTTCATTTCTTTTGTTATGACGACGCGGCCCATCTCGGCCAGGAGCATTCCCACCCTAGATTGCGGCCGATATGAGATGCGCTCCAGCCGCGCCTCCGTGGAGCTCGCGTTGGCCATGCAGATCGGGTGGCCCAGCCCGCGCTACGTCAGGACGTTCTCGACAGTGTTGCTCCTGGACGAGTGCATCTCCGCCAAGAAGGCCAAGGCACACGCGCAGCGTAACAGACTACACCGTCTCCAATTATTTCATCTGCGTCTCCCGCAACCTGAGAAGCGGAAGGGTATACGCGGGGCAGGAGACTATCAGGCCCTGGTACACCTGCAGAAGCATCTCCTGCGATGTACCCCACGACGTGCCTCCGGGCAAGCGCAGGACGTTAGTCTGGTCCCGCAGCGCCTGGACTACCCCCCTCACCGCCGGCCACCGGGAGAAGCGCTTGTATCCACCTCCACTTCGAGATAGGTAGTCCTTCCGTCGCAGGGTACTACTTTGCTTATGATTTGAGGGTATGTCGGAAGGTGCAGAGCATCGGTGCCTGGAAGAGCGTCTGTGCCTTCTCTGTCGAGACGGCTAGTGCCAGCTGGCAGATTCAGCGGACGACGTTATCCAAGATCCACTGCAGCTCCCGAACCATCGTCCTCTTTCGGTGCGACTGGGCGGATCCCCACAGTGACACGTCGTCCGCATATACAGCCACGCCGGTGGGAAAGGCCGGGACGGACCCCACCGCCGCGGCTGCCGGTAGCGAGGCACAGCGACGGAGAGCAGCGGGCTCAGGACACTTCCCTGCGGCAGCCCCCGAGCTACGCTCTGCGGTTCGCTCATGACCCCCAGCGCCCGTACGTGCATCGTCCGATCGCTCAGGAACGCGCGCGCGTGGACGGCCATGGACCCCGAGGCTCCGGGCAGAGATGATGTGGAGGTATTAGCTAGGCGGGGCGTCGAATGCCTTGCTGACGCCCGGGAACACCACCGCTGCAGAGTGCTCCTTGGCTTGGGCCTCTCCAGCGAGCTCGCCAAGTCCCCTACGGCATCCGCCGTGCACCGCTGTCTGCGGAATCCGCAGAAGCAGTCCGGTAGAGCCCCCGCCGCATCGAGGTGGTAGACTGAGACAGCCCAGGACCATTTTCTCTATCGTCTTTCCAAGGTACGACATGAGAGAAATGGGCCTGTGGGAGCCTGCAGTGGCTTGCTGGAATCCTTGCCTGCCTTGAGCAGAGAATTGGTGATCACCGTGAGCCACTCGACGGGCACGTCAGCCGTGCTCCAGACCGTGTTGATCAGATCTAGCAGCCGAGGCAGCTCGGCCTCCTCGAAATTCCGCAGGGCCTGAGCAGTTATCCCGTCCATCCCCGGCTGCATGAAAAATTATTTGGGTGCGGGGGGAAGGGCAGGGGAGGATCTATAGAATGCTTTGACACGCAAGACATCCCACTTGCGCACGAAGACGCTAATGGCCTGGAAAATCGAGTGACGTTCTACTGCCGCCTCGGCTTGCGCAAGCGAGAGCGTTCACTCTACGCTGCAATTGTGTTCAAAAGTGCGTGCACGCCGAGGCGCTCCTCACTCGATCGTTAAGCTTCCGGAACGGCAATATCTTCTTTTTCTTACTTATTTGTCGTCTTATCGACGCATAATAAATGGGCGAAAAGTCGAAGGTGTCGCGCGGCTCCGTCGCGCCTGCTTTCCGCAGCTCCTTTTTGTTCCGACTGCGAAAGCTTCGTTTCAATTGCGTCACTCGCTTCGAAGCATTAGCATCTAGAAGACAAGGCCGTGCCCCTTTTTCTCTTCCAAACGTTATCCCTATAGTGGACTCACGTAGCGCCGCCAGGATCGCCACCAGCGTGTCTCGCAGCGTCCCGCAAAGAGCGCGACGCTAGCAAACGGTGACCCTCGTTGAGCTTCAGCGTGTTGCCGTTTGGGGGCGGGTCGGAGATTCACTAACGACGACGCCATGCGCGGGCCTTGTCTTCTAGGTAGCATTAAACAAGTGTCGTCTTTTTTGTATTTTCGACGAGGTAGGTTTTCGCGAGCTTCCTTCTTTTTACTACAGGGATAGCGGACGAGGCGCCATAAAACGGAAATTACTTCGACTCAGGGTTGTGACCGTCCTAGTTGCCTGTTTTATCGCAGGTAGACTCCCTCCTCCCCCCCCCCCCCCCCCCCCAATCGTACCCGCTGCTTCCGGTGACGGTAATGATTGGAACGAAATTGCATGTCATTCGAAGATTGGAACTCTTTTTGGGGATACGGACATCTGCCTCGAGGCAGGTTGTATATATCGCGATTTTTTTTTCTTTTTGTATAGATTTTATTGTCGATGACAACTATAATATATAGAAATGAATAGAAGTTAAGTGAAAGAATGAAGGAAAAATCGCATTCCCATGTTTCTCGATGGGCGTTGTCATACTTGTGCCACTTATATTGTAGATTGGCGCGTGCGCGCTGCGGCCCTTTATATGACCTAACGAAAAGTAAGAGCAGTTTCCTACCAGCTGATCATCATTGAGCTCGAAATCGTTTACTTGCGCAAGATTTATTTCTGTCTTTTGGTGCGTGCATTTATTCGGAGGGTATTGCGTTGCTATATATGCCATTACGCAAAAATAAGCTTAATAACTGTTGACGTAAATATGTGTTAATGTGATTAGTGTGTGCGAGCCTACGTTAACCTACCCCCGCGAGAGTTCAAGATGCCAGCAGCTTACATGGAGGACTTGATCCTCCATGTAAGCCTCCAATGATTCCAGACAATGTCAACGTCACAAATAAAACTTCTATTTATCAATGCTTTAGCTTGCTTTCACATACAAAAAAAGATATATTTTTTTTAAATATAGTTTTTTCGCTACTTAGGGTCAGGTTCGTGGACATGTTACCTGGCCCATTACTTTTTAGTCGAATTTTAGAACGCAGCTCTTAGGCGCCTGTTTCCGACGTGAGCGGCGTCGGCGTCGCCGTCGGCGTAACCGCGCGGTGCATTATGGAAAACGTCCCGTAATGCACCGCCGTGAAGCGCGCGTTGCAGTATAGGACGTTTCTCATATTGCCGCCCGCAGAGCCGAGAAGGCAACGCTTGGTCACGGTCTTCTAGAAGATTCCCGGTCATTCTCACAGCAGACGTAACTTTCCCTCTGCTTTGTTATTCTCGAAAGTGGCAGTTCATCCTCGCCCCGAGCGCGCGACGCTCGAACCTTCTTTGCCGAACTTTCGAGATAGTGACGCACGGTAGATAAGCAGCTGCCCGCGACCTTGTCGAGTCAGTCCCAGTCTCGCTAGCGCTCTGTAGTGCCGCCGTACCGCCGCCCGCTTTTCTGCTGCCTCGACGCTCTTTCGTTATTTATTTTTGGTTGGCACAAGTTCGCCCATTAAATCTTTATTTTCAGTTTACTGTTCGGCTTTTCGTCGTCTTCATTCGTGACAATATTGCACCACGCGGGAGGGAGGAGGAGGGGAAGGAGGATGAGAGAGGAGGTGGTGGGAGGAGGAAGAGGAGGAGGGGAGAGGCGAGGAGCACGGGAGGAGTAGATGAGGAGGGAGGAGGAGAGATTACGGATGAGGAGGGGCATACCGTCTCCTCCGTACTCCTCCTCAAGAGCTGCGCTCTAATCCCGCATTACAGGGAGTTGTAAACGTCTTCTCGCTGTGATAGAGGGGACCATAAAGACTTCGCGCATAGTGGAAAGGAACAGGATACCAGGAATCAGCCGAAAACAAGAAAAACGGTTCTTAAAAATGAATTAAAAATGTTTTTTTTTTTTGCCTTTGGGTGTCTAAGCTCGCAATAATACACCTGCTCATTGGTGTAATGAGTCCTCCTCAGGTTTACATGTGCTGGTCCTGAAGTGCGCATTCCCTATACAACCAATAGTTAAAACATTCATCTGGACCTGCCTGGCAAATGCCAACAGCTGCCATTCTGACCGAAAAGTAAATATTCCATAGGCCAGGAAAGCAAGAGCAACCAAAATGCTAAATTTGGACGCGCGGAGAAATGACATCGGTCAATTTCTAGGATGTTACCAACGTGAGAACGCCATGCAACGCACAAATCAAGACTGTAAAATGCATAAAATCCAATGTCGCACTCCACCTTTAAAGGGGCGGTGAAACGATATTCAATCGGAATGTTTTTCACTTTACACGAGCTTACTTGCACTAGTGGGCCTCAAGGATACTCGCACGCAAAACCACTGGCTAAGAAACTCCTTTGCTGCGCTGTAATTTCGAGGACAAAACCGAGTGTTTTCATTCAATCTCTCCTTCGCAAAACCTGATGACGTAGCTGGGCGGTAGCAGTACCGCCCAGTGACGATATTTGAATGCGGCTCATAGATTGGACCCGAGCATGGTGTGCACACACGATTTGGGCTCGTGATAATCGACAGCTCGAGAAGCATTCGGGTAGTGTCCCGTGTCCACTGCAATGACGACAACAGCCGAACCATAACAATGTCTGGAACTCAGCGCGTGTCCTGTGCCTTGCCAACCCCAGCGCATGGCTATGATCAACATTGGCGGCATATAATCGGCTCCAGATCACGTGGCCGCTTGTTCTGGCTGCGAGTTGAGGGGGTGAACTCTGCTCGTTTTTCTTTATTTTTTTTGCAACTTCGATTGTGTGTGGTGAAACACGAACGGGTATTTTACAGGTAATTAACGTCATGGATTCGTTCTAAGCGGTGTTTGCGCAAAATACAAAAATCGTTGCATCGCCCCTTTAAGCAGAGGAAAAGAATTGCTTTTACGACTTTCATAACCCTCAGGACTCGTGTCCACATCCGTGGACACCTCCATTGGCCTTGACGAAATCGAACTAAATTCATAATTACTTTGCATATGCTCTTGACGGGATGTCAAATGAAATATGCGAGTCCGTTGTCAGCTTTCTTTCTAACTTTATTGTAGGTAGTGAAGAGGATAGGGATGTATGTCTTCAGCGCAAATATGAATTCTAATCAGTTTTGTGCGATTTCTAACTTGGTGTTTTTGACGTGCATCTCATGGTAGGAATCGTACGAATGCACGTAGCAACGCACAACATCCGTTCATGCTGAAACTGAAACTGTCCCTGAATCGTGTCAAATGGTTTAGTTGATGCGTAACTACACTGCGGTACTACTCTTGTTTCACAACGTTCGTTGTTTTTCTTCTTTTTACTCTGTCTCGCAACGGGGAGACAACGCTCATTTGAATCGGAGCTGGCGGGGGGCGTGGAATTCGATCGGGCCTGCGTTTTCATATGCAGGAGCTGTCAGCACACACTCAACTTTTTCCTTCCCTGGCGAGAAGAAAGCTCGCAATCTGTCACAAACGAGAGAGCGCCCACTCAGTTTGCGTTGAAAGAAGATATGTAAATAGGACCACACCTAACGAAGCTCACACAAACCCTTCTTGTATAACCTGTTTTTTTTTTTCTTGTTTTTTTGTTTTTCTTGCGCGTTTTGCATTTTCTGTAGCAGCAAAGGCACGCGGCCTCAAGGCTGGTGTCTTCCCGCTGTTCAACAAAAGCTCGGTGCCTGAGTCGACCAAGCGGAAGTGCTGCTTGACTTGGCGTGAGGGGAAGCGGAAACATTGACCGAGCCCCGGAACTTCCTCAGCGCAATCCGGAAGGAGCGCTCGCTATGTTGACCCTCTCGCCCTGCCGGAAACACAAAAGACAAAAGCCGACACCGTTTTTGTTTACCTTTCTGTTACTTTCCTCGGACCTCGAGTGCAAGTGATACCAACGCGTCACTTTTTTTTACTTTTTTCTTTTTGTTTCGTTCTTTTCCTATTTACCTGCTTTCTGGTGTTCTCAGGGGCGGCGAGGTATTTCAATTGGGGTAAAGATTTCCTGGACACGGAACACTAAAGGGCGTTTCAGTCGTCGAGTGCACGGGGGCTGTGAGTTGATGAGGAGATATTCCGGACGGCGTTGCCAAAGTACAAAGTGTCCATGAAACAAAATTACTTTTCTTTTTTTACCGTAAAAAATAAAACTATGCATCGCCGATCGCTCAGTGTTCGCCTAAATGTAGCGCTAGCGGTCCGAACCAAATTCGAAAGTTTCAAAACTGACCGTCATCTTTTTTCAAAAGCTATGGAGGATTTTCTGAAACTTTCGAGGGGAAAATGACCGTCGACGAAGCCCAAGAATGCATCTGTATGGGCTCTCCAGCTACCGGGAACGGACCCTATTTTCCCATTGAAAGTTTAATAACATCACAAACATTTTCGTTAAGATGAAGGTTAGTTCTGAAAACTTGCAATCTGGTCGGAACCGCTAGGGCTCTATTTGGGCGGAAACTGCGTTTTTGCAAATGCGTAATTTATTCATGCGATGAGAAACAAACACTGTAACTGTTTATTGGGGACACGATCTGGTAAGAAAAGGGTCGACGGTTGACGCTTAACACCGTAAGGCCTCGCTTGAGAGGTGGTTTCGACTGAGCTGAATGTTATCTCGCATTCACTAACAACACAGGAGTAGTGAAATTCCCCGGTAAATAACAAAATAACGATAAAAACAACGAAAAACAGGTAGGCTGTGTATACGACACACTCTAAAAAAAGTCTGCGCGTCAACTTTCCCTCACAACACTCGGAGAGCCAATCAGCGCAACTTACGGAGGCAGCTCAGCGAATGACGATGCGGGAACATATGTTTAGACCAAAAAACGCAGTCTGAGTTGTGACATTAAGCAATGCAAAACGTCACGCTTGCATTGCTTAATGTCACAACTCAGTCTGCGGTTTTTGGTCTAAACATATGTTTCGGCATCGTCATTCGCTGAGCTGCCTCCGAAAGTTGCGCTGATTGGTTCTCCGAGTGTTGTGCGTGAAAGCAGACGCACAAACTTTTTTTAGAGTGCATGGCCGCAAGTTTTAGGTTTGACAACGCCTACGTGCCGAGTCTAGTGAAATGAAACGCATGTATCAAATGTAACAGATTGATTTTGACATAACCGAATGAATCGTATGATACACAAGTATGAAATAGAACACATGTATTTCTTAGTCACAGAATCAATTGAACGAAACGAACGTTTAAACACGAGGTAAGCTTGTACTACTGAACTGTACGCAGGAAAGCGAACGAACTAAATGTCAAGTCACAATAACACGAGTCTATTCAATCAGAAGTCACGCAGGCCATCGAAAAGAGTGCAGATAGAAACGCGAGTTGCATTGGCTCCTTGGACGATGGTAGGAGGAATAAAAAAATATATCGTAGCGTTAATCGGCGTTGTGTTCTCGCGCCTTCCCGAGCGCGTATACCGACGGCTTTTGCACAGACTTCGGCATCGGAAGACCGCCTCCCCGAGCGACCGGCCATAGAGTTAATATAAAAATCGTGAGGGAAACGTTCCATGCATTCGGACCGCTTCGGAACGGCGGAGCATGGGCGCGACCATCAATGGTCTCAGATTGTGGTCTCGGTGGGCCCATATCGCTGCCGACGCCATTATGCTGAAAGAAGCAGCCAAATATCTCCTGTAAAATATTTTCTAGCTTTTTTTTCAAGCAAACACCGAAATCATGCATTGTATAAAAATAAACTTGACAAGAGCTCGAGCAACTTTGTGTTTGTCCTTTGTGTCCCTTGTTCCCCTTCTGCCGGGTTTAGTTTTGTCATTCTCGTCCAGCTCGCTTGCGCATTTGCATTTAATTGTGTTGTCAACTTCAACTCGTCGCGGAAAAACGAACACGTCTAAGCTTTCTTCTGCTTTCTTTTTCTGCTCTTCTGTCACTCTCTTTCTCGTTCTTTCTCTCGGGCCTACCGATGTCAGCGTTTAGAATTTGCCGTGTATACCGCGAGCGCTCGAAGACGCTCGCTAACCTAAAGCCCTTTGACGTGTTTGCTTTTATCTTGCAATGCGCCTCTGCACGAGGCCCGTGTCTCGAGCGACCCTTGGAAGCAAATGGCGGCGCAGCATTGAAATGAGCGGCCCTTGGAAGCGAATGGCAGCGGAGCACCCGCTCATGGCACGTGTCTTGCGCGTTTTCTCAGCAATGGTTGGCGGAACTTGAAACCGTGAATTTTATCGAGGGACTTTTTCAGCCCGCCCAAAGGGCAGAAGCCGCGGAATTGGTGGAACGTTGGATGCAGATTTCCTGCAGTGGAAAGAAATTCTAACGTTTTCTTTTAGTCTTTTTTTTATTTTTTTATTTTTTTTTTATGGTAAACATCAAGTTCGCGCAAAAGGCGGAGCCAAAAGAGCGTTGTTCTAACAGGGTCCTTTTTTGTCCACGAAGTCGTTGACGCTGGTGGTGCTAGGAGAACCGATTTCAAACGCCGCTCCTTCGTGGAGTTTGTCAATTGATAGATTTGACTTTGACAACATTGCGCACAAGTTTTAAGGGCTTTTCTGAACTCCACCTAGCCAATATGCTGCGAACAAGCAACGACTTTTGTCCGGTTGCGTTCGCTCTGTGCACGGCGTCAGAAAAGTGGCTGTCGGCGCCGCTTGCAAACTGAAACGTGCCGTCGGGGAAAGTTCGTCGGTTGTTTGTCATATATCCAATCCACAGAGTCCAGCCTTCAGAAACCGATCGATGGTTAGCGGAGTGTGAATGATTACCTTGTCATAACCAGCATAGGAATCAATAACGCGGGGCTAGACTCGCGCATGCTCCAACTCATTCCGGTAGAAGCGGTTACCAACAAATATGGAGATAAGAACGCTTGTATTTCACTAGTCGAATTTGGGAACCCTTTATACGTCTCATTGCCAATAATGTGGCGAGGCGCGCCTCCTGACACGCGGTGCGCGGTATTCATTGCTCTGTTTTTGCTTTGTTTGTTTTGACATGCAATTACCTGCAAATAGTGCGCTATTGTCCATTGTTTTAATGCGTTTTCCAAACCCTGAGCGTTGCTGTTGCCGCAACGGGCGATTACTTGACTTAGTGGCTGCTTTGTTTGTTTCTGAAAGAGTGGCCAATCAAGACCGCTGCCTGCGGCAGCGACTTGATCAGAAATCGCAGGTGGTTTCAAACTTAACAAACTTTCCATGGGACAACGGACGTCGACGAATCCCAAGAATGCATCTGTGTGAGCTCTCCAGCTACCGGGAACGGACCCTATATTCCCATTGAAAGTTTAATAACATCACAGACATTTTCATTAAGATGAAGGTTAGTTCTGAAAACTTGCAATCTGGTCAGAACCGCTAGGGCTCTATTTGGGCGGAAACTGCGTTTTTGCAAATGCGTAATTTATTCTTGCGACGAGAAACAAACACTGTAACTGTTTATCGGGGACACGATGTGGTAAGAAAAGGGTCGACGGTTGACGCTTAACACCGTAAGCCCTCGCTTGAGAGGTGGTTTCGACTGAGCTGAATGTTATCTCGCATACACTAACAACGCAGGAATAGTAAAATTCCCCGGTAAATAACAAAATAACGATAAAAACAACGAAAAACAGGTAGGCTGTGTATACGACATGGCCGCAAGTTTTAGGTTTGACAACGCCTACGTGCCGAGTCTAGTGAAATGAAACGCATGTATCAAATGTAACAGGTTGATTGTGACATAACCGAATGAATCGTATGATACACAAGTATGAAATAGAACACATGTATTTCTTAGTCACAGAATCGATTGAACGAAACGAATGTTTAAACACGGGGTAAGCTTGTACTACTGAACTATACGCAGGAAAGCGAACGAACTAAATGTCAAGTCACAACAACACAAGCGTATTCAATCAGAAGTCACGCAGGCCATCGAAAACAGTGCAGATAGAAACGCGAGTTGCATTTGCTCCTTGGACGATGGTAGGAGGAATAAAAAAATATATCGTAGCGTTAATCGGCGTTGTGTTCTCGCGCCTTCCCGAGCGCGTATACCGACGGCCTTTGCACAGACTTCGGAATCGGAAGACCGCCTCCCCGAGCGACTGGCCGTAGAGTTAATATAAAAATCGTGAAGGAAACGTCTCATGCATTCGGACCGCTTCGGAACGGCGGAGCATGGACGCGACTATCGGTGGTCTCAGATTGTGGTCTCGGTGGGCCTATATCGCTGCCGACGCCATTATGCTGAAAGAAGCAGCCAAAGACCTCCTGTAAAATATTTTCTAGCTTTTTTTTCAAGCAAACACCGAAATCATGCGTTGTATTAAAATAAACTTGACAAGCGCTAGAGCAACTTTGTGTTTGTCCTTTGTGTCCCTTGTTCCCCTTCTCCCGGGTTTATTTTTGTCATTCTCGTCCAGCTCGCTTGCGCATTTGCATTTAATTGTGTTGTCAACTTCAACTCGTCGCGGAAAAACGAACACGTCTAAGCTTTCTTCTGCTTTCTTTTTCTGCTCTTCCGTCACTCTCTTTCTCGTTCTTTTCCTCGGGTCTACCGATGTCAGCGTTTAGAATTTGCCGTGTATACCGCGAGCGCTCGGACACGCTCGCTAACCTAAAGCCCTTTGACGTGTTTGCTTTTATCTTGCAATGCGCCAGTGCACGACGCCCGTGTCTCGAGCGACCCTTGGAAGCAAATGGCGGCGCAGCATTGAAATGAGCGGCCCTTGGAAGCGAATGGCAGCGGAGCACCCGCTCATGGCACGTGTCATGCGCGTTTCCTCAGCAATGGTTGGCGGAACTTGAAACGGTGAATTTTATCGAGGGCCTTTATCAGCCCGCCCAAAGGGCAGAAGCCGCGGAATCGGTGGAACTTTGGATGCAGATTTCCTGCGGTGGAAAGAAATTTTAACGTTTTCTTTTAATTTTTTTTTTTTATGGTGAACATTAAGTTTGCGCAAAAGGCGGAGCCAAAAGAGCGTTGTTCTAACAGGGTCCTTCTTTGTCCACGAAGTCGTTGACGCTGGTGGTGCTAGGAGAACCGATTTCAAACGCCGCTCCTTCGTGGAGTTTGTCAATTGATAGATTTGACTTTGAGAACGTTGCGCACAAGTTTTAGGGGATTTTCTGAACTCCACCTAGCAAATATGATGCGAACAAGCAACGACTTTTGTCCGGTTGCGTTCGCTCTGTGCACGGCGTCAGAAAAGTGGCTGTCGGCGCCGCTTGCAAACTGAAACGTGCCGTCGGGGAAAGTTCGTAGGTTGTTTGTCATATATCCAATCCACAGAGTCCAGCCTTCAGAAACCGATCGATGGTTAGCGGAGTGTGAATGATTACCTTGTCATAACCAGCCTAGGAATCAATAACAACGCGAGGCTAGACTCGCGCATGTTCCAACTCATTCCGGTAGAAGCGGTTACCAACAAATATGGAGATAAGAACGCTTGTATTTCACAAGTCTTATTTGAGAACCCTTTATACGTCTCATTGCCAATAATGTGTCGAGGCGCGCCTCCTGACACGCGGTGCGCGGTATTCATTGCTCTGTTTTTGCTTTGTTTGTTTTGACATGCAATTACCCGCAAATAGTGCGCTATTGTACATAGTTTTATGCGTTTTCCGAACCCTGAGGGTCGCTGTTGTCGCAACGGGCGATTACTTGTCTTAGTGGCTGCTTTGTTTGTTTCTGAAAGAGTGGCCAATGAAGACCGCTGCCTGCGGCAGCGACTTGATCAGAAAATGCAGGTGGTTTCAAACTTAACAAGTAGAACTGCCGACTCACGCACGGCTTCGCGGTTCAAATATAAAGCGATGCTCGAGTCTAGTGTTCTTAAAATCGATGGGAATGTTTGAAAAAAAAAAACATCACTCTTCACTAAAATGTAGCGCCAGCCTTCTTCAGATAGAAGTTCTGGATCAGACCAAAGCTGGAATGCACAGTTTAGTTGGAAACGACTCTTCAACAAATTAGAAGAAAGAAACTCGCCGGTACCGCCAACGTAGCGAAAGGTCGAACGAAGTATTGCAGCTCATATTGTTCGAGGAGGTATATCAAACACGCAAGAAACTGAAACGTACACAACCGCCGAATTGTATCTCTTACGGTTGCGCCAAATTGCAATCCCAAACGTAAAACACGCTTTGCTTGTGCAAGCTGCCTCTTTAAATAAGTTTCAAATCAATATCGATTTTAATGGCGGTCATATTAATTTAGGTTCACTTAGAGCAACAAACCTGAATCGTAACAAAGACAAAATGACTAGTCATTTAAAAAGTATTGATTATTCAGAACGCACAATCAAAAAATCTGCGACTATTCGCGGCGACAAGTTTAGGTATCGCCGCCTGGTGGAATGTTTTTCACAACACAGTGAGGATACTTCACCGTCCTCTGCTGGTGCAAGTACGTGCAACGCCAAGCTTCTAAGCACTATAAAAATTAAAACATAGCCGCGTAAGTAGCGCGTCCACTACCCAAAGTGAGGTAGTGACACTAAAAGTAAGGCAAACAGCAGCGCCCCTCGTGAGCTTCTCACCGGGAATACTTCGTATCACGTAACCCCTTAGCACGGGCTAACTGCGAAGGCTGTACAAGCAAGACCGGCTAGCCTGGACTGCCTTGACTATACTCTGTATCACCTTATGTACCGCAGGAAAGGCTACAAGCGCAAGCTCCTAGCTCTAGAGCACATCTTGGCGGCACAAGCTTTCGTGCACTAAGGGCAGCTGCCAACGCTATGAGCTCGCGCTTCTAGCCTTCGCTGCGGTACAACATAAGGTGAAACGGAGTATAGGGCACTACCTGCACGAGCACTCGTGCAGTCGCCGAGGCTTTATCCAAAGCAAATAGCTCGCACTTTTAGCGTGCGCCTCTAACAATAGTTCATGCTAAGGTGAGAGGAAGCATAAGAATAATTTGTACTGGGCACACTATAAAAAAATAAGAAAAGAAAAATGGAGAACAACCTATCTACCTCGTTTTTCGCAGCCGCTGTTATGTCAAAAGAGAGGAACGTTTAGAATGCACCAAGTCCAGTGCTACCAGGTCAGGGGTCACCTGCAGAGAACGTCCATTTAGGGTCTCTATACAGAGCGGTTGACGACGGCGAACTGACGACGACTGAGGGGGTACTGTTGCGTCTCTCAACCGTCCCAATCACCGAACCGCGGCGTTGAGGCAGACCAAAAGACCGGGAGGCACGAAGCCGCAAGGCCACAGAGACTTCGGGCCGCGGTGATAACCCTGGCTCCGGCTCCGAACCGCTCCCGCCATCTGGTAGAGGCCTGCGCTAACTTGCAAGCCGGTGTTTCTCCGCTGACTCCCCAGGCGGCGAAGGAAACACCTGACTCTATGAAGCGCGACATGTGATTGCCTTCTTCGGAAGTCGGCTCTCTCGATACGTAATAAGGCCTCAGCCATGAGAATGTTCGATATCTCAGACGGCCCACAGTCGGTGACAAGGACGCAGCGATGACCCGCCTCCAGTACGCGCTCGTTGCCTTCCGCTGTTCTTTGACTGCGCGTGCGGTGAAGTCTCATCAGGGGTAGAATGCTCGCTCTCGAGGCGGAGAATCTACTCGGCTTTTAACCTGTCATGCCTGGTTCAGACAGTTGCGTTTGACTGCGTTGCGGCTGCGAGAAACCAGGACATCCCTGCTGCTTATATCGCGTGCCAAGATCCTCAATGTCCTTCTGTTTAGAGTGATGCCATCGTTTGTAGTACCCGATGCCGACAGCACGCGCTCACATGGAAAATACAAAGAAATAGCAGGAAACAAAATGTCGCCGTAGCACTATCAGTGCCACGGGCGCGTGCAGGGACACGCTGTTTCACGAGCTGGAGAACAAAAAATAAAAATAAACGTTAGAAACAAAATGGCCAGATGTCATCACTCAAGCAAAGCGCGCATGAAGGCACCCTAGTCTATTGGATTCCACGCTTCATACGGAGCACATGTGCCGCGGCGACTCGCTTTCGGTTCTCGACGCAACGCAGTCAAACGCACTCAAACGTAAGTGTCTGAACCGGCCTTTACCAGACATGTACACGTTACCCCAAAAAAGAAACGAAATACCTTCACTCGTTACTCGCTCAAAAAGTCACTAAATACGTGACTCGTTACCGATTCTCAAAAGGAACGCGTTACTTTTATTTCAAACATAACGAGTTTCCTTTCTCGTTACTTTCTGGCGACCAAATACGCAACCGCTTTTGTTTCGTGGTTTATGGTTTTCTTTTCACTAGTCATTGTACTTAAGCAGTTGCTGCATCTCGGAGTTGTCATCGGATATGTTTGCCCGCTTCCTTGAGAATACAACTCCGAGATGCAGCAACTGCTTAAGTACAATGACTAGTGAAAAGAAAACCATAAACCACGAAACAAAAGCGGTTGCGTATCTGGATTTGTATTTGATCTCTACACGGTTCTAGAAGGTTCAACCAACGAACCCTATTGTGTTCGCTTGATGAGACATTACCAGCTGTAAGGTTCGACTGACGTGTTCAGCGATAAACGTTGATATACTGTTATACTGTTTAGTTGTTTTTCGGGTCGCCGATCTGATTTTGTCGCAACAAGCGCATGCTCAGGTTGCAATTAAAGCGAGGCTGCTTAAATGGTGTCAATTGAACCCGTTACTCCTCAAATGTAACGAAATACCGTTACTTTACGTTAAAAGTGACTAAGAACGTCACTCGTTTCTTCTCTAGAAAGTAACTAGATAAGTTACTCGTTACCGAAAAAAGTAAATAGGTAGACGTAACTTGTTTCTTTTAACACGTTACATAGATGTTTGCCTGTTACCGAATGTTGACGATTTTCACCACCTGTTTTTGAACTTACTTTTACGGGTTCGTCTTTAAACCGCTGGGCGCTGTGAATAGTCGATTCGCTCAAGAAGTCTGGCGAGCGAACCTTCTGCAGAAGCTTTCTCTTCTAGCCGCAAAATGCCGTTGATTTCGCTGGATTCGCCAATCGGCGCAAATTGTGTGGGCCAGCCAAGACATAGAACTTTGTCTATTCTCGGATTCCCATGGGGCGATGTGACGACTCTCTCGTGCTTGCGCAGCAGGGGAAAACTCACGCCTCCACATGCACTACTCATCTAGGTCACAAGGAATAGTACAAGCCTGTGCTTCTAAAGCTAGGTGGTTTAAATCCGTTTTCCTCGATACTCGCGCTGCCAAGTTACAAACAAAAAATGAAGTAACAACGTACGCCAAGAAAGGCAGCACAAACACGCGTAAGTGCAACTGAACTTCTTAACCTTTCCATCCACCCACCAGTGGATTACCAAAATCCCTCTACCTTTGATAATATCCCGTTCGGCGGATAGAAAATCAACCATTGTTTGTCGAGTGGTTGCATGTCCTGCTCCTTCTCCGCCTACGCGTAGGCCTCATATTTTTACAATCATGGCAA
This sequence comes from Ixodes scapularis, assembly GCF_016920785.2. Classification (NCBI taxonomy): domain Eukaryota; kingdom Metazoa; phylum Arthropoda; class Arachnida; order Ixodida; family Ixodidae; genus Ixodes; species Ixodes scapularis. The sequence goes on along the minus strand of NW_024609868.1, from coordinate 16,399,016 downwards.
CATGGCAGTGCGAGGTAATAAATCGAAAAGTTTTTCTACCGCACGATCTGGCAAGCTGTATCAAAGCCTTTACTGGTGATGGGGATAATGTACTAAATAGTGAATGTGCGAATATTTTAAATGGTGTGTTTTCTGATGCTTTCACCGTTTCTACACTCATTACTGGAATTCGTTTTGTTGCAGAAAATGGATTCAATTGTTACCAATGGATTCAATTGTTAGACTTTCACGGTGTTATCAACATTATAGAATCCCTGAAAATATCTTCATCGGGTTGCACAGATGATATCAATACGAAGGTTCTTACTAGCAGTAACTTTTCAACCGGTCTTTACCTCACAAAGATATTTCAGCAATCCCTGGACACAGGGGTGGTACCCTCTGCCTGGAAAATTGGTAAGGTAATTCCGGTCCAAAAATCCGGCACTAAGACATCTCCACTAAATTATCAGCCAATATCACTCACAGGGCTGGGCAGAAATACTCCAAAACGTATTCGGGAATCCAAATACTGAGATACATGTGTTTTAAGGCCAAATACAGGTACTGAGATACATTTGTCTTTTATGCAACGGAATAACCCTGAGGTACTTCCAAAAGGAAGCCCAAAAAGTATTCCGTAATAGGAATAAAAATACTCATACATTTGTTCCCGAACGGTGCTACGTGGAGAGGGTGCAGTTCGTGGCGAATGCGAAAGTAATTTTTGCTTGTGCTGCTCTCTTTGTGCCATTTTATGCATTACCCATTACCTCGAACTCTTTATCTATCATTAATACCGCTAAAAAGAAAACATCTCACCCCCGTTGAACCAGATAGTTACAGAACGGTAAAGACTGCGTACCATGTTCGACAAACGGCGTCTACCCAAAATGAACCCTGTTTGACCGCGAGGGCGCATCTCAAACTGTAATATTATAAGCTTCTGAGTCGCCCATAATGTACGGAGATTCGACAACAGGGCCGTACGTTTTCTCCACTCAACTCCTGATTTTGCTGGAGGTGCAGGTGAGGGTGAGGGATTCACTCACCTGCGCCTCCTGCAAAATCCGCGAGCACGTCATCTAAAAGCACCTGTTTAACTTCCTGGATTCCTGCAATTCTTTTCACCAATGCGCGGCATGGCTACCAAAAACACCTTTCTTATTAGACCCAACTACGTGTTCTAACTAACGACTTTTTTTTAAAAAATCTTGACACCGGCTTTCCTTCTGACGCTGTTTTTCTTGATTTCGCCAAAGCTTTTGATAAAGTTCCACACAATTGCCTTTTTTTAAGACCCTCTTTACTAAAGCTCGATCCTCATGCTCACAAGTGGATTGAAATATTTCTTAGTCATCGCTCTCAATTCGTTTTCGCTAACAGTACATCCTCCTCTTTCTGACTCGATTCTTCCTGTGTTCCACAGGGAATTGTACTTGGGCCTTTATTGTTTTTAATCTAGATTAATCATCTCCCTCTTCGCCTCTCGTCCTCTGTTCGTCTTTTCGCTGATGAGTGTGTTGTTTATAGACTAATAAAAAACCCAGACGACCATACTGCACTCCAGAACGACATTAACAAATTTATTGAATGGTGCCGCACATGGCAGATGTGTCTAAACATTAACATATGTATGCACCTCTGCTTCACACCTTCTTCCTCCCAGTCCTTAAACTCATAAAGACTCGGCGGCACTACTATTTAGACTGCTACACAGTAGAAGTATCTTGGCATTCATTTAACCGCAAATATGCCCTGGAATGTTAATGACGACAAGACAATATCATCTGCAAACCGCTCACTTGGCTATATTCGTCGCAATTTCAAATCTGCCCTTTCTAACCTTAAACGTGTTTTTTACGTCACGCTTCTTCGCCCTAAACTAGAATATGCTTCAGCTGTCTGACACCCACATCAGTCTTTTTTAACTAACGCAATCGAATCTGATCAAAATCGTGCTGATCGATTTATTATTTCTAATTATTCTCGCTTGTCTAGTGTTACTGCAATGAAATGTCAATTAACTCTGCCTGACCTTGCTGGTCGTCGCAGAATTTGCCGTCTTTGCCTTTTTCATTAAGTTTACTATTCCGAACCATTACGACAGTCTCTCCTCAGCCAGCCCAGCTTCATATTCGCAAGACTTGATCATTTGTGCAAGATTGCCCGTCCCAAGACCATTTTCAACAGCCCATCAACATTCCCCTCTACCAGAATCTATTGTATACTGGAATGGCCTTCCCGATGACATCATCACCATCACCGATAACTCTAAATTTAGAATTGTACTAACCAACCACCCCCCTCTGTGATGCCCCTAGGGGCTCTGAAGGTAATTGTAAAGAAATAAATGAATCAACTATCTGGCAGCTCTAGGCCACAGCAAAAACGTTTTTTGTCTTCTCGTGAACAATTTGATGATGTCGGTGCTATGATAATTTATCATCGCTTGTAATGAAGAAATTACATCAAGACACCTTATGATGTTTCCTCTCTCTGCTTTTTTTCCCCTCTCCCGCCACAACTTGGCTTCTTGTCTTTGGTTTTCATGTCCCCCCTTCTTCCTTCCGCAGCAGGACCGCTCTACCTTTTCTTATTTCTCTGGAAAGCTAAGAGCCGTCCGTTTTATTTTTGTTTTTTTTACCATACGAACAAGTGTTTCCCAAACGGCTCACTCCAGACAACCGATGACATATTGCATCCTCCGCCATCATCCTGATATATTGTTCTGATGTACGTGGCCTCGGTGTGTGTGTGTTATCGTGGCATCGATTACTTTGGTGCACAATGCATTCCTGGCGTGTGCTGGCATCTTTGCATGTCTGCGTTCAGAGGGAAGTGGATTTATTTTTCCCTCCCGTCCTGAATCGACTGTTGATAGGCCTGGAATCTGACAGGGGAGTTCCGAAAAAGAAAACGGGACTGCGGATTTCAATCACCCCGGGGCGTTCCTGTTTTATGTTCAAGTACCGACTGTTTGGGAGAAAAGAGAGTCGTGCCTTTCTCGCCGCGAAAATAAACTACGCATTGCCTTACGCTCAATGTCCGCCCAAAATTAGCACTAGCAGACCCCGAACGCAGGGACCAAAGTTTCAGAACTAAAATTTTCCCAATTCAAAAGTTGTCAGCGAGTTTTGTAAACAATCCAATGAGAAAACGATAATCGGTAGCCTTTTACATTCATCTCCTTGTATTCGCCGGCTCTTTCGGCCACTACTTTCTAAAAAAAAAAAAAAAAAAAATCCCTGAAATTCGTTTGCAACTTTTGAATTAGATATCGGTAAGTTCTCATTAGCTTTGGCATCTCGTTCCAACTGCTAGCGATGCATTTTTAGGCAGGCGACGTAATTTAATCCTGCGGTGAGAAAACTCGCTTTTTTCCCCTCTTACTAAACGCCCAGAATAATGAGGCGTCCATGTAAGGGCGTATATTTTGCACAAGCAACCGGCGCAAGTGTGGACCCCGAGCGGGAATGACTGTACGTGAACTGAGCCCCAGATTTGAGCAACGTGTATATATGCAAACGTTACGCTTGTATATAGGTGTCTAAACACATGGTCGAGGCGTTGCTTCGATAGGGGCACTTTGCCGATCACACGCTGCAAATTGAGGGCCCTGCGAACGCGTACTATAATTATAGGGGCCATGAAATTAGTTTTCAACTTCTTCCTCTTTAGCTTTCCTCTTCAACTTAAAAAAAAAAATGAAATGACAAATCACGCGGTCGTGACGTGCTTGGGCACCGGTACGATGACTCGGAGCTTCCACAGTTCTTTTTAAGCACCCGATGGAATTTGTCATTCGCAAGCGATAAGTTCCGTCAGGGAACTCATTGGCCACGAACGCGAATCCAAACATTCGTCGACGGGTTGATTGTTGACGAGCGCATACGTCCGAGTGACGCAGTGCTCGTGCCCAACGCGTGAGATGGGGTAGGCTGGCGTGCATTGGGTACCACGGATACATCACAGTGAAAAGTCGGAAAGCTATCGAACGAAAGGGGATAGCAAATAGTCCGCTACATTTCCTAATTTTCTTGCCAAAAAGCCGGCTTGTGACCTTATACCCACTTTCTTTTGTCCCACTAAACGAGATGCGAATATTAAGATTCCAATTTAACATTATTTATCCCAGCCTAAGATTAATTTTACGGCCCCTTTAATTCATTCTCAAAGTGACGTCAAAAACTCCCGTTCGCAACGCAAAGCTTTTGATAGACTGCAAAGTATGGTCTACAAAAGAGACTTATTCGCGCTTTGGCTGGGTGGCGTTTTTTTTTTTTTTTTCTACCTTATGTTTTGATTCTTTTTTTACTTAGAAACTTGGAGACACACGCACGATTTGTGTTTATTTGAACAGTAAGAAAAAGTTCAAGTGTTCGCAACAGGTATTTCAAGTAAAGTTAACCAGACGGATATTTTCTATCACTTTGAAGGATTATATTATAGCGACTGCAAATTATCAGGAAGCCTTTGATGCTGTTGATAATATTCAGGCTAGAGCTGGTGTCTATGTAGTTGTTTCAATTATTTGCGAATTTGCCATTTATATTGCAAAAGTGCAAGTGAAAGTATTAAACTTTATTATTAACTTCAAGTTTCTTACCTGGCACTGCGAAACAGACGACATATTGAAAGCCAGTCTGCGCGTTCACAAAAAAATAATATCTTAATAAAGAACTTCGTTTTCTTTTTTTGTCATTATGTCTACACGAGAGGAAAACATAGTATAACGAAAAGACTGGTTAGACCAAACTGACTTTCATATAGATATAATCAACATTAATCCTTCTTTCTTGTAAGAAGGACATAAGAAGGATGTAGGAAGTCGCAAGAAAAAAAGCATGACACACGAACGTGCGAAGGTTTTATTTCTTCCCATGCGCAAATTCTAATCTTTATTTTTTCCCCTATAAACTGAAAAAATACTCAAGTCCTTGATATCGGGTATGTCGGAGCCGTGTGCCTTCGGTGAAACAAGCAAGGTTTCCTGCGTTTTGAGAAAGTAAATCGAAAACCCGCGTAGGAGTCAACCGGAATGTTAGTCTTTTTTTTTTTTTTTTCCCCTTACAATTGTGATTCTTGACGAATTTGTTTTTAATCTTTCGTGCCATTCGCGATTCGTGAAAACATTCCATACCCTTGTTTCCTGTTTCTTGAAGCCATAGCTGTACGCTGATTCGCTTCACAGGTATGATAGGAAATAGAAGAAACATTCTGGCATATTCTCGGAAAGAAACGTGACTTTGAGTTGACGCAAGCCTAGAAAAGCAAAAGTGATAGAACTGTAGAATCGAATGCTCTGAAGTACACGGCACCACACAGCTTGAACGCCCTTGATAAAAGCCGGTACAAAAATAGTGAACTAATTTTGTTAATATGTGAAACAAAAGAAAAACAACACACTTGGAGTATCTTATCGTACTTTGAGTATTTAATGTATGCATATTTTAAATATACTTTTAGTGTTCCTCGTAGTTTAGCGGTGCGGTTCGCCGGTCGACTGAGTGGAAACTATGCTGTGCTTACTAAGAGTACCTTTATTGAAAAATTTCATTTGTATGAGAAATTTTTGTGTTCAATAAACACACATGAATCATACAAGATATATAAGAACCATAAAAAACTACATAAGACATATAAGAACATAGAAGAATCATATAAGAAACTTGTGAGAAGTTTCTTATATTGTTCCCTTAGGTTCCTATATATCTCATCGGCTATATTTTAGTTTTTTTTTGTTCAGCAATTTATTTTAGGAACATAAACTTTTATTAATTTAAGTCAGTGCCTCCGTTCGGACCTTTCAAAAATGCAAGTCGTTTTGATGACAGCATTCCATGTGTAAAATAGAAACACAAAAATAAGAATGAATAGTTGATATGGTAACGAGTGTGGCCACAGTATTACACACCGGCTACTTCTTAAGCAAAAAAAAAAAGTCAACGGGTGGGAAAGAAAAAGCACGAAAAATACCAGCTTCATATACATTAAGACATAAATTTCAAAGCCCTTGTCATAAAGCGCGGCACACAAACAAGTAGAAATGCAAGAGCTATTTGCCACCATTATCTCAGTTGCGTGATCAATTGGCTGTCATAGAGAAACACGTCGCCTCTTTCACACACTTCTCGCGTACTCTCAAAGCCACCGCTCGCAAAAAAAAAAAAAAGTCAGATTGTATTTGCTCCGTTTTTTACTGTACGTCATGAACGCTGCCACGAAGCTTGTATAAAGCGGGTTGAACTTGCCTGCGGAAGCTTATATCATTAGCATTCACGAACAGAACGTAAAAACGCAAGTGAGCTGGTCTATACCGGCCATTTTGAAGTATCCGAGACTGAGGATTACGGGAGTTGGCGAAAATAAGGTGAAAGATTTTAAACAATATTTCATCATTCTATGGAGGCACTTAAAAAAAAAGTAAAAGAAAACTATTTGCTGTTATAACAAAGGATATTTGGTCTGCCAGGACGTGTTAATGTCCTATGGTGTATGGTGAAACTTGGGTTTCACGTGCTAAACTAGAAAAACGCATTTTTGGAAATAAAAAGAAAAAAAGATGAGCGAAAATAATTTTTAAATAGCAATAAAATGTTAGCGTCCATCCGCAGACTATCAGCTTATTGTCGCATTGCGACGCAAGCGTTGTTATTGGAGGCGCAAAACAGCACACCGCGCCTTAAGCACTTGACAAAAAACAAAATTACATATAAATGCAAAAAAAAAAAAAAAAAAAACACTGCTTGGAGGGACTGGTTGTACGGCATAGCTTATGTTGTTCTAAATCACCATTATTGGTAGCAAATATTTTGTGCCCCGATTTGTCTTTCGCGTACTATATGAACTCTAGCATTTCGAGCTGTTAAATGATTTGTCTTGAATTATTCGCCAAAAGCAAAAGACCAAAAAGAAAAAAGAAAAGTGTTCCCACTGTGGCTTTTTTTATCCGTTGCCAATAGCCAACTCTAAAACATTTTCTGCTAAAAAACAACAACAAAAGCTTGGAGCGTGATATGAAAAAAACGATAGTAATATATCGTAAGAATCATAATATTAATATTTTGTTTTCTGAAGGGAGTGGTGGGGTAGTGTCAAGAAACCACCCTCTAAAAAAAAAACCTGCGTCAACTTTCTCGCACAACACTCGGAGAGCCAATCAGCGCAACTTACAGAGGCAGCTCAGCGAATGGCAATGCCGGAACATATGTTTAGAAGAAAAAAACGCGATCTGAGTTGTGAAATTAGGCAATGCAAGCGTGACATTTTGCATTGCTTAATGTCACAACTCAGAGTGTGTTTTTTGGTTTAAGCATATGCTTCGGCATCGTCATTCGCTGAGCTGCCTCCGTAAGTTGCGGTGATTGGCTCTCAGAGTGTTGTGCGGGAAAGTAAACGCGGGGGCTTTTTTTTAGAGTGCAAGTAACGTAAAAGCAAAGAGATCGACAAAAATGCTATAAATTAAAGGGAAGCTGAAACACTTCTTGAAAAAAACGAGTTAGAGGTGAATTCTGGCGTATTTTTATCCCGTGAATCTGAATATCACATTCGTTTTCCCTGAAGATGCAACTAAAAGTGATAAAACGCGAAAAACCTCCGACCAGTAGTGACGTCATACTAGGATCTTTGGGCCGCCAAGCGTGTGTCGCTCGTGTGGGCAGCGCGTGCAATGGCAAGCTTGTCAAGTATATTTTTCCGCAATGACGGCAGTCGTGATGTCTCTTTCTGACCTTTTTGAAAATAGCAAGAGTGCGCGCGCATAGCTTTGACAGGCGCTGGAGATGCGCGAGAGCAGAGATTCCGACAACTCCTAGTGTGACGTCACGCCCTGGGAAGGAGGGGCTTCGGCGGTACTTTAAAAATTAATTTCTGACTCAAACTGAATTGGGAGGGCAGGCACGCTCAGTTGCTGCCTATCTGAGTGCTGATCCGGCACCTGCTGGGATCAAAATCTCGTCATATCTGCAGGTAAAAAGTATTCGATCACGCTTAAAACATCTATTCCTAATAGCGATGTTCCCGTTGGCCGAATTCTCTTCGTCGCTTATTCTGTCAACTGCTCGCGTGCGAAAACAGTCGTCTCTAGTGCCGGTTGTTATTTGGCTAAAGCATATATCCATCGCCCATTCTATGTGTTAGCCAAGTTCTGACCAAAAAAAGAGCCTATATTTGACTGTTTTTGGCAAGTTAAAACGTACATAAGTGGGTCCTACAAAATTTTAAAAATGTCGTTTGAAAAAAAAAAAAATGTTTCCAGGTAAACATTTTGGTTCAACAAGATAAGCACGTTGATTGACAAAACGAAAAAAAAGACTTCCTAAGGATTTTAAAATGTTATTATGCAGTATTTTACAATGCACCGGCAGCCAATAAAACATTTTCAAATGTCGACCAGCCAACAGGTCGCGCAACTTAAGAAATAAAGAAGAAAATAAAAACGACGCCGACGCGGCCGACAGGGTGGTTGGTTCACCATGGCCACTGCGGTTCAACAATATAAGCCTGTCTTCCGACGAAAAATACTGTGCAATGATTTTTACATTTTTACGAGTGTAAGACGAACAGCCAACCAACGCCAGGCGTGCAGATGATTGATTTTCGTGGTGGGTTCGTTAATAACATGAAGTTATTCTCGTGATTTTATTTATTATCTATTGTAAATAAATATGTAGGCCTAAGCATTGATCACGACGACGTTGTCATGTAAAAACGAATAAATTTAGAAAGTTCAGAGTCGTTCGCATAAAGGGCCGTCCTTCGGTGCTGCTATTATTCTTCGGGCAGTACGCCCAAAGATCGCACTCACATCCTCTCCATTTTTTTCCTGGTTCATAAATATAGAGGAGTCAATTTCTGAATTTATAACACTTTATTTCACGTCAAGCAGCATAATTTCCAGTCGCTGAGAAGTTATTTATTCAGTGATCGGAACCGAACGGACTCGAAGCATCTGTATGCAGCAACGACCGCTCAGTAGCCACTTCAACCAATACGTCCGTGTGCTCGTCGTAGACGACGAAACAAATAAACTAACAAAACAGCCCGCCGTTTTTTCTTTTCTTGAACATGTATAGAATCTGGTTTAAAACAATTGTCAAATGACCGGCCGGACGGAAGCGATAGAACAGTCATACATGCATCACTCTAAAAAAAGTATGTGCGTCTACTTTCACTCGCAACACTCGGAGAACCAATCAGCGCAACTTACGGAGGCAGCTCAGCGAATGACAATGCCGAAACATCTGTTTAGACCCAAAAACGCAGTCTGAGTTGTTACATTAAGCAATGCAAGCGTGACGTTTCGCATTGCTTAATGTCACAACTCAGTCTGCGTTTTTTGGTCTAAACATATGTTTCGGCATCGTCATTCGCTGAGCTGACTCCGTAAGTTGCGCTGATTGGTTCTCCGAGTGTTGCGCGTGAAAGCAGACTCACGGGCTTTTTTTGGAGTGTGTATGCGCTCAAACCATTTATAAAGCCTGAACCCAGTGTGCTTACAATTGTGGTTAAAAAAAAAAAAAAAAAATTTACATTCACATTTACTATCGGTGTTGGAAGTTATCTACACAAACCATGGAAATACCCGGTGACCACCAATTAGCCATTAGGCGTTCGTGTTTTTTGTTAGGATTAGTCGTATCTTTTTGCCAAACGAAGGGTGGACTGTCGTCAATTGTGACGAATTTTGTGCCACGTCTAAAGGTTATTTAGTGAGAATAATCTAATCACAAAGCTCACACGCACAGTGGAGAAGACATTTTCAGAGCAGAGTAGGAGCAAAGCTTTTCTGACAGAAAACTCGTGCCTCTGTTGCAGTTGAGAAGCGTAGTGCGACAGAACAGATGACAAGCAGATACAGGCTCTGTTTTCGTATTTGCCCTAATTGCCACAGCAGGGGTCCCATAATATATGTTTACCTTTGTTTATCGTACTAGCTTCGCGTACCGCATAGTACCACTGATGTTACCTCTACCGGTGTAAATGAGCCTACAGCTTGCGAAACCAATCACTCACCTTGTATTGCGCAGACTGTCCGCAATATTGGCGATACCGTTGTTAGAACTTGCTATTAGCTTCGTTCTGCTGTAGATATCTTAAAGAAGTGCGGGACGCGCTAGCGACACTTCAGAGTGTGAAGTTAACCTCGCAGTTTGATGTCATGCCAAGGCGGTAGAGGTTAGTCTTCGAAATATCAACTCCAGTGCATGCTCCGTGTTCACAGCTCTCGTGGACAAATAGTTATTGTTAAAACACTGAGTTGTTGTATATTGTTGGCTTGTTGACACTGAACTATAGGAGGAGCATTGATCCCGTTTGTTTTTCTCACAACTAAGTTAGACTGATGATTTCCGTTTCGAATGTAAGCATTGCTGGCCTTCAATTTAGATGCGGAATGAAACATTACGTCTAAGAGTGTGGGTACAACAATTCGAGCAGTGTATTGGGCACGCGAAAACTTTTGGTTGTCCTCTTCGGTTCGTGTACTACCTCCTCTTGGTCGTCTGAAAGTAATTCACGTTCAGGGACAAGCAGGCATCGCACCGCTTTGGAATGCAGCCCAGCTCAATTGCCGCTCTGCCCATAGATGTAGTTCTTTCCCCGAATGATATGGCTGATGGTATCCAAGAGCAACGACGGAAGGAAGCCGAAGCCACGCCTTCATTAAATCCCTTTGATCGTCTAACAAATTTTTCCCTTGGGTTTTTATGGAACACATTGGCTGACTAGAAACTCTCCACCATCTGCGATGTGCTTATGCCTCGGTGCTTCTTTTCATGTTCGACACACCTGTGAGTTTTGTCGCCTTGTGCTGGGGGTAATATCTCCAAATTGTATTACACTCAAAGACACGTAATAATCGCGAAAACAAGTACAGCTAAATCGAAGCAAAATAAATTAATCATAGATGGAAATCTATAAAGCCCGATTCACATGGTGAAATTTTGCTTGTGGCTTCGCTGCTGAAACGTTGAGCACCGTAACTCCTACCACGTTTTTTTTTTTCCTGCACGACTGCGAAATTGCAAGTAAAATTGCACATTGCGAATTAAGCATAACACGAGAAAGGCGTGCAACACGAATTCGCAGTGATTACTCTGATTCGTATACACTACACTGCACCACGTGATTTCGCACTCTCGTAACTCGTTTAACGTAGATCAAACAAGGCGCGCGCACCTGAAGCAACTGCTAAGAGATCGTCTCAAGACTGCGTCGAGCATTGCTCTAAGAAAAAGATTACCGCTCGACTCGCGCGGCAGTATTACCACTTGACGCTGCTTGATTAAATCGGAGCTGCAGGCGGGGAGATGGATACAAATCTCATTTGAATCTCTCCCCTCCTCCCCTTTTAAAGTTTGGGGAGAGATGGTTCGATTCGAAGATTTGGAACGACGTTTCCGTCCGCACAAACACCGGTCCCAGGAAGCAGATTGAAGAACCTCCCAGGTGCGGTAAAATATGCCGCCGCCAGCTCTCGCATATTGCGGTCTCCCCACTTCTCCCTCCCGCCGTTCGTATAGCAGCGGCAGAGAGCAGTTCGCTGGGCCGTTAAACTCTGGATCGATCGGGCCATCTTCGCTAGTGCTGCTTCTTTCCCTATATATAGGAAGGGCGGCTCCCTGCTTCCCGCGAGACTTGATTGCAGCCTTGGCCACCGACAAGAATTTATTTGCCTATTGATTGATGTATTGATTCCAGGCACCCGGGCTTCCGCACGAGCGCGTGAGCGAGCGCGAGCAATGTTCAGTTTAGTTTTGGGAGAAACTTGGAGGCGGTTTTTGTGGCGACTTATTATTGCTGAGGGATGGGGCACAGCTCTGGGATGGGAAAGGAGCACGTGCGCCCAAGTATTAAAGCGGTTGTTTTTGGATGTTAGTCGGGAGAGGCAGCCGAATCAAAATGAGATTGAAAGCGGGTTTTCAACATGCTCGGAACAAGGAACAAAAATATTTATATATATGAACGAAGGAAGATTTATGCTTATTAAGAAAAAGAGCCGAAAAAATATTGGCGATTTCCCTAAAACAAATACACAAATGTAAAACGTTTCGACAAACAAAAATTAGGAAACACTTCTTTCACGCATATGCCATTTTCACTTTATTTTTGTTCCGCTGTTTATTTTTTTGAAAGGCTTTAATGTGTGTATGTATTTAGTGACTTTTTTTTTCGAAAGTTACCGGCTTAATTACGGTTTTACAAATAAAAAGACTGGCTGCATGTGAGTTAAAAAAAGATGAAAATGAATTCGCAGGAGTTGCGATGGTTAGTTCCCCTTGTGATGCAAGCAAGTGTTCCTTATATGAAATATTATATCAAAGCTGCTCTCCCACGCCTGTTTCCTTGCAAACACGACATAGGAATAACCAATCGTCAAAGATAATATCACGAGTTTTGAGTACGAAGTGGTTTAATGCGCAAGTCTGGTGCTTAGAATAAACCACTAAATAAAGATTTTAACTAGAAACGGACACCAAGGTCGCTGTTCTGCGCCGGTTTGTACGAAAGATCCGCTATTGGATCGTAAACGTCAAATCGCCATTTCGCGTTGACAGAGATATCGGCTCCCATGCGTTTCTGCGTTAACTGGATCTACGTTATTAGAATAGCTCGGTTACGGAACTGTTCATAGACGCTGCATGCACGAGCAGTTACCGTAGTGCCGGACGGCCGCTACGGTAACTGCAGTGCATTCTATGGAATACGTATGTTTCGAAGCACAGCGTCTAGTTGCCGTTGCAGCTCTGCTTTATGGGATACACAGTTATGAAACGAAAATCTAGATCGCGCTTCAAACGACGGGAGGCGGACTGAGGTGACTGAGGGGTGGTACCCCCTTCCGCGGGAGTTTCACAATTGAGGTAATCTAGTAACGTTGACAGGATCCAAGCACTTTATTGCACGAATGCAAATCCTTCAACGTCGCTTTTATAACAAACACACAGTGTGGGTACAGGCGAGCTGGTGTACGTTTACGATTTTGTTAAAACACCCGAGACTTCATGAGAAAAGCTTGAATCAACCAAAAGTAGAAGAGACGATGAAAGAAGTCAGCCAGCCGATGTCTCAAACTCAGATAAAACGTTTATTCAGTTAACCTTTTATATACACTTTGAAACCAAGTTTGTCTCCAACCAACACACTTAACCTAACCCAACACAACAAACAAACAAAGACATTTCACGTAGAGCCGTCTTTGTATGAGCGCATTTCAGGATATTTTCTTGTCCTAACTCCGCAGCCGCCATGGTACACACTTTTGACACGCCAAGACCTTGCGCGGCCACTCTACCTTTGCACATACTTCTGAGGACTCCCAAACGACCCAAAACGACCCAAAACGACCTTGCTGGCCAAGCCAATTCTACTTTTCGTTGTTTCAAGATTTGCTAATCCAGTCTCGGGTGTTTTACCAAACTGGTTTATAACAGTCAGGTCAACGTACAGCAAACGGGCTGACTGACCGCTCTGCGTAGCGTTCGCGATCGTGGCACCCTCGCTTTCTTGACAAAGCGGTAGTGATCTAATCAGCCGCGTTCCGCCACTGCTAGCTTTGCGCCTCCTTCACGAGTGGTAACTTTGGCGCGCTTCCGAGTTACCCACGAGCTTCAAGTCGTTCTAAAAAGAGTTGACTTCGCGGTTTTCAATAACTCTCTTTAATTTTTTAATTGGAATCGCCTAGGTTTACTAATTAAAAAGTTAATTGAAAAAATAATTGATTAGCCGACTTATCGCAAAAATTAGCCACCCACATAATGTCCTCCTGGACGTATAGCTCACCTGCACAAGCCGTATGAGTGCGTCTTTTACGAATTATTTTTTTGTAATAAATTTGTTCCAACTAAAAAACAAATCACCCGGTATGTACGTAGTTCTGGAGCTTCGTTTAGGTGGATATCAAAATTGCTTTCTTTAACAAATATATTTCATTACTCCTGTATACCCTCATTCGCTTCAATTTACGCGCGATTGGAGGTCAAAATTACAAGCCGATCAGGCTGCCCAGAACGATGCTTGCACTGCACGTGCTGGCGTGCTTGGCAGGCATGCTGAAAGCCCGGAGCTTAAACGTGTAGCTTCTGCTGGGGCTCTGATTCGGGGTGCTATCCTGCTCAAAAACGAGAGTGAGAAAACTCTTTCTCCTTGGGTACCTCGGGCTCCCATTGGCCACAGCGCGCGTGATTACTTTAGCCGGTTGCTATAGGAACGTTCCTTTTAAGCACGAAATTAACCGTTTGCAGCAACCGTCGTTTTTCGAGTTCGGATCGTAACGACAAAGTGACGTGTGACCACGTATGACTTACATAACACATAGCGAAGGTCGTGTAACTAGATCAACTGCGGCATTACTCGACACACCCTATCCTCTGTTTCACTCAATGGTATCATCATGAGGGGGGGGGGGGGAGGGGGGGGGGGGGGGAGGGGTGGGCGGCAGATTTGTGGCCGAGGCGCACACCAGCTCGGAGCACGTGGACCTAAAGCCCGCGCTTGCGAACCCAGGGATCCTGGACTCAATCCTCATCCCTGCCCGTTTCGATCTGGATGAGGATCGCACAGGTGTCCGGTCGTGTATCGCTACTGCACATTAGAGACCCCCGGCTAGCGGCTGTACTGCACTGGCTTAATTTCTCATCCACAGCTGGGAGAGAGGTCGTCCCTTGAGGCCGACTAAGTTTTAGGCAGTATAAACATATACACACAGACCAAGTTTTCTTTCACTTGAGTGAAATCTAGTGCGAGTGTAGGTGCTACAAGAACGTGCTCCGGGCTTTCAACGACCCTGTCGTGCAGGCGCGCTTGCGCAGTGCAAGCCAACGTTCGTGCAAGCATCGTTCGGGATGACGTGCTCGTGCTAGTAGTTTTTGTTTCGATTCTACGAAGTGGAACAAGCATTAATCAAGATTCTGGAGAGAAAAAAAAAATGGCGGCGATGCTTGTTGCGCAACAATGGATCGACCGACGCGCGGAGGCTTTCGCTGTACACGACGACTGCTTCTGATGACAATACCGCGTGATGTAAAGTGCAGTGCTACAGCAGTGTGACCAGCTGCGTGAAGAAAGACGGAGACTTTGATAACCGCCGTTCAGCAGCTACTAATCGAATGGCGCTGAGAGTTTTCGCAACGGAGAGCTACAAGGGCATGTTCGCCACCGATGATCACATCGCTAATGCCCAGGCGATGGTGATCAGAGCCGTGACGGCCGTCGCAACTGTCCTTGTCAACCTGCTGGGAAGAGACGGCTGGGTCGACAAAACCTCGGACCGAGGGAGTCGAGGCATGTACGAAAGAAGGCTTTCGTCGCCACCACGGCAAGCACACCGACGCCGGTGAGGTGCGTTGACTGAACCTAGAATCTAACTAATCCTTCGTCACCATCGTCGGTCTGAAGGAGGCCATCACCGTTCTTGATGGACTCCTACATTTTTCCGCAAATACCACTTTGCCATGAACATCATGGTGGTAAGTTTACCTTAAAACTGCAGTGTTTATACCACTTCGAAGTTAGTGCATGCTTACTACCTTTGTCTACAGTTGACCATTTGTTGCGGTTTAACTACTGTCATTCACGTAATGAAGTCTTCATGGGTTGTTGACGGCATTTTATTGTATGCATGATATATTTTACCTTTCCACGCCAAGCGTCTGCAGTCGCATGCCAGTCATCGGAAAGTCCTAAGAAACTTTTTGATGCTTTGCAGTTCACTGTAGGAACAGGTGGGTCCTAAAATGAGTTGTTAGTTTTTTAAACAGCGGGAGTTCAGTCTCACAGAGCATGGCAACATTTTTACCCACTGTTGACGAGAAATTTAGCCAGTGCATTCCTGCAGATGGTCGTCATCTTTATGACCAAGAAGAACAATGAAACTGCTCATGGTCCTACTTTCAACGCACGACTGTTTAATGTAAAATTTATTATATCACTTAAGTGTATTGTCGTTCCAAAAGAGACAACTCATTGAAAGAGTAGTGTGAACTGGATTTTCGGAGGTTTGCCTGTGATGCATAGCAAATACGTAAATTTGAGAGGGATAAGCGAGCATATCCGACATCACAAAAGCATGCGGGTGCACTTTAATCAAGTTACCAATCGTGTGTCAAACCCAGACTTGTGCCTATCTCAAATACTCTACTCAAGATACTGATACTGTATCTTAAATACTTTTTGGAGTATCTTGGTATCTGGAAATACCTTTGATGGAGAGTATTTAATACTCTATTTTAATTACGATTCGGAGTATCTTGTACTCATTATCTTAAATACATTTTTGACATTCCGCCATTTTCCGAGTTTTTCGGTATGAAGTGGGGTGGGCGTGGCACGGGCAAACGTGAACATTCTTTCGAGCAACCGAACCCTGTTGCTAGCTCCGATTAGTAACGGCGACTTTAACTGAGCTCGTGAAAATATCGCTTTTTTGCCGACTGTGACTAATATTTCAGCCCAAAGTTCGTACAATCAAGGCTCTCCCCTCGCCTTCCCAAAGGCGCCTTTTGTTTCTATAAAATTTCCCCCAAAAAGTACTCAAACCAAAGGTGTGGTTTTATGGAAGTAAAGGTGCCACCCTGAGGCGCAAGCAGACCGGGAAACGACCTACTTGAAGAAGGTGTGACCACTGCCGTGGCTATTATGTGGGAGTCTCTTTGTTATTCATTCACTCATACCCGTGTCCCAAGTTCGTTTATAGTGAACTCCCCGTATAGGGAATATGCGTCTAAATCTCGATGCGTCTAAGGTGCGCCGCAGGATGTGATATTCAGCGATGTCACTATTGGCGAAGCGCTCTCACCCGTTTGTCAACCCCCCACACCTCGGTGTTTACCCAACACAAGGCCTGTGCACAGGCCCACAGGCCTTGTGGGCATGTTCGTGTCATCTTTTTTAATAGAGCGAGGGTGAAAGTGTAATGAAAAAATATTAAAAATTTGTGAAGGGATGTTAAGTGCCGGATTTGCCCCGAATGTAGTCGTCAGAGGACGCGAACTTGACCCACTCGGGCTTTTGTGCCGAGCTGGGCAGGGTGCATGCTGCATTGTTCATGCAGGCCAGAGTAATAACAAAGGAGCCCCTCCTTTCCCTCACCAGAGAACACGAACTCCAGCCGAACGCTGACGCCGGGTTCGGTTAAGTCAGCCGAGCGCTGAGTCATTGTATTTGTTGTCCCCGTCCATCTAGTTAACCGCTTGGGGCGCCACGGTCTGATCTCCTCCCCAATAGCAAAAGCGACCTCTTTCTTGTTGTCCCAGAAATGTTTTGTAACATCTATCAGTGATATTGCCACGTGCGTTGCCCAGCGAGCGCGTGGCCGAATGGTTACCGCGCTTGGCTCTCGCACTGAGGCTCCGGGTTCGATACCAGAAAGCGGACTTCTCTTTTATTTATTTCTTCAACTTGACGTTCTGGTAAGTTCGACAATTTTATCGTCTGATCGAGTTACGAATGTTCTACGCGCCCAACTTTCTACACCGAATGTTCCAGAAACACACGCGGGGACAAAAGGTGCTCCGAGTGGCAGTCCGGAGTCAGTCTCGCCCCAGCGGTCGATCCTGCTGTTTCGCCGACATCGACGCCTGCGACGCTAGCCTTTCTCTCGTTGTTTTGGGAACAAGTTCGCCCCACTAAACCTTTAGTTCCTTCAGTTATTCGCCACCTCATCATTTATAATTCGTGACAATATTTTGCTCTTTATAGTCGGATGCATAAAATAGCCCTACGATACTTTTTTTTTCCGTTTTGTGTTGTTGCGTGCTAATAAACCATTCTGGTCATCCAGATTTGCGTAGCTGCATAATTGTCGTTGTCAATGACGTCGATACAAATTAAGCAATGCGGAAGTATCTTCAGAAGTAACTAAAATACATTTCTAAGTATTTGTACTCTACTCAAGATACTTTGCAGTGAAGGTAACTTGAGTAGTATTTTAAATACTTTATGACGCGGGTATTTAGTAACTTAAATACTTTTATCGAGTATTTTGTCCAACACTGGTCAAACCCCAGCCGCGGTCGAACCGACGAGCATTGAGGCTATGCTCTTCCGAGTTTTGCGGCCATTTTCTTTTGAGTTTGATTCGCCAAGGGTACGGTTGCCGGGTTTGAACAATGCAAAACAAATCTCGTGAATTCTTCTTCTTACGTCATTTTGTCATCACGAAAAGTGAATGTTAGCGGCAAACAGAGGCTTTCTAGTTTCACGAACGTTTCCATGGCAAAGGGCTGTGGAATCGTCACGCTCACGGCAGCCAGTGGGATAGCGAGGTACCTATAGTCGGTGACAGGTCAAGAACGAAGTGGAAGCTCCTCCCATTTCTTTACACCTTATCAGAGCGGACACTGGAGAGGTCACCGCATCTACGGCGTTCGCTCTACCAAAGTGGAAAGAGGTGGGCGGAGCTTCCACTTCGTTCTTAACCTGTCACTGACTATAGGTACGAACGTGTAAAAAACATAAAAGCCGATTTCTTTTCCTTCTTTTCGCACGAGATTTTGTGCAAGCAAAAAAATAAGACAAAAACACTGCCTGAGATAATGCGGTCGCGCCCATTTCTTCAGCGACAAAAGAAAAAAGCATGGCTTATGGGGACTACCGTAGTAATGAATCTGGTGAGCAATGGGAGCAAAGCACTAATAAAACTGCCCAAAGAAGCTTTACTGTATCATCCACAGCGTGTTCACAACCCGTGCAGTCTTCGTCGAACTCACGGCCTGCCAAGTATTATCAGAGTCGTCGTCAGCGCGCTATCCAATCGGAGTCTTCTCCACGGGCAAACAGGACATTTCATTTGCATCTTCTGTTAACGGCGGCTTCACAAAAAGTGCTCGGTTTCGCTGCGTACTTTGACATATTAGGGAGTTTTAGGGAACCTCTTTTGCACACCTGATACGGTGTACTACAATGCCCCCCCCCCCCCCCCCCCCCCCCGGGCCCCTCCCCCCCCCCCCCCCTATACGAACTGTGCATATGCGAGCCTTCGATGGTCGCGCATGCGCAGTTCATACTGGAGGGCCCACTGTACCGTACCGGATCTGCAAAAAAGGGTTCCCTAAAACTCCCTACTATCTTCTTCCCGTAATGCCATCCCTATCCTGCACAAACAGGGAAAGCAACGACGCAAACGAGGCACGAACACCACAGGGTCATTACCGCGGTTTTCGCCATGTTTGTTTTGAAGGACCGTAGCGAAAGGACTTCGAGAGAACAATTTGAGATATCCTATTTAATTGTACTGTACATCATAATCTTTGAAATCATGTTTTGTATTTTATAAAATGTTAATACATTGTTCTTTGTTCTCTTGCATTCTACGGTAGTTAGACTTTCCTTCGCTATTTTGTCGTTCGAACGCCCGGTAAAATGAAAGAGAGCAAACAGAATAGGAGGACGTGTGGGGATTTCAACGCTCCAACTGCGTGGCCACGGCAGGGCGACGTGAGGCGATCGTCAGGTTCTAGCTGGCCGCGTGCATAAACCCGAATGTTGGGGCGGCGCCTCAAACACGAATCTTTCTATAGTTTGAGGCTCCGCCTCATTGTTCTCGGTACGTCACGTTCTTGCTTGCGACCAGGATAGCACCTCGGGGCACTCGGAAAGAAAGTCGGCGAGGAATCTGGCGTCCGTGATTGGCCGGCGCCGCATTCGACCTTGTCGCCGGCCAATCACGGCGGTCGAATTCCTCGCCGACTCTTTCTCCAAGTGCCCGGATCAGGGCCCTCGCACTCGTATGGTGAAACGAAGTATAGTTTTCTCCGTCACTATTTAAACGTCTAAGCAAAACTTGCAGTTGAAGCTAATGCTTGAAGCGCAACTGTGAGAAGAAAAAAAAAGAAGGAACGCCTGCGATGATAAGCAGGAAGTCTAAAAGAGGCATTACACAATGTACAAAAAGTAATTTATTAAAAAAAAAATTGTCTCACTTAACAAGTTAATAAATGCGATTAACCCTCACCGCTGTATATGTCATACCCCATTCACACGATCATAAAGGTCCCTTTAGCTAAGGGACCGTTATGACCACCGGCGAATCAGTTCGCGATCCTCCGCGCGTGGCATGTGCTCGCGATCCATCAGCGCGGGCTGATTCGCCGATTGCAGAGGAACCTACGTAAAAGGTACCTTTATGCTGCTGGTGAGAATGGGGTATAAAGGCCTGTTCACACATACAGCGGAGCGCTAAGTTAGCGCTACGTGAGCGCTCCAAGGAGCGCTAATGTGGCGCTTCCTAGCGCGTGACTTCGTTCTAACATAGCGGGCGATTAGCGCTTCTGTAGCGCCTTGTTAGCGCTCCAGTAGCGCTTTGTTATCGCTCCAGTAGCGCTTTGTTAGCGCTCCAGTAGCGCTTTGTTAGCGCTCCAGTAGCTCCTTGTTAGCGCTTCAGTAGCGCTTCTTGTACCGCGGTGCTGCGGATTAGCGCGTGCACTGCGGTACCGTTCCTGTGGTTGGGTGTGCGTCAGCAGCACCATAGCGGACATGTGGGATGCTGAAACAGAAATGCGACAAATGCTCTTAGATACGTGATTAGTGCATACGGCGTGGACGGCTTAACGCCCAGAAGAGCCTTCTGGGTGCGCGAAATCTTTCGCCATCGAGATACCAACGGGTACCCGGCGAACCTTGTTCCCAGGCTGAGGGACCGAGACGCAGAGCTCTTTCGAAGGCGATTATTTTTAACTGCGTGTCTTTGAAACTAGGGTCACGCATATCGAATAGAAAGCGATGAGGTTGTACCCAACCAATTGGCCACTCAGAGTCCATGACTCTGGATCGCCTGCCCGACCCTTTGCTTGGAGAGCGGCTGTTTTAGTTCCTCTTCTTTCAATGCCAAAAGAAAAACAACAAAGGAATCGCCGTGCACGCGCTGTTCCGCAGCAGCAAGCACGGCACAAGGAGCGTGAGAGCGCTAACAAAGCGCTTCTGTAACGCTAACAGAGCGCTTCTGTAGCGCTAACAGAGCGCTAACAAAGCGCTTCTGAAGCGCTAACAGAGCGCTACATCACGCGCTAGGAAGCGCCACATGAGCGCTCCTTGGAGCGCTTAGGTAGCGCTAACTTAGCGCTCCGCTGTATGTGTGAACCGGCCTTTAGACTGACCAGGAGACTATGTTCTTTCAATCAATTTAAGAGTAGCATAGTCATTGCAATGGCGTCAGTCACTAATACGAGTGAAGTCGTGACTGTCTGATCTTGCTTCCAGGTTTTATCCTCTGGGGTAGGGCACTTTTTGCGCGTGACTAATTCCAACTTCTATATTGCACCGCTGAGGTTGCCCAAGCTAAGCTTTTTCTATGCGCAAAAAAAATATGCCACAAAACGATATATATATAAAAAAAAAAAAAGATAAAACACCCATGTAGACACCCGCGGCTTTCGGGACCTGAATCTGTCATCTCAATTGACACGACAATCGAAGAAGCAAAGAAGCAGTCGTTCGCGCCAAGTCTAGGTAATCGTAATCCAGCTGCTCGAAACAGGTGTCCAGATCCAACTCGCAGACGCCGCCGCACACGTTTTGTTCGAAGCCGTATACTCGCAACACCGCGCGGCCTTTTCTCCGACGTGGCGGGCGGGCTTGGCTGGTCCCGAAACTATAGGCTGCCTGGAACGCGTCCTCCGACTGGTATGTTTCAGCCGCGCTCGCACTGCCAATCCACCGCACGAAGGACAGTCTGGAGACACTAGGGAGTTTTAGGGAACCGTTTTAGCAAATCCGATATGGTACGATGCGCCCTCAGGTACAAACTGCGCATGCGCTTCCGCAGAAGATTCGCACACGCGCAGTTGGTACCGGAGGGCCCATCGCACAATATCGGATGTGCAAATATGGTTCCCTAAAACTCCCTACTGTCTGTGGCGTGTTTCTTTCTCGTATTAATCGTCTGCGGACATGTTGGAAGATTACATCCGGATGAAAGAAATATGCTTGGAATATATTCCCGAGGCGTGACCGCCAATCCTTCTGTCGTCCTGTCTGCAGCGAGCATCGCGTCTTTCATACGATGTATACGAGAAGTGTAACCGTGGCTTTACCGCGTCTTAAACAGCGGCTTCTCAGTTGCCGCCTGATGACGTCATGAAAGTTTTCATGTTGTCACCGACCGCGGTCCAGACGCGCCCGTTGCGCTTGCGCGTCTCCCTCTGTAGCCTGTCGACAGTCCAAGGAAGCTTCCGATGTTGGGAGTTGGGACTCCGCTGCGACAGCGATATTCGTGTTCGCTAGTATGCTCCATTTTGACGGGACTCGTAGCACCAACCGCCAGAGTTGAAGCCATCCGACAGCACAATGCGATGGCTCCTGTAACGTCATTTGTTGACATTTCGGCGCCACTTTTGATGTGTGGTCGAGATGGGAAGCTAAACGCGCCGGTCGAAGACTCCGAAACTGGAACTCAGCCCCCCTGTGGTGTTTTTCTTGGTTACTCAGGGCCCGCGGCGCGGTGCTGGCGAGTGAGCCGGTGGGCGGCCTGTCAATGATCGGCGTCGCGGGCAGCCGGCACCTGGCCCGCGGTCGCCGGGGCTCGTCGCCGAGCCTGTCGCCGCTGCCCGGAGGACCCCGACGCTTCTCGCTGTCTCCACTGCCACAAGAGGAACACGCCGCTTCGGCCCCCGAGTCGCCGGCGTCAAGGGCGTCGCCGGTAGCGTCGGTGTCGCCCGCGGGACCCGATGCCGCGTCCCCCGAGCGCAAGGTAAATCCAACAATGCTTGCCCAAATTATTATTATTATTATTATTTTGTGAGTCGCGTGTGTGGTTGTCGAACTCGAAAAAAAAAAAAAAAAAAACGAAGCTGCGAAGACACAAGCGGGTAAAGAGGAAAGAGCAGTCCGTCGTCTCCAGTTTTCTCCCGGTTCGCTTCGAACTGGACTTTGAAGCTTTAGTTCAGCATCAGTTACCGTATTTACTCGCGTATAGGTCGACCTGTTTTTCAAAAATCGCCTCATCAAAACTGGGGGGTCGACCAATACGCGAATCCCGGTATTTTATTTTTCAACTTTTTTTTTTTTTTTCGGGGGTCCCGAAGTTAGGGGGTCGACCTATACGACGTATCGACCAATATGCGAGTAAATACGGTAGCTAAGCTCAGAATCCCGTTGAAAAGATTTCACTAGTGTCAGCTGACTTTTCGGAGAAAAACTTAACTTCTTAAAAGCTAAACCTTTTTAACCAGAAAAAAAAACAAAAAAAAACAGGGGTCGTGACTTCAACAGTGTTTCCTCTAAACTTATAGTCGTGTCTTTTTTTTTTTTTTTGTCTTTTTTTTTTTGTGATACACGCGAAATTGAGTAAATTTTTTTTTCAAGGCATTTGCATTTTTTTTTACACATTGTTTCTGTCTAAGGCCATTACCGGGTGTTTCTTTTGAACACTTTCAAAAATTATTTTAGTGTTTAAAGAAAAAATAAGCTTTTTTCCAACAAACTGGCATCCACGACGGACGCCAGGGATTGTAAAACACTTACAAATTAGCAAATTTATTACTTAGGGTTGACAAATTAACGTTCGAGGTAGTTCAGATAAATATATGGTTTCAATCAAAACCTTGCTGAGTATTAATTTGAAAATTGTATGTCTCATTTTGGCCTGCTTTACCGCACTGAAAAAAAAAAATCTTATGTGCTTTTGATACACGTGTGGTTCCAAATTAACCATTTGCTGACTTACACTTTCTACTGCCGGAGAAGCCTGCAGAAATATAACTTGACCTGGGGCATTGCTGTGGCGTGATACTTAAACCTGCGCTCATGTCAATAGAAGGTAGTGTAAATAAGTCTAAACATGCCCCGACCTCCTGACTCATCTAGTTATAAAAGTGCAAGCTTCTACGAAAGGGACTAATTGTGGTAAACTAAACCTTGAGACAAGGAAAATAAAATAAGAGACAGCAGGACGAAAAGTTCAAAATATTTGTTGGTGTTCTTTTTGTAATTACCTTGTCTCCGGGTTTGATTTATGGTGTTTGCTAACCAGATCAACTGCATATTTTCTTTTCTTAAAGTTATCATCACTTTGTCGGCTTGGGGGCCGACTAGAATTTCAATAGCATCGAAGGATTTTTAGGGATAGGGACACTGTTGGCATCCAATAGCCACAGTGGCTGACAAGTTGCACACAGTCGCTTCTATAGCCATTTGAAGCTCTTGGGTCTGCTCGCGAGCATGTAAAACGGCCAAGTATAATGCAAATAGTGAACGTGATGAAGTTTTGAGTAACAACGTTGAGTTTCTCTAGCTACAAAATCGTCGGATATGATCACTGCATAAACCTAAAACTAGACACTTATACCGTCTTATTGTTTATAAAATCTTGTTTTTTTGTTTGTTTGTTTATTTTTTTTTTTGACACAATTGTCAGGGAGGTTGGGACAAAAGGCGAAAACGAATTACCTGACTAGGTCCCAACCCCCGTTACAGCACTCAGCAGCGGGGCACAGGAAATGAATAAAAAACAGCATAAATCAAAAATAAAACAATATCTGAGAAGATAAAAATATGAGACTCAAAAAATGTACAATCTATTTTGATGTGAACTATACTAGGAATACACACTGGGCACATTGAAGTATACCGTAAGGTATTTTTTTAAAAGAAACATGGACTCTATTGTATGGGCTAATTCGAATACACAATAATTTCTGTTAAGAAGATCGGGTATCTGGTAGGATATTTTTTGTGTACCGTAGTTAGTTCTTATTTTAGGATTTGAAAACTGCTGGTGTCTCAAATTGTAATTTGTTTGCTTAAATAAATATGTTTCGTAAAATATTGCAGGATTCGTGTTTATTTGATTATGAACTAAAATTGCGACCTTTAGGCAAAAAAGATTGTTGAACGTTAATATTCCATGTTTAATAGGTGGTTATCCCGGCCGTTCAAAAATCTAGACGCGGATCATTTGCTCGCGGTGACAGTTTTTTCAGTCATGTCGTTTGTGGCATGGACATTGAAACAGACCGCCAAATTGAGCTTTTTAAAACTGGAACTTTTGTTTTTATGTTGGGTGGCTATTGATGTATTGTGGGAAAATTGTTAAATAACCAACCTCCTTCAAAGTCCTCGCAAAGGTGTGATAGCTTGCGAAATAATTAAATGTATTACCCCTTAAAGTTAACATTTCTATTGTGACTGGTTTTTTTTTTTTTTCATCGTTGTCTTTGTCTATACAACACCAAAATTGGCATTGCGCGTGCTCGGCTCGCGCAGCTCTCGTTGGCGGCGGTTGCGGCGGCGGCGACGGCGTCGGCAGGGGGGCCTTCCTCGACGGCGTCGTGCAGTCCCCGTCCCCCGACGACGCGTCGCCGGCGCGCTCCGTCCCGGCTCTCGACGGAGCTTCCGGCGGGGGTGATGCTGGGCCGCCGCAGAGCGGTCACCACCACCGACCACAAGACCTGCGCCCTGCTACACACGCGGCTCAAGGGATTACGCCTGGAGGACATCGCGTGAGTTCTTTTTCCTCCCTCAACCTTCTGTGTGGTGACGGAGTCCTGAAGCGCTGCCAATAGGCCGTTGGTGCCCACTTTTGAAACGTCTCGCGACGCTTTAGAAGCCCCCGTGCTGCATTCTTAAGTCTTTTTTTTTTTAATGCGAAAGCATTACTGCCTCATGGAGTGAACCGGCGTAATCAGCTTTTGAAGCCGCTCCAAACGGCACCTAAACTCCCCTGTCCTAATGGAGCGAAGCCTGTCGTCTGTAGCAGCGATTTGATGGATAGGCTCCCATTGGCTAGTGCACGTTATAGTTTCAAGGAGCACTGCTCTCATTGGCTGCCGCGCGGCGTAGTTCCAAGGAACGCCACCCGACAGAGCCCTCTCCATGGCAGTGCTGTGGCCCGGCCGCCGAGCTCGCAGAGCCAGCCGGGGCAGACTCCGGAGGGGCTGCACGACCGTGCTCAGCGCGGCGAGGCCACTTCACGAGAGCGCGATCTTGGCTGTCGGCCGCAACCTCGGCAGTAGCCAAACGTGACCATCCACGCCAGTACACCGCAGACGAATTAAGGGAACGGAAGAACGACTTTCATTTCGCATTCACAACTCATAAAAAGTGCTTCCTTTTTAACGCACTTGTGGAGCCTTTCCGGAGTACTTTTAGATTCTTGGAGTCTCTCTGGAATCTCTTGAAAATTTGCCTGGAGTTCTTCTGGAGTTCTTCTGGAGTTCTTCTGGAGTTCTTCTGGAGTTCTTCTGGAGTTCTGGAGTTCTTCTGGAGTTCTTCTGGAGTTCTTCTGGAATACATCGGGAGTCCATCTGGAGTCCATCTGGAGTCCTTCGATATTCTTCAAGAGTTGTTGATTTTTTCTGAGGTCCTTCTGGAACCATGATGGAACCTTTTAGAAACGCTTTAGAAACCCTTGAGGAAACCCTTTAGGAATCCAATTAGAGCCGGCTTAGAACAATTTTGAAACGATCTTGGAACAATCTTAGATCAATCTTGACTCTGTTCTGAAACACTTCGCTCTCCTGGAGTCCTCTTGGTGCCCTCTTGGAGCCCTAATCTATACGGCTGCCATGGGGACCAAGAGAACGGCAGGCTACCGCCTGCTGCGATTTGCAATCATTCATCAGCGGCGCGCCTCCGCCGTGCAAAATAGGTCCCCTGGAGTGTGTAGTTGCAGTTAAATTAGGGCACTTGTAGATTCTGGTTTAAATCCTAAGTGAAATTATGGCGTTCTAAGGCGCGCTTTTCGCTGTCCCTCGTTGCATAACGTGCAACTCGCACCTCCTCGCAAATCCAGAGTCGGCGTTTGCTGCCATAAAACGGTTAGGCTTGAGGGGATGAACGACATCGGGATTACAAGCCGACAGAGCAGTCTGGCTTCTTAAACATTTTACCTCCTCGTCGTCTGGCCATCCTAGCTTCCGGCTACATTGTCTGACAAATACTGCGCTAAACTGTGAACGGGAATTGCGTTTAATTATTTAATTACCGGAGTTATTACAATATTACGACATTCAATCGTCGGGAAATGGTTGGGGAAAGTAAAGGACTATCTTGTGTGTCATCAAAAGTATAGAAAATAGATTGTATGAGATTGACATAAACAGTTTCATACTGCGTGTCACATTAAGAGTTACGAACACAAGAAGTTGTCTTATATGTCCCTTGATGCTGTGGAGATCAAGTGTCGTAGCATATAGCCGGAATGAACTGGCCATATGCAAGCCAGTTCCTTCCGGGTTCAAGCAGTGACCGAAATTCCTCGTGAGTCTAGAATTTTTCGTACAAGCCTTGAAAGTCCGATGTTATTTTGATGTGGATATTTTTCAGCACTGAAAAGCTACAAAGGCACTGAAAAGCTACAAAACCTCTTCTTTCTTTGCTATTGCAGGTCTACGTTATTCGGCACTTATATAGCAGTTCCGAACCTTTGTCTTGGTCTTATATAAGACAATATTTGGCTGATCTCTTGGATGCTAGGCCTAAGTTTGTAATATTACGAATTACGTTCACTCTTTGCTCTGGAACGCGTTGTAAGTGGTACTAGTTCGAAACACAAACACCAACACACGCAAGCAAGCATGAAATTGAATTCATAGCTGTGCGTCCGCCTTGACGGCTTCAAGGCGAAGCGCCTAGTTTGAATCCCGGCCGAAGTTCCCGCAATTTGACGAAGGCTTACTGTGGAGACGGCGCCATGTAACAAATATTTCTCTCGAACGTCGAAAGATCCACAGCTGATCAAAATTAATACTCTGTCCTCTGCTAGGGCGTGCCAGGTAGCTTTAATTCCTATATTAATACACGTAAGCTCCCCATTTTTTGTTTTTGTTTTGCCGTAGCGGTGCAAAAAAGTTAACGTAATTGTCCTGGATCAAAGCAAAACGAAGGGACGTCTCCAGGTGACGAGCTTCAGATTGTGAAAATTGCTTGTCCAGCGAATGACAGAGCGGCGGTACCGGCGTCTATTGCGGGGCGGCGTCTAATGGGCTTGCCCCCCGACACGCGAGCTGTCCCTAGTTTCAATTGAGGCTCTTGCCTCTCGCTGGGAGCTTGCCTCTCTCGCTCGGGGCTTGCCCGGATGAGCGATGACACCCCGCCGCGACAGACATCGCTAATTCACGAACATCGATCGAACGCCGACCGCCGCTTTGTGAGCGGCTTCGCTCGCGTCCCCCGACGCCTCCACGGCGGGAGACTGAACACTTCGTCATTGGACGCAACTTGGGAGATCACGTAAACGCGGCGGGAACTGTGGGACGACCCTTCAATCAATCACCGCTGACCACGTTTTTGTTCTTTGCGTATCGTAACGACGTTGTGCGAACTCAGCGTTTTGGGTTATGATAGAAAGAAATGGTAAGGGTGCAGGCGAGCTGGTGAATATTAACCATGTTGAATTAACCTGAGACTGGGGTAGAGAAGAAACGTCAAAACGTAGAAGGGACAGAAAATAGACAGGACGACGTCAGGACGACGTCTCTTGAGACGTCGTCCTGTCTATTTTCTGTCCCTTCTACGTTTTGATGTTTCTTCTCCACCCCAGTCTCAGGTTAATTCAACATGGGTTATGATAGTCACGGGGAACAGTATTTTATTTACTGATTTATTTATATATGCGATTTGTTTATTTAATCGTACCGCGACTTCACTTGTGATCATTGCAGGAGTGAGAGAACAACACCGCACTGCATTGGTAAACAGAATGATCAAAATCCCCCTAGAAAATAAAGATTTAAAACAATCACGCATAACCTGAAAAGGAAAGAGGCATTATTGCTGAAAGAAACTCATTGTAAGGAAGCAGGTGTCTGAAACCGTTTGTTATTTCACATCTCAACCGCTAGTGTGAATACATTGAAAAAAGTAATCAGCCCTGTGTGAATTCTAAATGTTGTTTAGATAATCATCAGTGAGCAAGGGGGTTATTCGGTGAGTCAACGAATATGGAATCACTTACGCGCGGAGGTCAGAAAATCTTAAGCTTATTATGTAATATTTTTAGAGGCATTCGATGATTCGATGCAAGAGCCTGGAGGATTTCTATGGGTCATCTTAAATAGGGATGTCGCGTCTTTTTTTTTTTCGAACCGAAATTTCAAGCTCAAATCTAGAGGTTCTACTGGTTCTACAAACCTTCGAACTTTTGGCAAAACTTAACTATGTTTTACTTCATAAAAAAAAAAAAAAAAAAAAAAAAAAAACACATTGCTGCCTGAATTCTACGGGTGTTCAAACATTTTAAAAATAATTCAAAAATGTATTCTTTATTGTCCTGGAGAACAATAATTATTGTTTACAGGATATAAATACAAGCATATAAGCTTTCAATATTTAGAAACATTGTTGAAATTCGTGACTTTATTTTCCGTCAGGCGATGCCAGGCCGTCTTTAATTCACGCACATGCCCATAATAGTCAAACTTCTGACGAACATTTAGCGAACCCGGTCAAAGTCGAGGCTCGGCCAAGTTCCTAATAATAATTTTTTTAAAAAAGGAGAAAAGGAACGGTTGAATACAAATTATTCGAATATCAAGTATAGCAACCAAAAATATTAGCGGAGAACACAGATTTGTTTCACATCATTTTCCCCATTTTTCGACATTTTCTACGTTAAGCGTAATTTGACTTAACACCCTTTGTCTCGACACCATTCACGCGGAAATTTCGAGAAGCTCGTTAATGGTTCAATGAAAAGAAGGACGCGAGGGACTTTAAATGATTATTGATGACCTTACGGATAAATGTTCCACCGATCACAAACTAAAAACAATTCTGTAATAAAACATACGTAGCTTTTTCAACATTCTTATAAACCCGGGGATACTCCATCCGGGTTACTCTACCCGGATAAACCCAGTGGTGGTAGTCCCGTGGGGAGGAGATGTATCTAAAGCCCTTTGAGAATACTCACGCGTCGTGTTTCTTCCGAGCACCGACGAGTGTTTCTGTGCGAACGCGCAAAACACCTGCTTCGAGCGAGTGCTACGCCGTCATTGGCTTCTAAGGAAAGCTCATTTGAGTGCGGCACCGCCATTTGCTTCCATGAGCTACACGAGGCGCGGGCGTTGTCCTTTGGCCCATTTGACGCTACTTGCAAGATGGACGCCAACACATAAACGGGCTTTGGGCTCATTGCGCCCACTCCTCTATCTATCGGCTGCTTTCCGAAGTCAGGACGTCGTACGTCTGCTGAGTCAACGTTACTAGATTAGCTCAGTTACGGCAGAGCTGTTTAAGGAGAGAGTTTGTTCAGTTGGAGGCGCGGGCGGAGCCAGGGCGTGCACCATATGCAGAAACAGGGCTTGACAAGCTCTATTGGCCATCCAGAAGCCGAAAAGAATCCCCTAGCTGTGGTAGCGAGGAACAGTTTTACCATAGTGATGTAGTGTTAAAAAGCGCGTAAGAGTTAATTGCAGTAACACTTTCTGGTTGAAAATAGGGTGCACGTGATGTTTCGATAATGATCATACAGAAAGATGTGAGAAACGAATGTGCCGCTCGAACCCTGTTTTGCTCGGACAGAGTGTGACCGCTTGAACGGCATATTCCCGGCTCTCGGCCCTCGGCGCTTGGCTTTCGGATTATGTCGATCGTTCCGCTAGTCGCACTCTTCCACCACGATTTTGGATGGCCGTGATTGAAACATCACGTGCACCATAATTTTAGTCACCGAGAGTTACTCCGACGCACTTATTAATTTTGTTTCTCCCTACCACCTCCAGGGTATTCTTTTTGGCCCCTGGTTGGCCACATTCGAACTTGTAAAGGCGCCCCCTGGAACATGCCCAGCCCGTTTCGGCCAATGGCGCCTCCTCATTTGTTTCCTATACTTTCCAATGAATGGTCAAAGTCTACATATACGACTCTGAGTTCCTGAACTGCCCATAGACGCTGCTTGCGCGAGCAGTGCCTCCCCTCTCCCCCCGCGGTTCGCCTTTCAGTCGTTCGACGTGCCACCGTTTTAGTGGCGCGTCTTTCATGGTAGCGTTTTGCCTATGGTCAAAAGCTACCCTAGTGCAGGGTGTAAGATAGACAGGTGGGGAAACGGCCCATAGAAGCCTACCGCAGCGCCGTGACCGGATTGTGTACTCGTCTGCTTGCGGGTACCCCCGATTTGCGGCAGATGGCGCTGCGGCGAGAGGAAAAAAAGTCAGAATCGGATTTGCATGGAACTCTATGGGAGAGTACGCAAAATAGACCGAGACCACGACAGTCCTCCATTGAATATCCACGAGAAACCATCTCCGTCAGTTTAGCCGGTCGCGGCCGATCGCCCACCCGGAGTGAGAGTTCGCGACGCTCCACACAGATGGCGCCACAAAAAAAAGAGAAAACCGAGAGGGGCACAATACGGTCGCTCATTTGGTTCTCGTTTCCCCACCTGTCTATCTTACACCCTGCCCTAGTGCCACCGCTTTTGTGGCAATATGGTAGCTGCAGTGTATTCTATAGAATACTTATATTTCGAAGCGCAGCGTCTAGATGGCGTTTCAGCGTACTCTAATGGAAAACATAGTTTTGAAGCGAAGATCTGGATGACACGTACAAACGACGGGAAGCGGAATGAAGGGAGTGAGGGGATGGAGGGGGGGATACACCCCTTTTAGGGAGTTCCACAGCTGAAGTACGCCCCGTGACGTCTCCAGATCATGTGGTGAACTACGCTTCGTCATTCGTAAGCAACTTCCGCACAGGGACGATAACCTGCTGACGTAGGCTCCCGGGAGTCATACTTAATACCTTCTGCGTGGACTGCCTTTCGTCCTCTCTTTTTATCGCCAAGCAAAGGCGACGACCCGCTGATTGCACGGTCCGGGGTTTGATTCCCACTGAACCGCTTGGTAAATCTTGATTGCTAAAAATAATGATGCCTAATTATAAGCCCGTACGATTAAATATGGCTAAGATTATCCTTTCCCTGAATACTTACGCATTGCCAACTATCGGCTATGTATGCTTTATGTCGTATAGCTTGCGTTTAGCGCTTTTTCCTCACCTTCAAGCATGACCTTTTTCGCATAAAGTCCAATCCTTAAACACATTTTGTGTTGCAATAAAGACATCGCCATATCGAAAGTTTTCGAGAATAAGGGGACGATACACCACATATAAGCTTTTAATATAATTCCTACTTAGCCGATTACAAATTGTTGTAATAGAAAGTTGGCTTTTCTGTTTTCTTGTTTAACTCAATTTAAGTGTCAACTGCAAGCGTGTTTCTCTGCGCACATACTCGTAAAAGGGGAAAGCCGACTTTCCGTCAAGCTGCAATCCCATTAAGAATTTAGGATTTTATTTTTTGTTTAGGATCCTAGCACGGCGACACGAGACGGTTTCATTATTTACAACAACGGTCACCTCTAATGGACAGCCTAAGGCGAACGGGGGAATCTAGTGTGGGTAGCTTTGCATTCTATATTTCCCGCTAATTTTCACGCCCCCTCTGCGCTGCGGGATTACACGGTATGGGTCATTTAGTTTCCCTAGATTCGGCGAGTTTCAATTAAGAGTCAAACAACGATGGCTCCGATGGCTCGATACGACAATATCAATGCTACCAGCTGTATTCATTAACATATTTTAATCTTAAGAATAATTATTTACGTTGATTCAGTGTCCGTTTTGTTTATATGCCTAGGTTTTCCGATGTACGCGAGTTCGCTCTTTCACTTTTACTTCTCATAATGGCTTTAAACCATTCACAAAATGTAAAACGTTGTATTGTAGTAAAATAGATATTAGACTACAACATAAATATTGATTATTCTGGGCGTTCAAACCTCCGCGAATGTTAAAAAGAGACTTAAAATAAATGAAAAATAATTTCTTTGTTCCAAGAACGTGGACACAGATTCCTCACTTCATTAAATAAAGATAGATTGTTTTATCGATAACGATGTAAACTGCAGCGGACGTTTGTGTAAGAATGAATAGTGATAAATATAAACCTAATTACTCAAAATACAGCTATTAATAAAAAAAATTTACATCTGCCCTAACTAGCACGTTGCAATGAGAAATTTTTTCCCGTCGACCAAATATGCCATGTGGCAGTCCTTAAAAGTCATAAAACTAAATTCTTCCCCCCCCCAGTATTGAGTAGCGAAGTGAGGCTTTTTAAAGTTTGTCACACCGCAACTTATGGGAAAGGCTACGGCGCTCAAGAAGACATCAGAGTGTGGCGCGCCTTTTCTACGGCCACGTGACCCTTGAATAAAGCGACACCATCGGTTCGGCTCGCGATCACTCGCTACCTGCGCCCGCCGTGGACGCTGGCGTCGCTTCAGGGTGGGATTTCCGGATTGAGCTATCTGCGTCTTTTCGGTGCTTTAATTTGCTGGGGAATATTTTGGAGCAAAGTTTTGTTGTCCAAATTAGGAAAAAAGATTAGATTATTTGTAAGTTTTTATTGAAAATATGCGAGGTCATACGCATATTTTTAAAGTTAATTATAAACATCAGGTAATTATTTCTTTATGTATCACTTTACACTTGCCCTGACGTCTTTTTCTGTCAATAACGTCACACTGAAGGAATAACTTTTTAATTTTATGTGTCGCTTTTTCAAAACAATTTTTAGACCTCGATAAAAAAAAGTTTTTTTCTATACAGAGTGTTTGCTTTTTCATTCAACCCGATAAAAAAAAGTTGAGAGTTAGACAAGTGCCGTCTTTATCATGTAATTATCAGGCTTGGTGGACTTTAGAATAGGTAATAATCGTGATACTAAGCTAATTATTTAACTTCTGTAAATTTCCTTTTTAATTATTGCCTTTAGGGGTAATCTTGCAATTGCAATATTGATGTCGTCTACTATTAGAGACCAGGCCAATAAAAAAAAGTGAGAAAAGGTAATGACTTTTGAGATAATAATAAATCAATTTTTTTCGTTTGCCCGATAAAAAAATTGCGCGCAAAAAGAGCGCTACAAGCCCTGCCCACAATAAGGCTTGAAAGAGTTACGTAATCATTTCAGTCACTCCGTCACTTGTGTCGCTGGCGCACCCTCAAAGGTGACGCTGCCAAGGTAGCGACGACGCGACTGAAACGACGACACAAGATGTTATTTTATTATATAACGTGCGCCTCCGTTTCCATCACACTCGATAATTGTAAGAAAATAAAAAAGAAGCACGGGAGGAAATGGAGAAGCGTTTAGGCAAGAAAAAGCAAAACGAAGGGGAACGACATTCAATAGAAGAAAAAAAAAATGTTTCACACCCTAACCAATTCCACGCGGGTATTTTCCGTAAATAAGCAACAAAGATGCTTTCAACAAAATCATATTTTTGATATAAATGAAACCGTTTTTTAAGCTTCTTAATTTGGTACAACTGTCTGTTTATTTTTCACGCACAAGCTACATTCCTCAACTCAAGCTATACTAGTTACCGAAACAAGACAGTTCGTTTTCTTTTTATGGTTGGGCGTTAATGCTTAACACAGCCAAGTGCCTTCATTGGCAGTGCTCGACGTTTGTGATGTGCTTTGAACGTTATTAGAGCTAGACGATGTTTGTCCCAGCACTGATTGGCCACGAACCCACACCGATGATTCACCGACGGGTGAATTTCTACCGAGCGCAAGCCGACCAATCACTCTGTGCTGGGGTCAAATTTGCGAGCAGCCTTCGGATGGGAAGCGTCCCGCACCATTTGAGAAAGGAGAAATCACACACACAAAAAGTCGCCAAGCGTTTTCTTGAACGAGAAAGAAACTATGTCGGATCATATTTTAACAATTCAAAGTGGAAATCACCTTCTTGGTCTTACTAGTTACACTATAAAAAAAAAAAAAAAAGCCTGTGGGTCTAGTTTTTCGCACAACACTCGGAGAGCCAATCACCGCAACTTGCGGAGGCAGATTAGCGAATGACGATGCCGAAGCATACGTTTAGACCTAAAAACGCAGTCTGAGTTGTGACATTAAGCAATGCAAAACGTCACGCTTGCATTGCTTGATGGCACCACTCAGACTGCGTTTTTTGGACTTAACACATGTTTCGACATCGTTATTCGCTGATCTGTCTCCGTAAGTTGCGGTGATTGGCTCTCCGAGTGTTGCGCGGGAAAGTAGACGCACGGGCTTTTTTTAGAGTGTACCCTTTGTTCCACTGCGTGCGATGTAGCTAGTAAAATTCAAACCCAACAGCGCTTGATAGTGACTTCAAGCCTGCATCTAGCGTATTATTATCATGTATTGAATTTTCGAACGCTCTTTGTATCCCATTTTTTTAGGTTCTCGTGCTGAAAGCCAACTGTCTTTTCTTTTGGTGTTTGATTTTCCGTCTTTATTTCTAAAACCAGCTGAGTATTTACTGGTTTATTTCTAAAGGGGGCATATATGTACAAAATAATTCGGCCTTAACACTTTTTTTAATACTTGACTTAAGAAGTAGCAGCTTTCCCACTTTTTTTTAATAACTAAATACTGATCGCCAAGCTTTTTTTTTTAAATCACGAGATCATATTAATGTACAGTACCAACTTTTTTACTTTATTTGGGCGTTTAAAGCAAAAAGGTGTTCGTAACTTGTTTAAAATAAAATAAAAAAAAAAACGTTTAAGTACGTTGTTTTAAATCTAGCATTAAAAGCAAAAGTAGCCGTCATCTAAAATTTATAATAATCTTCGTTAAATATTTGATTATAATTGGGGTACCGTGTTTTTGGAATATATCAATAAACCTCGAAAAGTAATAAACCCCTTTACCAGATTTACAAAAATCGGGGGGAACAACAACACACCCGAACTTGAGTTGCTCTTTAATAAAAAAAATCCAAGCGGCAAAAAAAAAAAAGTCTTTATCAAGAGCTTTTTTAAGCTCTCGGGTATCAGTATCACACGCCGTTCCCTTGACACTGAGAAATCACACACATCTGGGTCCTGTTGTTTTAATACATAAACCCCGATAAACACCAAACTTTTTGCGGAACAATTAAAATTGACTCCGACAAACGCAGAAAATGTGGAAGCAAACGAAAACCCAAAATCGAATAAACATAAACTCCGAAAACAGGGGAATCATACTCAAAATTAACAGTGTAAAATGGTGAGAAGGACACAATGTACAATATTATTTGTTATTGTAATCGTGAACATTTTAATTCGCATTCTTACAAAGTTCATAACTTGTGGACAGAGAGATATGTCAGCGTTTGTATTTGTTTTTGTAATAGAAATGAGCAAAATAGAAATCCGCGTATTTGAGTGCGAATTGTTTGGCGAGCCCCATTAATGTGCGAACTCGTCATTTATGGCAGAATCTTAGTCTTTTAATGGACAAAAATAACACCTCTCGAAAACAACGCTCGAACTTGCTCGAACTCAAGCTTGCGTTCTGCAAGCCTCGCGTGTTTGGCTTCAATTACTCCGAGGAAGGAGCGTTCAGAAGAATAATTGATCAAGCGTTACGCTTCTTTTCTTCGCGTGAAATCCCATCACTGAGGCGGTTGTTCCGCTCGGCAAATTTCTATTTTTGAGGCGTGTAATAAAATTGCATTTTGTTGCCTCGCTTTACGTAAGGGTAGAAGAAAAGGCAAGCGAAGCTCGTCTGTTTTAATCTGCATAAACTGTCGCTCAAAAACTGCACTTCCTCGGAAGCTTAAGACTCGAAGTGGGTAACACTTTAAAATATCTTGTAAAAGATATTTACGAGATATTTATATTTAAAAGATATCTTGTAAAAATATTTGTAAAGATATCATTGAAAGTAAAAGTTTCAAAACACGTCAAAGTTTGTCATTGATATTTCATCGCCCAGTGGTCATTGCAGTAAAGAGGGTTGGGGGCAAAGAAAAAACAGTGGTAAATCGCACAAAACAACAATTAACAAAGTAAAAACATGGAACAGCTATATAAACAAAAACATTATTTAAAAACAAAACAACAACAACAACAAAAAAACAAGAAACCGGGGAAAGTTTTCGTAATACGAGCAGCGCGTTTCACCGGTGATTGATCTTAAAAAAAAAAAAAAAGTAATCTAACTAAACTTAGAACGCACGAGCTTTTAGGTTCTTTTTACTATTTTTAATCCTACGAGAAACCTAATGAGGTACAAGAATGTACTTGGATTTCTCTATACCAATGTTACCAATGAATCCTAGCAGTCACTATTATGATTACCTTCATTTTGCGGATGCGTAGTTCACTATGCGTACATCTTTAATACGCGAAGACCCGGGAATACATTTGCAATTTAAGGATTAAAAAAAAACAACCATAAGCTGCTCAAAAAAAATTATCGAACCTCACATAGAAGGATATGTGCTGCCGTTGAGGCCTTTGTTTATAATGACTTCTATATTTTTTTATTCCGGGGTATTCAAGTTATTGATATTTCACTCTTAGATTGTCCGTTCTTTGTTATTTCTATACAACTGCATACTTTATAGTCGCACTCGGAATCGCGGAGCGCGAGCAGAAGTCGGCGTCTATACTCCGTTCACCCTTAAGCTGAGGGTGCAGGCAATGCCACAAGCACGAGAGCTCATCGTCGCTGCTTCGAAGCGTTCTTCCGCAGCACGAGCACTCGCGCTAGAAATGCACCTCCCAATGCCAGGAGCGCGGGCCAGCTCGGGCTTGTAGCTTTGGCTGCAGTCTCAGTGTAAGCGTAAACAGAGTATATTCTCGTACAACGGCTGTAGAAAATATTGTATCATATTCGAGTGGTGCACCTTTATTAGGATGCAGTCAGCATTCGATACTATTGGCGGCGAGATGTCTTGGTGGCGCCCTCGTATGGTTACCTTTCGTGACGTCATTACCTCGTGAACAACAAGTTTGAAGGTGTTTGTAAAGAGCATGGTGGAAGCTTGAAATCAGAGCACTCTCAAACCAACACTGCCAACACCGTCAAAATTGAGGTTCTTCCATTTCTCTTACTTCCGTCGATGGGAAATCCTTTGCTGACGTCATAGTCAGTATTCGGCCTATCGCGGAAGACCGATCACAGCGACGCTTCTGATCGCTCACGTCGCCAACTGAAGAACAACCTCTTCATCGTTCCGATCCTCCGAAGAACGGGCGCGGTATACTCTAGCAACCACCGGTTGCGCGGGCACACGCGCGCGGAGAGAGCGCTCGCGCGAGCGCGCGGGGTTCGGGCCCGTGTTTTGGAGCCAGGTTGACAGCCAATGAGCAGAGGGCCGCGACGCCGAGCGCCGCCCCTGGGCCCAGGTGCGCGCTCCCGTCGACGGCGTTCCGGGGCGTCAGTGGCAGCGTCGACCGCCGCACGGACACCTGCGCCGCCGGAGCGCGCCGACGTCGCTCGGCGGGCCGAAACAGCGGGCCGGGAGGGCCGGACGTCCCGCACTGCACCCTTGCGGGGGGGTCGACGGTGGGGTCACTTATCGGCCCCCGGAGCCTCGTCGCGGATGTACCACGTTCGACTCCAAGTGTTCGTCGGCGCATCTGCGGGGTGGATGTCTGGATCGAGGGAAGCGTTTCTCGTGGGTGAAACTATGCTCGAGGACGGTCCGGGTTCATCGGAAGCCGCGGTTGTGTGGCTATCCGCGGGATGAGAATGTTGGTCGCCGGTCGCTTTCCTGGATCTATAGTTTGACTGAGTGGGCTTGCTCGCGACCAGATAATTAAAACAAAACATGCTGAGATGTAGCTCCTGTACCTCTGGTCTTAGTGAGCGTCGTTTTCTTTCGCCCTTAGCGTACTTCGGAGTGAGTGGCATGGTTAGAGAGTATACGTTCGGAAATGGCCCGGAATACCACTTTGCAAACTATTCCCCGTATGACGAGAAGGCACGGAGATGATTCAAATCCGTAGGAATTGAACTACTGAGTTGAACTCGTTGACAGCAAATACTAAAGCGTCTGCTGGGTGTCTGTGCGATCAGGCTTATCTTTTCAACTAGAAGAATGGGGAAACCGAAGACTTGCCGAGAAATCAGCCCTCACTTGACTCCCTGCGGCGTTGCCACTGTGAGGTGTGTCAAGTTGTCTTCCGCCGCACCATGCAACCTTCGAGCTGCCATAGAACGAGAAACATTTTGTGAGAAGGCCCAGAGCACGGTCGCTTCGGTGTATTACTGGCCGGACGAATCAGAGTGGCTTAGGTGTTTGTTCACCAGCGGAACGTCGAGTCAAGGGATCCATCGCGGAACGGTCATTCCGGTGCCTTTTAATTAGTCGTTGTGTCCTCGGCGCTGCTTTGGGTTCGACGACCGGCGCCATGTTGCCCGTGCGTTCGTACAGCGTGCGCATGAAGCGCAGGAACCGCGAGACCGAGGCGAGCTTCCGCAAAAGCCTGTACCGACGACGCGGCGGACCCGCCAACGGCTCCAACGAGAACACCCCGGCCGACAGTCCGCAGACTCCCGTGCGGAGGACCTTCGTGGCCAGGACCGGACCGCTCCGGAGTTCTGTGCGCTCGACGGTCAGTTCGGTGGGTTCGCCGGTACGGTCTTCAGCCGCCGCCACGGCGGCGTCCGCGGCTTCGACGTCGTCTCCCAAGGTGGTCTGTACTCCAGCGCCGGCACCGAAGCCCCCGGGAAATTTGTCGGCGTACGTCGAGCCAGTGGCGGATATCACGATCGGTGTTCGAGCTCCGACGCCTGTGCTCCTACCAACGGTGCCCAAGTAAGAAAGTTTTGCGCAGACGTACCTCCGTTACCCTAAAGCGGAATGTTTTATTTTCCTTTTGTTCAAATTGCGTCAGGTCTGGTACCCTCCGCGGTGTATGAGTTGAAGCACTTGATCCTGCCTGTGTTTGCGTCTGCGATCTTCACAATCTTTACTATCTCTCGATTTGATGAATGGTTTCAAGTATGGGACCTCAACTTCGCGTCCATTTCCTTCTTTCCTAATTCCAGCTCTCAAAAACTGACAGGTACGCTAAATAAGCACGAAGCGCTGTTTCAGCTGATATTGTCCGCGATAGTACATAATTAGAGGTGTGTGTGTGTGTGCTCATCTAAACTATACAAACAATAATTGTTAGCATCAAACGGACTCGGGCGAGCAAGTAATTAAATGTTCATTTTCGATTAAAGATGTTAAAAACGAAAAGGGCAAAGAACACATCGCCACAGTTGCATTTTTTTGTTTTACTTCAGTTACTGTTTAACACACACATCCTCTCATTTTCTCGCCCTTTTACCCTTTCCGGCTCGCAGGTTGTAGGTTTTTAAGTTCTTAGTTTATATATGTTGTGTCTAGAGGAAACAACATAATGTTTTTTTTTATGCTAGGTTTTTTTTTATAACGTCCAAGTTCTAATGGCTCTGAAGCTAAAGCACGCCTTTTTTTTGTGAGGCAGTACAAGGGCACCTTTTGAAGCACGTCATTTTGTTTCCGTAGAAATTTTTATGTTCATCCGGGGAATGTATGCAAAGCAATTTCACGAGGCAAATTTCCGCTAAAACGTGCCAAGATTTCCCATTCCTCTCATGGTCACGCTGACTATCGCGTCCTCTTAACGGCCCAGCTTAATAACGGCAACGCGCGCAGAGCCGTCCGGGTTTGGAATGGGTCCCTCGGAAAGTGTCCCAGGGGACAAA
Organism: Ixodes scapularis; assembly: GCF_016920785.2. Lineage (NCBI taxonomy): Eukaryota > Metazoa > Arthropoda > Arachnida > Ixodida > Ixodidae > Ixodes > Ixodes scapularis. The sequence continues at coordinate 16,358,585 of NW_024609868.1, read as the reverse complement.
TTAAGACGGTACGTGGGAGCATGTTATTAAAAAAAAAATTATAAAAACCAAACATACTATTTGAGAGGCCTGTTTTTTATTCATCGCCGTTGGGTTCCTCAGATTATACAACCAGTATTAATAATTTCGGGAAATGGTACCTCGAAGACCGTTTCCCAGAAAACTCGGGACGTTGAATCTGGGCCTGAATTGCGCAGCATTATTATTGCAGAGTTATTTTTAAAGCTGGTGTTCATGAGAATGTAATGTTCTCGTTCCGCGAGTACTGAAAACAAACAAATGAATAAGAAAACGTTGGAGTGCCAAGCAACAGGTGGCCTTGCGTTATTCGTACCTGAAACACGCCGGAGATAAAACCATAATATCGGTAATAAGTGAAAAATAAAATGGTGCCGCATGACGTGTTCTCTTCCTGTGGTATGTTACCTAAAGCGAGGGCCACACTGCTCATACATAATACAGAAGTCAGTCTGCAGGCACGAATCACAGCACTATCTGGGGTTTGAATGCCGCGTGCCAATTGTTTCTCCTTGAACGCATTGCCATGCGGCATTCGAAGCAGGGATCTCGTGTTCGAATCTGTATACAGACTGTCTTCGGTATGATGTATAAGCAGTGCGACACCGGCGTAAGCCTTCGCGGTGAATGATTCCGAATGTGTATTGCCTCGTGCGTGGGCCGATGTAGGATGCCTTTTGCAAAACTACTTCGTTGTTGCGGGACTTTGGAACACGTAGGTTAGCGTGTTCTGGCGCATTTTTGTTATTGTATCAAAAATGAAAAGTCCTGATCAGTTTTTTTTTATATGCATAGAATATTTGTAATATATAGATGACTTATTTTTTATTGAACGTCGAGGAGTGATTTTGTTTTTGTTTCCAACGACAGCTAATATTTTTTAATCTAACTGAAATTAATAAAAAACTTAAGTGTATCCGGTCCACTATTTCAAAAACTTTGCTGTTCGTAAAAGTAAAGACACACGCACAAAAAAAAAAAACGAGAACAGAACGCTTTTTGGTAAGCTTCCGAGTCCCTCAGCCCTAAACTAAACCCACGGAATTTTGATTTTACGTTTAATTCAAACGAAGATGTGAACAGCCACTCCTTTTCTAGAGAATTGTTTTTTTAATTATGCAGCTGCTTATTTAGAGAAATTATTACTAATTACGAAAACGCGAACTTTTAAAAAGTGCTATCTTTCTTGTTGATTATATATTTGAAAGACTTCGCATAAGTTGTTGGAAATTGTGCTACTGGAAAACGACACTTATATACTGCATCGAAGCAATTGTTTAGTGAATCACACGCAGTGAGCACCAACGTTTTGACGTGGGAGGTAGTGTCAACGCGCACGAACGTGTGCACCTGTCAAAATGAAGCGTCTGTTCACAGTGTTTGCAACTCTATTATCAGTCGGTTGGAACTGGAAAGAGAATATAGTTCTTCGAAGGCTTAGAAGCTTGCCCTACAAAGCCATTTTTTGATGTTCGCCCTTCTCCCCCTCAGGAGCTTTTCCGCTCCAAACCTAGACAAGATAATCTACACTTAACATTGCGTGTTTTTTTTTTTTTTTTTCGCACCTTATCTATCACCCCAGTCCGCACTTTTGAACTCATTTCCTGTTACTCATAAAGAAATATGAACCCGAAGATCACTTTTAGCTTGCAAAATATCGTCCAATTTTTGTTTCAAAAGTCACTGTCAAGGTGCCTTGACATGAAATTGCCCTATATTGGTATATGACCCAAATCTGTGCCGAATGTAACATCACAATTGAAAAGAAGAAAACGTAAAACGTCCGACTACACAACTTTCACTCTGAGTCGACAATCTTTTTTTGCGCTCGGCGACGGCGTCGGTTTTATTCACTTCCGCTAGACAAACTCGCCTTGCAGCGCGCATAATTATGCATGATCAGACATTTCCTATCTTCCGCGAGTTTTATACGTCTTTTTTGTTTCTTCTCGTGTAAATCTCGATTCCGCTGACACACACAAAAAAAAAAGTGCCAGGGACATCTATTCGTTCTGTCATATCTATATCAATCTCACTTGTTTATATATATAGGCCAAAGATGCGTACTGTCGGAGTTACTAATACGAAGTTTATTACGACGTTTCGAGCGGGGACCGCTTTTCATCATCTGGTGAAGCGCAGTCCGTATTAGTATTAATACGGACCGCCGTCTCAATCCGTATTAATACTAATACGAACTAATACGGCCGCCGTATTAGTCCGTATTAGTCCGTATTAGTAACTCTGACAGTACGCATCTTGGACTTATTAACTCTTCACGGTTCATTGCTTTATATTTACCCTACTTCACTTATATATATCGGTCCTTGTCTCGACTACGCGAAGCAACCGATCCTCTTGTGCTTCATCCGGGTGCACGCATCCGCAGGAAAAATTCTCCTTGTGTGTATGCGTGTCTGTGTGTGCGCGCGTGTGAGCGTGCGTGTGCGTGTGTGTGTTTTATGGGTTGTTATACTGCGTAGGAAATTTCCCGCAAGGAGTTGACACCTGTCACCTCGACGTGGAAATGACAAATTCGACGCTGCTGCCCTCTCAGCCGCCAGTGATTGGCCTCGTAAGAAGAGGAGATCAACAAAACGTTGACATGTCGAGCGCATGTGCCCCCCCCTGTGGTCTTGTTTTTCTTCTTTTTCTCTCGGTAGCCTACGCGGCCAAATTATGGAAGTTTCCGGTCTGTATGAAATCTAATCAGTAACCCGGATGTAGAGGTTGGCGCCGTTTACTAACAGACGTAAAGGGAGGCATCATGTTTGTAAATGGCAGCTGGGATGTTGATGCGGTTTTGAAATTAGACTTGCCTTTGCTGTACTTTTTTTCTTTATGTTACTGCTTCCGATATTGAATTTAGTAGCGAATAGTCCGCAAGTTGTCAACGAACCTGGCAAATGTAGTATCACCTCGCGTCGTTGCGCAGTGTGTGTATCGCTCTGCTCCCAATGGGGTCCATAAGGTCTCCCCGGGAATGCCGGTGGTTGTTCCTTTGTTTTGTATTGAATTCCAAGAAATGTACTTAAATGAAAATAATCACCCACTCTTAAAAAATGTTAGCATGGCAAACGTTTCTTAGGAACGTAGCATAAAATTGTCTGCCTTTCTTGTCCGTTAATGTTTTTACCCATGTTGTAGGCAGGAGAAATCTGTTCCAGTCATCGCATAGTAAAACCTTGTAAACAAAAAAAAGAAAAAAAAAAGACAAACGTCTATGAGTGAACTTTATTGCAGAACACGCATACAGCCAATCAATAAAAGGATGATTTCGCTTGCTCATTGTCCCTCGTAGCGCGCATAGCTTTTTTTCTTCTTCTTAGATTCAATTGTATTCTGAGCTTCGTGATCCGCTTGCATCCTTGTATTGTTAGCCTTGATTATCTATATTCGTATTTTGCAGGAAAGTAGACTCGCAAATTATTTTACAACGATAGAATTTATGGGTTCTTCCCACACTCAAAATGTCGTTCGTTCTTGATATAGTTGTTGATGCTAGTTCACGTTTTAGTTGGCGATGTAGGGCGCCTGCGGTCGATGTTGCCAAATTCTTGAAAAAGACCGCCCGCTGCCTGCGGGGATTGAATCTGGGTTCGCTGCGTGCTAATCGGACGCGTTGCCACTCGGCTACGCCACAGAGTGAATAGAGGGTTTTAGGAAAGGGAGCCCAAATGTTTGGGTTCTCGTAAGAAATTGGGGGACCCAAGCGCAGCAGGGTTGTTGTCGACGGCTTATAGTATAGGGGTTTGGCAACGCAGCGCAGCGCGCCTACGTTTCCCGCTTTCAGCGCCAAGGCAGCTAACGAGCGTAAAATTAAAAAAAAAAGAAATATATTAAAAAGCACGTAGAACATGGTCGCCTAGGAAGTGCTTTCTGTTTACAATTAATAGTTAAGGTAAATACCTATAAAGCCGGCTAAAGTAAGAGACAATCTGAACTTAGTATAAATGTTGTTTGCTGTACTCAACCAGAACAATCCAATCCGTAGCGCTCTAATTAGGCGCTCGTTCTCGGATTTTTTTGGGCGTTCGGATGCGCTTTGACCGTCTGTTGTCGAAGATTTAGACCTTCAACTATGCCGTAACTGAGACGAACGCGAGCGAGCATACTCTGCGAGAAACTGCTCTAATAAGGTCTGAGCTACAGCGACTTTGAAACTTCAATCTGCAGGTATCGTGCCACGAACGAAATCCACTCGGAGTCACGGAGTGGCTATACGTTGTGATGTCAACGGTTACCGCGTCTCTCTCGGCTCAGGAACGGTCAGAATCAGGGACGATCTTTAAAATGGGGTGAGCCCACCACCCGTTCTTTGTGACTTGAGCGAGATAAAGCAAAGCGAAAGCCGGTTGCACCATTAATTGGCAATGAAATGGGCTAATAGTGCAGCGACCATGACGATTTTGCTCCGAAGTGAGCGGAGAGGGCACCGCCATGTTTGCCGACGCAACCCGGCCCCAAGCATCTAAAAAATGTCACAAAAAAAAGATTGTTTTTTTTTTTTCCGCAAATATAAACTATGCATCGCCAAACGCTTATTCTCTGCCCAAAGATAGCGCTAGAGGTCTGAAACAAATGCCAAAGTTTTAGCCCGAACCGATATCTTGTTCTAAAGTTATAAGTGATTTTCGGAAAATATTAATGGGAAAATGGCGCCCATTTTCGCCCATTTTCGGTTTGTTGTGCCATAGAGGCTAGAGCCCAATGTACAGTCAAACCTCGATGTAACGAACTTTTATGTAACGAAACCCCCGATGTAACGAAGTGCATAACTTTTTCTGACCGGAAGTGCCTGCACGTCATGTATTTTTGACGTCTGTGTAACGAAGTCCCGTTTGCCGAAATTTCCATATAACGAAATTTCATGGAGAATTTGTCACAAACTTCTGGGTCCCAAAGGAGATTTTGGGAAGCACATGCGCTGAAACGGGCTCCCGATAAAGCGCAAAGGGTGAAACGGGCTTAATCTGGCGAGTGTGGTGTACAGAACGGCTAGTAGAGGACACTAGAGCCGCCGCCGTTTCGTCCGTCGGCTTCGTTCGCGCTGAGTAGTTCGTTTCGAGGCCTAACTAAAATCGTGGGTTCCTCGTTCTCCTGGGCGATGGAGCCTCGAAAACGATAAAGCCGCCCCTGACAACGTCGATTACGCCGACTTTCTATACTCCGACTCTGCTGTCATTGCGACGGAGGAGGTGACCGACGAGGCGATAGCTAGCGATGTTCGTGGGAACTCGCAAGACTGGGACGACATCGAGCCTGATGAGCAAGACACCAGCGATGTGCCCAGTAACCGTGAAGTGGTGGACGCGATAAATGTCTTGAGGCGGTTCGCGATCCCACAGCAAGACGAAGACGCAATGCAGGCCATCTGGCTATGCGAACGTCGTGTGATCCCAATAATAATTCCAAGAGTGGCTCAGAAAAAGGTGATGAACTACTCTCAACCAAAAAAGAGGCGTCCTCGGCGAGTTTTGTTCACCCAAGAAACATTTGTGGAAACTTTCTTTAACGTTGGACTCGAATTTTTATGTAGCGAAATTTTAATGTAACAAAGTAAATCCCGAATTTTACCGACTTCGTTACATCGAAGTTTGACTGTATTCGAAAACTCCGTCGGCCGCCATTTTCCCATTGATTTTTTCAGAAACTCACCTTTAACCTTTGAGTAAGGTATCGGATCGGGCTGAAACTTTGGCATCTGGACGTGACCTCTAGAGCCACCTTTGGGTGGAGAATGAGCGTTTGGCGATGCCTAGTTTATTTTTGCGGTAAAAAAAACTGTGTAATTTTTTTTGTGACACCCTGTAGGTTTCTTACGCTATTTCTCGAATTTTGCGTTGGAAGCGAGCGCCAACCCAAAAAAACCTAAACGGAGTTTCGGTTTGGCGCATGCGCAGTGTTGAGCCTATATTTCTTTGGGCCCCCAAACTTTTCTCATATTCAAAAGTCGTAAGCGATTTTCTAAAATTTTTCATGTGAGGATGGTAGCCGACAGAGCTCTTGAGTACACGAAGTTACATGGCGCCAGCTACCTAAAATGGGTCCCATTTTCCTATTGAAATTTTTACAAAATATCTCGTAACTCTTAAATAAGTCAATGGTCAGTGGTAAAATTTTGGCATCAGGTTAGAACCGGTAGTGCTACATTTTGGTGTAAAATGATCGTTCGGGAACGCGTTATATACTTTTGCAATAAAAATAAATAAAATTAGAAGGGGGGGGGGGGGGGGGGGCACGCTGTATATAAGTGAGCTTGGGAGAACTTCGTTTCAGACACGATAAGTTCTGCTACGGTTCACAAAACATCGGTGATCAAAATACTTTTTTTTTTTTTTTTTTTACCGCGGGGCTGTTAGGGGCTGGTTTCCGCAGTATCGTGTCCGTCAGCAAACAAATGAGGAAACGAAACTCTGGACAGCTACCGCCATCTATTAGCTACGGCGGGAACCAGACGGTTTTCTGGTTGCCGCCATCGCTCATAGATGGCGCAACCTTTCCAGTTTTTCCACTCTGGCTTGCCGACTTACGGCCGGCCATTATTTCATTCCCACAATAGTACAGCTTCCCTGGTCTTCCTTCTTCACCGGGGTGGAAAGGCTGAAAGATTTTTTTTTTTTTATGTAGGACGTCTTTCGGCTAATGCGCGTCAGCAGTCTTGAGATTGTATTGTAATTTGTTTTTTGCGCAACCATTTATCGCGAATGTCTATGAGCTCAATACATTATGGGAATAAAACACTAAGATCACTCGTACAAAAAGTGATATAAGACTAGTTCGCAGTCTCCCCGAGATATCTCAATTTATAAAAGTAGCGGCTCTTTCGTTTAGATACTGGTCGCGTAGCAAATCGTTCCGTCAAGGGTAAAGCCTATTCTATTTCTTTGCCTTTTTTTTCCAACCATGGAGTGTTGGGAAACAGAAGGACAGAACAACCTCTAGGACAGCTTATTCTGACAGGAAGAAGGAACTTGTTCTGAAGGGCTTCTTTTTCCCGCCGCAAGAGGCATAAGAAAACTACTCTGCCTCAAGCTGTCCTCGTTGCACGTTTGCTTGCAGCTGGAGAACAATCGGTGTAGTGTGGCTTGTTGCTGGGATTTACGAATACGAAGACGTTGTTACCGTCGTCTCCGAATTTCACTTTTGTGATAGAAAGAAAAATCCGTTTGACATTCCGTCGGGGCCGTAACTCTCCTAACATAGCTCTCAAGATGAGCCTCGGGGAATTGCATGCACTTTTGTTTGACTCGCTCGATACTTTTTTTATGTTTTTTTTTTCTAATAGAAGAAACGAATTGTTTGATATTCTATGCATAATCTTGTGCTCCTGCCGACTGGATAGCTCTCATAAAAAGCGCCGTTCTCAAGTTGTACAACTGCCGAGGAAATAAACGAGTTTCCTCTACTTTCATATATCAAAAAGAATACCTCTTTCTTAATTTAACAGTTTCGAGAGGTATTTCAGCTCATTCAAAACCCACCAGTTTGAAAGTTAAAAGAAAGGCGCTTAGCTCATATTGCCTCCTTGCGCGTACCGTTAACAGAGACAATATAATTTTAACACAAAATAAACCATTAAAACAAAAATATATAATTACGGAACGTTTGGAATTGCCGAAATGAAATTCTAGATTTTGAATAATATTTTTATTAATTTTTAGTTCCTCCACCCTAATTAAAACCTAAATATTAAAAATTAAATAGGACAACGCAGAAAGAGCCGTTCTCGTGGAAGTCCCGTTTTCGCGAAATTGATTTGGATTATGAACGTTCAATGCTCTGAACTCTTTGTGCAGGCTTTCTTCCACTACTCTCAAAAATCTAAGAAACAAATATTAGTTGCGTATCTAATTTTTCAAAAAGATCAGCTGATATTTATTCCGTTTTTGCATGTTTTATATCGAGCGAATCTGATCTCCCCTTTGGGTGAGCACCTACCAGGAGGAGCTGCCCAAACAGCGTTCGAAATCATACGACAAAACACCTTGAAACTCCTCCGTGTTCCTTAGTATCCGTCGTTATAATCTATCATACAACGAATGCACTAAGTATTTACCATTTTGTGAATGTTTATGATGGCTATGGCCTAGTTTTCTCCATGATCATTCGACAAAGCAGCGCTTTCCGACAAGCGCAATACACTCGGTAAGCCAGTTTTATCACCTTTGACTTTCTCGACTCGAGATTTGTTTCAGGCACTGATATCATCACGAACGGTGTTGCCACCACTTCGACCTCCTAATCAGTCTGAAAGGCTCTACACGGTAATTTCTCCTCGCTCTCACGAATCTCGTATTTGTGCGTGTATGCGTTCATTTTAATGTTTGCACTTGTGTGTTGCCTGCAAGCCTCCCGGTCCACGAAGTAGGTGCAGGGTGTGGCAATATTATTTGCCTCCTTGCCCAAATGACAAAAAACGAAAAAGCCACCCGTAGTGTTTTGAGTTTTGTTAATCCGCCCAAAAAAAGAAGAAGAAGAAAAAAAAAAGTCAGAATAGATACTTAAATTTCTATTGACGCGAAGCGCCAGTCGGTTTCAGAGCTTAACATGACAGAGGCTCCCAATTCAGCATCTTTCCCCTTTCGGCTCCCACTAAACTGGACCAGCTCATGTAGCCGCCGACAGTACCGGCTAAAGTCACTAAATAAAGCTACGCTTTCAGAGTACCGCAATACTTTTCTTTGGCATTTTACCGACAATACAGTCGCTCTATCCAACAATCTTCTCGTTCGCTGCGACATCATTGGACAGCGGCAGTCACGTGAATCGCTATCATCATCATCATCATCATCATCATCATCATCATCGCGTTTTTTGAACGCCACCATGCTGGGTCCAGCGACCGTGCCTGCTGCTGTTTTACTATTTACTGCGCGCGCACGCTGAAGCCCGTCGCTAAGCATGCACTTCTTCCTTGTTACGTCGAGATACGAACAACACGACCCTGATTCGCTGTCACAGTTGCGGATACGGCAGCTGGCGCAGGCGACGGCTACAGCTCGGCTTGGCTCAGCTACAGTTACTCCTCCATCTGGGTTGTGGACCCAAGATGGCGGCGCCTGATGCGCTTCAGACACGTAGTTTGGGAGTTTCGGTACTCTGAAAGCGTAGCTTTATTTAGTTACTCTAACATGGGGCAGGTACCGCGTGCATGCTAAGCTGTGGTTGCATATGTATCTAGGCAACAATGTCTGCAGGTTTGTGTGCATATGTTAAAACAACACAAAGAATTCGAAATTCAACTAACCCTACGCCTCGGTCCCACTGCTAATACGTAACACAAAGAACGGTCTGCAGATATCATCTGAGCCGTGCTTCTTTCTTGTATCTCGGTCATACAAAAAAGGTATTTAGACATGGTATAAACATAAAGCAAACATGTTTGTCGAACATGTGTGAGTTATGTCCGCAGAAAATGTTTTCATCGTGTCTGCGGCGGTCAACGCGTCCCTCGTATGATGTTGTGATCAGTGGGACTGGGAGTTAAGTCGCCCGTGACCACTAAGAGCCTGAAGCGGGCGGCGGCCCGTCGCACGTGCTACGACATTGAACCCAAAACTCGGAAGAAGTGTTAGTACCTCGCGCCGCCTCCGGGGACCCTATGCCAAGGTTGGCAAGTGCACGCGGAGCTGTGCGCGGTTGGGCGCGGCTCTGGGGCCCGACCAGCGGCACGTTGATACGCGCAACGTGCCTGGAACGTTCCCGCGGGGGCCAGCTCCGTCTGGTCGATGCCGCAGGCACGCGACGTCGTCACAGACTCCGAAACGCGTGCCTCGGCGGCTGACGCGTGTGCTTGGTGCGGCGGGCTTGGGGGGGGGAGATTAACGAGACGTCAGGAGGGTCAACGCCGCGGCCGAAGGACGGATTTGCTCGCGGTGTTCCGTGCCGTCGTGTGCCTGCCTGCGGGCGCCGTCGCGTTTTGCGGGGGGACTGTCTGGATTCGCAGAAGTGTTCGCTGGTGCACGGACTGTTTTGATGATGACCAGTACGCGGTCCAGCGAGCGTTACTTTGTCACATTAAAGAACGATCAAATAAGAAAAAACAAAACGCGGTGGACGCGTCAACGCGAGGGCTAATACCTTTATTAGAATGGTGTTGTTATTTTTGTTTCTGCGAATCGCTAGTTGGTGCTCTAGAAGTTGATATGTGCGAACGCTGCGCGAGTTTTATGGGATGTCCCGCCCCGTCCACGTAAACAACGTATACGAAGATTTTCATTGTCGACTATTTTGTTCATGGAAATAGTAGGAAAGAGAAACTGAGAGTGTAAACTACTAAACTTGGGGTAAAAAACAAAAATCGAGCGAGCCAAAAACAAAAAGGTGAAATATTACTTTAGTCACAAGACGGGAAAGGGGTGGGAGAAGGTCTATTGTATTAAGTGCGGGGAAGGGGGAGTCATGTCTATCCGAAATGTTAACCTCCTATGTAGGGGAGAGTCGCGCAGGCAAAAAGGAGTGGGATAAGTAGGGTTTCGTGCAAAGAATTTGGACGCAGTTCTGCGATTGCACAACTGAAGACAACTAAGAGCAAAGGCGACTTTGGCAACGAAGGGCCCCAGTCAACGAACATCGATATTGTGCTCGATAGTGCTCACAAACCGAATATCGCGAGGTTTGGTGTGGCTAGAGGATCGCTGTGGGATGCGGTTTCGCACGCAACCTGCAACCGTTTTACGAGGTTGGGGTAATGCGGGAAATTAAGGAGTACTAGAATCACATAACTTAAACCGGTGACGGTGGTCCATAAAAGGGAGAAACTTACCGACAAACTAGAATCATTTTTGGCACTTTCTTATTTCCACCTGTTGGAACAGTTCCTAATTGTTCACTCTCGAGCTTCTGTTACTTTTATGGTAACCGCTCGCTTGCCTCGAACAGACCACAAATACTCTGGTATCTCCTGAAGGTCTGGTCTAGGTTTTATTTTTTGTCTCCGCATACTGTTATACAATTATATAGTTAAGACCTATCTTTAGTCTAGCTTTGCCAAAATTGCGCAGGGCATAGTAACCCCGAAGGCGCTGTAATTACGTAGTCAGTGAAGAAGGGCATGCCACTGTCAACTGAGTTAGGCAAAAGAACTACAATGGGAGCTTCAACAGCGAGCTTCGCGGTACCTGAGTGCCATTAATAGGGGTTCCTGGATATTAAAAGGCGCGCATCGTGAAGTTGAAACGCTTTAGTCCGGCGCACGCAGGTCTTCTTCACTGTTGTTCCCAATGACCTCGCATGGGAAGAGGGGGAGGGGGGGAACAGGGTACGTTCAATGAAATCCAATTTCTAAAGTATGAACTGAACACCCCTAATCCCATAAGTTTGCCCGTTCTTCCGTCCATTTATCTCGTGCACTTCCTCGCTAAATGTAGCGAGGTACCGAATGCCACGTGACCAGGTCATGTGACCTCGGGTGACATGACATTAGGTCACGTGTCAACATGACGTTACTGTGTCAACTCGCGGAGTCATGGGGTACGATGACATCACTTGACGTCAGGCCACGTCACGCTAGTTTTTCTAATAAATTTAGTGGGAAAATGATTAGTTCGCGAAACTTCCGTTTAATGTCTTTTTAACAATCGTAGGTGATCGCTCTTTAAGCACTCATTTTTATGCATTATAGGCCTTTGAAAATAGAGGTCGTTGGTGATGTCTTCTACCCACTGTCATTCACAGTAGTTGCCTTATGTGCTCGCGATGTTTTTGGAGCGCGCTTCGAAAGTCCATTTGGATTGCATTCGCGCCGAAATCTGGAATGCCGCTTAGAAATTTGAGCGCAAGGAAAACAGTCAGTTAGTCTATGCAGGCGTGGACGAGACCTCTGTTGATTGCCAAAGGCGGATTAAGTTCGCTGCTGCCGCTTTTTCAGGTCGCCGATTCACACAACTTCGTTTCATGTCTGTTTAAATAGTGAGGGTTCTAAATTTTAAAGAAACTTAAAAAAGTGTTTTTTCTTCCTTGTTCCCTTCCTTTGCAAAGCAGGTTCACCTCTTCATGATTGTAAAGAAACAACTGTCCTCACGGGCGTACCAACCGGGGGAGGGGGGGGGGGGCAAGGGGGGCGCTTGCCCCCCCCCCCCCCCCAGTTCTCAGAGGGGGGGGGGGGCAAGGCATGTATTTTGCACCCCCCCCCCCTGAAACAGCCGCCACTGGGCAGGGCAAACACTGCCCGGCGGCGCCCAAGGGATACCAAGGGCATCGCCCCCCCCCCCCCCCCCCCGGCCCTGGGGAGGGGGGGGGGGGCTGGTTTTCCCCCCACTCAGAAACAAGTTGGTACGCCACTGACTGTCCTCTCTCTAGTTCATACTAGCATTTTAAAACTGAAATATAAAGTTATGGACATCGTTACTGAAACAAACAAGACGCAGGATAAACAGCAGCAAAACCCACAAACACAAACAAAAGAAGCAATGACAGGGCAACGTTTTTGTCCTGTTCCTTTTTTTTTGCGTTTTTCGTTTCTGGGTGTTGTAATAACTACAGGTCACCAGGTCGCCTGCGCGATGATAAGTTATCTCAGTACCACAAAAAAAAAAGTCTGAAGAAAGAGCTATGAAATTTTGTGGAAGTATGGCAAGCCCAAGGCAATCGTACGAAAACTTCGTAATGCAAAAAAAATCTGCAGAGGTCAGGGAGTTTTGAAGAACCATTTATGAAAGTAACTTCTATAAATTTTTAAGAAATACGCTGTCCTCTAATTGGTTTGACAAGAGTGCTTTTGTCAAAGAGACAAAAAGACAGATGTTACTCAAAAAGTCTTTGATAGAAGAATAAATAATCAATGACACGACGAAAAGCAGCGCGAAAGGACGGGACAAAAGTAGAAGGAGCACACAGGACAAGCACCGACTGACAGCCTTACGCCATTGAAATTGTGTACAGGATTCTTCTGAGCTGCGGTCGAGTGTATGTAGGCCAGTCCGGTCGTTGTATAAGTGGCAAACTGCGAAAGCACGCGGCTTCGCTCAACAACGGCTGCGGGTCTCACTTTCCAGCACATTACAGGGGTTGTGGCTGTTTTCCCTTACTGGAAAACACGCAGGCGGCAGAACGCTGCGTGTTTTGGAGAGGGAGATGTTGGAAGCGGCCCTTATACTTGCTTGCGAAAAAGATCGTTATATATGTGTCGTGCCTGCGCATTTGACAAGCAGGAAACTCCAATTCATCAACAGTGATTACACGTCTTTTTGGTATGCGTTTCCTCTCCCACCTAATTACATCCTTACGCGTGACGCCGCTGGTTTACACGAGCTAACCTTCGGGTTAAACTAGTGCTTTTTTTTTAACTCTGTGATATGACCCCAGACAAATAAGGGATTAGATAGCACGTGCTTGTGCGAGACACTGTACGGGTGTGGACTTTCCTATAAACATTTAGTTGTCACCCAGCGTCTGTGGTGTGTAGTCCTACTTTTTTTCCCGTCCTTCATCGCTGTTTTGTTTTTATGTCGTTCAACAACCAACTAGTTCAGCAATCCACCCTTTGATAATAATCAATCTTGAAGCTTAGAAAATGCCAGTCAATATCGCACTCCTCAAGAGATCTCACGAAAGCTGGAGACATTCTCCAGACTTCTTCTTACGCTTTTTTTCCCGAGTGGTTGTTGATTTATAACAAAGCAGAGAGGCATCGATCGGTCACCCAGGAAGATAAAGATTGGAGCAGAAAAGAAAAAAAAAAACACAAAAAACCTTGATGGCGTCAACAAATGCGTCCGTCTGTCATAGCCCTGGCGCCCTAATCGAAATCCACTCTATCAGTCGCGGAGAGCACCTGACGGAGTGCTTTGGACCCCGGAGACCACAACGTCTAAGTAGGACTGGTTCCATTATGATGTTCCCGTATTTTTGTGTCGCAATATCCGGATGCGGTTTATGCTGCATGGCGGTACAAATGCACCCTGTCGTCTATCGACGGATTTTGTCTAGACTGTGGGTTTGAGGGATTTCCCATACATCGTAACTTTAAGTATCTTATTATTTTTCATGAAAGGAACCTTAGGACAATATTGGGTACGAACGTTTGCACTTTACAGAAGCTTACTGGCGCTAGTGGGACAAAACTAGACTCGCATGCAGGGCGGCTAACCATGAAGCGTCCGTGTCCCCGCGTAATTTCAAGGATAAAAGTGGCGGATTTCTTTCAGTCTCTCTTTCACAAAACTGAATTACGAAGATGTGGAGATCTCATTGTTAACATTGTCAACAGTGCGGTCCCCAGGATTTTGTCATGAAGCTTTGCGAATCCCGCGGTGACGATATTTAAATGCAGCTAATGCAGTGGACACGAGCACTGCGTAAATATTTGATTTGTGATCATATCGCTGACGTGCATTCGGGTAGTGGGAGTAACTGAACTTGCCTGAAACAATGCCTGAAACTGAGTTCGCGCGCTCTGTGTTCTGTCAACGCCAATGCGTGGCTACGATAAAAACACGGGCTTCTGGCTGCGAGTTGAGGGAGTAAACAGTTATCACAGAAATGCCAATGTTTTTATATTTTAAGCATTAGCAAATCAATTAGCGTAGAAATGCTATTGCAATGCTGCGCGACCAAATTGGGAAATATTTGCGTGTTAATGTTAAAAATACAACAAAACAACTAAATCTTGCATTTTCAAGATGGTCGTTGGATGGTTTCTACCAACGCTAGCCTCTCTCCTTGTTCTGATCTGACGTATAGTTTAAGATCATAAAAACTAAAAACTTATTAGATAAAAAAAACCAAAATAGCCTGACCGGACGCACTTTCGAGGCTGGCGCACGAGCATAAAAATAAGCGTTGTGTACAGAAATCTAGCCATAATTTTTTCGTCCGCGCTTTTTTCGGTTGTGTTCTAAAATTCGCTCCATCTTACTTGAGAGTAAAGGTTTCGCACCCTTGCATTGAGAAATATGCCCGCATCCGAATTTGCTCTGTGTGAAGCCGATAAATAATTTACGCTTTAGAGCAAGGACACTGCAGCCAGTGGATTGGATTGAACACTGCAGCCATCTTGGTACTTAATCTTGTGGTTGCCTCTTATTTGAAGCTTTATCCGGAATCGCCAGAAATTACTTTTTTGTCCTCCAGCTGTATTAAAGCCAACCGCGAGAGAGAAAAAACGATATCGCAGGAGCTACCCGACATTGCATCTAAAACCGATAACGTTACATTTTTTAGTATACTAAAAAATGTAACGTTATCGGTGAAATGGCAATTGTTACTATAGTAACGATTGCCATTTCACCTTTTTCACATAAAGACGACTCCAAGTGGCTAAAACTCCAACTACGGTTGGTGTATGGAATGTAAGCTGCAATATATTTCTTGCCTTCTATGCGCCTGATCCGAATCATGAAAAAGGCAAAGAGGGGTTGTGCAACCATTCGCCTGGGCGCCAACCGAAGTTGGAGTTTTCGCAGCTCCGAGAAGAAGGGCTGCGCATGTGCAGGACGTACCTCCTTGAAAAGGGTTCATTGTGCACGCTCTGCACTAATACGATAATTGCGACGCCCGATGGAAAATTTGCGAAGGAAGTGCTTGTTTTTCATGCGTATATCTTGTGGTGTCTTTAGTTCTATACTGTCACGTGACAGGACTCGCCCGAGTGACTCGCGTCTACTCGAGAGTCAACGAGGACACGGTAAAACCCTATATTTTCGCGGCCTTTATTTTTCGCGAATTGGGCGGCGGGGTCATATTTGCGACCATTAAATTTTGCGAATTCTAAAGGCTAGAATTCGCTCCACATACAATTGATATATTCGCTTCCGCTAAAGTTCGCGAAGTTTACGAGTCTCAAAAGTCGTGAAAATTAGGGGCTCGCGAACGTTAAGGGTTTTCCAGTATATGAGAAGCCACGAGGTCAACCAGCGTTTAGTGTCGGTCTGCTGGATTGTGAACGGAGAAAGACAGGATCCACTGGCGAAAGATGTCGAAGAAAGCCTTAGGTTTCTGTTTATTTTCAACATACAAGCCCCCCCCCCTTTCCCCCGCACACACAGACACACACACAGTCACGCACGCACGCACGCATGCAGAAAGAAGCTTATTTATCGTCCAGAGCAAGCCGACAAAGGTTCCTCTAGTATTGTCGCTGCTGCAAAGCCTCCGTGCGAACCACAAGGCAGCTTTGCGTTCCCAGTGTGGCCAATATAGTTCGCACGAAGCGTGCAATATCTATGCGCTTATAAAGAAGAAGAAAACAAAAAACGAAGGGAATGAGCAAAGACGCCTTAGACGGCCGATAACTCCATCGATCCAGAGATGCGCTGGAGGAGCCTTTCATGCGCAGCGCCGATCGCCAACCAAAACAGGGAACCGTTGCGTCGCCCAGCCTTCTCTTCAGAAGCATCCCACAAGCGTTCGATCAATGCAGCAGAAAAGGGAGGTCGGTTACTTCCATCTCACGCTCTGACACATAAAAAGAAAAGGAAATAAAAATCTTGTTCAGCTGTCGATTGCATGTACCTCGTTTCACGCATTCCTATACTTCGGCAGGTGTGCCCAAAGCGCATAGGAACTTGCTCTTGTACGCTCGGTCTCGAGAAGTATTGTGTAAAATTCTGAGATGCATGCGCGAAAACTCGGAAGTCTTTAAAACATTGTTTTTCTTACTCAAATGCTCGTTCGCATAAATTAGTTTGCCCGGGTACGTTTTCGCGGAGGTGCTTTTGAGTGGGCTGCGCGGAACGCTGGCCATATTGTGTACGCATAACGTTGTGTACCCGATCAGTTAATTTAATGAAGTAAAAAAGAAAAGCTTTTTATAGAGGAGAAGAATATAACGTTGATATTAAAATATGCTCGAGTGCACCTCTCCAGCGCGTTAAATATAAATATGGAAATATTTTCCGAATAACTGATGAGTAATTTAAAAAATCTTTTGTGAGTTATTTAATCATTTGTATAAGTTCAAAAACTTCTCTCAATACTTGTACTCGCGGTATCTTTGCGAGTATTTAGCCTAATAATGTTTGACAATCACTTTTTGAATAACATGGTAAATACCGAGAAACTTGTTTATTTCGCTCATGAAAAACATGCGCTACTCAAGATTAAGTGTGTTAAGATTAAGTATGACGAAAGTAAAACCGTTTAGTTGAATAGCTTGCATAGATCAATGGATGATTTTTATTTTGCATTAGTTTTGTTGTTGCTAGCCATAATGTGGCAGCTGGAACTATGTTAGTTAATACGATTTTTGTAAATTGTGCGACCGAGCAAGATAGCTCCAAGCGCGTATGTTAATGTGGTATTTAGTTCAAGTAATTCATTCAAAAACGCAAAGTGCCACTTCAGGTTTGCCTTCATTAAACAAGCGTGGCCAATTCCAGCTTTACGTATGTTATGAGGTATCTTAATTGTGACTAGCACTTCGTAATTTGCATTAGGTGCAGTGCTGTTATTGGCAACATGACTTGCAAAAATGCATCTACATTATATTTGGACACAAACATGATGAAACAGATCTGCATGTCAGAGTCTAACGTAATACGTTAATTATGCTAATCTTGGCGACAAGCATGGCGAAACTGATGTTTTCACAGTTCAAACATTTGGCTAGCATTGGTAAATAATTATAATTCCCCTTCTATTAAAAACAGAGGGGATGCTCCAATAGACACTTAGTGAATGTTTAATAAAAAAAAAACGAAACAGAATTACGACTATATTTTTCCTTGGATTGTCAAAAAATTTAAGATAGATCCAGAATGTCTCAAGGCCAGCATATTAGATCGTCGACAAACAAGCTAGCATCTGATTTGGTGATCCCGACCATAACAAAAAAGTAAAAAGATACGAATTACGTTAATATTGAGGAGAAAAGGATTTTTAACCAAATGTAAAAGAAAAATATAATCACGGCAGCAAATTTGTAGAAACCCCAGGGGTGATGATCTAAGAACACGATAGCATTTATCGTTGCACACAGGGGCATTAGCGGGGAACCTGCCCCTGTGTGTGGGTCCTGTGACATAAGGTCACGTGACGTAAGTTTTCCCGCCAAATTTAGCGGTGAACCTGAATTGGTCGACAAGTCATGTAACGTCAATTTTCCCGCCAAATATAGAGGGAAAACTTAATTGGTACATAGGACACGTAACGTAGATTTTTCGCTAAATTTAGCGGGGAACCTGGATTGGTGCGTAGATCAAGTGACGGTAATCTTCCGCTAAATTTAGCGGGAAAACGGAATTGATGCATAGGTTACGTGGGGTATATTTTCCGCTAAATTTAGCGGAGTAAAATATTTGAGGTCAGAATTAATATACATAGCTGAAACTCTTGAGTAATAATCCTACCGCATTAATAATCACTTACTACTCTTAATAATCCTACCGCATTAAAATGGGATTATTGTATAAACTTCTCGCAATACGCGAATCCACCTGTCCAAGAGGCGGTTTACAGTTAAACTGCACCTTGTTGTCGAAAAGCTACATATCACATTACTTTGCATAAAATGACAGCAAAACAGGGCATCTTGCTTTCACGTTGTAATTAATTATGTCACCGAATAAAGGAAGGAAAAAGGCCATTCAGACATTTTTGTTGTTATGTTAAAAAATTGAAAACAAGACGAATAATATTCCGTGGCTTAATTTTAAATTTAACGAGACTCTAAGGAGGCAACCCAAGAGCTGGAAGCATCAGTTTGCCTCCTCGTGGCAGACATTTCTAAACATATCTTTTTCTTCGAGGCTTAAAAAGAAAGCTTAGAGGCTCGCGAGACGAGAGACGAATAATCCCAACAACCGTCGTGAAAGCTCCTTCTGCCGCTCGTGCGTCTGAAATAACGCAGCCCCGAGAGAAGATACCCGGAAGTGTCTTATCTCTATCTTTCTATGGTTCTCTGCAAAAGTACAAATTAAATGCAAGAGCTCAAGAGAGGAAATTTATAGTTAAATAGCATGTTGTAAAGATATAGAGCGATTTAAATACTGTGCGTTGGAATGGGACGGAATGAAGCGTCCCTTTTTTATTCTTTTTCTTTCTTTAAATTTTTTATTTCTCTCATGGCATTTTAGCAATTAGGACAATGACGAACATAACCCGGGACGTTTAGGTCTGTATTTGGCGTTCGGGACCCGTTGGTCGAAATTTTTTCCTACAAATGATTGCCCTTCTTAGTCGCAACTCGGAGAGTTGAAGGCCGTCCTACCTTTATAGAAAGGCTTGGAGCGCGTGAGAAACGCGGTTGTGCGCTAAAGGTAACGCCAGCCTTGGGCCTGCCGGTGCAAAAACGAGGATGATAAGATTATTATTCGCGTTTATTATTATCATTATCAGCAGGTACAAACAGGTACCTGCTGCACAAGTTGTGTCTTTGAACCACCCTTGCGCTTCCCGCCTACTTTCAGTCTTTCTAAAATTTACTGATTTGACGGTTCTCAATGACGCTCAACAAGTTTATATATGGAACCAGACTTGAGCACGTTACTGAAAAATAGTAACGAATTATGATTACAATTACTCAAGGCTAAATTGTAATTTATTACAATTACAATTATCCTCGCATAAAAGTAAGTGACCGTTACCCCAAAAAATAATCTCTTACTTTTGTGGAGTTTTTTTCAACAATATAGTCTTCAATTAAGAAACAAAGGGAAGAGGGTTATTCAAGTTCTTATTGTTGCAACCTGTTCAATTTAATGACCTTGAGTATTTTGAGCAACAGCTGACTCTCGAAAGTCTCATCAGACATTTTAACGTTGTTTCTTACTCAATATGTCGACTGCTACGCTGAACATCCTTTGAACTGAGGCACTGTATGGGAGTGTCACATTGTGCCTCACGAATGTTTTCTGCGCTGCGTTGAGCTTTTTCAGCGAAGCAATGGAGGTACTATTTACCTCGAAGATGAAGCAACGCTTCGTCATTGCAGCAGTTGTCTGATATTCGAGAGTTTTAGTAAATTGTTCCGATACCTCCGATAACGATATGATGAATGCGTAAAAGCGGCGGCGGAGTATCGGGTATCGTTATCGGAGTCATCGGACCGATCTCCTAAAATTCTCCATTGTCAAAATCGCGAAGCTGTAAAAGTAGTTATACATGTAGCCAAAAGTAGAATAAGAAGTGATTTATGCCCATCTTACTATACCGGCATATATTGCCAGACCATAGCAAAACATTGTTGTAACAGTAAAGTGATAATTAAATAATAAATAGGGTTTGGCTCGATATTCTTCTTCCTTTGGCTCCGAACAGGTCGAACCTCCGTTGAAACTTTGGTGAAGAAAAAAGTTTCCAGTATATAAATATAAGCAATAAAACGAACGACACTCATAACAATGAATTAGAACGCCGGTTTAAACTAAGAAATGTAAACACACGTTTGCCGTGTGTACCTTTCTCGGTGCAGTTCAAGAACGCACGGAGCACGGTCCGACTGCACTTTACTCCGGTGTTCTCTAGACAGACGTCAGCTGATGCCACGGGCAGCGAAGGGCAGACTACTAAGTAAGCCGCGCTAAGGCCCCACTCACGAGCATCACTCTCTCCTCAAGCCCAGCATATCAAGTCTACGTCAGCCACCATTATGTTTTATTTGTAAAAATATCTACTTGAGGTAAGATGCGTCCTGCTAGGGTAAAAACAGGAAGAAGGAAGACTATTACCGTTTTCGAAGTGCTTGGAAAAAGCTGACGCACAAAAAGGGCGACTGAGGTGCAGATAACCTGGCTCAAATTCTAAAATAAAGTGGGCCAACCCTAGAAGTTGGACTACAAAAAAGTAAGTAGCTTTTAAAGCTAGGGTCAAGAAAGGTGAAAGAAGCAAGAAAAAACATAATGTTTTCTAAGAGAAGATGAAAATGGTCGTAGTCACTATAACCAAGAAGGACATTGTTAATTCTTGTCTGTGCACTTACCACCTCGAGTATCTCGAGGAGGGACATAATCACTTGGTGTCCTCCTCTCCCCGTCTTCAACCGCGAAGAAAAAAAAAAGGACTAAAAAAAAGCGGATAAATTGCAGCAAAACGCCCGCTAATGTCGGCAGAGAGAGGGAAAGGAAGCGTCCTTCGAGAGAGCACATGGAAACCTACATGGCACCCCGAATTACGTCACTAGGACTGCGAGCAGGTGTGACCCTGAAGACTGGGGGTGAGTTGAGCGATATATATTTTTTCAATATTTGTTTACACAACTAGGACACGAGGCAGAAATCTGTATTTTTTTTTTTTTTGTTCTTTACTTTAGAAGTGTCAGAGGGCGATTTCCATGTCCTATAATGGTTGTAATTACCGTAGCTGAAGCTCAAGGCCGCGTAATCAAGGTCACGTACGCGCCGGTTGCGTAAGCTCCGGTCTCTTAAGAGCCGGTCGCGTAAGCTCGGAAGCGTCGTCAGCTGAGGCTGACCTGACCTGACGTCATTGACGTCGACCAAGAGGTCGTTCTAGAGGTCGTCCTTGACGTCGTCGTTGAGGTCGTCCTAAAGGTCGTTCTTCACGTTTTCCTCTGGGACGTCGACCCCGACGTCATCTTAGACGGCGTCCTTAAGGTTGTACTAGAGGTCGTCCTTGATCTGGTCCTAGGGGTCGTCCTGGACGACGTCCTGGGTCGTCCTTGACGTCTTCGATGTGTGCACGGCGTATTCTCATGGAGTAAGGTGAAGAAGCGATAAATAATAAACTAAAAAGAAAGGTATAATTGACGAACTTGTGCAAAAGAAAAACAAAACAAAAAAAAAACAATGAAAGAACGAGCTTTGAGACAGCAGAAAAGCGTGCTGCGGTTTGGCAGCGTAGCAGCAAGAGAGAGAGCGAGACAAACTGGATAAGCTCGCTGGCCGCTACTGATCTAGTGCACGTCTACATCTCGAAAATTTGGCCCAGAAGGTTCGAGCGTCGAACGTTTGGGGTGAGAATGAAGACGCACTTTCGAGAACAAAAAGCTATGGCGAAATGATAAGTTACGCCCCGAGTAAGATAAAACGCTAACCGAATCTTCTAGAATACAGTGACCGGGCGCTGCTTGCTCGGTCCTGCGCGTGGCAATAGTCCCCTTTCGAAAGTGAGGTGGCGGTTTTTAGAAGGTTAAAACCACTGTACAATGGCGGAACAACTGACACCGTGGAACGTGCAAGTTACTCCATAAGATAGCGATCGTCTGAGCGCGCTTAACGTTAGGAGCCGACGAGTCAATGAAACAGCGTCAAAAGTGCTACGTCACTGCGCTCGTCACCTTTCTTTGTTGGTGTGTTTTTGTCTTGTAATCCAACCAGACGCATAAAATTGCCGTGACGTTGCGGTTTTCGTCCGCCATTGTGCAGGGATTCCACCGCTGCCAACAAAGGGCGGTCTTTCGAAAGGGGTCTATATTACAACCATTTCATAACCGTATCATTTACTTTCCTAATTGTGTCCACTAGCTACCATCTCTGTAAAGCTATCCCATTTCATCACGTTTGGTCGAATAAACCTGCCTGCAACTTTCTTATATAAATTTGTTCGAAATAAAATTAAACACCCTGTATAATGCATGTAGTTACTTATTTGATCTTATATTTTCCCATGTGTTTATCGAAAACCGTTTTATATAATTTTGTTTATTTTAGTTCCTGCCTCCTTCCCTCACAATTAACGTGAAATTGGGAGCGACGTCGCGCGTCATTATCCACTTTCCGCGGTGTCTGCTTCCAGGCGTGATTAATTTCAGGTCGTGCTCGTACCTAACTCAATGAGCATCGGGCTCGCTGACGTAAGACGAACTGCAGAGAGGAACCTCTAAGTTGATCCGGTTGCTTAAGGTTAGTTTAACGTCGCGCCTTCTATTTGCAAGGACAGACCTTCCGGGTCGAGTTTGAAGCACGCATGTACAACATTTGATAATTTGACCTGCGCACAGGTCAAATTACTTCGGTGATAAATGTTCATCAAACTATTCACAAGATATTGATTGTGTTCTTTTTTGTTTTTTTTTATTTTTATGACAACATTCTTAAATATAACTTTTCAATGTTGCATGGGCTATATGGTGCTAGCATAAAACATGTCAATGTTATATGCTCGCGTCTTTCATAATGTCAACATATATATTTATCTTAATGTTTACTTATTTACTTGTTAATCAAAAAAATGATTTATATATCGGGAAGAAAATAAAGGACATATCAAACGTGGTTTAAGAGGAGTACATGGTTTCTGGTTTCCGACCAACTGAAGAATGCGAGCATATCTTGGCGTCGTTTATAAAAATTGGGAGTTTCGTAGCTTGGTTTCACGACGACTTAAACGACTTTCAGGACGTACATTTCTAAAGAAATCCGCGATTCTACTCGCGTTTGTGGCGTTCTTTTCAATGCGCGGAACGTGAACAAAAAGTGTTTGATATTAGGACCTAACGAAGATGGCTGCTTTTCTCCAGCGTATAATATTTTCACGCGCCTTACACGAAAGGTATGTTTGTGGCTAGCCACGTAGAAGTTTTTATACTGCGTGTTACTTAGACTAAGATTTTGCACGGCTATGCTACCCATGTGTCTACCTTCTCATACTATTATCTTTAAAAAGAGGCAGAGAAATACAGCCGGCATGCACAAAACCACCACCCCCCCCCCCTCAAAAAAAAAAAAATATTATGGAACGTGTCTAGAACTCGAAGCAAAACTAAGTGTTAAACAAAACTTCAGACCCGTTTGCATTAGTTAATGTTGTTCGATTTTGGTTTGAATGTGAATATTAACATCTACAACCTACAGGTAACAAACAAACAAAAAAATCTTCAACGACGACGGTTTCAACTAGGTAGCGGCCGCTGCTTGAAAAAAATGAAAAAAAAGACTGAAGAACCACGGACCGTATCGCGTAGAAAGGCGTCCCACGGACGACAGAAGCTTTCTCATACGGTGTCCTCGATAAGGAATTCGTTCAATTCGGCTGGATAGCCCGCGGGTAGAAATTTTATGTTCGACAGTTTCCTGTCCTGCTCACGCGCCGCTGGCTCCGAACCATCTCTGTCGGCATGTCGTACATTTCTACTGAGCGAGTACGGTCGCAATACTAGCAAATTTCCTATTGCGGAAGGCTGGAGCAATTCGTATCCCGTACATTTCAAACATATTGCCAAAAAGGAGTTCTTCTTTTGTCGCGCACTTCTAATCGCGAGATTCTATATTTCGATGTCATATATATATATGAAGGTTTACTTGATTGTTTTGTTTCGACACAGAACGAAATGTCTCTGCTCCAGCCTTTTACAGAAATACGAGCCTTACTTCAGGGAGTTTCGAAAAGAATCTTGTTCCCCTTTGTTCCGTTAATATATACGAGGATCCCCTCGTACCACCCCAAGGTCTGTTAAGCCGTATCCTTTCGTACCTTTGCAACGTCTGCTAACCCGCGGTAACCCGGCTAATGCATCATACAAAATACTTGCAGTGTACTTGGCGTGTTTCTTCCTTATGGGGATATAACGATCACATATTGGTCGCACATCGGTCTTCTAAACGTGGCGCAGTATACAGCCATCGAAGCTTCTGTGCCAAATAACCCGCAAACTACACAACAGCAATGGCATTGCAAGAGAACCGCCACGCTGACTCCAACTTGAGCTCTGCCGCAACAGCACGTAACTTCGTCCTAATAGTATAAACAACAATAAAAATGACGTAAAAGAAGAAACGACATAGCGAACACCCACTCCCGCCATCAAAACACGGTACCTTCAGGCTGGAGAGAGAGAGAGCGCAATTCAGACGAGTAATGCAATCACCGAACGTGTGCGCGTTGTGCCGCGCGTGAGCCTCGAAGTGCCGTTACGCCGCCTGAAGTCACGGCGCATAAAAACGAATGCGTCGGGGGACGAATGCCTTGACGCGCCGTAAACTGATATACATCAGACTCGGCAGTAAAGTTCATGATGTTGTTGCTTTTTTTTTTTTCCTATAGTTCCGCTTCTTGTAAACAGTTTGAGTTGCGATATTTTGCATGAAGACTGTCGCAAGTTCTTTCCATCAGGTCATATACGAAAAAAACAACAAAAAACGTAGAGATAAGTTCGAGCAGGCTATAAACGACTGGTCATTTTGTTTTGAGTGGACTTTTCTGAAGTACTTTAAACTGCAAAGTTTAGCGCTGCCGTACAAGTCCTCCATTGTTTTCAACGGCGGAATCGGCGACAATGTTTGTCTCAATGGTTCGCTCCGGGAGGGCTCTAAACATCCTTAAGTGTGTCCTTGCCGCACAGTTCCATTTTATTTTCACCCGTGAAGTGTATTGTGCTGCAGGTTACATCGTTACTACTATACGGACTATATGCCGAGGTCTCTGCGGAAATCCAGGAAGTTAAGTTGCATGCACGAGTGAAATGCTACTAAAGCAAATCATGGCGAACTGCGGGCGAAGCGTTGCCTTTGGTCGTTTACGTCGGATGTAAAGTGGCAAGAACGTTTTTATTGTATGTTTAAACGAATATTTTTGTTAATTCATGTGTGTTTTTTTTACTATTAACTCGGCTAATGTGACTTTTCTTGTTTTTCCCTGGCGCCCTTATGTTTTCATTGTACTGAAATACTATATACTCTCGAGACCGGTTATAACGAAGTCGGTTATAACGAAATAGCGTCTACATCGAAGCGATCACGATTTCCCATTCCCTTCTGCAATTCGTTATAACCGAAGTCAGTTATATCGAAATAGCGGATAGAGCGAAGTGATTTTCCGATTCCCGCTGACTTCGTTATAACCGGTCTCGGCAGTATATATTACATTCTTTATTGACGATCAAAGATACCAAAACACTACAGAAAACGCGAAATCTATAACGATGACGTGTGCACGAGGGAATTTTGTACTCGCACATGATGACTACCTTTGGACCAAGCAGTGCGGAAAATTCGATTCCCTTTTGTGGGCAAGTGCGACCACCGCCTGGTCAACCCTCGGTGTGCACTACGAAGAAATTCATCGCCGCACGCATAATGGACGTGGCGCTCTCGCGGATGCCAAAGTTACTGCGGCAGTTTCGACCGCGCGACGGTAGTCCCAATCGAAGGCCCGGGACGCGTTGCAGCCGTGCGTATCCCACTCCCTGACGTGATGCCCGCATTTGCTGGCGTCAAGATGAACGCTGCCCAGAGAGGAAGTATACGCTGCTCTCGATGAATGTTTTCCCGACGGAATGTGTGCAGGGAAGGAAGGGCTACGACGCTCAATCGAAGCTGCGTGCATAGTTTGAACCGACGGGCGAGGGGCGTTCGGTGCGCGGCGAGCTCTTCTCCTTCTCCCCTGCCGTCCCCTGCGAGTTTCTGGAGGCACGCCCACTAGCCGGCGGCGTAAAATAACACGGCTCCCCGGGGCGTTCTTTTCCTTTGTGTGCGTGTTTCGCGGGCGCTGTTGTTCCCTGCGGGTTGCACCGCAACCGCCGGTTTTTTGTACACTCTGTTTCAGACTACCGTGGACCATAGTGGACGCTACGCGCCATCCCGGCCAATCCAGAGTCGTGGACGTGCCGCGTGACTACGTCACTTCGACCCTCGCGACGGTCACGTGGTACTCACGCAATATTTAATTAGCTCCGATGGCTCGTAGCTTTCTCTGCGGTTCATTGTTAAGTGAAATGGAGTAGAGCCGCGGAGCGTCTATAGGCGGCCCTGATTCATAAAATGTGCACGGCGATTCGGAGCGCGCGCTCGCCGGTTTTGCGGAGTCGGGCTGCGATAAACACCGAGTGTTTGTGGACGCTCGATCTCGAGAAGAAGGACGGATATGTCATTAGGGAAGTGAAGTTGACTCGGCTTAACAAGACGCCTTTAAATGAAGACGATCGTCATAAGAAACATTTGGTGCGCTTTACGTGCGCTGTTGGACTGTTGTTCGGGCTGTCACACAATGCGTAACCATACGCGATTCGAAGTTTCTTCAAGAACAAGAAGCAGCTTACAAGCTATTTCTCTTCGTGTGTGTGCGTGCGTGTGCGTGCGTGTGCGTGTGCATGCTTGCGTGCGTGCGTGCGTGCGTGTCTGTGAAAACCGGATACTTCAGATTCCACGCATAAGAGAAGCCAACAAAGAACCGAATGCTTCTGCGTCCCACGGCTTCAGATCATAATAGCGAAATGCGACCCGACCGAACTTTCGCAAAAGAAAGCGGTCTGCTATGCGAGGTCTCAAGTGCGGCATGAGCAGAGCCGGTCGTCTGTTGTGACCTGTTGTAAGTGCACCTTGCGCTAATAAACCCCGAGTCGTTCTCATTGTCTCTGACCATCGAATGGCACGACACGGCTTCTTTTGCCTCAAATGATGCCGCTAACATCTTATTAACGTAACCTTAAATTAATGTAACGATGAATCTCACTCGAACATAGTCTGCACTGCAAGTTCCCCTTTGACACAGAACACGAAGGCGGCTATACTTTGTTTTAACTTGGGTCCAGACGCGGCCGACGAGATGAGCCCTTAGGACAAATTACTGATCAGACAACGTCAAAAGCGCCGCATCATGGTGTTGGTAATGTTTCTGTACGTGTCCTATATCGCTAAACCAATCATAAAAGAAAAAGGTCTAATGACTTGCGCTTTTGATGCTGCTTGATTAGTCCATTAGCTCGTAGCGTCGTCTGCGTCTGGATTGAAGTTGAAACGAAGTATAATTATGGCGGGCAATAGGAGGATTCTAGTGCATGACGAAGCTGAAATTTCGGTTAGACGAAAAATATTGCATGACGTTTTAATTTATGGTTGTTCCCGCGCAAATCGCATTTTTGGAAGCTAATCACGTTCTACTTTTTGTCGTTAGCTGGGAATTATTCGTAATGGTTTATTACTTCCACGTTATGCGGGAAGGTGAGCGTACACCCGCGAGCGATACGAAGGTGAACAGCCCTCTTCTTGTTTTTGACGCTCCTGAGCTCTGTTCCAGAAGAGGGGTAGAACGCAAAGTTTAGACCCTAAGCCACGTACCATGTGAGACGTTGAGAGTTAATATAGCTTTAGGAAGCCGTAAAACAGGCAAGAAGCCAGGTAATGTGTTCACCTTCATATTGCCGGCGGGTGCACATATTTTTTAACACGCAGAATCTGTTATACGGCTCGGACCTAACAGTGTCCGGTCTCCAACCAGTGACGGAAGTCGACAGGCCGACTGCCAACCGAACGCCGGCTCAGCGCTCGTCTCGAGCTCACTGTTTGTACACTAGTGCCAGCCGAAGCTCTGCCTCGAGTGCTTCCGTATTACCTCCGGCGACGGGAAAACGTCACGTGTTCAGCTTCAGGCATAGAGCGGCTCTCGGCATGGTCCGTGGAACGACCGCGCTCCGGGTTTTCTTCGGAGAAAACAGCGCAAACAAAAGCGACAGAAAAGCAGAAAAAAAAACAAAAAAAACGTACTTTACGTTTGAGTCATATACGGAGAGTTTTGGCCATTCATTGGTAGTATAGACCTTTTCCACAAGGGCGCCGCCATCTTGAATTGACGTCACTTCCAGTATGGGCGAAAACGTAACTTTGCCGTTGCCACGCCAATAGAAGACATTTAGGATATAAGCCTAACCGTCACACATTCTCGTTTTGGCTCGCCTCTATTTTTTTACTAGTTACAGGTTGAAACGTTTTACTTTTTTTTCGTCGCCCATACTGGAAGTGACGACAATTCAAGATGGCGGCGCCCTTGTGGAAAAGGTCTATAGGAGGTAAATGAGGAGGCGCCATTGGCCGACAGCGGGCTTGGCGTGTTCCAGGGCGTCTTCACGAACTGGCATGTGGCCAACCAGAAGCCGGAAATAATACCCTGGCGGTGGTCGCGGGAAACGAATACAATAAGTGCGTCGGAGTAACTTTCGGTGACTGAAAATATGGTGCACTTGATGTTTCAATCAGGGTCATTCATAATTATAGTGGAAGAGCGCGACGAGCGCAACGATCGACATTATCCGTACGCCAGGCGCCGAAGGCCCGGGATCTGCCGTCCGAGCAAAACAGAGTTCAAGCGGCACATTCGTTCCTTACGTCTTTTTGCATGATCACAATCGAAACATCACGTGCAGCATATTTTCAACCATGAAGAGTTACTACATTAACCCTTCCGGTCTTATTAAAACTCTTTGTCGCTTCCACCGCTAGGGGGTTCTTTTCGACTTCTGGTTGGCCAAGAGACCATGTGAAGCCCTCTATCCCCGTCTGGTGCACGCTGTCGCTCTGCCGGCTCCTCCCATTGACCAAACTCTCTATAAATCCTTTCCATGCGGGCGCTGCCATCTTGAATTTCGTCACCTATGGTATGCAGTAAAACATCGTTTTGATTTTTCCATCCCGCTGGAAGGTGTTTACGAAAAGTGCGCGATCCTCACAGATTCTTGTTCTGCTTCCCCTGCATTTTTTCGCGTGTTCGAGATTGAAATGTTTTACTATTTTTTCGTCCTGCATGCCTGATACTGAAACCGCGTGACTCGGAACGACAGTAAACAGAAAACGTCTACACGTGGCTCTGCTCTGCGTTAGGCGTGCTCAGTTTGCGCGCTGCCCTACGCGTAAACTGAGCACGCCTAACGTAGAGGATGACAGCCACAAATATGATGTCTACGGAGCGCTCATGCGCTTACCATGCGAGACAGAAAGCAGCGGCGAGGTGAGCCGTAGGCATGCGGAACCTTTGAGGTGTTTCCAGGCGCTCAAAAGAGCAGGTTAGCCTCAAGGGAAAACGCTGAAATCTGTCGGTGGCAGAAGATTTATCTTGAAGTGCCGCGTGCGCAGCCGCGTACAGGATAATGTCCAGCCGTCTATAGTTCTGTCGGCCCTTCACACTCCACCCAGAACCGCCAACAGGCAGCCAACAATCGCGCACCCACCTGAGCCAGGTAGGTGCCGCGCTGCGCGGATGAAAATATATAGCAGGGACGACGCTGATGCTCGCGGGTCACAGCCAAGCCTCGTCCCGGGATGTGGCGACTGTCTCGATTTCAATTGGTCGTCTCCATTCCACTCGTTCGTTGCGTCAAATAACGTGTCGAGAGTGAACCTTCATCGTCTCGCAACTTGTCGCGTAACGGGAGAGCTGCCCGCGGTTTACTTTAGAGTTGGAAGAGTTTGAGAGAAGGCCTGCCCATGACGTCATTGTTAGTGGATCTTCGAGCCGCCCGAAGCGGAAAGCGCGCGGAAGCTCGGAGCGAGTAGCAGCAAAGCTGAAGATGCGTCCCTCCTGGTGTCACATTGCGCTACCGTCGGCCTCGTCGCGTGGCTCGTTGCGAGGTGTATGCGCGAGCATCTTATAGTTATCGAGTATCGATATCGGAGCACCCAATATACCCCCCCCCCCCAAAAAAAAAAAAAAAAAAAAAGGAAGCGAAGTCTTGGTGTTTTAGTAAGTCCCAAGCTTCCGACTATCGGCTAAGCTGTCTTGAGTAGAAGCGGCTCCAGTCTACTCGATAATCCTTTTGCTGCTACTGCGGTCGCATTAAGAATCCGCCAAATTTACTCGAAGCCACCCTTCAAAGTAGTTAAAGTGAGCTCTAAAAGAAGTCCCCTTATTGATCGGTATCCCTTGAGATGCTTCAGGTGACGCACAATTTCAAAGTGGTTGAAAATGCGTGTCCTCCCCCTCTTCAAACGTTCTGCGACGACGGTTCTCGGCCGTGTGTTCGATTGCCGAGTGCCTGATGACTGCGCGGAAAACGACCACGCTGGCAGGGCGGTCGATGCCGCTAATGCCCTCAAAGTAGATGAGCGGCGCTAATTGTGAGCTGCATTGATCTGCCACTTGTCAAACTGTTCAGAGCGTTAATTTGGTTTTTTTCCCAGCCCTCATCCTTAATAGACGTCATGCCGTCTATTACAACCTCGGCTGCCGCAATAAACTACCCAGTTACTTTGATAAACTGCTCTTATAGTTTCATTCGCAAAGATACATTTAACAAACCTGATAGGCTCTTTGATGGTATCCATCAAATGCTGCCTGCCAAATGTATCCCAATCATTCGTATATTTCTCCACCTTTCGTAAGGAGCGTACTTAAATGCGGCAAGGCATATTGAACTCCCCCTTTTTCACGTATAAAATTATGTTTGACTTAACTTCGTTACCATCGAGCTACAAACTACAAACTTGATCAATCTTGCACATATTGAACTGTCCCACCCTTTTCTTAAACTAGTTTTTCTGGCTCGAAGAAGCGGTGCTGAAGCGCGTTCAAGCGCGGACTAGCCCAGCCAATGGCCGTCTTCAGATCGGTCCTGGAAGTAGGCCCAAAGGCATTCCGGATATTTGGAGTAATTAGCTCATAAACCAAGCATTTTCCTGCTTTTCTTACGTTAGCGCCCTCCAGGAGCGTGAGATTTAGAACAGATGACGATAAAATCGAAGGAGCAAGGAGTCCCTGCTCACTGTTCATTCCCCTTAGAAGCATTTTTACAGCAATAGGAGGTATTGCCGAGGTTTCGCAGCGAATTCCGCGTGTGTTTTGCGTACTTCGTGGGTCGTGACCCGCTAAATTCAAAGGTAAAATGTCTTCGATAAACTTAGCCACGAATTAGTGTCGTTGTATGGTGACATAACAGTTTCACGTGTCGTCGTGTCACACGACGTCATAATTTTCCCGCCAAACTTAGCGAAGGTATTTCTCCGCTAAATTGAGCGGGAATGTAATGTCAGGTGACATTATGTTGCAGCGCTACGTCAGTGTTTTGATATGTCACGGAGTCGCGTGACATCACGGTTTCATGTGACCATTGCGCGCTAAATTTAGTGGCAAAATGTTTCCACCAAATTTAGCGAGGAATCGCAGTGTCGTTGTACGCGGTAGTGTAACTGTGTGCAGCATTGTGCAACGTCTGGGTCATGGCCGCAGTTC
Organism: Ixodes scapularis; assembly: GCF_016920785.2. Taxonomy (NCBI): domain Eukaryota; kingdom Metazoa; phylum Arthropoda; class Arachnida; order Ixodida; family Ixodidae; genus Ixodes; species Ixodes scapularis. Next base: position 16,326,797 of record NW_024609868.1, on the reverse strand, counting down.
ATTTGCATGACACGCCAAGCAGCGGGGGTTATTTTTATGCCGGGCTTTCTCCAGAAAAGAGATCCGCGTTTTTTGGCCCAGGTGAATGAGCTATGCATCGCAGAAAACTCGAACTCCGGAAGCATGTGATGTTATCTCTTGAAATAGAACACCAAGGCTTGAAGAGACGACGTTACTTGGATCAAGATGTAATTGAGAAAGACGAAGTTTCTTCACCGAAGTCCACCCAAGCTTAACACCATCAAAACAAGAACTGACATTGTGGACGCATGTGGGGGAATTATATCCCTGAAAAATACCTGTCAGCAAGAAAGAGATTACTTTTTTTTATGTTGCTGACAATATTTTTTCACGGCAATAGGTGATACAGGCGCCCACATTTTCATGTCTCTTTTGCACGATATTAATCATAGGCGGAGGTCGGCACCATAGTGAAATTTCGTCTTTCTCAATTATCTTTTGATCCAAGTATCGTTCTGCTCCGAAATTTTTGCGCTCTACACCAACCGTTACCCTCACATTTTCACGAGGTTAAAGCTTTTTCCGAATCATAGTTTATTTACCCGGGAAAAGCACTGCTCTTCTTTCTTGACAACGCTCTATATTGTTCGAAGCCCATGTTTCTACGTCGCGAAATGTAACAAACCGCGAGTCACAACTGACAACACGTCCCGCGCTCCTTCGTGTATCTCCCGTCATTAGAGATTCCCACGCAGAGAAAAGAAACCAATGGTCGTAAAAACTGCAGTTTCTTGCAAGAGGTGCGATGTCCCATTTGTACGAACGTTTGCTTTTTAATAAAATGGTCTTCCGGCGAGCGCTCCTGTTAATTTGAGAATCGCACCCGGCGGCGGTGCGCGAGGGCGAAGGGTGCAGACCGATTTCCGGTCGGCCCGGCGGTGGCCACCTTTGAGGTGATCGTGTTTAATCGAAATTTCGGAATCGATTCCATCTGCCTCGGGCGGCGCTCGTGGGCGGCAATCGTGCCCCAACTCCCGAGGCGGCGGCAGACCCATTAGGCATGGGAACGAGCGCCTGACGGCTGCCTGGCGTCGCCGTCGGGGCCGTCGCCGGTTCAAGACGACCGACGGCTGTTTGCCGTCCAAGGCTGTGCCGGTGTACGTCGGGCGAGGGGCGCGACCTGCGTATTGACCGATGCATTCGCGCTTGTTCGTGCAGGCGAAAGCGAACTTGTGTTCGTTCGAGCGCGCTCCGTGCTGCCCCGCGAGGTTCGGTTGAAGAAAGCAAAAGCAAATAGGGGAGCGATTTCAGTAAGTGTTCGGCGCATGCGTGACGCCAATACTTAGTTCACAGGAGGCTAACGGCAGTGCACGAAAAAGCTCGTTCCGTCCCGTGCTCCACACGCTATGAGTTCCAGCGAGGTTGTCGCACGTGCAAAAAGACTAAGGGGGATCGGTGGCCGACAATAAAGAAAAAAAAAAAAAGGGATCGGTGGCCGAGTGGGCTAGCGCACACCAGCTCGGAGCACGTGGAGCGAAAGCTCGCGCTGCAGAACCCAGGGATCCTGGGTTCGAGCCCCACCCCTGCCCGTTTTGATCTGGATGAGCATCGTACCGGCGTGCGGTCGTGTATCACTACTGCGTGGTGCACGTTAAAGACCCCAGGCTAGCGGCTGTACCGCACTGGCTAAATTTCTCATCTACAGCTGGGAGACTCGTCGCCCCTGTGAGGCAGACCAAGTTCTAGGCTGTATAAACACACACACAACCCAATTTTTTTCAAAAATACTAAAATTCTTTGGATGCATTGCGGCAGCGGCTCCGTAGTGAAATTAATTGACGTATTACTTTCTGGTAATTTTTCTGTTATTTTTGTGATGCAGTAATGATTACTGTAATCAGTGACATTTTTTCAATAAAGTAATTGTAATCGTATTCTTTTTTCTTCAATAACGCGAGCATGATTGGATTGGTTTCAGGCCTAACTCTTTCAAATATTCCCGTGCAGCTACTTTACCGCAGAGCACCCGGAGTGCGCCTACCAATCACTGCGATCAACGTAGGAACGTCCAAAGACGAGGATGAACATATGCTTATTAGAAAGCACGGCGCCTCAGGTGCTCAAGTCATGCACAGCATCACATCCGAGAATTCGTTTTAAGTGCGTACATATTCTCCGTATCGTCGTTAAACGAATTCCCTCCGAAAAAAAAAAGAATATAGCTTTTTTAGTGTTCTGTGGGAAAGCAAACGCATGGGCCACGTTTTAGTGTAAGCCAACGCCATAATCCTACGCAGTGCCAAATGTGTGTTGTCATAACACTAGTCGTATTCGTGAGTTTTCTATCACCGGTTAAACCAATCACGCGGAGTAAATATCGCGTGATTTTGTTCTTTGTTCTTTCATCGTAGCGCTGGTTGAGGTTAATCTTAAATGTAACAGTCCGTAGTTTATCTTCGTCGGCGTAACAGACCGCACTGCGAGTGTCCCACAACACGGCCTTGTACCGTGTACGCGGTGGCCCGTTCTGCGCACTACACAGCGTCGGACGAGCACTGCAAATACATGCAAAACATACCCCCCTCCCCTCTTTTTCATTAACTACATTAGGGTCATTTCGCAGCTCGGATGTATCTTCTGCAGTGTTTCCGTCAGACGCATTACCTTTGACCGAGACGACCGGTACAACTCAGCGACTCGTTTTTCCGACTGATGAACCGAAAAGAGAGGCACCAATGGAACGTATCACTGCGTCGTGGCTAGCCAGCTCTCAATGGCGAATTGGTGTGGGTAACTTCGGATGAAAGCGACGGCTTTCGTTGGTTCGCAGTTTGTCGGTAACTCGACGTGTGACGAAGATATGACAGGACGCCTCCGCAATTCGTAACTGTGTTCGCCAAAGCTCGTGACTTCGGCGTAATCATTTGTTCCGTGCTGGAGCGCGGTTACTGGAGCGAGCTTCCGAAGCAATCATTTGACACCATGAAACTGCGTCCAATCAGTTGGGAACCAATCCTACAGCCCAAAGAGTGAACCCCTGCCTTCCTGTGACGTCACTTTTTCGTTGTTGCCAGTAGAGACTTTCAGTTTGAAAAACATGGTGGGGACCAAAAACTGTAAATTCAATAAATTCACCAAAAAAACAAAAACAAACAACAACAATATTTTGATCTAATATTTGAGATACTATTTTAGCGATGTTTTTTGGTGCGTTTAGCAAAATTTCAAGCAATCGGAGATACCTCCTTAAGCGTAGAGAAAAGGCGGGCATACGTTGGAAGGCATGTGGAATAATCGTAGTGATTAATGACTTGGCGCCTCAAAAATATTAAAAACGAGACAGTGCGGTGCAGCTTGGGTGACCCAGACAAAAGGCAAATGATACTTTGTTTCACCTCAAGTCCAAATGTAGCCGACGCTTCGAGCTACTGGCAGCAATTAAGCAGCGTCAAAAGAGCCAGTCATTGGGCATTTTTTGTTTATGATTTGTTCAGCTGTGATAGAACACCTACAGAAACATGAGGAACATGAAAATGCCCGTCTGACGCTCGTTGATCGCTCCGATCATCTCGTAGCGTCAGCTGCGTTTAGACTTAAGAAAAAAAAAGTATAAACACAATCTTTTTTTTTGTTTTTGGGAAGATGGTAACAGTAAAGTAACAACGTTACCCGTTACTTGAAATAAGTAACGTAAATTCGTTGCCGTTACTGTTTTGAAAAAAGTAACGAGCACGTTACAACGCTATCAAAAAAAGGAACTCGCTACCGCCAACACTGGACTAATTCGCGATCGTGCGCCGGTATGATGCTCATCCAGATCAGAACGGATGGGATGGGGTGGGCATTGAACCCAGGGTATCTCGATTCTGTAGCGCGAACGTCCGCACCATCTGCTCCAACTAGCAGTGCGACTTCGTTTGACCTTTAAGTACAGACGCAGCCGACGCTTCGAGCTGATTGGACCAATCAGGCAGCGTCGAAACCGCACCATCCTGGTGTTTGTCCTGTTTCTGTACTTGTTCTATCATTGCTGAAGCAATCATAAACAGAAAGGCCCAGTGACTTCGGCATTTAACGCTGCTTGATGGGAGAAGTCGGCATTTTAGATCGCCCTCACTCACCCTCACCCTCACAGCCACACTCACTTAAGCCCCTCACTCACCCTCATCTTCACAATCACACTCACCCTCAGCCCTTCACTCACCCTTACTGAACCTCATAACTCTCACGCACTCACCGCCCTCACGACTCTCACACACTCATACCTCCCACGCACTCATGGCCCTCACACCACTCACACACTCACGCACTCACCGCCCTCACGCACTTATGGCCCTCACACCCCTCACGCACTCATACTCCTCACGCCACTCACGCACTCATACCCCTCACGCACTCACCGCCCTCATGCCCCTCATGCACTAACCACCCTCACGGCCCTCACGCACTCATAGCCCTCATGCCCCTATGGACCTCACGCACTCACCGCCTCACGGCCGTCACGCACTCATACCCCTCACACCCCTCACGCACTCATGACCCTCACGCCGCTGAGTCCCGCTTCAGACGGGGCAATTTCGACCAGAAACTTCACGTCGCCACACCAGCATTACGGGCTCCCCGCGTTCTCACGCAGCAACCAATTGCTGCAATTTGCCGTCATCATCATGAAATTTTATTTTTCTTGCACTATTTAGACACACGATTACGCGCTATAAACGTGCTTTTATGCATTTAAACCTCGTTGAGAATACTAATGCATCTTCCTGGAACAGTTCATTTCCAAAAACGATCAATTTCAAACCAGAACCAAGACTTTTGTTGTCATCATCACCGGCCCGAGGTATCACGCGATAATATCGTGTCTCTGATTGGATACAGCCGCTTCAAACGTCTTCGAATCGCTCCAAGTTGCTCGCTTGTTTGGAGTAGGGAAAGCTAGGGAACAACCCGTCAGCAACGCCGAAATTGCTGAGAAAGTTGCTCCTCACGCAGTCATCTACCTCACGCACTCATGGCCCTCACACCCCTCATGCACTCACGGCCCTCACGCCGCTCATTCCCCTCACTCCCCTCATACACTCATGGCTCTCATGCCACTCACACACTCACCGCCCTCACTCTCCTCACGCACTCATGGCCCTCACACCCCTCACGCACTCACGGCCCTCACACCCCTCACGCACTCACGGCCTTTATGCACTCATACCCCTCATGCACTCATGACCCTCACACCCCTCAAACCCTCACGCCCCTCACACCCCTCAAACCCTCACGCCCCTCACGCCCCTCACTCCCTCACCGCCCTCACGGCCCTCACGCACTCACGGTCCTCACAGCTCTCACAGCCATCACGGCCCTCACACTCATGAATTTTCCTGGTTTAGGAACTCACTCACCCTCACCTCACCTCAGAAAATGAGGGTTAGTGAGGGTAAGTGACGGTGAGTGAGAGCCCTCATGAGTGAGGATTGCCGAGGTATGGTGATGGGTCCTATTAGCTCGCAGCTTCGGCTGCGTCTGGACTTACATTGAAAAGAAGTATACACGCACGGCCACTATAGACCTTTGCAAAAATCGCCTTCTGCGCGCTGCCCTTTTTGTCTGCTGAGATGTGGAACGCCTTCTGCGCATACGTCCAAAGCTCAGTGACTCTGCATTTTTCGCACGGGTGATAAGCGATGAAAAGGTGTATACTCCATTCACCCTTAAAGGAACCATGAAGGCAATTTAATTTATTTTTTTTAAAGAAAAGGTGTTTTCGGGAGCATTGGGGTCCTGGCATGCCACACATTTTTTTCTAGAACGTTGTGACTCTTATTTCTGTTCCTGCAAATAAATTTACGAAACCGAAAAAAAAATTCAGATTGCTTCCCTTTTTCGCCTCTGGAAAGAAAAGTGACGTCAGGGAGCACTGTCGGCATCGGTAGGATTTAGTGCACACTCGGTGTGGTTCCCGTGGTTCGCTCTAGTGCACGGCGGTCTGTGAAGAAAACCTGGAAGAAATGGACGACAACGCCGCGCTCGCAAACGACTTTGAGCTCCCGTTCAGTGACCTCGCGCCGACTGAACGGGAAATGCTGCCAAGGACTCAGAACTCTGGATTGGCGCTTTACGAGGGCGCCCCAGACCTACCACCAACTCCTCGATCGCCGCCTCAGAGCGACTCCCGTCTCCACTTTTAGCCAGACTCTGGCTAACGTGAAGGTGCTGCTCAAAGTCTTCTGGTCGGAAATGCAACGAACAAATCCTGACACCGCTGTCCACAGCTCTACACGAGACGACGGCGCGCAACCAAATGCTGCGTGTTTATGCAAACTAACGTCGCCCGATCGACCGCACGCCTTTAGCCGACCTTTCGCGCAACCTCTGCACATAAACACACGGCATGATTGGTGAGACACCAGTTCGCAAAGCGAACAAGAGACGACGCACGAAACCAAAACCAAAAGTCCGCCGCCCCCGGCGCTCGTACCTTTTTCTTCTTTTTTTTTTTGTCCATGTTTGCTCGATGCCTGTTACGCGCCCGAGGTAGCAGTGCGGGATGCGTTCAACCAGTGACAAACGGAGGGATCGCTCCGGATTATGCTTTTATACACGGTATGAAACCTATTAATTCCCAACTACAACTTCAAAAGATTATCCAACGTTCAAATGAAAATTTTTCGTCACATCTCACCACCGAAATCGAAACCAAGAGCGCGTCTATCGTTTGAACCAATCGCCAGACGAGGAGCCCGTTGTCGTCACGCTTCGATGGTGCACTTTAGTTCACCTTTCTGCCGCCGCCTCGTTGGGGTCTCAGGCATCGTTCCCGGCGCTATTATTACCGCGCCTGTTTGCTCGATTGGTGCGGCTACCAAATTTCTGTTCGGGCTAGAACTTGGCCAACAGTATCTGAGACGTGCCTGACATCCATTTCAATCATCGAATAAAACTTCGAAACTGCCTTCATGGTCCCTGCTGAGACCTCAGCCAATGCCCCAAGCACGAGAACTCGAGTTCTCAGTTTTGAATCGTTCTTCCGGAGAACGAGGACTAGCGCTAGAAATGCGCGTCTCAGAGCCAGGAGCGCGGGCTAGCTCGCGCTTGTAGCTTTGGCTGTAGTCTCAGTTTATAGTATAGCCCCCCCTTTTCGCGCGGTGGTTTCTGCGGACGCAGAAACCACCGCGCGAAAAGAGCAACGTACGGCCTGTGGTGATACCATATATGCACGGTGTCTCCCATAACCTTAAGAAGGTGGCTGGGCGCTATGATGTCCCGGTCGTATTTTCAGCGCCCAACAAAATGTCGCGATTATGCAGGAGAATTAATGATCCACAACCGATAACTGACCCGTGCCATACCAAGCACAGGAATAAGTACACTGATTGCGCAACCGCCGTCGTTTATGAAATACCAATGACGTGTGGTTTAAGCTATGTAGGGCAGACTGGAAGGTGTATTAATGATCGGGTCCGCGAGCACGCCGCTTCAACTAGAACTACACCGTCAGGGCATTTGGCTGTACATTGCAAAAGATGCACTTGCGACCCATCATTTGACAGCACTAAAATATTGGCGAGGTACAGAAACAAAGTGTCACGCGAGCTTCACGAGGCATTTGAGATTAGGAGAAGGGGTAAAAAATGCCCTAGCGATACATCATTGGCTCTGTCTACGAATGAGTTTGAATATTTGAAACGTGGTCTGGGCGGAGACTAACGTGACGTGTGGTGTCTGATAGTGTGCTCCCATTGGTATATAAGTTTGTGTTTTTTCCTAATAAATTCAGTTGAGAGTGCGCCCTGTGTTGTTGTCAATCTACTCTTTGTCCGTGTTTTTTTGGCGCTTATTTTCCCGGGGATTTAACCGAGAATCCGGGGTTCTGCAGCGCGAGCTTTCGCTCTACGTGCTTCGGGCTGGTGTGCGCTGGCCACGCGCTGGCCACGCGCTGGACCACTCGGCCACCCATTTCTTCGTTTTGTTTTTCTTTATTGCATAAATAAAGAAGCACGTGTGTCAAATTATAATAAAAATGCTCTGCAAAGCTTTTGCAGGGCATGTTAAAAAGCTTTCATTTCCAATAGCTCTTTGGAAAGGCCTAGCCATTCGGGCTTGGGCTCACGGGTGGAAAAGACACTTTCTATTTGTTTAACAAGGTCAAAGAAATAAAACCGAACTTCTTTGGTATTGGGGCCGGCATGACGCACTGCAATGCGCAACCGCCATATGCTGCACAGTCTTAAAAGAAAGAACATGTCAAATGGTACACAACCTTACGCTCAAAAAACGTAAGCCCGACGGGCTGATACAGAACTCTTTCTTTAATGTACGCTGGAGGACATCCCCCCAAAAAAGACTGCGTCCCAACAAAAAATAAAAACCTGCTCAACGGTCTCGGGTTGTTTACACAACATACACTCCACCGGCCATGGCACTCCCATGCCCTTTTCTCTAAGCCAAGCTTTAACTGGGAGCGTATTGCTATGCAATTTGAAAAAAAAAAAGAAAGTTTTGACAACGGGTGGAACACACATGCGCTTAACAGGTTTGAGTACATCGCGACCGTCACTGCAAATGGCGCTCCTGTACAGCGGGGCAGGAAACAAAGTTAACACCAGGTCACGTTTCAGCGTCTTCTTGCTTACCACAGATAGATACTCCAAAGAAAAACGGGAAGACAAAAAGTTAAATACATCGACAACATCTTTGTGAAAACCATACAATCTTGATGACTCACTGCCGTAAAATAATACAACAAGGGTCGGCAAATGAGGTGACAGTTTTGTTTGAATGAACGCGTGTATGCGTATGAAAGGGTGGTCTCGATCGCGTAGAAAAAAGAAACGTGACACCAACTGCCGTACGAACAAATGCGATAATCCCGATCCGCCATCCCTGACACGATGAAACAGATTGTCGCATCTCATAGGCTCCCAAGACGAGTTCCAGAGGTATGGCACAGAAACCCGGTGAAACTTTTGCACGTTCATGTGGGCACAATGAATTACTTGTATGACATACCATAACTTGGCAATAAGAACAACATTACAAACAGTCGCGCGCGCAAAAATGGGCATGTTCCCGCCTCTTTCAGTGAGAAGCGCGCCTGCCAAGGTCGGTGGCGACACCCGACCAATGGGATTTGTTTTCACGATAGCAGTTTGAAGGCACGCTGAGGTGCCCGGTCCCAGCTGACGCCTTCAAAAACTGAAGGCGTTGTGGCCCACGTCCCATGCCCAAATCCACGGCACTTTTCCCAGTTTACTGCTGCCCCTGTGGCCTCACAAAACCTTTTTGCCAACGCCACAGCAGCACTAACGCTTTTCTTTTCGCTGCAAAATACTGCAATATCATCGGCATAGCTCATTATCTTTATCTCAACATCACCCAACCGGTAACAACGACAATCCTCGCTGCCTGATATACTCAAGCAGAACAGTTCTAAGTACATATTGAAAGATAAAGGTGACAGAGGGCACCCTTGCCTGACTGATGACCGGACATTAATTTCTTCGGTCAACTCTTTGTTTACAATAAGCTTTGTTGTACAACTCCTATATGCGATTTTGGCCCTTCCAAAATGACTGTACCTACATTGGCGCGCTCCAACACGTCAAAAAGAACATCGTGTTTAGCACGGTCAAAAAGCCTTGTCAATGTCTGTTTGGAGCATAGCGACTTAATCTATGCTATCGTCGCATGCCTCCAAAACACCACGCGCAACGTGAACAATCGTTCCTGTAGATCGCCCTTGAATCCCACAACTCTGGTACTCACCTATGATCTGGCAGGCAATGTTCCGAAAACGGCGGGCCAAAATTTTCGCGGAAACTTTATAATCGACGTGGCACAGCGTTATCGGTTGATAACCTGTGAATTTTCTAAGCTGGTCAACGTCGTCGCGTTTGGGGATTAAAACAGTTTACGTTCGGGCAAACGACGGTGGCAGTTCATGCGCTCATAGGCTTCGGAAATTACACATAGCAAAACACTAGCCACCACGTTCTTAAACATTTTATAAAACCCTCCCCCCAGCCCGTCTGGCCCCGGTGTTTTTGCGCTCGGTAAGTCGTCGATCGCCCTCTCCACCTCCTGCGGCGTAATAGGTTGTTCCAGCATTTCCTGCTCCTTTGCGTCTAATTGAAGTAGGGCCTCAAAAAGGTCCGCAAACATAAGATATCTCCTCCCATTGACTTGGGTCTCAAAGAGATTCCTATAATAGTCAACACATGCTTTCTGAATATGGCTTGGGCTCGTTCTACTTACACCCTGGTACGCTATCTCACCGATTTCATTACGGAGTCGGTAGCGTTTTTCCTCCGCTAAGGCTCGTTTTGTCGGTTGCTCTCCCATTACGTATTTTTCTGACCGAGCACGAACCATGGCACCCCGGTACCGCTCGCGATGCAACTCTTCTATTCGAGCTCTAACCTATGCCTTTAAGACCTACGCCAGGCCTTTCGCACTCCGCCCTCAAAAGAGCTAGCGAATTCCCGCTCATCTCACGCTCACTGCTACGCGCCGCAAACGCCAAAACGGAAGACCCCTCGATAGCGATCATCTTAATTTCCTGCTTGGCATGTTCCCACACCTCAAAAATGTCGCGCTCCCTTCCTTCAGAAACGTTTCTGAAATCTTTATCTGCTCCTTCAAGAAAATCATCATCCTTCGGGAGCTTTATACTCAACTTCCAAAGCCTCCAGTTGAACTTTGCCTGCAGCTGCTCCCTTTCACCGATGGTTGTTCAAATTAAACAATGACCAGAAAAAAACACGGGGGTGACGCGGTACTTTGTTAACAACGCGGCCATAGAGGCTGAAACATACTCTGTCTAACCGGGCATGAGATGAAGCTTGAAAGTGGGTGAAGGGCATCTCGCACGTGTCATTTTTAATTGGTACCAGCGTCTATCATTTCCTAATCTCCGAGGAGTTCCGCCACAATTGCCGCACTTCTATCGGCGCGCTGTCGAGACGGCGTTCTGTCTGCTACTCTGACAACGCAATTAAAATCACCTAACAACGCAATTAAAATCACCTAACAACGCAATCTACAAAACGACGTAAGCCAGTAAAAAAACGAAACCCGGTCCTTCACCGTACTGGTGGCATATATGCAAATAAGCCGCCAGTAAACTGCTGAAAAAGAAAAAAAATCGCATATAATAAAACGTCTTTCAGTGTCAGTGGTAACGGCCGACTCGGGCAAAGGAAAAGACATTTTCAAAAATAAAAAAAAAACCTGAACCACCGACAGCGTGCGTAACACAAACTTTATACGAAGTTAGAAAAATCTTTAGTGCGCTGGCTACCTGCTCCTCCTCAGCCGTCTTGGTTTCCTGCAACGCTAAGAAATCAGGCTTCTCTTTCATTAATAAACGTTGTACTTGGCATTGTCTTTACGTGTTTTAAAGCCTCGAATGTTTAGCGTCGCTACCTTGATGGCTGTATCGAGCGTACGAATGAAGGGTTGAGACACAGCATTTGCCTTGACTATCGTGCGCAAGCTCTTGAACTAGGCGTAGCCGCCTTACAAGCTGTCAAGGCGTGGCCGGTCTTCCGGGTGGCTGTATGGCACAGCCTTGAAACGGCCTCGCCTGTTCTTCTCCATCCCCCAGCCAAGGGTTGGGGTTGAGGGCTATGCCGGGTGGCCGGGGCGTCTCCTCGAGCTTGCGCTTGGGGGAGTCGGTCGCCTCATCTATGACGACAACGCCTTCCTGGGAGCCCTTCTTAGACCTCGGGGGACAGGCAGTGGGCGGGACCGCGCCGACCGTGGTCGACGTCACCACAACGCAAAGGAGATCGGAACCTTCTTCTGGAACACCCGGAGCTGACTTCTCCTCGCCGTCTCCTACGGAGACTTGTGCTGGACCACAGTCTTCGGCGGGGTTCTCTTCTGGTTGCGTAGTCGGTCTGGTGTCTTGCTCCAGACCCTCAAGAACCAGTTCGGCTTCGTCGACCTCCATGGTTAGCAGTAGAAGGCCGTCTTTCACGTCTCCACCAGTAACGCGGGCGTATGTCCTCACACAGTCTTCCCTGCCGTGACCAAAACGGAAGCCCACGGAGCACTTCGGCACTGGACAGTCGCGCCTAATGTGCCCGGCGTGCTTGCAACGCAAACCGACTGGTGCTCGCCCCGGGATGACGATGAGGACTTTCCCTCCCTAGAGCCTCAGTTGGTGGGGCATGCCGTCGGGCGTGTCGCGCCGCTCTTGAGGGTCATGCGCACGATGCGCGTCGTCGAGTCGATGGCCTCAAAACCCTCGACGGGCCTTTTCTCTCGGGAGACTTCTACGACTTTGCAGTACGGCTCAAACAGTTTGCTCACCGCGTCGTCATGAACGTGGAAGGGGACCCAGTGTACGCGAAGGCGCACCTCGGTGGAGCAGGTGTCAACGACGACGCACCGTAGGTTCTTGATGCTGAGCTTCTTCACGTTAAATAGTCGCTCCTTGGCTTCGGGCGTCCGAAGCGTGGCCAGCCATACATGGTTCATCTGATATGCGCCCAGCGAGACGATATCAGATAACAGAGCGATACGCCTAAGTTCCAGGCGAAAATCTTCGATTCGATATGGACGCCCCTTTAGGTCGCAGTGAAGCATGACCGAGTTTAAAACCGTTGGCCCGGTAGGTACCGGCGGTAAAGCAATCTTGTACTTGCCAACAGCAGACGAAGTACCACGGCCGGCTAAGGCCGAAGTCGCCGCTCCGTCGGAGCTAGTCATCCTGCGACCGTCTCGTGCGAGCGCAGAAGCAGAATCACTAGGCCACCGATTTCCCCTTGTGATTTCCTAAAGAGGTGGATTATTGTGCGTAAGTTGGTTTTGTTCTATCTTATTTTTAACTGAGAATGAAGGCTCGTTCACAACCTTCCGACTGCTTACGACCGAGTGCGTTACGACATATTGTGATTTTTTTTTACGAGCAGGGTACACGCTCTCACCTTCGATCGGGTGACTGTAAAACACTCATGATATTTTTTTTTTCGCGCACATAATGTTTCTATTTGCTAAAAACAAGTTTGGCAATGCTGTAAAAACGACCATTTCTCAAAGATAGTACGCGAGTATAAACAAACGAGTGGCTCGGTATCTCGGTAAGAAGAGGGAAGGTCGGCCACGGCGGCTGTAATTCGGCGCGTGTGCAAAGCGTCCATATCTGATCTCGTAAATATTGTAAAACCTTCGCTCTAGTGAAATGCAGTTCTAGGGCCGCCTCCCAGATATAGCGCCAGCGTGCCAGTGTGTTTCCTTGTCGTGAGATATCACAAGAGGGCGTTAAGCGCCCCCCCCCCCCCCCCCCAACAGATGGTGTCTGCCGACTGCCTTGTGTATGACGTATGAGCAGTGTGTCCGCGGTTTTGGACGAACACAAACGTCTGGCAGAAACGCATCCGGCACACTCCATATTGTGGCCTGGCTGGTTACGACAAGCCAAAGTGTTTTGGACCCGTGGTCCAAATCCCCCGGAACTTGCTCGCCAGCAGACGTCGACCCGCACTCTCGTGGATGAAAAGGGGTGGCTTCTACATTTCTGCCTCTCTGCGCCGTGGGTCGCTCTTCCTGGCAGCGGGGCGGCCGGGCGCGCCGATAGCGCATGCATACTTAATGGCCGGCAGGTGCGCGGCAGGCGAGATGTGCGAACGAATGGGGACTTCGTTCTCGCTGCTGGTCATTTGTGCACGATGATTATTTGCAGTGATCCTTCTCCGGAGCGTCTAGAGCCCCTCGCGCTGGCTGGAACAGACTTCCGCCAAAAAAACTCTCTAAAACTTTTTTTTTTTTTGGGCGGGGGGGGGGGGGGGGGGGGGACGAAACGTTGGAGAGACGTACTCCTGCCAAAGGAGGCTACGAACGAAGTGGACAAAGTAGAAAGAATTGTCGTTTTAAATAAAATAAAAGCATAAAAACTTAATTTTAATTCCGGTTCGCTCGGCACAGTTGATGATAGTTCACAATTTTAGTGTTTGTTACATTTGTTTTAATGTCTATTATTTAATTTTATCTTGGTGTAAAAGCCGGTTTAAACATAACATGTAATTATAGCGGTTTCTATGGGGGAATTGTAATTCCTGTAGTTCCACAATCATGTCTACGTGCTGCTCCAATTCTTTTTTAATATGAAGAAATTCGTTGCAATATTTCTGCAAGCCAATGCACGCGCCATTTCATCGAGTAATGTTCAATAGAATAACAAAACAGATCTTCAGACCGATGTTATTTTCAGCATTCGTGCGTGTGCTTCTCTCGCTTCCCCAATCGGTCAACATTCGCGTGCAAGGCTGTGAAGATCGCACGCTGGGCAGTGCACTTTTGAACATTAAAATTGCCTATAAAAAAAACAATCTGGAGTAGGAAACGTGTATTTTAACAGTTATCTGAAATATATCCGGCGAAAGTGTTATTTAGACACATTTACATTCGAAAGAGTCCCTAAAGGAACTCGGGGAAAAAAAAAAAAAGAAAGAAAAAGGCTTCTTACAAGAAAACGCTTCTCACCAAAGCTGCCTGTGATAGCCTCCAAAGAAAGCGAACCCCGTGCAGAGGCTGTGGTATCTATCCAGTCAGGCAATACGGACACCTCGACCGCTCTAACAAAGACCCGTCCGACGAGCTGGTTTTCGCTCCGCCGCTCCCACGCACCGCTTCCCGAATCTTCCCTAGCTGTTGCCCCGCGTCGGGAGCTCCGATCTCCGCTCCCCAAACGAACTGCCGGGCCTTGTCATGTTAATCCGCTTCCACAACCTCACCCCGCACCCGCGGGGGCGCAGATTGGATCTTTCGCGCCACTCAACCCAGGATCAAAAGACGCTGCAAAACAACTGACGCGGCACAAAAGAGAGCCCAAACTACAGGGGAGGGAAGCACGTCCGCATCGCGCATGCATAATAGGAGCGCTGTGCTCGGAAAGATCGAGTAGAGAGCCTAGATGTAAGAGAGGCAGCGAGTGAAACCATGAGACGCGTTTTGCATTTTAATGGTGGACGTTACCTAAGCAGATTGGTTGCTAACGTGCGCGTATCCGCGTGGTGAGGGGGACAGCGAGCGGGGGGAACGCTCGAAGACAATCGACGCTTTGGTCACCTCCTCGCAGCTCGCGTTGCAAGCGCGGTCCATGAATCACGTGACCAGAATTGAGCATGTTGGAAGCGTTCTGCGATCTAGGCACACTGGGATTGAGGGAAAACCATCGGCGTTCGTTTCGTCGGATCTGGCAAAGCGAGCGAGCGAAAGGGGCAAATCCACCGCTGGGGCGCAGGTCGATGAACACGTAGACCGAACCCGTGCGGGGCGGGATTTCCCTGGTCTTGGGGCCGCGGCGGCGAGACAGGACCAGCCTAATCCAGGCAATCCGACTGCCGTCTTCCAACGGCAGCTCCTCTTCTTAATTGGAGATCAGCGGACCGCGCAGAAGCGCACGAGTGGAACGATGCCTTGCCTTCCCCGACCCCTCGTTTCATCCGCTGAGTACAGTCGCGGAAAAGATCCAGTTTGACGCTGTGTTCTTTTTTCTTTTTTTTTCCTCCTTGAGCCCCAAGATCCGTCGTGCAGATGCGCCCCGCCGATTCTTCTCAATCGCATGGATAGATCTAGTCCTGTTGCAAGCACGTGGGTAGACACCGTGAGAATTTGTGAACTCGCGTGTCTTTCTTTTTTTATCTCTCTCTTTTTGTATCGTGTCCAATGGTGTCCAACGTTGATTGAACCTAGAGCCACTAAACGAGCTGCGCTTAGAGTATCCGCACTCTCTTCCCCGACATTGTTGTGGGCGCCGCCATTTCGGAGCTTGTGCAGAGCAGACTCAACTACCGATCGCCATTATTCAAAAGTGTGACTTCCTCAGCATTAGATTCAGTTTTAGGAAGATCATGTAATATTGCTTTGCTCTGTCGCGAACTGTTTAAACATTTCTGGAGGGCGGAAAAGCGTTTTCAGTGATTTCAGATAAAGCTTCAGATAACTGGCAACCACGATTTTAAAACGCAATATGGCCAAGTGTCGCACATCTGAAGCGTAGCTTATTTAGTCGCACTAATCGAACCCAACTCGTGGCGAGAACTTTGAGTTTCGCCGCTTGATTTGATTTTTCCACAAACCAGAGTGAGGACACTTCATCTTCCTTTGCTGGTGCAAGTGCGGGCAAAGCCGGGCTTCTATACATTGAAAATTAACATAACCACCAGGGTAGCACGTGCACTACCCATATGTGAAGAAAACAGAAGCGTCCCTAGCAAGCTCTTTACCGCGAATAGACGATCTCAAACATGGCGCCCGACTGGTGCCCCATGCGCGCAAGCACGTGTTGAGTGTGCGCGAAAGTACCGTTGGCAAGCTTAAAAAGGGGCAATGCGCCAAATAGCAGCGCACCTAGCGGTTCAAGTGCCCTCTAGGAGCATTTAGACTGTCAACAAGGTAGTGTCGGCCTTGGTTTCGCCGGGTTAATGCATCTCGTCTGCTATCGTCTCCGCACCGCCATTGCTGTCGTCGTCGTGGATTGCTCTACACTTACGCGAGATGCAGTAAGTACCATTTCCTTCTTGTCGCAACATATTATACACGGCGAATAACAAAACAATTACGGTTTTGCTGGTACGATGAGCGAGCGAAAATGCTGCAGCGGCGAACTCAAGTAAACGCAGATCGACTGACGCCGACCGCCGTGCCAGCTCACTGCGTCCATCTGCTTGCAACTTCGAGAACAGCCACTGAGACTAGTACGCCAATTTTATAACGCCCCTGTTACCGTGGCCAATTTCCTTACAGAGACGTAGGAAGAGGTGCACGTTTACGCTTGAACGCATTCACGTAAAGCCAAGTTCGTCATGTACCACGGTAGCCTGTCTGAAAATAGCTATCGGCGAAGCAAGGGTGTTATAAAACTAGAGAACTAGTCTCAGTAGCTGTTTTCGAAGTTGCAAACAAATGCACGCAGTGAGCTGGTATGGCGTTCGGCGTACGTCTATACGCGTTCACTTGACTTCACCGTTACGTCGTTTTCGCTCGCTCCCCATACCAGCAAAATCGTAATTGTTTCGTTATTCCCTGTGTCTGATGCGTAGCGACGAGAAGAAAATATGCTTACTGCATCGAGAGTAAGAGTGGAGGAAACCACGACGTTTTTACAAATGGTGGTGCGGAGACGATAGTAGACTACAGATGCACAGCCCCACGAAACCGAAACTACCCGTTGTCAGTCTCCGTCTCCCAGAGTGCACCTGAACCGCTCGGGAAGCTGGTACTTGCCCCCACGAGCAGAAGCGTGGCGGCCGCCAGATGCCCTGCTTGCACTTGTCTATAGTTTGTTTCGCTCTCTGCGCGAGCAAAGCGGAATCTACAACAGGTTATGTTGCCCTGAACAATGCCTGCACTTCACGGGCATGCGCGGGCTTGGCCAAGACGGTAAAAGCCCGGATCTTAGTCTTCTAGTTTCTGCTACGCCCGCACATAATCGCTGACAAACAAGTTTGACCTCACGTGAAAATTGTGGGCACTGCGTATATGCGGAGGTTTTTTTTCGTGTGATTGTGGGTTTGGGCGAAGCAGAGGTTACAGACGCCTGAACTACTCTTGCTCCGCAGGAGTGCGCGTTTTTGGCAGGCCACTTAAAAGCGCGGAGCTCGCTCTTGTGACTTCTGCCACGCTTCAACATAATAGAGTGTTTCAGTCAATCGTACGCTGCGGATTGCGAACCTGCGCTGCGGGTTGCGGATTGCGTGAGCTCCCGCTAGCCATGTAGAACTTCGAGCGCACGGTTCACTAAACGTCTTTGTGTGAAACCGATGCGTGCCAAATGCCCGTAATTAGTGAGTAAAGTGTCGAAACAACGTCAGCGTCGTGAAGTAACGTCAGAGGCACGAGTTCGTGTAGAGACCTTTCTAGTTCCTAAAATAACATTTGGAATGTCAGATGGGATTGTCGTAATTTGCAAACAATTCCCCAAATCTTAATAGCTCACAGAGGTGATCGCACCGAAGTGGCATATAATATTCATAAACTCTCAACGAGCAAACATTTTAATTTCATTTTCTCTTTCTCTTTCTTTCTCTCGGCCCGTAAAAAGGGGACAAATACCATTTGCGTGCCTGTCTCTGCCATTCCTACGCGTTCCGCAGTCTCATGCTTCTGGTACATCGGCAAACTTGTTCCTGAGTGTCGTTTTGCATAAAAAATGTTGCGGAAAGTTGTTTTAACAAATCCGCATGTTGCATTTTGAAATGAAGGAATCAGTTAGAGTAAGCACCTGGAGATGGAAGCCACTACCATTAAAGAGTATTTTAATATTCTTGCTGCGTGATAAACCTTACTTGCGAACCCTTTACCGTACAATTTATAAAACCCTCGGGAAGGGTGCAACGCTTCAAAAATGTTAGAAGCATGAACTAGAAATAAATGACCATTGATGCTTTCCTCTTTATTCTATCGCCGGACACCGACCGACCAGTGAAGTTTGGATTGAAAAGTAGCACCAATCTTAGGCAAAACTCTACCAACTTTGACACGGTCCTCGGTCGTAGTCATCGGACCCTATCTCGAGCTTCAAGTGCTGACATGATTACAAAAGTATCCGCGGACACATCTCGCGCATGTTCAACAAACATCTTTGCTTTATGCATCTTAATTCTTCCATCATATCTGTAGATTATAATGCAATTAACTGTAAAGGTGCAAGTGAGCTGGACAAGAATGACGAAAATAATCCCTAGCTGTGTTTGGAGATTTGTGTTTGTCCTTTTTCCCTCTGGAGATTTGTGTTTGTCCTTTTTTCCTCTTGTTGCCCTTCTCCAGGGATTATTTTCGACAGGTCTGCAGACTGCCTCTTGTCTGATGTAGTAACGCTCGTGTGCAATTAAGTGGCGTTTCCTGTCCAAGCTTGCCCTTTTTGACCACCAGCTTCGCTGGCTAGCACCTAACAAAGTCGCCTTCTGTTCGATATCCTGTAGCAACAGGTGATTTCTGCTGTTTGGCGCCGCTTCGAAGCGAATGGATGTCTAGGGAGTAAGACTAATCGAGTAATGCAGCCAAACTAGTCTGTCACTATTTGCAAGATTAAACAATCTGTCGATGAGAGTCAATTAACTTGTTTAATAACTTCGTTAATGTACAGTTATATCCAGGGACTTCTCGTACAGGCCATATATGATCGAACACCCGATAAGAAATTTTAGCCGGTGGCGTTTTTTGTGACCTCAATTGTACTGAGGGACCTTCAGTCAGTGGCCACGCTATAACCTTTATTTGATAAAATACGTAAAGAAATTTCGTTTTTTTAGGGGAACCCAGCAATTTTTTTTCGGAAGGTAGAATCCGTTTGATTGCAGACGTTGATATTTACCATCATGTTGCTTAAAATCCCGATGCAGCAGGGTGAATTCCTTGTAATTCATTCATTAAAAATATAGCACACGAACTGATTCTTATGCCTATAGTCCTTTCTGCTTAATCTGCGAGGAAAAGGTGATACACAGAGAAAAAGGAAAGCTAGACTGAGGAGAGAGAACCCCTCTCGCATATTAAATAAAGTGCGTCTACTATTTACAGGGCAGTCTGGGGTGTGATATCGCCACCCCGGAGATTGTTTTCTCAGCAGTTCAACACGGCTCTTTGTTGCAAGACGCCAAGTTCGTTTAGCCGATCGTGTTCAGGAACGTTGACTCTGCACACAGCTTATCGCAACAACGAGCGTGTCTGGAGGCGGTGTTGACAAATTAGGAATTGCCGATTCGCGGCTACCTCCAAGTCATTAGGCTCCTGTGATCGTGATACGCGATTATGGGTACCGGTTTGCGCCGGATAAAAATAGACCTCGAATCTAATAAGACGGACCTGCAAGCGCTCACGAACAGGCATCAAAATAACCCCGTCACGCACATGAGTATTTTTTTTTTCTTCTCCGGGCGGCTATTTCGGAACGGCGGTCAAACTGTCTCGATTCGTTCATTCAGAACGTAATTTGACTTGTTCTCGCTCGCTCGCGTGTTTGTCCCCTGTATGCTGACACCGGCTAATAACTTCCCACTATCCAAGCTCGCGTCTCACCTCTCCTTGTTTGCACGACCGCGAGTTAACGAGCCGGGAAAACACGCTGTTTGCCCTCGCAACGTGGCGAAACACGCTCCAATCTCGGGGGAAAAAAAAGCGGGCAGACACTTGTTGACCGTACACACACGCCGTGTCTCTAACACAAAAAAAAAAAAAAAAACCGGCAAAGCTCCGCTTTGCGAGCTTTTCAAGCGCGCTTGTATATATTGATTGGTCGGTGAGAAAATGACGACGCGATTAGTTTTATCCACGCACCCGTGCCTAGAAACTAAACGCCAGGTGCTTTGGAGCGGTAGAGCACTACCGGGCACAGGTAGCGCTGTACCCTTCGGCGTGCGCTAGCTGAGAGCACCTTGTGCGCGCTGCATGCTGTGCCACTGCGCGAGTGTTTTTTTAGCTTTGTAGCTTGCCTGGCGAGAGTTGGAAGCTTCAGGACAGAGGGGGGACTCCGCTTCTTCTGGGCGGTGTTCATTAAAAGGCCATTAGCGCGGGATGTCGTCTTGCCTCTTCCTCTCCCGCTCCACTTTCTCCCCCCCCCCCTTTTTCTTTTTTTTTTTTGTTGATGGCGTGGCTAGATTTTTCGGAGAGGCAACGCCGATGCCAGGCGGCTTTGTCAGACACTCTAAAGAATAGCAGTAGGGCAACGGAGGGCTCTATTCTGGGAGAGGATTATGAGCCTTGTGTGGCTGTTTTTGAGGGGGGTTACTTCAGGCTCGGAGATACGCCCGAGAAATCGGGTCGAGTGGGATGCTTAATTGCGTTCGTCGTCGGATACGGTCCATATTTTGCATCCGGCCAAAAATGCCCGCATAGGAGAAAAATGTGTAGTCGTTTGTCACCTGTGAACAGATGCGCCCTGCCGTTCTCCATCAGTAAAGACACCCTTGATTTAACTTTATTTCCCTTTGCCTTGTTTTTTTTTTTTTCGAGAGTCTTACCGGGTTATGGCGATTTTTTTTTTAATCTTCTCGCGAAACAAATAATCTCGAGCTGGTGTTGATAAAGTCCTTAGGCGACAGTCAGACTGCTAATTTATGATAAAAAAGACTCGGTGTTCGCTGCAAACAGAACAGAATTATCTGTGGTGAGGCCTCGAGCGTATTTGAAGCATATCTTGCTTCGTACATCTGTATGCTTCGAATATGTGTGCAGGCAGTTTTTTGTATGACGAATGTGCCCGGTCATACACAAGGTAGAAACGCGCCTCAACCACCGTCTGCACACGGCCTTTCGTATGATTCATTCATTCACTCTATATTCATTTGTTTATTTTCTGTGCTCATGAACAGCTTGACGCCTTGATAATGAAGCACAACAAAATGTTCACAGATTAGTTACAAAAGTCTTAAAAGCTACGAAATTTAGTTTAAAAACGTCAGTATCTGCTCCACTGAGGGTATTGTTAAAGGGCTGATTACAGGCCATGGGACTATGGATGATGTGATTAGCATGGAAAGTCGGAGAAACCCGCAAAACTCGACTCGGAACTTGAATATTAATAGCAGATGTGAGATCCGGGCAATCAATTAATTCATGAGTACATTTATGCAGGAAAACAAGATGGGGCTTCCGCCGTCTAGAACTCAAAGTAGGGCCTTTGTATCTTTCCAACAGTCTCGCATAATAATGATAATCAACGGCACGATCAATGTAACGACCCTAAACAATTCGAAAAAAAAACGCTTTTGAACATTTTCAATCATCTCTTGGCTTGTAGAACTATTAAAATTCCAGACTACAAAGAAAAACTCCAACTTCGTCCGGATTAACGAGAAATATCACCGTAGAATACAGGTTTATGTGGAAAACTCACGCGTGATTCGAGAAATTACTCCAGCTTACGCAAAGATCTATTTATAAGGTTCTTAACATGTACAGTAAAGTATAACGAAGAGTATATGTATACACCAAAGATCGTGCGTGCACTCAACTCTTCGGAGCGGGTCGTTGCCGATCTGGTAACAGAAACTTTATTTTTTCTACCTTTCTAGACAAAGACACACAAACGGTTTTAGAAAGATTGAGCGTTAGCATTTTATGACGACACCGATTGCACACACGCCTAACGTCCTCCATAAGTTTTTCACAGTCCTCCAAGGATATGATCTGCCTAAGCAACTTGACATCATCTGCATATTGCAGGATGACCGAATTGCGAACAATTGAGCTCAAATCATTGATAGAAAACATTAAAAAAGATTGGCCCAAGTGTGGAGCCTTCCGGCATACCCGAAGAAGAAACGTAAGGCCGGGAGTGATGTCTAAGAACACGAACAAAAGTGTGTCTATTAGACAAATAATCTAAAAACAGGGGCCAAACAGGGGGCTTACGCCGTAGGATTCTAGTTTGTGTGTAAGGAGCGAACGGTCTACCAGATCAAGCCTTAGAAAGGTAAAAAAATATACAACGGCTACCTGTCAGCTTTGACACACGGTAGGCAAAACAAAATTAAAAAAGACACCAGATCTGTCTCAACAGACATTCCACGGATAAAGCCACGTTGTGAGGGACCTACGTTATGCCTAAAGCAGTTTTAAATGGGCTCAAATAAAACAATTTCACAGATCTTAGCGAAGGTAGATAGCATCGAGACAGGCGTCTAATATTTTACATCATCCGTTCTGCCATTCTTATGTGCTGGTACAGTAATAGAGTTCTTCCACGGGGAAGGAAATGTAAGGCTCTGCAACGACAAGTTAAAAATATAAAGTACAGCACAAAAGTAGAGGAACATCCTTTAACGATGAAGCTTGGAATACCGTCAAATACAACTGATAACTTTGGCTCCAGTTTCTTGATAGCAAGTTCAATAGCAATAATTTGAAAGAAATAAAATTTACAGGCGATTACTAGCATTATCACTGACGCCATGCTCAGGCAGTCCAGTTTGGCCGTAAGAATAAACCGTAGAAAAGTAACTCGCGAATGCATTTGATACATCTTCGGGCTCAAACAACATATTACCAGACACGTCAGCTATGCTTATTGATGACGAATTCGTAGTTGTGCAATCATTTACATATCGCCAGGAAATTATTGGGTCACTATTTGAGCTAAGCTCCACTGACTCGCGGTGTAATTGCTTATCGCGCTTCAACAATCTCTTAGCTAGCGCACGCCGCTCAGAAACCTTTAGGTACCAAAAAGCGGAATGTACGGCCTTATATTTCCTATGACAATGCAATTTTTTTTCTTAGAGATCTAAGCTCTTTGGAGTACAAGCGCGGATAACGGAAACTATTTACATTTCGCGGAGCAATGATCTGTTGGCATTGCGCCTGTACTGTAGAGTATGAGGGAACAACGTGTGCCGTGCATTGCAAAGATTAATTTTTTTCTCTGCCAAATTAAATCATTGTCCGCAGGTATAGTCTGGTATGACATAACGACGAAGGTAGGAACTCCCTATCCAACACGTGCTTGTCGCCTTCCGTCGTGCTTTGACTGCGCGAGCGCCGAAGTGATGAGTATACACTGCCGGGGTATACACTGACGACGACGTCACTCGCAGTCCTCGACTTCTAGGTGTTTTTAGCTCGAGTCAACGTTACTAGAGTACCTCAGTTGTGGAACTCCCACGGAAGGGGGTACACCCCCCCCTACCCCCCCCCCCCCCCCTCCCTCACTCACCTCAGCCCACCTCCCGTCGTTAGAAGCGCCATCTAGATTTTTGTTTCATAACTATGTGTTCCATAGAGTTACCATGGAGTACGATGGAACGACATCTAGACGCTGTGCTTCAAAACGTACATATTCAATACAATACACTGCAGTTAGGCGAGTCGTTGTGAGTGAGGGGGGTACTGCTCGTGCAAGCAGCGTCTATGAACAGTCCCGTAACTGAGCTATTCTAATAGCGGTGGCTGGAGCCAATCGTTTGAGACGCGATCTTCAGGCGAACCTCCGCTCGAATGAGCGGAGGTTCGCGAAGGTTTCGCAGGGCGTTTTTGCGATGACATGTGCCCCTAAAAGTAACATCACGGGTCCACCGCTTCAGTCAGGGACGGCGTCAGAAGCGCATGGCGTGGCGTATAATGTGCACACGTTGCTTCGTGATTTTCTCTCAGACCTAATTCTTGAAAGTTCACGCCACCGTTTGACTGGATTCCGACCGATAAGAGAATGCTCGGGAGTCCAGCGTTTTTCTACGCTGTCACTGATTATAGATCCGTATTTATGCGAAGAAAAATCTTACTGGTGGCTAAGTACGAACTTTTTTTTTTTAAATCTCCCAGTCCAAAAGCAACAACTCAACTACAAATATCTCAAAAAAAAAAAGAAAAAAAAAAACGCAGACGAAGGACAAAGAAGGGGACAAATACAAATATTTTTCGCCCGTCGTCCCCGGTTTTTCAAATATTTGTAACATCAACTAGCTCGCTTGTTCACTTATTTTTTCTTCCGCTGAACTATCATCATCATTTTTATAATTGTAAGTTCATTTATATCCCGTGACACTTCTTTTCCGGGGACAGCACATCTGTGAAAACAACTCCTTGATAAAATTGTCCCTTTCATGGCTTTCTGAATGAAGATTGGCATATCCTTTGTATTCGCGCGTTTTTTTCTCTCTCTTCCTCCACTGTAAATGGTATTCCTCAATAATATGGATTTTCCCATTTTATATTTTTCAAGTTTATTTCAACTCTTTTTGTTATCTTGGTAAGCCATTAACGGACTGTAGCTTTTATAGCCGACGTTCCTTTTTAATTTTTTTTCTATAGCGTTCATTTTTATTCGCGCATAGTGCATTTCGCTGTTTTATAATATATAATATGTGGGAGGGTGCTTCCTTTGAGGTTACTCTTAATCCTTTAGGGTTATAGCCTATAAATTCCCAAAGCACGCACATTACCTGTTGTATCCCAATTGACAGCACATTGATTTGCTGGTTGTTCATTTACTTGTACTGCGTTTTTTTTTTTTTTTTTTATGAGGTTGAAACACTATACTCTGTGTCTATTAGCTGTGATGCATTCACAACGCTTCTTTGTTTCGTTTTTTAGATGTTCTTTTTTTTTTTTTTAATGAAATGTCAAAAGATGACAAAACTATGTTTAGGGATGCACCGCCAATCTGAACAAACAATGGCCTTTCGTACGTGACATTTACCGATTTAATGAACAGAAGCTACTTCCAGAGTTAAGTTCTGCAAGTATATTGGTTTCCATTTATGATACGGTTGAAGTACAGTCAGGGGCGATATGAGCTGGGTCAGTTTAGCGCTAGCGTACAGGGGTAAATGCGCTAGCGCTAGGGTACAGGGCAATGTACGCTAGCGCAGTTTAGCGCTAGCGTACAGGGCAATGCCTCCGGCAGGCTTATTCTATGAAACCGAGTTCCACATTACGACAATAGACAATGTGACAGTTCATTACAAACTTCTAACTGCTTAGTTTGTACGTGAATATATGAAAATCAAAAATTAATATTTTGGGTAAGGTAGCAGTTTCATTCATATTACACGCGGTAAACCCTTTTATTTTATAGTGAAAACATACAGATTTATGCGAACGATTTGTAAGTTTATATAACAATTAGATTATGTTTACTGTACATGATCACGACTACAACGCCTTTAAAGCATGTTTATTACTTTTTTAACACGCTAACTTTATATGGCACGTGCAGCCTATGTGATCGGAAAGAAATTTTAAGTGGCTACTTTAAAATAAGAAAGTTATCTATCGTTAGGTATAATAAGAAAAGGCGAAAGTAATATCGATGGGCTTTTATTTCCACCGTACAAAATATGCTTCCCCAATCAGGCCGACAAAACCTCAAAATCCGTGAATAGCAGTGGCAAATCAGCAAACCACGTTTCGCCCAAAACCCAAAGGCACTATTTATTCCGCCTTTCATTTTTTTTGTGGTTGTATTAATGCCTCAGCAAACACGATGGTGTTTGCTCAGTTTCGCAAACAAAGACGACCGGCTTTCCTGGGCTGTTGCCGTTTCTTCACCTTCTTTTTTTTTATAATTTCTAGGAAACTTGAAGCCTTTCTTTTCAATTTCCCGAATAGCGTCGCCCCACAGGTTCGTCGTCCTAGCCGCGCTAATTGGAACAAGGCCTGGCGAAGGCGTCGGACCGCTGGGTCCGCTGGAGCTGCAAAGACCCCTTTCAGGACCGAGGCTGGCGAAGACGGCTTTGAGTTTCTTTGAAAGTGAGCGCACCAGCTTCGCGAAAGTTTATAGATTCCTAGGTTCAACGTTTGGTGTGCAGACGTCGCTTTTTTTTTTTCTTTGCTTTAATTCCTTTTTTTTTTTTTTATTCGCTATTTTCCTGCCGCGTCGATGTGGTTGGCCCTTGGCAATTGACCCTCAGCGCACAAAGTAGTTTTTAGGTGCGTTTTGTCTGCTTTTAACGATAAAACGCGATGAAGGCAGACATCCTCTTCTGTGAAAGATGGTTGGGAAAGAACATCAAGCTTGTAGCTATTACGTTTTTGCATTCGATCGTAACAAACTTCTACTTTTTTTTTTGCATTTATTATAAAACCTGTCATTGATACTGATGTTAAGTGACCAAAATTGCGATTTCGAAGACACATCCTGGTCACAGTCATATCCTACTACCAATAATGCGTCTGACGAATCTTCTCTGGAGTTAGCCAAGGCACAACAATGAAGTCGTAATTTTAAAGCATTTTTTAAACGATTACTTACGCAGGGAAACCGCGTTCTAAAGTCACGGGCTTGCAATTACGTTTCTCTTGTGTCAGTGCTAAACAGAACTTTAGCGATAAATTATGGCAAGTCGGTTATGGCAACTCTGAAACTAAGAAGAAAAAAAAAAGTAATGTTTAAGATGTAGTTGGTTTTACTGCTCCAGCAATGTTTCTGTCTAGAAGTTGCGTAGCTCACAATGTCGAAACCGCAATAAATAACACATCGAAAACGCGCATTTATGAACATAAAAAAAAAAACTTAGACACTGTTTTTTTTTTGTTTTTTTTTTTTTTATTCTGGCACATGCACACTTTAGGCTTATACGAGGAAACGTGAAATCATAAAACAAGTGGCGAAGGGAAATGCACCACATTTGACATTTCTTTCTCTCACTCGCTCTCTATCTTCCTAAAGGTCGTGCGACCCGTAAGGCCCTAACGGTTTTTGATGGATGCGTTCACCATGTTTGTCCCCAGCGACGACCATAAACTTCGCGATACTTACCTTTCTTTTTTTTTTTCGTTTTTTGAAGGCGTGGGTGCGTAAGGTTGTTATCGACATTCTGGAAGGCAAAAAGCTCTTCGCGGAAGCTGCTTTAAAATGCGTAAGAGGTGCTTTTCGCCGCAGTGTTGGCTTTTATTCACTGTCTAAGGAAGAAAATAGAAACAGCATTGTGAGCTTAAACTACGGAAGCGGCATATGAACAAATATTGTTTGCGGGACAGAAAAGACGCCAAACAAAAAGCTTTAAAGGGGTGATTCAACAATTTTTTTTAACTTTCAATAGATACAACTCAGAATTATTTCTTGACATTTATGACCTATAAACATTTTTTTTTCCTGTATGCAGTGGCAGTTGCAGAAAAAATATCAGAGAAAAAAGAACAACATTTACCCATTTAACTCGCAGCTAGAAAAAAGTGGACGTGTGATCTGGAGCCGATTATAAACCGCCAATGTTCTTTTTTTTTAAAACAGTCGCGCGTTCGGGTCGGCAGAGCACAGGGCGAGCGCTGAGTTCCGTGCATTGTTAAGGTCCGGCCATTCCCATCATACCAGCGATTGGGCACAAGTCACTACCCGAAGGCATGTCGATGCACTGATTGTCACGAGCCAAAATCGAATGCCAACGCAGTCTTCGAGTTCACTGTACGAGAGGCATTTCATATCGTCACAGCGGAGACCGTAAAGTTTGATGACGCGCTCCTGGGGATCGCATTGTTGGCATTGTACCCACAGCTCCGTCATCATGCTTTGCGAAGGAGAGACTGAAAGGAAAGGCCAGCGTTAATTCTTGTAATTTCACCGCGACAAAGACTGGTCATGGTCAGCGGCGTTGCGTTCGGGTATTCTTGGGTCCCATTGGTGCCTCTGTGAAGCCGGTGTGAAGTGAGAAACGTTCCTATCCAATATCGTCGCACAGCCCCTTTAAAAGGAAACGCCCACCTTCTGTCAATATCAACATAAACAAGACAATGAGCAAAAGCATTTTACGGGTAAATGTTTAATCAACAACATTCTCCCTCATACAAAAATCAGGAGTTACGTTAAACTTTTCAGTTTGTTCGGTTCTCATCCAAGACGCCTTACTTATTTTTTATTTATTTAGATAACTCTCAGGAGCATAAGGTGTTACAAAGGAAAGTGGTCGTTTGTTATAAAAATTATTAAGTGCTTTGCGATATCCGTTAGCTTCTTCGGGAAATTCCACAAGTATTGCTCTTCTTTTCTTTTTTTCCCGTTCAAGTTAAGCGATGCTGCTTTCTATCGATGACGTTCAAAACGGTAGACACACCGTTCTCTCTTAACCTAAGATTCCGAAATAAAATCATGCTCTTATATAGAAGAACGGAAACCGTTCATTGAAAGAGATATACGAAGCGAAAAAGAAACTACCGATTTTAGAACTGTTCTCTGGAATATTTAATGACACGGTTTGAGGCCAGCAATTGAGCAATACGTCTCGGGAAAGCGTTATTCGTAACTAATTTGCTTAAACAATTTCATCAGTTCATCGTTCACGAGTCCGTCGGTTTCGTTGAGCAGACGCGAAGCGACGACGACGCTAATGCGAGGCGAGCAATAACTGACGTTTTCCGGGGATCGCTGATGACGCGACAGCCTTCGTCCCTGTTCCTCGCTTTCCTGCCGCGCTTCCGGCGGCGTCGGAGGAGAATCCCCTCCTGCCGGGTTGGCAAAGCTCGGCCGATAGTTCTTGGGACTCGATTTGCATAATGAGGCCTTCATTAGCATCGCATTGAGGGGAGCACTAAAAGCAAGAGAGCTGCGCGCTGCAAGTTCCGGAGTACACAGTCGGCTCCTCGCCGAACCCCCGGGATGAATGGAGCGGGGAATCAACGGCCCCCCTTCCAGGAATGGCAACTCTGATGGGATCCGGTATTTGCGATCTGGGTTTCGGTGTCGCCTGGCGTATTCGAGCGATTAGAGAACAAACTCCGCACGAGCGAAACCGGCTGAAACTGTGTAGACCTCGTCTTCTTTTTCCTTTTTCTTTTTTTTCCCTCCGAAGGAATCGAGGTTTTTATTTGTTCTCACAAAAGACGCGATGTTTGCCGCGGACATGATGGCAGAAATAATTGCAGACACGCCGCCAGCATTTTCGAATTACGTTTTATATTTTTTTTTGTTGTTTCTACGTATGCACGCTTCAAGCATGGCTGGAGACGGTTGCTGTATGCCCAGTGTGACCGTCATACAGGGAACAAACAGACACTGTCTGCATACTAAATTATAAAGGGGATAAATATATAGTAAGGGTGCAGGCGAGCTGGTGAATATGAACCACGTTGAATTAACCCGAGACTGGGGAATAAGAGAAACGTCAAAAAGGGGTAGAAGGAACTTCGAATAGATAAGGACGACGTGTCAAACTCGTCTAACTCGTTTATTTAGTTCACCGCTCGGGTTTTCACAATGCCTTCTGTATGACGCATTAGAAGTGGGACTGCGACTCAGTGGGAGAGCGGATATTTATCCTAATAGTGTACATTCGTTTATACATTGTTTATTATTTTATATTGTTCACGTGTCTAGCTTCGCAAAAAAGAACGTCCTTTATATACGTATTTAAGATGTGATTTGTTCAGAAAATGTAAAACGCGTATTTTGTTTTTTTTTTGTTGTTGTTCCCTTTTGTGCCTGCTTGGTGTGCTATTTAAGGTTTTGGCATTTAAGGTGCTCTCCTTATTGAATGCAATCTAAGTGTGATTAGTTTAGTTCGGCACTTTAATGTACACTGTAGGGTGTTTTTGTTGGTGCTTGTTGTTTTGTGCTGTTGTGTAATCTGCAGTGAACGGTCGAAGTTTAATCTCGAATGCAAAAGAGTAGTCGGCTCCAATAACTCTACGCTCTCTGTCCCATTTATATAAATCTTTTGCTACTTTATTAGATAAAAAGGGTAATGTTTTTTATATATTTCTTCGAAATACTTTGTTATATAGTACACATTTTTAACAGTCGTGTCGTAACTAGCAGTACAAGCCGTTTAGGCAGATGACTGGATGAGATTAATGGGGCGAAAGTCGCAGACTACCGGGTGCAGTTGAAACAACAAGTTGACACATTTAGCCGCGTTGGCTTCGTTTGTCTTTCTGACTTCCATTTTATTTTATTTTATTTTTTACTTATCTTTTTATTACCAACTTGGTTTTTCGGAATGTCTGAGGTAATCTAATAAAGCCAGCGAATGAGGTTTTTCCAAGTCGACCGTAACTCGAAAAACACCGCAGCTTTTTTTGGTTTTGGTTTTCTTTCTTTTTTTTTTTATAAAACGAATTGCGCGCGAAACAAGTTCTTTCTAGTGAGAACGACGCAACAACGCGGGTCAATATACTGTTGCTCGAGGCACAAAATGAAAACTCTCTGAAGGAACGAAAGACCTAAACTCAATGCAGCGACCCATCGTCTGGTGGGGCAATTTTGACCGGAGAATTTTCGCTTCTTCTGTAAGTGATTGTGAAAAAGCGACGTTGTCGCTTTCGAAAGCGCCGGGCTGTGAATTCCACGATTGCCGTGTCAACTGCGCGAGGTCAGTCGTTTTGGGCCAATTCGCTTACTTAACGTTAAGCCGAACTCGAAGGAGAGAGACACGGATCGTTACTCCCGATGCCGGAAACAAGTCTGATTTGTGTTTCTGATACAGTGGCTGACAAAATGAGAATGGCAGGGCATGTCTTTCGAACACCGGGCCTTCAGCACGTGCTTCATGCCTTCCTCCGTGCTTTGACTGCGTGCGTCCGCTCGAGGTGCTTGGTACGCCTAAGCGTTCTCGAAGGTATGCCGAGCCCAAGTCCGTCTGCTTTTTACACAGGGGTTGTGATGATGTCAGAACGCCCAGCTCTTATTGGCTGACTAACCAAATAGTGGGCAGGCCTCAAGGAAATTAGCATAGAGACCTTCCCTTTATATTTTTAATCAAAACCAATCAGAGTTCGTCGTCGTTCTGACGTCACCGCAACTCCGGTGCTAGAATCCGGCGTCTAGCGCACCGCGTACAAGTCTGCGCTGGAAGTGGGAGAGATAGAGCTCGCCCCTGCCTTTCTCACCTCGTCAATGACTACAAGGAAGGCAGGGAGTAGAAGACAAACAGGAGGAACTTGTGTTAAATTAAGTCGCTTGTGCAGATTCGAAACCGCAAGTTTGATCGGCCTAGAGGAGTGCACCCTTGTTACACTGGTATTTCCCCTCGAATTTAGAGAAAACGCACCAGTGAAGGCTGGAAGGCTGGAACACACATTTGATGAAACGAGCGACTGAAACTTTGACGGAAATCCAAACATGCAATCAGTTTCCACGTTGTTGCGAGAAAAAAAAAATTAAGCCAGAGGCGAAAATGTACCGCGCAGAAATCACAATAATGGTTTTATTAACATTATATCTGCGCCTTGCAAATATGATGTAAAGTGTTTAAATATTTGAAAAACACCTTGAACTTTGTTTTGTTAAACTTCAGTTTTTATTCAATTTTCAGCTAGTTTTATCGGATATATGATCATGAATTAACAAAGATATTATTTTCAATGCTATATTTTTTTTTTAAATAAAAACTACGATCTACTATCACGTACACTGATGACGAGAAACACCTTTTCAATTGTCACATGGTTGCTAAAATGTACCTTCTTTATAAATTATCGAGTCTAAATTTGTAACTATTAATTATAGCGCTATTAGCCCAGAGAGAAAACACAAGCTTCACTGCAATCGCCGTCCCCTTATTGGCTGAGGTGTACCGTGACGTCAGGGGGAGGACTCCGCTTCGGATCTCGCATCCGGCTCGTTTCCCTGCCCCGGTTTCCTGGTTGGGCCGTTATGTGCCGCAAGCACTTTGAGCAGCGGGATCTCGTTTACCCGGTGTACAAGACGCTGGGTTAGGCCAATACCGACGTGCTTCTGACCCTTTTAGAAGCGTGCTTGTCACTTTTACCTTTATAATTGGGTTAAAAGTCCCGAAAGCTATCGGAGGAGGCAATTCCGTCGATGAACATTCCTGTCGGTTCACACGATGCAAGGCAATCGTGCGAGGGGTCGCTGAAGCGGCGGCGTAAGTGCTTCAGACGCTGGAATTCTGTTCCTTGCAAGTTCATTATTGAGGAGAATATTACATCCCGCTTTGCAGGCATCTGAAATGGCATTTATATCAAAGGCGTTTGCGCGGTCAGCAAATTAGGGCTCGACGCCGACTCTGCACGTGCCACCCTGCGGGCGCTGTTTTCCAGATGCTTTAAAGGCCCTGGGTTCGAAGGCGTTTGAACTGCTGGGAAAGAGGGTTAGTTTACCTAAATGTAGCTTCGTCGTGATTTTATGGTATAGTTCGTACTCGTATTGCAGGCATGTTTCTTTTATTTTTTAGAAGCTGCACAATAACTGGAAATTAGTTTTGTTAGTAGCAGGAAAAACGGCTGAACGGCCCTCAATTGCCTGTATGAGATGTATTGAAGTGCCCAAAATATGTGCAGCAATAGTACCATAATTTGAAATGTTTATACTTTTTTCTGACATTTCTTTATTTCAGCCGTGGGTATTCGAAAAATACCCCGTTTATTTTATATTGTTACTTCCAATTAAAATAGTCACTGCTGCACGTCTCCAAAAACTTTCTCAGCCTCATAACTATCTACTGCTGGATTCTCCGACAGTAGAGGAAAACAGGAGGAACAGCAAGCATTCGAACGGCTGTCCAGTGGTAGATGCTGCACTAGTAGTAGAAAATGTGCAACCTGTGAAGGGCGACAGTTTGCGCGAGAAGAGCTTCTGATATTTTAGCTTCAGGACTATTTGATTTGGCTAAAATTTCAATTTTAGAGCCTAAGGGACAAATAACGGGCGAGACACCTTCACTTACGTTTGCTGTACATCACGTGAGGGTTGATATAAACAAGTCCACATATACCAGCAGTAGAGTCTATTGAAATACTATCCGAATCCAAAAAAGGTCAAATGCGAGCAATGTATATAAATAAATAATTTTGGTTTTTTTTTACTTCGCCCCTGTACTTGGACTGCCTCACTTGTGATTCTGACTCGGTTGCACAGACTATATTTAATATGTTGCTCGAGGAGCATGCAGCTTTTTTGCTTCCAAGCTTTTGTTTAAAAATAGAAATACAAAAAAAGGAACTAGTATACATAACCTGCCAATTCATCCAGACCATCAGCAGCATTGACTGTGTGTGATGTAAATATATCGTCATGCTCCTGCAATTGTGTCCATATTCAGGGTGGAGAAAGCATAAAAGAAAATTATGTGTCACGTCTGTGTCGTGTTCTAAACAGCTTAGCTGGTCATCCACCTTCACAGGGTGTAATGGCTGATGATTTTTTTTTCATATGAATACTTTCAGTTTAGTAGCATGCTTTTGTATGCGATTGGTTGAGTAATGGCTTGTAGATGTATACTTTTTATTGAACTTACAAGAGGTGAGCAAGACTACATCAACTTTTACATTTTTACACAAATTTTGCAAAGGCAAAAGATACGAGGACGAGCTCTGCTTTCTAAAACCACCGTACAGAACTTAAATTAGCTCTCCTCTACAACCACTGTAAAGTTCTCTCTTCATTTAGTTCGTTGATAGCTAATGAAGCAACATTTTGTTGTTTGAATTGCACCCGGGAAACGTAGGCACCTCATATCATTACCTATCAATACATTTGAGGTGCTCAACAAGTGAGCAACTGAGCTATTCAGAATTAATATAGTGAACGAAAGTTAAGTATTTTGACTTTATTATTCGGCACGTTCTATATCAAATGGCCACATTCAGTAACCACGTAAAATGGAACACAACATCTTCAAAGTGATGGGTTAATTGGTTAGGGTTTTAAACTAAAACGCTGCGCATTTAGAACCAAATAGAAAGCTTACACATCTGTCCCCGCCCTTTATTTTAGCATGACTTGGCGAGCGATCATCTTCGCTGAACAAAAAAAAAAACAAAAAAAAAAAACAACAAAGAAAACATTTTGTGCTCTCAGCGACATATATGGAGCTTTATAGCACAGCATCCCATTTCCGCTCGATACATTCTCGTGTAGGGAAATAGGCAAAAACTAAAACCTTAAGTAAACAAAAAAAAAAGTAAAAAAATCTTTCGATAAAGCTTTAAGTCCTGTCATGAACATGGCTTTAAAGTTTGGAAGGAAACGTCAATCCGGCGCAACCGTGCCTCGACGCAAAAAAGGACAGGGACTGATTAATATAAAGTCAAAGCGAGAAAAAAAAAAAATTCCTGAAACACGCGAACAAACCCGAGGGAAAGAAAATTACTCTTAAACCGTCGTTGTTTGTCAGAAGTCTATTTTTAGATTGTCGTTCTCATTGTTGTTTGCAAGTTTGCCTGGTCGCTCAGAGACCAGCTTCTATCGATCCAAAAACCGAGGCCCCAATTTTTCGGTGACAATTGTCAACTGCCTCCTTTTGAGAACGTTCGGTCTCCTAAAGAAAAATGAAATGGGAAGTTCTCGCGAACTTGCTCGGGGCCGACTCTTCCTTCTCGCTTTTTAAATCAATGCAATTTCGTTTTTGGATTGACAATTCTCACAGGTCGCCGCTCTGCGGGACTAGAATCCGACTTTTGAACTGATAAGTTACAAAGTCATGTCTGCGAAGGCGCCGATGTTTTTGGGCAGCTAACATGACAAAAAAAAAAAGTATACGTAAAGATATGTACCATTCGAATGTCAGTTTTTTCCTTCCCGAGCATCTAAGATGAAAGAAGCTTGCGGCTCCTGCGTGGTTGCCTTTCCCGTTCAAGAGGTAATACAAAGGTAGAGCACGCTTTACAGGGGAAGCATCGTGGATGCTTTGGTTTGGTCGGTCCTGTCCCCAAGTTCTTCGAAGCCTTTTGCTAGAGAGGAGTTCGCTGAATTTTGTGAATTTTACGCTTTCGTGCGTCAAAGAAAGTTAGTTGCACAATTAATAAAACCATCAACTTAAAAAAAAAATCAGTAAGACTTTTTATTTTTTTAAGATCTGAGCAATACTTGAATATGAAATTCTGGAGGGCCGAATGTCGCGCGCTCGGGTTACGTTTGTCTTGAAGCGTCGGTTAAGTTTATCTAGTAGTGTAGGCAATAATGTTATATTTCTCTCCATAGATATCTCTGAACCATTCAAAGCCTTATAAAAAAAATCTGAAAACTTTTTTTTTTTTCATTTTAAAAGCGTTAACGGACGAGGTAACAAGGACAGACTAGCCTGAACAGTGGTGCGGTTACGACCGCACATACCTTACCAAGTTAAAAATATTGAAGTATAAAAAATATTAAAAAAATCATAAGCTTTACGTGGGCTCTATTGTTACCATGCAAAACATCTTGCAATCTTTGAATAGAAATTAAATACTATAGTAAACACACTGCTGTCCAAAAAGGAAGAATGACATCAACATGGGCCAGTATTTGACACCTGACTGCTTTGGTAGAACTCGCATCACTCAAGTTTAGTTTAAAATCACCGACTAGGAAGACATTTATCGGCCGGCACGTACGCTACAAAAGCTGAACTGTCCGACGTTGTTATTAGCAACCGCTCCAAGCCACACATGCCTTCATGTTAAAGAAGCGTTCGATTAATAAACGCGAAAAGGCTCAGTTCAGTTAGGTTCCAAAAATTACTACCCCTACATGGGGATGTGAAACACACTACCTAACCTCTGCAAAAGCTTGTCAGTGGTTTAAAAAAAATGCTTTTACTGCATTTATTACAGGTAATAAAATTATTTGTAATCAATTACGTATTGGAGTAATTTTGTAATAATTTTATACATTTACTAGGAAGTAATCACAAGAGTAATTTGATCAATTTTATAACTACTAAAATGACTTGTAACCGTTGCTATTTTTCCTTCCTTTCGTTATGGCACCCTTTGTTTCCACAAGTTTCTTACCTAAGAATTGTCGAACACAGTCTTCGACCGGAGGGTGGTTTACCAAGATTGGGGGATTAAGAAAATACGCAGCTTATAATTCGGTGATTCTGATTCCACGATGAACGCTACGAAGTCCTATTTTCAAACTGGCCTAAAAAAGCCTGTCGTTTTCAAAGTTTGAAGTTATCGGTAAAGTAACGGGTACTTCTTTAAAGAAACGGCCAGTTACTTTTCTTTTCATCTAATCGAGTAATTTAAATCGATACGTTTTAACTAAATGTATTAGTAGTTGTAATCGATTACCTCTTTCTACGAGTAACGTATACAAACTTTTTCAGAAACAACCGGCTGTGACTTCAACAGAACGCAATGCTTAAAGCGCTGCCGATTTGTGTCGCACCTTAATTTGATGAAAAAAAAAAGTCGCCCCTTTTCCCTTATTAGCGTGGCAAAGGCAGTGGTAACACAGAATGGGGTGTGTTAGTGGGAGGAAACCGTGTACACGTGTGGAGACTGGATAGCGCGAAGCTGCCATATCATGCATGGTAAGTTCATGAGAGGTCCGTAGATGTTTTACTCGTGGGCGCCATCTTCTGCTGTTGCAATGAAAATGCGACTTTCTCGGAGCCTGTTTAAGCTCCGACAACGGAGCGTGCGGAAAAAAAAAAAAAAATTTAAACGCGACAGTGCTGAAGAGAGCCCTGGCACCAGCTCGCGGCAAAAAAGAACCAAACACTCTGAATTACCTCTACCAATTGCGGCAAAGGAATCTGTTCTTTTGTTTTTCTTTTCTGATTTTCTGTCAATCTCTTTTCTTACTTTTTCCCTGGGAAATCTTGGAGCGCGCCCGTTTCTCGGAGCAGAGCGCCACTGTATGTCTGAAGACGTGATGTTTCACCTTTGCCGCGAGTAATAGATGCAATTGATGCGAGAAAATGAATCCAGTGATTTGACGTGCGAGATATAACACAAGACACTGATAGCGTTAGTGTTTAAATTCGGCATGCTCTTCATATGAATGTAACCGGGGCAAGCTTAGGGCTAAGAGGGTTAAAATTAGAATTCTTGGCGTATAACTGGATTATCCTAATAGAACTTATGAATTAAGCTTAGGCGAGCATGTATCGACGGGAAGGTAAAGTAGGTAATGGCAATGTCGTTCTTATATTAGTGGCGCTGGTCGTATCATGACAAATAAAAAGATGAAGCGAGGTTCGCTGTTTTTTTAATAACTTCCATGACTTTTTGACTTTCATGACCGAGATCGTAGATTATTGAGGCATATCCTAACATTGATGTAATCTTTGAGCATATCTACTGAGTACACAATAAATATCATAGCTAAACATAGAACGAGCTACGCACGTCACATAAATACAACTTGTACACAACAAAGGAAAGCGTATACCGCAGTAATGGTGTTAGCTGCTGACCTGTAAGATAACGAACTTAATCGCACCGTGTACCAAAATAAAACTGCAGCATACAGACCAAAAACGAGCATCCTTGAGCTTGCCGTGTATAATACTCGACGTGACTGCAGGACTACCAAGAGAGGCAAACCTGTGTGGTAGGCCCGCGAAAAAAAAAAATTGTTTCCGCGAGCAAGCGCGCAAGAATCACACTTCCGTTCCGCGCCTCCACGCCAAGCAAGCAAGACTAATCAACTGTTAAAAATGCGAAATATCTTCAGTGTTCAGTCGCCAACCCTGCCCGTTTGGATCTGGATAAGCGTCGTACCGGTGGGCGGTCGCGTAACACTAGTCCGTGGTGCCCGTTAAAAATGTTAGGCTAGTGGTTGTACTGCACTGGCTAAACTTCTCATCTACAGCTGAGACACCAGGGCCGGCTTGCTAGAACAAGTGTCTCAGTTGAGACTGCTCAAAGAAAGCGCTGTCAAGGCTAGCGCTCGAGCTTAAGCCGAGTCTCAGACGCTCGCGCGCCCGAGCCTTGGCAGCGCTTTCTTTGAGCAGTCTCAACTGAGACTCTGCTTCGAGCAAGCCGGCCCAGACGCCCATTGGGGTTGAGTAGCCTCCACACACACGCAACGTTTAGATTTTCAGTGAGAGTTCCGTGCTAATTCACACATTTTTATAGATGGATATGTTTCCGTTGCGGTAGAGTTAAGGTCTGGAAACGCGTGTTTTGAATGCAAAAATACTGCGGGATAGCGCACGCGCATTTTGTGAAACTGCGCAGAGCTCCAGAGATGACGTGCAATGTCCCCGACAACATTGAAAGAGGACATCTAGCTCCCTGGTCGCAGCAATCGTCCTCTTCTGCATCAAAATTACGTTTCAACTTACACCAACCTGTTGACGCACGGCCGATGTCGTTTACGGCGGTAGAAACAAACAAACAAAAAAATCAATCTTCTAAATGGCGTTTTCTCGATCTCATTCCCCCTCCCAGTCTGCGCCGCGAGTGCCATCTGGCGGTGAAGGCAGTAGTCGCGTCGAGCGTCGATCTCTACGCTAACCTCCAGATGGAGCCACTTCCTAAGGAACGGCCGCTTTTAGGGAAGGTCTAAGGGAAAGAGGGAATTACGGGAAAGGGAAGCTCACTCTTCAGTGAGATGCTTTCTTCTATGGCGTTTTGCTTGAGAACATGTATATTCTCCGTTGTTCGTTGCTCTGACGTCGTTTCGAAAGCACGTCTTGGGCAATGAGACGATGTGGAAAGGCGAAAGGCTGTTGCGAGAAAAACGAGGCCTAATGCCGGAGTCGGACAGTCCCCTTTATAAAATATTTTTAATACACCTGCTGTTTTATTAACGTTTATTGATAAATTGGGATTAGACAAACTCAGCCAAAATGCTTATAAGGTGGTCGAAGATGTACTCACGCGATTAAAAATTAGCTATAAGCCGGATGCTTTATTTTTCAAACTGAAAATTTTTCACAAAGTCGGCACAAATTAGGCAATCGTCCAGAAAAAAAAAGAGAGAGCGCAGTAGATGTGCATAGTATTAGCAAAACGCATGGCACGTTTGTGGTCGAATGTTGCCTGCAACTCAGAAAGATAGGTGACGGTTACACGCTTCAAAATGGGGTGCGTATTAAAACACAATTTTCGCCTCATTGCTGCCCTCGACAGTTAGATCTACATTTTTTTTTTAAGATCACTGCTATACTGTATTTCACCTTATGATGTACCGCAGGAACGACTACAAGCGTGAGCTCCTTGCTCTGGGGTACATTTCGGCGGCACAAGTTCCCGCGAATTAAGGGCAGCTGAAAACGTTATGAGCTCACGCTTCTAGCCTTTGCTGCGGTACAACATAATGTAATAATATAGCACGATTGCAATGTAATAATATAGCACGATTGCAATGCAATACAACATAATGCAATAATATAGCACGATCGCAATGTATTTTTTTACAAGTGGTTTTGGTTAACATGTCAATTTAAAAAATTAATTGTTGTTGTTGTTCTTGTTTTTGTCAGCTCTCTTTTTTTTTGTGCTACTCTAACGAACAGCAATAACGGTCTAATTGCACCCTTTTACATTTCAAATTCACTTTTTAAAAGTTCTAGAATTAATGAAAAGCCTAAAGAAACGTTAGTAGTTGTGTTCAGTAGGCATGCGACGTTGCTTGTGCGGGATCGGCTACGCGTCTAATCACCCGTGTTCCCCTGCAGTGATGTCGCACTCGCCCTTCAAGAACTGGCCCGACGCAAATATATGGTCGGCTTTTCAGACGAAAGGACTAGAGCTCTCGAGATGCCATGAGCACCGTATTTTGTGCGTGATCGCCAAGTGATCCGTGGCTTTACATACTGGCCTACACGGGCCATAAACGCTGTTTGTGGCCCCGGAAGCTAAGCCTGATTACTAAGCTCTCTGCTGCCCAATGAGCTTAGAAGGTAGCTGTCCGATAGCTTTTTGGGGACAATCAATCACCTGGACACGGCAAACGTTGCATGCGAGAAGCGACTGACAAATTATTTGTGCCACATTACCATGCAGGTTAAGTGATTCTGTCGTTTTGGGTCCGTTACTCCAAGACCGATGTTATCTGGAAAAGGCGGCCATCGTGTGCTCTAATGATGTTTAGCAGACAGGTAACTTCTTTGTCTGTCATGCCGGGTCGTCGCCTATTGCCCGAAAGGGGCAGTCATTGGATGTCAGGTGTTGGCAAAAAAATTAAATCGCGTTGTGCTATCCACAAAAACAAAACAAAAGTGCATTGTGGAGCGTTTAGTTTGCATAGCCGAAAGCTCAGTCTGTTCCCAAGTGTAATGCTAGCAGTTGGTAAAATTTGGACGTTTTACATGTCAACCCAACGAAAAGCCCCTGGCACACCCCAGCGTATGGCTGGCTGAGGATTGATTTAGACCACCTGGGGATCTTTTGGCGTGCAACCCAAATCTAAGTTACACGGCGCCCTTTCTGCAATAAGCTTCTGTCAGATTGCGTGCACATCGGCCGGGATTGGAACCTGCCGCCTGGGAATCCGCATTCTGGGGATTTGTCACGAAGCCACCGAGGCGGCGGCTGATGTGCTACTAGCGGTTAGGATCAAATGGTAAAATATTCAAGACATTATCGTTATCTTATTCAGAAGTTAAAGTGGTTTTCGGACATTTTTAATAGGGAAATGACAGCCTCCCGAGCCCGCGGATATATGAAAATAAATGGCGCCTACTACGGGCAACCCGTCCTATTGTTGTATTGAAAATTGGCAAATATTCTTTATAACTTATGGATCACAGAAAGTTAAGTTCTGAAACTTTGGCGTCTGGTTCAACGCGCTGGTGATACATTGGGGCAAAGACTGGGCACTCGTCAACGCTCAGATATTCTTTTGCGGTGAAATTAACGCTGTTCCTTCTTCTCCCGAACACCCGGTAAATCGATAATACGGTATTACGCAACGTCAACGTACCATGGTCAAAAACACCATACGTTGCATTTTGACAGTTTTTATTTCTATAACATGTATGCTCACCTCAAATGCACATAAACATTAGTATAATATGTTACCGTTTGCCATAACAGTGATTATAAAGGTTTTTGTTCTTTTTTTTTGACCCGTAACAAACCATTAAAGAAGAAAAAAAAGAACCGCGAATTCTAAACTAATGCGGTCTGTGAAAATGGTTTATACGAGTAGGGCAACATATTATAAAGAGATATTCGTCATAAGTAGAATGATTTACCTAAAATATCTTAATTGACTGTGTCAATTAGTAGAAATAAACAAATTGTTTAGTTTGGGAACTTACAAAGCGCCATTCAACACCACTCAATCAGCTCATCGTAGAAAGATTGGGTGCGGGTTCCTCGTTTTTCATGGACCCAAAAATACATGAAACTTCGACGCGTCCACGTTGTTTTTCTGTTTGTTATGACCCCCGCTTTCGCAGCACAAGCCTTGCGCCTGTAGCACGATTGGGAACTCCAGCATTAGCCTCCTCTGTACTGACAAAGCCTGGCAGATCGCCACGACAAGCGGCCGCTGAAATTGAAAAGGTAGAGCGTCAGACAACGA
This sequence comes from Ixodes scapularis, assembly GCF_016920785.2. Classification (NCBI taxonomy): domain Eukaryota; kingdom Metazoa; phylum Arthropoda; class Arachnida; order Ixodida; family Ixodidae; genus Ixodes; species Ixodes scapularis. The sequence continues at coordinate 16,285,252 of NW_024609868.1, read as the reverse complement.
ATGACAGGAGAGCCACGTGACGGGCGCCCCGCTGCGGCGAGACGACAAAATTATTTCTCCCGAGCGATGAAATGTCCGTTCGTGCACCTCGCATCCTTTGCGCTACCGCTTCTTTTCTCGTCGAGTTTGAAAACCATGTCTCGGGTCCTCGCCGCTGCAAAAGCTGTGCGCTGACATCCAGGTTCCCCGAGAAATGGTTTCTGCTGCCAGATCCTCGCGCTCCAAATCTCCGATCGGGCACTCTATGGCTCCATCGTCGAACTGCCACGCTTCGTGAGTATAGAGGCTATGCTTCAGGGCGTCACAGCACTTCCCACGCAATCCAAGCCTTGCTAAAATTTACGTATTTTGGGGCTTTGTATGCCGCTGACCAAGTTTTTAATTTAAACCATACATTTATGTTGACTAAGTAAAAATGTTATTTAACAAATTTTAGTCAGTCATTCTACTTGTGACGGCTAGCCTTCTATATGATGCCTTCTTGACCGTATCTGTCAGACCTCGCTATACTCCGTTCACCATTAAGCTGTGGCTGCAGTCAATACCACCAACATGAGAGCTCGAAATCGTTCTTCCGCAGATCGAGCATTCGCGCAAGAGATCCACGTTTCAAAGCCAGGAGCGCGAGCTAGCCCGCGCTTGTATCTTGGGCTGCAGTCTCAGCTTAAGGGTGAACGGAGTATAGTCTAGTATTCACTGGACGCCATATTTGTAGGCGCTGTTTAGAGCGCATTCTCAGATCGAGCTCGCATATATAGGCTGCTAAGACCGGCATTCTTGATGGTGCCGAATGCACGTTCCAAAAGAACTGTGGAAGCTCGCCATCAGCACGCGCTCAGCATTCGCGCACATAGCTATGGCCGCCAGTGAATACTCCCAGTCTAGCATTCAGTTTGTTTGTTTGCTTTTTTACAGCAATTCTGGGCATGGCTAGGGTTCCGTGGATTTTTCGTCTGCGTGACCAAAAACTGTACGCTCGCACCGCCGCACGCGCCGCACGCACACGCTTTCGCCGTAGAAAAGATTCGAAGGAACTAACCAAAATAAAGCGTTGACGAACGCGCTTGCAAGATGCCATTCGTTTTAGGCTTATGCTTTAGAACAGTTACTGCTGCAGACGCCGGCACATGCGGCGCGTAGAATACCCCTTCCTGAATTATCCTTGCTGCTTGCCTAATTTAACAATAGGTCTATTCAGTATAGATTAGTTATCAATAAGCAGCGATCTCAAGATTAGTAGACTCTCAGGCACGGTGTAAAATACACTCTTTAGGTGAGGACACGGCGGGGCTGAACGCGCGGCGCGAAGAATCAGATAGTGTTCGGTCGACGGGCATCCGGAAGGCTGCATTATTCCGCTGCCACCGTGCCCGCGGCTGACAGTGTCGCCGGCGGCCAAACGGCGAAACTGTGTGAGAGCGAAGAAAATTATCTCGTTGCCATGACACCCCGGTACACCGTGGTCTTTGTGCACGTGCGACAACCTCGCTGGAGCTCTGCGCGTGTGGAGCATGAGGCGGCACGAGCCGTCTTTACCGTGCCCACGGGTCAACGAGTCACCTGTCGGCGCCGCTTGAAACCACAGTGAAAGAGAGTGAACAGCGAACATTATCGGGCACGTCACGAGGAGCGCGCTGTCCTCACTTGAAGAGTATTATCTTACACCGTGCCCTAAGGTAAATAAAAGTTTCTCAAAGATTTGCCGCTGTGCGATCCGCGTCGGCCATGTCTGTGCTTGCACCGCCCTCTCTTTGTCGTCGTTTCAAGCGCTTGCGTGTCTAGTTTCCTTTCCTTCCGCTCTCCCGAAGTGGTCGTCCCGTCGCGCCTGTTTATTTTCCGCCGGATGGCGGTCCCGTTGCGCGTGTCTAGTTTCCTCCGACTCCTGGAGGCGGGTCTGTGTCGCGTGCTAAACGGCTTCGCTGGTCATCCACCTTCATAGATAAAAATGGCTCATGACTTTTTTTTTTTTTTTTTATAATGACAAAAGGATTTTAAAATTATTTTCTAACTTTCATTAGATTTTTCTTTTTTTCTTCCTCAACTCAAACGCAAAAAGAGAAATCAGGTGCTCGTGAAATAGCATTCCATCGCAAATGAAAGTTTTCCCAGCCGTCTGAGGTAGGCGGGGTTAGTCGTCAGTGCTCCCTGCGTCTGGTGAAATTGCCGATGAACGTTGAGCTGCAGCGACAGCCCTTTCAGCCTTCTCGAAGACGTGTCCAACAGTTCCCTGTTGGGCAATCTGAGTAAGGTTTCTTTCATTGGCGGAAACAAAAGTAGTGTAATATTGTCGACTTTGACAGTGCTGGTTTCGTAATGCGATAACTGCAAGCATCCACCGTGATGTTTATCATTTGCGAGTGATAATATGTGCCGTCAGGTCAGGGCACTCATTGGCGACGAAGCTGAATTCAAATATTCGTCGAAGGCTTGATTTCTGACGAGCGCATACGTCCCAGTGACGCAGTGCTCCTGTCTAATGCGTCAGCTGGGCTAGGTTGACGTGTTTTGCGTACCGCGGATGTATTACAGTAAAACGGCTGGGGGCTTTCCAAGGAAAGGAGATGGGAAATGGTCCGCTTTCTTTCAACATTTTCGTTCCGAATTGTAGGTTTTTGACTTTCCACCCTCTTTATTTTGGCACGTTAAACAATAGGCGATTATTAAACTACCAACCTAAAATAATTTATTCCAGTTCGAAATTCATTTTATGTCATCATTAGGGCTAAAAATACGCCCTGAATGTAGGGCCACTAATATTCAATTCCGTCGTTTGACCTGCGATTCTTCTTCCACACAATCAAATGATAATATGCGTTCTATTACACCTCGCTTCAGGAATGAATGAACGGTTGAACACTGCGATCTACAGAGGAAACGTTTTAACTCAATAATGATACCTGCTGTAGATAATTAAGCCCGTGAATTAAAATGCTTCGACTTTGCCAGCGTAAATTTTGAGTTAATCATGATGTGTGAACCCTGAGATTGGGAAAGAAACTTAAAAATAAATTGGGAGGGATCCCAATTTATTTTCAACATCATGATTAATACGCACCTGCTCGCCTGCACCTTGATCGTTTTTTTTCTTCAAATTCAGTGTTTTTTTCGTGTGCGTGTGTCTGTGTGTTTATGTGTGTGTGTATTTTAAGAATCTATAACTGCTCCATCGTCACTGCTTGGCGCACTGCGCACGTATACAAGAAACTCGCTGTCCGGGTCATCTCCGCCAAAGTAGACAAGCTGGCATTGATCGTGGGCGGGTTGATCACGGCAGAGATGTCATTCGGTCGCAGGGGTTGTCAGCTTGTTCTAAAGGACATGTTCGTCTTTCGATTTCAGATTCATTTTGCTCACTTTCTCGATATTTTTCGCCTATTTTTTTATGGCTTGCGTCCCATAGACGGTTCGAATGACAGGAAAATTGTGGTCATTTATTTTTCACTATTTCTTTTTTCTTGCCCCGGTTCTGTCACCTCGAGAACCCCCCTCCCCCCCCCCCCCTCTTCCCTTTTTTTTCCCCTATCCAAAACCGAATGGACACCGGAAGTAGAAGTGTCCTCGAGAGAATAAATGAGGCAAAGTTCTTCGCCTCTCGCGCCTCCCTTTTTTTTTTTTTTTTGTTTCTTTCCCTGTTTTTTTCTTGTCTCATGTTATTTTGAATACCCTTATTGCAACATTTTTTCCTAACTATGTATCTCAAGTTCTTTTGGCTTGTCATACGTTGCTTTTTTTAGAGCGCAGCTCTTAGGGGCCCGTTTCCAGCCTGAGCGGCGTCGGCGTCGCCGTCGGCGTAACCGCACCGCTCCCTCTCCTCCTCCTCCCCCTCGTCCTCTCCTCCTCCTCCCCCTCTTCCTCCTCCCCCTCCTTCTCCCCCTCCTCCCCTCATTGTGTAGTATGGTCCGGGCGGGTCACGTGACCTCGGGGGGAGGGGGTCACATGACCCGTTTCCACCCTGTGCGGCGTCGGCGTCGGCGTTGGCGTCGGCGTCGCCCCTCCCCCTCCTTCTCCCCCCCGCTCCTCCTCCTCCCCCTCCTCCCCCACCCGGTAAAGGTGGTAAAGGAGAGGGAGGGGGAGCAGGAGGGGAGGAGGACTAGCAGGCATGATCACGAGGGAGGAGGAGGAATATACCCTCCACTCCTCCTCCTCAAGAGCTGCGCTCCAATTCGGCGTTACAGGAAGTTGTAAACGGCTTTCACTTTTTTTTTCTAACTTTTTAGAAGACTATGATTGAAGCCTTCACGTCACAAGTATAAGACGCAGTGTCTATCGCGCGGTAGTTGATTTTGTTCGAGCGTGCTCAAGACTCGAGATAAAGTGTGAAGCTTGTGGCAGAAAAGTGTTGAAAGTTTATTATAAAAGCGGTGAGACAATACTCAACATACGCGAATTATTCGAGCGACACATCAATCGACAATATGTTTTTACTCCGATGCATCTCAACAGGCAAGAGAATATTTCGTGAATTTTAAACGAATGTGACTGAAAACTTGGAGGTGTGTTCAAAAAGACCAAAAATTTATCCAAATAAAAGTTCAATAAAATTTTGCCTATTTAGTGCTTTAGTTCAGCACAAAAATTCTGTTCTTGGGAGGTTGCAGTCAAAGGGTAGCAGGTAAAGGTCATATGGTAGCAATTACAGCACCATGACGTCAGTATCTTCAGCGGAATTACACCTTCTACCAAGGTTCAATTGAGGCCGGAAATTGGTAGTCTTGTCGACTCAGTTTAAAAATAAAATATATCTCTATTAAAAAAAAAAATTCTCAAAGTGGAAGGTATAGCAACCCAGTGCGAAGAACCTTAATATTGTTACTCGCTGATATAGTATCGAGAGGTGCGTATTACGCTCAGCTTCACTAACCTGATGAAATTACCATTTTTCGACCACCTGAGACAGAGTGGAAGAAACACGACGACGTCGTCCTGTTTCTTCCACCCAGTCTCAGGTGGTCTAAACAATGGTAAACTTACACTAGCTCGCCTGCGCCCTAACTGTTGCTTCTGATGAAATTACTTCGGCACGCAAACCGTACGTATAACGCTAAAGCGAGGATCGTTGAAGCGATCGAAGTATACTTATCAGACTACCTAAAAATACCATACGAAAAAAAAAAAAAACATAGTTCTCTTAATACCAGGCGTTTACTACCTTAATTGCCTCTAATCACGGAGGTAAGTAGTCTAATACCTTACATACATTTAATGAGGAATCATACAGTTTTTAAATAAGCGTCGTCCTCGAAGTGATTCGGGTTCGACATTTATGGAAACTATACAGTACACAGCAACCAATAATAACCCACCCTGTACATCTACGTAGGTGTCGTTTCCCGTTCTCTCGTCATTTGCGCTGTTTTAATTTTTAAGTATAGTACCAACTCGCCCAAGCTCCAACTTTATCTACTTATGGACGTGCCTTGCACAACATCCTGTTTGTATATTCATGCCTCTAGCATTTCTATGGTGTGAAGCCGTGATGCATATGTACAGGGCACAACACGGCACAAATGAGCTTCGTTGTCTTGGCCGTCGTTTTTATAGATCTACATATATATCCGCTTTTTTTTTTTTACTGAAACACTGTCATTAATACAACCAGTCTGTGGATAGTGAATAACCGGAGCTCACTCAACCCAAAATACATTATCCGAGAAAAAAGAATATCGAACTCCGGCGCTTACTTTACGTCAGGGCTCTTGATTTGAACTGTTTAGGTCCTGCTTTTTGCATTTTAAATGAGTTCTCCAGAAAAACCCTGCACCCTAGCGGTGCATAATTCGTTCTACTTCTGCACGAAGAAACATTTTATCCAAGGGATAAATCGCAGGAACTTCCCTTAGGGCTGGAACACGTTTGCAAAAAAGACAACTGAAAATTTACACAAGAATTGGTACAAGTGAAAATCGTTTCGCAATATTTTAACTAATCTAGAATATTCTTTGCAAAAAAAATGGCATATATGGCTTTGTAAAAGTATGTTCAAAATTATTTCTGTGCTTGAAATACCCCCCGTGTGTTCCGTTCTTTAAAAGAAATGGCGTGGAACTACTTTTTCAAGGTCCTATTTTCGTGTGATTTTCAATTGATTGCTCGCACATGTGTTCCAGCTACAAAAACGCAAAACAAAAACATGCTCTACAAGTGCTATAAGCTACACTTCGTCGGTATCTCGTGAAATGTTCCAAAACGTTCTTCTTGTGGTTTAGGCCTTTTTGTTATTGTAAAGTGTCTTCATGCCTTCAATTACTCGATGTAAAGAAGGACGGATGGCTGCCTTTCTTTTTGAATCTGGCGCTGGCGCTGCGTCCCGAAACAAATAGTCCCAGAACTACGCTCATAAGTTAATGTTACCGGAGTTTTACCAAAATATGCACAACCTTCTCTTTTCATTTTCGGCCCTCTGTAAATGCTCTATTACCTCCTTCTTACGGAATCCTAGGGCTCTGAGAAAGTTTGCTCCTTCATACGATATCAGTTTGGGTCACCGAGCCCCTTACACTTTATAATAAGATGTTTTGGAGTTTCAACCCACTCCACAAGCGATGAATGTTGGTCGCAACCTATTGGTATTTGCTTATGAACGTCCTCGCCCTTACCACTTGCGTTCTAGTCTAAAAATAGTGTGCGGAGCGCGAGCTCGTCGGCTTCTTCCGCAGGGGGTTTCGGTGACCTCAGAACACCGAGCTATGATTGGCTCTGATTGAAGAATAGTGGGTAGACGTCGAGGCAGCTGGCATTGAAGTCTATACCCACTATCTTTCCAATGAAAGCCAATCAGTGCTCGGCGTTCTGACGTCACTGCAACCCCTTGTAAGAAGCAGACGAACTCGCGTTCCGCATAGAACGTGCCCTCAAACGGTAGAGTGTATACTCCGTTTGACCTTAAGTCCGACCGCAGTTTACGCTACCCTCCGATGGAACTTATCGAGCGGCGCTAAAAGTATATCACGTTGCCGCTAGTCGTCTTTTTGCGTTTTTATCACTTGCTTAACCGATCACGCACAACAAATGCGGCGTAAATTTTGCGCGTTTTTTTTTTCTTTTTTTTTGTTGCTCGTGACTGGTTTAGTTGCTGATAGGGAACGCACAGAAAGGTCGAACCCCGTGATGATATCAGGTAGATAACGTTAGTATTCCACTACAGAGAACGCTCCGAGCTCTGGGGCTCTAATCTACGGGCACTCGGTGAAAAAAGGTCGGCGAGAAATCCGGCGGCCCTGATTGGCCGACGCCGCGCTTGACCTTTGCGTCGGCCAATCATAGCCGCTAGATTTCTCACGGTCGCCGAATGGGTTCAGTGCGCAGATACCATGCTTCATCTGCGCATGCGCAATGCCGACTGCAGCGCCACCGTGGGGGCGTGACGTCAGAGAGTCGAGTTGACGTGACTATACACTTTTCGTCGCCTAAGCGCGTTTGGTATCACCGACTAAACCGATCGCGCACACTAAATGTGCCGCCTTCTTTTTTCTATATAGGTGTTATTAACTGCTCAGTAGCTTTCGTTTTGCAGGAAATCGGACGTCGGGCACGAGTCAATAGCTCAGTGAGTGGGCATTTTTTCTGTCCGGCTGCTGAGCCACGGAGAGGTCGGGGTCTCCGGAAAGCGCGCATTCATTCGAAGGAAGCGCTCTCGCTGTATGCCCCGCGCCGGAGCGGCTGCCGGTAATGGCCCCGGCGGGTGACCCGTGCGGGGCTGGCCGGGATCGAAGATGGCTTGCTATTCTCGCCGCGCCCATTTCCAGACCCGCCGAGTTCGATTGCCAGGTTCTGCCTTCGCCCTCTGATCGGTGCACGATCGCGCATTACTCCTCGAGCACAATGTGTTGCGCCGTCTACGCGCTGTTACCTGCGTTTCCGTACAGGAGAGCTGCAAAGCGACTTCGCGGCTGTCATTGGTTTTTGCCACCTTTCCGCTCATTATACCTATCCATAGAACTCGCCGCCTTTTTGGTGTACCTTGGTGTCACCCTCTTCACGTTGCCAAGATTTGATTGCTTCGAATTTTTTAAGCGAACGAATCTATGCTTCTTTTCCCACTAACTCCGTGCGCACCAGACGCTGTAATTTGAGGGAACTAATGATGTAGTGCCCAAAGTGCATCGTCACCGGCGCTCATCGCATTTGAGCGTATGATACCACCGGCTACATAAATGAGGCACAATACAGCCACCGTAATTTTAGTTTTTTTTTTTTTTTTTTTTTTTTTGCATGATGGGTTTAGTTGGCGATAAGAAACGCACAAGTACAACGAGCGTAGTGCCGATGCGCTTTATGAGCTCGATTGCCTTCACCGTATCACTGCGCAGGCTGCTCTCAGACATAGTGCGAAACGGAGCGTAGTGAGTCGTGACGCATTGGTGTGGAAGGACGCACCGGGGTGCTACAGCTAAAGTACAACTAACGACAACCATCACGCGTGGCGAAGCACATTTAGTGGGCACAAAAGTGGTCTCTTTTAGATCAGTGAGGGGCCGTGCGACGCCATTCAACTCCCAAGTCCTGCAGTGTACGCTTCAAGAATGCCTGTACCACGGTCCAGCTCCTAGCATCTTAACTATTACCTCTCCACAGTCAATACGATTGTGGCGTTCGCCGATCATACCGCCCGAAAGCGATTCACAAAGCGAGAATCGTGAACATAGAGGAGTCAATATATATTCTAACTACTAGGCCACTGGAGTCTGACGTAACGCGGGCGCGCGCATACGGGCACCATGGTTACGTCACTTTGTCGAAGAGCCGGTATTCTCCAGTGCGGCCAACATCACCTAGATATTGCTAAGGCCTGCTTAATCTCCTCTATAAGGTCGCACTATAAGTTTGATAACGGGCAGCGCTATTGTTGATTCGCTCCCTCTCTCACATTTGTTATCATATTCCCGTGACTTCGATGGCGCAGCCAATGGTGGAGAGGGAACAGTGCAAAGGCCTTGCATCGTGGTGAGGTTTCTCCGGAGCCGCGGCGCAGCGTTCGCAGCCGGCGGTGGCCTGCGCCGTCGCGAAATAGGTCTTGCTCTATTTTGCGCCAGGCTAGCCCGACCAGAATGCTCCGCGCGCGCTCGCCTGGCTCGCCGCACCTGCGCAGTAGCACCCAGAGTCCCAGAGCTTAAAAGCGATAGCGGCCTGCAGTAGCGATTCTGGGGATCTGCAAGTAATGTCTGCGTTACCTGACAAAGTGATTGAATTTCGCCGCGTCGGGTGTGCGGCGGACTGTAAAGAGGTGACTCTCTGGCGTGCCGGGCTAGCCTTGCTAGCGCCGACCACCGCTGGCGGCCGCGCCGAAGACGTCCCTTTATATCGAGACCTCAATAAGGCTCGTCCTGCCTTTCTTATGGCGCGTTTACACTTGCGGATTGGCGGGCGTATCCACGCAGGTGGAGAGTGGATTTTGGATCCGGGTGGCGAAATCTACTCGTTACTGGCGGGAAATCTGGATCAGTCCGGTACCCACATCCGGATTTTCTGCCAGCGACGAGTTGATTTCACTACCCGGCTCCAAACTCCATTTTTAGCATGCGCGAATCCGGCCACAGATCCGCAATTGTAAACTCGTCATTGAGCAGTTTGGGACTATAGTCAGAGCAAACTGTATTTAGAAATTTCAGCTCCAGCAACCTCTACTTCGGAACTTTTTAAGAAACTCGAACATCGCTCGTTCACGTTCAGTTCATGAACTCTCGTTCAGCAACATATGGGCGCCTCATTCCGCAGTAATGTTTCACACGTCTGTAAAGAGCGTGTGCAATACAGCCAGCCTTCACAAAGGTAAGAAAACAAGTTTCGGTGCATGTTGCTTCATTTTTATTGCAAGATTGATTAATAGCGTGTTTTCTGCCACACGCCTGAGCCTTCGGTTGCAAGAGTGTTTTACCCAGTAACAGACTAGGAAAAATAGAAATACTAAACCACACAATTGAACTGTTTTCATAGGTTGCCCAAAAAAAGTCAGCGGGATAGTCTAATGTAATAAAAATATCTCTAAAAATAAAATTGAAAAAAGGTCCGACTTAGCACATAATCGGAGTAATTTTAATCACATATAACCAACCCTTCGCCATCGGCATGGTAAGAGCACATGGATTGAACAATATGACCGAACAGCCAGCCATTGTAGTGACTGGCAGGCTAAGAATTCCGAAGAAGCTCCGCCCCCAGCACGTGCTCGTTCCCGTCCCTTAGGCTTTATCTGCGGAGCATTTACTGCATTCTCAATCCGCCGTCTACCGTGTACTCAGTTTAACTAGGTTCGACGGCAAACCGACGTTGCAACCCGACAGAGCCAATCAAGCTAAAGTCTCTAGATAAGAGGTTCCTACAAGCAGCGACGTTCTCGAAGCGCCAACCGCGAGACGGTGCAGGTTATAGGAAGCGAATGGCGGCGCACAGCAGAACACCTAATGACGCCAGTTGGTTCCGGCGGAATGTGCTTCGTCATTTGTATTGGTTGTCGTTACTCGTAAAAAGAAGAATCGAGAAGTGCATTTTCATGTCGCACGTCGTTTTTGTGCGAAAACGTGAACGCCGTGGCGATGCTCTTTTGGCGTTGCTTGATTTGGATCCATCGAATTGTGTGTGGCATGGGTTTGTAAACACCAAGACGGTGTCTTCAAGCAAGACCGCTTTGCCCAGACCAGGGGTGGGCACTGCGCGTGCGCAGAAACAGAATTCGGGAAGAACGGAGCGTCTGCGCATGCGCAGTACCGACAGCAGAACCATGAACCGGAGGAGTGGGGACGTCGGCGGTGGAGACGGTGGCAGGGATTGTCGGTCTTTGTGGCTGCTGTTACCGCTTGGTTCTGGTCGGCCTGCTCGTGCATCGCGCTGTTTTAACGACAAATAAAAACAAAACAAAACACGTGCATAAAACTAGGAGATGTTTTGTTCCGCTCCTCGACTTCTGAAAATCAACATGTACGTTTTCTTAATACACGTCAACATCTCCCTCGCTTTTTTTACGTAGAGGAGTTGTTCTGAGCTATAAATGACTTATACGCCTGCTACAAGGTCTGTGGTATGAATGAATCGAAGCAATGTTTCGTGATATTTGTCGTCATGCATCCACTTATGGTAGTTATGTGGGTGCACCTTGCCGGAGACTTGCAGCTAAAATAGGCGAATGCGCTCAGTCTGTAGTAACGCACATCCGATTCTCTCTGGGATATATATACGCCCCACCCCGACCGCTTCGTATTTGCAGTTGAATCAATAAATTTTAGCGCACTGACCAGCGTCCGCGAGCACGGCGCACGGGAAAACCTTGAGTATCTATCCCCGTCTATTCGTCCATCTTGGGATTACCGCCCCGCCATCTTTAGGGCGTCGGAGTTGCGAATGCGGAAAGCAAGTTGTCCGCTTCTTGCGCAAGAGTTGCAGACGCCGATCTCTGATTGGCTTTTATTGAAAGGATAGTGGGTAGACCTCAATTCTAGAAGGCTTCAGGTCTACCCATTATTCCTCAATCAGAGCCAATCAGAGCTCACCGTATTGCTGACGTCACCGCAACCCCTGCAAAAGAAGCAGACGAATTTGCGCCCCGCATAGCCATCAACTGGGGACCGTAAATGTCTGATGGTGAGCTCCAGTTGTTCTTGCGCACCGATGCGTCAAAGAGAGTACTGGATTACAGTCGTTAAATGCCGGAGTCACCGACAACTTGAGAAACGGAAAATAATGAATTGATAAGCGAATAGCGCGAACATAAGAAGTCACGACCGGCGTTTCTTAAGTTGTCATTGATTGCAGCACTTCACCCGCGCCTGTGCGATAAGGTCGCGGTTGAAGGCGCTTCGCATCTTGTATTCAGGAGGCTGCTGTTTGTGAAATATTACCTAAATTATACTAAAGGCTGTGAAATATTTCCTTAATTATTTATATTGACGTGAAGCGTTCTTTGGCGAGTTCCTCCGGATTTCGCAAAGCACATGTCATGAAGCCACACTTTGTGAAGCAGGCATGTGCCGTCCCATAATGCTACGGACGCGGTGTTTCATTGTGGGAAGTCGCATACCCACACACCGATTCAGTTTCTCCGCTAAATTTAGCGGGGAAGTTTAATTGGTGTATAGATCTGTGACGACCCATAGTGCAACGCGCGCAGTGTTGCATTATGGGACTTCACAGGCCTACACACAGATTTAGTTTGTCTAAATTTAGCGGCGAAATTGACGTCACATGACTTGATTTTGCGTGATGCGACATCTTTTTACTTATACAACATAATTGCCCAGTAATTTGTCATGCAATGTTTTTGTAAAGTTATCGGTATTGTTGTGGTTCATTTTTTTTCCACTGTGATATATATATATATATATATATATATATATATATATATATATATATATATATATACGCACACGCACACAGAGAGAGAGACACCGTTTATCTCTTGCTGAAGGGCTACACTTACTGATCGGTAACCAAAAGTGAAGATGTTTTTATTTGATACATTCCTAGGTCAAAGCTTAATAGAACTATTGACACCATTAAAATGCGCTTTAATAATATTTCTGGCCAGACGTTTGAACTAAAATATTTTAATTGTACTTTGAAAGACATAACTACTGTAAAATTAAACCATTTCTGTTTTCTTTTGTGTGTGTCTGGGCGCAAAACGACGCAAATGAAATTTGTGAATGCAGAAGGCCCGCTTGATAATTTTTTGTTAACTGTAATAGTGTTTCAAAACTTTTCATATATTTATAATCAGCGTTTTTTTATTGACCACTTGAAAACACACTCGTTTTCCTACAGGTGTTTTTAGGCGAAAGCCTTTTCTTATAAATTTCTTACGTAAACATGGAAATAGGTTAATTCTAATTCTTGAGAAGATTATAGCGAATTGATTTGTCTTTTTTTGTAATTATTACTTCTCGTCTGTAGGTCAGGTGTACTTTAAGGGTAATTTCTGTAACGCGGAGGCAAAAAAAAAAAAAATATCACAGGTTATCGAAGTTCGCGGTCCTTGATCGCAGGGGCGGATCCAGAACTCCTCTCCTTTTTTTTTTGGGGGGGGGGGGGGGGGGGGGTGTGGGGAATTTGTAACGATACTATTCTCCCATTCTTGTACACCAGCGGGTCCACCCATGTCAAATTGCCCACCGAGAAGGGGGGAGAGGGTTAGACTTCGTTTGGGGGGGGGGGGAGGAGTCGGCCATTCCCGTTGCCCCCCCCCCCCCCCTCCTTTTCTGTGGATCCGCCCCTGCTTGATCGTACCTCTCAGTGTGGCTCCCTTCATATTTCTTTTAGTCATTCGTTAAATGGGAGCTCTCTGGAAGAATTCTATGTCGCCTGTCGTCTTCGTTTATTCGTGTGTCAAGATTCTTCGGGGTGAAAAAGGGGGGGGGGGGGGGGGGGGGAAGAAGGTGCACTGTTAAAAATAATTGCAAAACGAACAAGATCTCATCATTGAGCTTAAGAAGAACGAACATTAGATATTAAAGTCTTGACGATTTAATATGGCAGTGTCACAACCACCGTCTCTGCAATCTTCTTTAACAGTATAAACATAATAAAAACTAGACTGATGGATAGAGCTCATATGTTTGAACATCGTCATATGGAAATACGCTCCAATGAACAAACGTTAAAAGAAATCTCGCGTCATCATTCGCTTGTTACGATTGATATGACAGTCGCTGCATACCTTCATACTGTTCGTGTTTTATTCTGTACACCACGTCACTGAATTACGATGCTGTTTAAAGCGCCCTCTTCTATGAATTCCCGTTTATTGCATCTCCTATTTTGGCATAGGCGCTGACAACTTAAAAACCCTAAGATAGTATTTTGTCGTAGGCAACCTGTGTAGGAATAACGTGCGCTAACCACCGACCTACGATGAATTACTAACGCGAACTTGTTCACGTATTTGGGAACTTGTTCCCGTATTCGGGGGAACCCTGTCTTGTATACCGAACAACCTTTTATGTTTTGGGTTTGTCGTTTGTGCTCTAAGCGTCCAAAATACCTTCGGATTAGTTAAAACTAATATGGTGTTTGAAATAATTTTTTAAGGTAATGGTTATTGATATATTGTGAGACACATGTATAATAGCTTTAAAAGGAGAGATTTGCAAAGCTATAACTTTAAAAAGTTTGTGCGTATCTTTAAAAAAATGATTGTGTTAAGGCCAAACTCAAAGGCCCGAAAATCCGCCAAACAATCGAAGAACTTCGTCCGGCGGCCGGTTCACCTATACGCGCGGCACACCAACCTTCGCTTTGATACCGCTCGCACAGCGAACATTGTCGAGCGAAATTTGTCGTTTTTTTAGCAGCTTATTCGCTCCGCGAAGCTCATCGGTTTAACCGTTTTTCATTTACATATTATAATTCAGTGTACTAGTTGCAAAATGTCTAAGCTACAAGGAGCCTGATAAGAAGTCTAAATAACCGTGCTGCCTGCACTAGTCTTTTCTGTAGGAATTATTTCACGTAACTGACCAGAAAAAAAGCCCAACTTCATAAAGCGAATATCATGCAAACAAGCAACGAATTTCGCCCCGCTGCGTTTGCTCTACCCGCAGTGACAGAGCAACGGCTGTTGCGCCGTGAGCTAAGCGAACATAATACCGGGCGAAGTTCGCCTGTTGTTCGTCGCATACTTGCTCCATGAAATTCAGCCTCGAATCAGTTTTAAACACACGTGAAATTTGTAATTTGTGTTTAATTTTTGCTCGAAAACATTTTTTTCTGCAAACGTCAACATGCGCAGCGCATGCAACGTTAAATCCGAGATGCTCCCCGGTTCTTGGAATTTTTTGCAAAGGTTTCGTGCGTAATTATATACTTTGTGTTCCCACGACGACCGTGTAATATAGCTGCGGGACGTACGTATCGCCCCCAACTATGCTCCCGCTGCACTTATGTGTATGAGATAGAGATCCAAAACCGCTGACGTTTCAAAGAAAGCAACGTAATACCCACCGCCGTTTATTTGAATATGTATCGTACCTGTCGTATACCTCTGGTTTTGCACCTCAGCTTCTCTAAAAACAATCTTAGTTTTTAATGCAAAGCATTAACTGTCCTACAAAGCGAACCGGCGTTATCAACGTTTGAAGCCATGAGCCAAACGGCACCTAGAGTCCGTAGCAGCGGAATGATGAATAACCTCCCATTGGCTCGCACGCGGCATTGTTCCAAGGAACGCCACCCTACACTCCATGGCGCTGCGGCCCCCGCCGTGAGGAGCAGAAACGGCCGAGGAGACGAGAGGATCGGAAGCGATTAGGGCGCGAAGAACGACATTCATGCTTTCGTATTCACAACTCGTAAAAAATGCTTAAATGTCCTCGGATTTTTTAATTTTTTTTCGCGATTGTCTTTTTTTTTTTTTTGTGAGTTCTTTTTTCCCTTTATATGGATGTATGACCGTTCCACAGCTAAAAAAAATGTTATGGTAAAATAAAACGGAAAGAATAAACATAGGGACGGGAGAGAACAGCACCTCCTTGCTGTTCTGTCCGTCCATATGTTTATTCTTTCTGTTGTATTTAACTTCGCCAACGCGCTCACGTCGAACAAAATATTATGGCCCTGAAATTTTGTTGCCAGACACCACGTCTGTTTCAAACTACGTGGTTGTTGTCGCGTGATGGAACTTGTATTAAAGGGCTGGATAAATGGCTTTGAATTGCCCTAAAAAAATTGTATACTGGGTGACCCAAGGAGCGGCCAGGCTCTTTAAATCGACCGCAAAATTCGGTTTTTTAACCTATCGCGCTACGATTTTGTGCACCGTTGCCCACAAATGGCGATTTTTTTTTTCTGGTAAAATTCGCAAAGAGCAAATTTATTTGAGGAAAAAGTAAAGAAATAAAAAGGCTTAGCTCCTGTGGAAACGCAGCGAAGCCACCGGTTTTCAAACAATACCGCGACGCTTCGTACGGGAGACAAGAGATGGCGCAAGCGGTCGCTATGCCAACCGCCACCAACGAACGATCATACGGCGCCGAGAGCCGGCGTCTGTAGCAGACGACCTTTTCGACTCAATATCAAAACACGCTACTCACTTTAGTTAAAAAATATACATTAATTCTTTTAGAGAGAATGGTTAGTTTATATGCGTGTGAAAAACGGAGAAAATAGTTTTGTGAAGTTTTTTTTTGGTAAGGTCAACTAATAAATGCAGGAGTACGCTTCAGAGAATGCTCCTTAATCAACAGCCAAGTGTTACCATAAGAATCGGGAGGTGGCATCGTGTCGAAGCAAACGCTATGAATGTTTTGTAACCTCCGGTGCGCCGGCTGTCTGTTTTCAATTAGAGCTACTAAATACGCAGCTACGCCTAGAGTGCCGGCACTCCAGTCGACGATTTTCCTGTGTGCGCCCCCATTTTGGTGCCTACTGCAGAACGGTGCGCAAACTGGCGTTAGTTACAATGCAATATATCCGACTTCCTGAGCTCAAGGTGCCGTGTCAAGAAAACCAAACAATATCGTGTTTTTGTCGCAGGGTGTTTTAACTTTTTCTGGAAGACGCAGAAAACCGTTTCTTGCGATTTCAAATAAAATTTCGAAATAATTGGCAACAATTATTTTTAGTACAAATATAGCGAACGCGTCGTTACTTTGAAGCGTAGCTTATCTAGTGGCTCCTACCTTCAACCAACTGACGCACTACCTTCAGTGAGATTGATGTTTCTGCTAAAGGTAGAATATTTTTTTTTTTTTCTTATTTGTTATGGTTTGGTGGCAGCCAACAGTCCATTCACTCCGGCTGTTCATTTTGGGTTGCAAACCTCACGTTGGTTGTCTGGCCTTTTCGGCGTTTTTTTTATTTTTTTTACGTTTCGCCGAGGGTATTAATGTATGTACGTACCTGCTTTAGGGTAGCGACATTGGGGTGGTTCCCGTTTCGACCCATTCCCAATACAACCTTCCCGTTTGTACCTTCCCGTTTCGACCAGGCTCAAAACGACCTTCTCGTTTCATCCGTTCCCATTTCGCCCTTTCCCGAAACAACCTTCCCGTTTCGGCCACCGTTCGGTTCGTTTGTATTGCTCGTTAACAGTTGAGTAGGTACAAGTGTCCAGTGTCCTTGCTCACGTCACTTCTCCCGAAACAACCTGTGTCAGGGAGGGCTCACCCGAACATTTACAACTTCATCACTGGATGAGGCCTTGACAAGGCTATCGCTGCAGCAGCTTGTAGATGGTGGTGCCGTGCGGCCCAGGTGACCGCTGCGAACGATCACAATTGGAGTATCGCCTTTCTGATGGCCCGATTTTCCTGCTCGACCTCCTCAACCAAGGCGATAGCATTTTGTGGTTTATGATTTTTGCCTGTGTACGTGACGGTTCTGTGTTTGAACTTGTAAGAAAATCAAGTCGTGATCATATGCCCGTCATCCTCTCTGATTTATCCCTCTTAAAAATATCCCGTTCACTATAAGAAAGTTTTAGAATAACGTACGCAAGCGCTTTGGGTAGCTTAAAAATAGCGTCGGGGTATAAAAAACTTAGGCAACGCTAATTTTTTCTGACTCAAAGTGCTTGCCTGCGTAACTCTAAGACTTTATTAGGAAATTTTAGTAGACCGCGTTTCCCCTTTCGCTAAACCCTCCTCAACAAAAAGCCGCTACTGCGCCTGCGCGCCAATGGCCTTGACCGCACGGTTCTGGGTATCGTAGCGGGTTGCGGAGGAGCGTCGCGTGAAGTCTAAAATGGTCTACAAAAGCTCCCTGTTAGTAGGGAATAGTAGTAGACCGTTTCCGCAGCCCGCTAAGCACCCGGATAGCGCTCCGTAATCCCCCACAAGACCTTGAACTATGCAGAGAAGGCGGGGGGCGCGCATGCGCAGCTGTGGCATTTTCTTCGGGGATATCGTAGCGGAGGAGAAAAACGATCTACTACAACTCACTATTGTACAGAGCGCGAAACCGTTAGGGCGAAGAAACGATTGTTGGTTTTAGCTGTTTGTCTAAAAAAAAAAATTCTCAAGACTGCCATCAATATTATTAGTGTATTTGAAAGTGCTCTTCTGGTCCACTAACCTAAGCGATAAAATGTTGTACCCTCTAATACCATTTCGAAGTAAAATTTAAAAAAAAAATTGACAACATCGTGTTTGTGGTAACGTTGTCGCGCAGTGTACAAAGTCCATTTCGTAGTTACACATTTTGGGGACCATCTTGAAAGAAACATTTTAAGTGGTTTAAGTATAAATATATTTCGTTGAAGCTTGTCTGAAAGTATTGCATATTTTAAGAATACGTTTACAAGAAAAAATATTTCCCAACATAACTGAATTGCTCGCCTTTGCATTAATTGTATTAACATGACTTCGGGACATATTCTTAAGCAGAAATACTGCGCAAACCAGGAATAGAACGATGGACACTTTTAGCGAAGAGGTTGAGATGTGCGGAGCTTTTTACCAACGGGTTCAAACGGGACAAATTCAAACAAAAAATATGTCTTGGCTACGGGTTCAAATATGAAGGGCGCTTCGGGAATGGGTTGAAACGAGACAGGTTCAAACGGGAAGGTCGTTTCGGGAATGGGTCGAAACGGGACGGGTTCAAACGGGAAGGTCGTTTCGGGAATGGGTCAAAACGGGACGGGTTTAAACGGGAATGGGTTGTTTCGGGCTACACCCCGACATTGTGCCACTTTACAGCACTACTCTTGGTTTGTTTGTTTTAACAAATGAAATCATTTTGTTTACTTTTTGTTTTTTTCTTTTCGAGTTCACGATTTTAGCCGATGAGAGGAGGCTATTTTGTGTTGCCGATATTTGCTTATTTCCGCCGCAGTTGCGCGCTATCGGCATCGGGTAACGCGATAGGCAGCATCTCACTAAAGAAAGGGCATCAAGGCAACCTGCATTTCGCACGTATACATGAAATTTCCGAGGGAAGTTTTTATCGCCAGCCAAAGTTTTCATTAGGACAAACTACAATATCCTATATCACATCCGCGCGCACGTGAACGTCGAATCGACGTTTTTCGTGTACCCCTCGCCCCGTGCCTTCCAGGACGGAGACGGGGGTTCGAGCCCCGGGCCCGAGCACGCGGCGCATCCTCCGATTCGAAGCTGGCGCGCGGCGGCGTCTCGGAGCCCGGGCTGCGAGGCTCGGCCGAGTTCGGGCGCCACTGCCGTGGGCTCGATCTCGGCGCGCATCTGTGCGAGCCGCAGCCGCGGCGCCCGCGACGCTCGTCACAGACGCCAAGGGGGCGGTGGCGACGGCGCTCTGTTCGCTTGGGGACCCGCATGGGCCAGTGGCAGCCAAGTCCGATGGGCTCGCCGCGGGCCGCCGGGGCTCGTCGCTGACGACCCCAGGGAGAGCAGCCCGGCGGCGGCAACCGAGTCTCGCCAGCAGCAGCTCCCAGCCGGACGAGTTCGCGTCGCGTCCTAGTCGAGTGGCACCCAGTCGACGGTGTAGCGGGGCTCGAGTTCGCCCAGAGGGCAGGCAGGCAGTCGCGGTCAGCGTGCTTGCAAGCGGCGGCAGGGGCTGCGTCGATCCAGTGCCGCAGCGACCGCACCCGTCGGATGCGCTCGCTGCTCGGACAGAGCTGGATTCACGGAAGCAGCTTCGTCATGGCCGGCGTAGAGGTAAACGGCGCATTGCTCGGCCCCACTTCTCGGGCAGCGCGTCTCTTCCGCGCTGCGGCCCGTGGGGCAGCGGGTCTTGGACGGCCCGAGCCTCTCCGCGCGCACGGCTCTGCGGAGAGCGGCCTTCGGCCGTGCACGGGGCCGCCTTTTTTCGCGCTCCATCGATCGCTGTGCCGTGTGCGGTGTGTATGTATTTGTGGGTATGTGTGCACTGCCCCGTGCGATTTGTGCTCGCGATTCTCGTAGAATCGCCTCCTGAACGTTTGACACGATCCTGGAGCCCCTAAAGCGGCTACAACGCTCGAGATCAGTGCAAACGTTTGGTATCCCTGCGGTGCAGCCAGAGTCCACTGCGGGTGACCTGATCACGTTTAGAACGACCCGATAAAATTGCTACCGCCGGTCACTCGCCGCCGAAAAGGCGAGACTCCCAACCAACCGCTACCGGCTCTTCCTCGTCGTCGTTGCAGCACGAACTGTGCACAAACACACATGCGGTCTCCTTAACGCTCGCTTGCCTGGATAAACACCCGCGCGCTTACTTTCCTTTCTATCTCACGATCGTTTTGGCCGGCGCTCGCGCGCACCGGTGCACGGGCCGCGGAGGTCCGGCGGGAGCCCCGGGTCGGCCCGGCCGCCACCTTCCGCCGTCGTCACTCGGTGCCGAGAATCGTTTTGGGCCATTCCGAGGAGTAATTCGGCAGCGCCCCGCGGTGAGCCTCGGTTCGCGCGCCATTCGACGGCGTTTGTGAACTCAGAGAGGGGGGAAGACGGCCATCTTGATCATGGCGCTGCCCTGCGGCACTCGCAGTCGTGTCGTCGGCAGCTCACCGAGAGAAGCCCCTTCAGGGACCCCTCTGGCTAGACGCTGATCCCGGGGAACTACGCGATGTTCCGGGCAACCTAGGGCCTCGATAAGGTTTCTGGTACGGCCCGTCGCTAGAACGAGGCGCGTGTAGTTTTTCGGATATCGCTGCAATGGGTTTTGTTCAGCTGCACGCCTTCGAGAAATCCGATTGAGATGCGGGTACCTAGAAGCTGAATATGGTCTCTTTCTCGTAGCACAGCCGAATATTTTGCCTCGTGTTATGTGGTGCCGCGTCAATATCTCGGGCAATGGAAGGCGCGAATCCAAGATAGTTATAAGAAATAATCTGCAAGATCGGTTCCTTAAAAACTTCAATGAAAATACTCTTATACAACTAAGTGGGAAAAAAGCAATTTTCTAGGAACAGAGGTGAGTCGTTAATGTCTCCAATATATTCAGAGAAACGTATTGTTGCACGATTTTATTGTCGTTCCGGTACAACCAGGGGGAACCTTTTTTTTAATTCCCGAAACACCTTTTGTGGAACATTCTCCCAACGAAAAAATAAACTGCCTTGCTTTCTGTAAAAAAAAAAAAAAGTTTTGTGTGTGCGTGCGTGTGTGCGTGCATGCGTGCGTACGTGTGTGGGCATGTGTTTGTTTCCGTGTTTAGATTTTTGAATGGTTCATGTTTCAAGCCGCTTGAGCGGCTACGGGCTTGAGCTTCTTGCCTTTCTCTGTGCAGTAGTAAAATGTTACGAGTTTCTCTACTCTCCACGACAGCGTAGTCGTGAGAGCGTTTACATACATTGGATAAAAACTGAGCAGATCAGGAGTACACGTTCAAACTGGTCGACAATCAGCAGCGCCACCTGTAGGTCTATATCCAACCGGGTATGGATGACACGAGAACGTTATTGATTGCTCCTCGAACTGCTAGCCCCTTTGTTTGCAGATACATTATTCTATTACCCAAGCCATATTAACATTACCAAACCGGCTGTGCGTACCCACGTCAAAGGGCTGTAAACTGACGGAATCTGGTGGCTTCAACCAAATAGACGACATTAAGAGTTCGAAGGGCAGACGCTGTTCATTAAGGCATGCTCGTGCTAATTCAGAGATGTCCATTTAACTGTTATAAAAGGTGGTTGCTAAGGCAGGAGGCCGTCATATAAGGCTAAAATAACACGGGTTGGGGATGCATATACTGAATCTTCGGAAAGTCAGAAACACTGAAAAACACTACTAAAAAAAAAGCGTTTTTTTTTTTTCTTTGCTTCAATTAAACGGGATGTTTTCAGAGCGCCTGCTGTTCTCGCAGAATAAAGCAGTCATGGAAAGTACGCTGCAGTACAATTATTGTTTGTGGTCACGTTCCCGTAGAGAAAGACGTTAGCCAACCACTGAGATAGATGAAGGAGAATAGGGAATATTTTTGGACTAAAAACAAAAAAGTCTGCGACGTTACAGGCAGCATATGTGAACACGGGAGGCAGTATGTTTTGTGTCCCATCGCGGACATGTTTTTAAGTTGAATTTTAGCAAAATAATGAACTAGTGTTATTATTTGTTGATTTTCTATTGCAGCAATTGTCTCTTTGGAGGCTCTGTGAGAGACTCGCAGAAAACGTTACAGAGTAGTTTAGGCTATCAAAACATCCGTGTTTTTTACTCCCATACACAATAAGTACATATGCTTTAATACGTTAGATTATTGGGTCTCTGAATTACAGCACGACATAAACTTTCGTGCTCTTTTAACTATACACTGCAACAATGAAAGATCACAAAAGGTTATATTTTTATATTGGGCACATATTTTTATTCAACGGGAAACTAACTGGACATGTTATACCACAGACAACAATTAAACCCTCTTCCGCGACCTTACCTTTTTATGTTTTTTTTTCTACCTCTTGACACGATATCTTCTGGCGGCTCCTATAACATTTCTGCCCGCAGAACGACCAAGTCAAACCAATATTATACCGAAACTTTATATTTTTGCAATACCTTCAGCATCTCTCTGCCTGGTTCAGTAAAACACTTAGCTGCACAACAACAAAACGTTACCCAGAAGAAAACCATATATATTTATTTTTTTAGGCACACAGGTTGCGTTACAGGGAACTGTCAAAGGACGGAGGAAAGAAAAGTGAGAAAACAGTTACAGTTGACAAGATAGTTACGACATAAACTCGTAGCAGAAGAAAGAACAACACTAAAACGACAGGTCTAAGGGTGGAAAACGGACTGCCAGAATGAATGAAGCTGTCGGGAGGCGGGCGTGGGTGGCAGGAGGGGGGGGGGGGGGGGTCCGTTGCCCCGTGCCTCGCAGCTCGAGCCTCTGCAGCGACCTCGGGCCCGGTGCTCGTCAACCCGGGCTCTGTCCCTTTGCTTCTCTTTCGGTCCCGTCTTCCGAGAGCAGCTGCTCGAGTCACGAGCCGCTCGCAGCTGCTTCTCCCGTCGAACACGCTTCTTGGAAGCGGCGCATTGCTGCTGCTGCAACGGAGACTCTCGCAGCCGCGGCGTGAGACTAACGGACGCGGGGGCCAACTTTCCGAAGGCGCCGTCGTTCACCTTAAAAAAGGCTCCAGTTCGCACAAATCACGACCTCCTGACGGGGTACACATCTCGGACCGTGTTCGGTCAACTTTAGGATTTTTGTTTTTTCGTTTTTCTTTTTTAGAGAGTTGGGGGCGTCACACTTACTGTTTTCTATTATAATAGGCTGGATCGCGGATCGGGAGCCACCGACTGTGCCGACGAGACTTGCTTTTGTTGTTAAATAAATAAAACGTTCAACAAATGAACGCCACACCCAGAGTTTTAGTTCGTTACAGAATCCCTCACTGTACTTCAAAGCAAAAGCTCGCACCAGAAGTCTACTGTAGAAGTGCTTGAAACGATGCGAATGTCCTCTGTAAAGGCTTTCTAACTTGTCGCATGCTAAGCTCTCATGATTTTGAAATCACGAACAACTCCAAACTGACTCGCCGCAACCCTTGTCTCAATGTCCAGCATCACAGGTCACGCCCAACAAACTAGCGAATCTCGATCCTCAGCCCCGAAACATATATGTTAAAAAAGTTGGTATTCTATCGCTTTTGATTTTTGCGCCCAGAATATTAACTGTCATTCTCAGAAAACACTAAGAGTTTCATCGTCGAGCACAACCCACTAAGGTAAGAAATAGCAGTTTTTCCCGTTTCTACCAAAGAGTCCCATGCATTATCTGGTGTCAAGCGATGGCGGCCGGTGGTGCCGTTAGACCCCAGCGATACAAGCATTCATCCGCAATCCAACCTATATACATAGAGATCAGTGGTCACACTGCGGTGCAAGTTCTTCACCTGCGCAGTGCAACGCCCCAACTAGTGTACAGAATTGCCATATATGGTCATAACAAAAATTAGGCAAGTACGATTATATGCAGCCATATTTTATATATGGTTAAGTATCCCCTAATTTGGTCCATTTTTGATGTGGCCATATGTGGCATTTCTGTACCGGAAGAATCTGCTCGGGAAACCTAAAGAATACCCTTTTGAAAAGTCCATCAAACAACACTGGCGGTCGCCATGGCTTCACTATCTGACATTGCAGATAGTAAAGCAGGTAATGGAGGAATGGGAAGAAAATATGCAAATATGGGGGGGGGGGGGGGGGTGAGCTCCAAAACTGATTTCTAAGAGATAGAAGACTGGACGATAACTTATTCGTCATCACACAATGTATAGAAATAGCAATAAAAAACCAGACCCCTTTATGGTTAGCTTATTTGGATATCAAAAGAGCGTATGGTAATGTGAGCCAAGCAAAACTCTGGGGTTCAGCAGGTGCACACAGACAAAAAGGTAGTAATAACATGGGGAACACAAACTACACAACCCGAAGCAATAAAAAAGGGCTCAGGCAGGGCTGTCCCCTGTCACCTCTACTATTCACGATACATCTCGGTGAAATGGAAAATAAATTAGAGCAGAGCAACTTAGGTTTTGATGTGAATTGTACAGAAAGAGGGAGAAATGTAGTACAGGTAATACCAGGACTGATGCATGCAGACAACATTATACTTATGACAGATAACCAGGATACGTTACAGGAATTAGCTGGAATATTGGCTTGGCAGTGGCAGTCCTTAGAGGCAACGTCAGTGCCTCCAAGCACTGACGTTGCGTATAAATGGCGGTACGAAGATGTACGGCATCACACGCGGTGTCGATGCTTGGGGCATTGAAAAATATTTGTACCGCCTTCAAACACGCAAGAGGAGCAACAGAATTGTAAGAGAGCTGGGGAAATAAGCATGATTGATAAGTTTATTGAATGCACAGTGCCAAAGACGCTTATATTGGCCGAGGAACGCTTTCAGTACGATGATGCTCTATAGCGATCTTGGTGCGACTGGTTTTAACGACCCCTTCGAAGCTTCGAATCTTTGAAAGGGTCCAAAATGACGATCACCATGGCAGCCGACAGCGATGAGCCAATCAGCTGGAGAGGATTTGTCGTCTGTATGTTGGCATTTGTTTGTGTCCGGCTAGCAGCCGGAAAGGCAATGGCGCTACTTTCCCAGATCCAGTGACTTTAGGTAGAAATAGGTCGGGCATGGAGGGTATAAACTTGATGCCTTCCGTTGTGTGGTCGGCTGTTGGTTTTGATGCATCATCACGCCATTGATTATTTTTTCTTTTTGTTTACGATCAGTTGTCGTTGGCTAGATACGCGGCTTATTACCCCAAACTATTTTGTGCATAAAATCTCAGCAGTCCGTCCCAGCTTCGCAATCAAAGGCTTATTGCTAGCGCCCCCTCCCCCCTCCCCCGCCCCCTTCCCCCCATGCGGAATTTTGCAACTCTGGATCTCGTTCTGTCGAACCAGCTTATTTTGATGCCGACTGTACGTGGCGCCTACCCGAGTAGACCGTTTTACAATATTCACCGAATTTCGCTGTCATAAGCTTTCTGGGGCGTGCCGAAAGCACCCGTTCCAAGACTTTGCATGGTGCACTGAAATGCGTAGCGTACAGAAACTTGAGAGTCTCATCTCTCTGACAGCGGACCAACGGTTGGAATGTTTAGACCTTTCGTCGGTGCCTGTTTTCAACTTTTGTCTTCGTAGAGCGCCAAATGGCCGCCATTAACATGTACAGATGATATTCACCACAGGTGACGGTGGTTATCGGAGTGGCCAGACTAAAATTTCACAAAGGGTCTAGCCGCTCAGCGCAATGTATAAAAAATGGAGGCGTCTAATCGATGAATGGAGTGGCGATACTGGAAGCGTATTTTACTTAGTTACTCCAGTCTAAGCTGGTGAAAATAATTTGAAAAGGTGTCCCCTGAATGTGTTGGCAGCCGACGACGTTTTGAAACTTATTTTCTTCGTGACTGAAAAATCGAAATGTCGACTGACGTTACGATAAAACAAATCGTAACGTTTTGTCTGACGGTCTAAATTTGGGGGTTTCAGAGAGACACACTTTAAGGTTGCTTTGCACATGTCTCTAGAGGCATTTTGTATCCTTACCCGGTAAATGTTAAAACTCTTTAGTTCAAAATTGGTACCTATATGAACTCCTTGCGGAGTCACCGGGCGACCTTTAAAAGTCAAAAGTTCTTTCTGACCACCTATATTTGTATATCGCGTTATTCGCGGTTTTTAGGAGGGTCTGTTGCTAATTTTTATTTTAATTTATGGTTTTGATTTGACGTTGTCACAGAGCGAAGTGGTTGTACGTCCTGTGTTCATTGCCAGATTTATGTGGTTGGGACAGATTGGATGACCTAATTGGTCTAGTGGTTGAGGTTTGTTATTAGACGCACTCGACATGCGGAACAACGTTAATTTGCAGAATATGATTAAAAGGGCCTTTACATTCCTAATATTTATGTGCTTCATTCTAGGTAAACTAGGCTATTAAATGAGTATACCTACCCGACTTGAAGAAAACGCTTAGAGCTAGCTTAGCAGGTTGCTTTGTGTTATTATCATACTACCAGGAATAATTAAAAAAAAATTTAACCGAAGTTGTAACCGTCCTAATATTTGTTTTTACAATTTTTGTTAGAGCTATTTGTATGCAAATTACTGCTATACTTTGAAGCACCTAATTCATTTCAGACCTGAATGTCTGCGTAAGTGTAAGCAGGTGTTTTTTTCTTCTCTCGAGGCAACTAGAGCTACAATGCCGTGCAAAAGAACTAAAAAGGTAAAGCTTTATTTCCAAGAAAGAAAATCGTCACGTTTGTTTGTTTTTTTATCTATCCTCGTCCAAAATAAAATTGGATTATGAGAAAACGAAACAAAAATAACTTTAAACTCAACGTTCGATGGTACCTAGTGTCTAGAACAAAAGCGCTGTCGTGGCAAGTTCTCTCGTCAGCTTTCTCTCGCAGATCAGATATTCACAGCGCCTAGCGGTCCAAACGTGAATCAAAGGAGGTTTGAACACACAATATAAAAATCGCTAGTAGTGCACACATCTCTGCGGTCACTTGACCGACGCCCTATTTTTTTTTTCTCGTTCCTTTGATGGTCTAGTCACTCGGCCGTGGGATCCGGGAAGCTCCGCCTTGATTACACTCTGGCAATGAGTCCCTCTGCCTAACGAACGCCAGCACCACGGTCACTGTCGATAGTCGATCCAAAAATAAGCGCCACGTAATGGCGTTCTTGTAAACACAGTAATGGACTTTCTTGCGGTGGCCACGAGGCTGCTCGATCACCAAGTTGTGTGCTTGTAGACCTTTGTGCCGGTTGGGAAATGCATTTTCTTTCCTGTGTCTTATCCTGCTCTCTAAATAAAGGGGAGTCTCAGCGCTTCGTCTCGCAATAGCGAACAAACTGCAAATGCCCTTGGACGCTATATCGAATACATCTATATACACCCAATCAATGATTTTTATTAATGTTGTTTGTTAATGTTTGTGAATAGACACTGCGGACGACTGTTCAAGCCGCGCTCAAGATCAAATGTTGTTGTAATTGAAAGTGAGCTCCACCATAGCCTCCTCGATACTGACAAAGCCTAAAAGATCGCCACGAGACGCGGCCGCCGAAAGTGAAAAGGTAGTGTGGTAGACAACGGATGGGAGGATGGATGGATCGATGGATGGATAAATCAGGCTGAGCCCTTTGAATCAGGCGGTAGCTTACGCCACCTAGAAGGTGGCGTAAGCTACTGCCCGATCCAAAGGAGCGGTAGCGCGAAGAACACGAGAAGAGGCATGTAACGGGCGCACCGCTGCGGCGGCACGCCGAAACACACTTGTCCCGAGCGATGGAACGTTTGCTCGTGCTCCTCGCGTCCTTCGCGCTACCGCTTCTTTTCTCGACGGGTTCGAAAACCATGTTTGGGGTCCTCGCCGCTGCAAAAGCTGTGCGCTGGATACCAGAAATGTTCTCTGCTACCAGATCCTCGCGCTCCAAATCTGCGACCGGCCACTCTGTGGCTCCGTCGTCGAACTGCCAGGCTTTGTGAGTATAGAGGAGGTTATGACTCCACAATACATAAAATTACAAAATTATACAGAAAACGCACAAAAAAATTATTGGCTGTTATATTAGCTGTGGGACTTAAGAAGCATATCGTTCCAAATCTAATTGACAACATAAAAGTTTGCACACACGTGAATGTGCAACGAAATGATTACATCTGCAGCATCGTTCAAAAGTACCGCTTGAAAAATTTCACGCAGTAAAATACGTCGGCAAGATGCGGGCGAAGTTTATTACGCAATAATGCAAATCGAACGACGTCACGTACATGAAACATGTGAAAAATAATTTCGGTCTGCTCAAAAAATATTACGTTTTTGTTTGTGTTTTTTCTGATGTGCAATCGTCCCATCACTGAGCTGATTAAATGTAGTTTTATGGACGCGTGCGGTCTCACTCAAATGAGGGTTTAGGAACAAGTTCGCCTCTCACTTCTGGGTGAGGGCATCTGCGGAGACGATGATTGCTCGAACGCGAGCCAGATGCACACTTAATGGTAGATGCGAACGTCATTGGAGGCGGATACTGAAAAGATCATCATGCTTTGATTGTGCGCCTAAATTATTTTCTACGTTTTACCAAAACAGAAGTACTAATTGCAACAACAAACCTCTTTTACCCTTGACGTGGCGAAATATTAATAAAAAGAAGTCTGACTTAACTACTCCGCGGCCGCGCGCGCAGCTTTCCATTTGAAAATTTCGCCCTCCGCCACCAGGCCAGCTACGTCGTTCATAACTTTGTAGAATGTTCCGGACGATAAATATCATAAAATAAGGCAACTGAATGCCCTCTGAAAAAGAACGATTTTACCTCCAACAGAAACACCTCTCCCACTGAGTGTAGTGCGTCTGTTGGTTGAAGGTAGGAAACACTAGATAAACTACGCTTCAAGGTAACGACGCTTCCGCTATCTTTTGTGTTAAATTGATTGCTGCCAGTTAGTTTTGAAATTTATCCGAAATCGCGAGAAATGATATTTTGCGTCTTCCAGAAAAAGGTAAAACACTCTTTGACAAAAAACGAAAACCATATCGTCTGATCTCCTTGACACAGCACCTGAAACTCAGTAAGTCGGATATTTATTTATTTTTTTATATTAACGATCGCCAGTTGGGAGTGCTCTGTGGTGGGCACAGAAAAGGCGGCTCACACAGGAAAATCGTCGAGTGGAGTGCCGGCGCTTTAGGCGAAGCTAAATAATTAGTACCTCTAATTGAAGGCAGACAGCCGGTGCAGTGGAGGTTACAAAGCACTCATACATAGCTTTTGCTTCGGCAAAATGCCACCTCCCATTTCTTATGGTGATATTTTGCCATATATTAAGGAGCGTTCTCCGAAACGTACTGCTGCATTGATTAGTTGATTCTAACAAAAAACTTCATAAAATTATTTTCTTCTTTGCTCACACGCATTGAAACTAACCATGCTCTCCAAATGAATAAATGTGTATTTTTTTACTAATGTAGGAAATGTGATTTATTTTTTATAATATAGAGATACTAAGTCGGGTGGTAAACGTATAGGCAGGGATGGGCAGTATTCCAAATACAAGTATTTGAAATACTTATTTCAAATGCTTTGTGTATTTTGCATTTGTATTTAATTACAAATTGGGTAATGTATTTGACGTGTACATTTAAATACTAAAACGTGGGTATTTCAAATACAATTGTAATTAAATACAATTTTGTGGGCGAAAATACATCCCTCAAATTTATTGTCACGACAATTCTTGTTTTTATGCATGTGGTCGTAAGATATAGTCTCAATCCTCTAGTCGGCCATGGGGCTTTTTTTTTTTTTTTTTTTTTTCTCCTCCGGCTTTATTTTAAAGGCACTGTCCAGAGCAGGAACAAAAACTATGTTCTGCCCCGAATGCAGTGTCTCTCAATCAAACACAAGCGTTTAATGACTATGTGATTATGGTGCTAGTCCAGGGCAAGAATAGTGACGAAATCGACGTTCACAGGCAGATTGGCTAAATAAGTTCCTGTGACAACTTGTGATGCTTTCCAGCATGATTTCCATCCCTATTTTTGCCTGGAACATTCTAAATGTGCGGGTCCTCCAGATTTTCGTAACTGGTGCGAGTTGCAACAATAAAAAAATTTCTAGCTAGTGCTGCGCGTCTTGGTCGTCTCGATTCTTTGTTGGTCTATATCAAAATGTAATCGACAAAAAAATCTGCTTGAAACTCTGTACTTTTTTCATCTGTTACGTCCTAGCTGATTACATTTTTTGTGATTATATTTCTATTACGTTACTAGAGCCTCGCACACTAACTCCCGAGTGTGCGATGCAAAATTAAAATGAGATACCCGGAACCCCGTTGCAGGTGCCCTGAAGTCGCTGACGCAAATATTGAGGAATGTATTTGAAAACGCATTTGGAGGAGACAAAATACATTTGGTTGCATTTGTATCTTGTACTTAAATGCTTTTTTTTGGAAATGTAATCAGATTTGTAATTAAATACATTTTTGGTGAAGTATTTTGTATTTGTATTTCGATACATATTTGCACGTATTTCGCCATCCCTGCGTATATGTTATATTGTGTTGCTATCGTTCTATACAATTGTTTAAGGTTATTCATCGCCATTGATCTGGCCCTTTAAAGCAATTTCTTACACGCGAGAATCAGAACGTAGGTACAAGTAGGCGTAGTGTCTGGTAACATAAAGTTTCAGGGGCATATCATTCGTCGCTGTGGAACGTTCGTGTAACCGTATAGACAAGAAAAAGCTCCCCAAAACAATAAAACCAAGTACATTGCAAAAATAAAAAACCGGTGCCCCTCTTTGTTGTTGCTTTACAACAATGCTCAGCTGCATCAGGAGAAGCCGCACCTGCCGCTATTGAAGATTTCATTAAATTTAGTTTTCCTTGTCTATACTGAAGCAGAGGTGATGATTGTGAGGGCAGGTCAAGACCTGTTGGCCTATTTAAGCCCACACATTATTTTTTTTTATTTCTTTCTTTTAGGAAGAAAGAGATAAACGAACGATAATATGCACCAAAAACGTATCTAAACAATAACACAAAACGAACAAACGCAAATTCACTGGAGTAAAAAAAAAAAAGAAATAAAAAATAAGGCAACATTTTTTTAGGTGTTTAGATACGGGAGTAGCTCCACTCAGAATAAAAAACAACACTTCGAGTAATACCCATAGTGCCGCATATAAGGCGGAACTTTGCTTTTGTGGGTGCCAACCTTTAAACTCAAAGGAGGCCGAAGTATGTCTCCTTTATTGAATAATTGTGTACTGTGCTTGTTAAAACGGCGGATAAGTTAGTCATTCTCAACGGGCGCCTGTTGTCTCCGCTGTAACCGCTCAATTACACTGGAAGCGGATCCGCGTTCGCAAAGCGGTTGCGAACGCGGTTGTATAAAGATTCAGTACAATTTCACGCGCACAACCGCGTTCGCAACCTCTTTGCGAACGCGGATCTGTTTCCAGTGTGAATGAGCGATAAATGAGAAATTTTTCCAGTGCATTACGACTGCTTTATGGGGTTCATTGGACGTCACATTTGAGGTTGATGTTTAGAGCGCATGCTAAGAACAACCTCAGATTACTATGCTGCTAAAACCGGCAATCTTGATGGTGCGGAACGCATGTTGCTAAACAAACTATGGAAGATCGCCGTCAGCAGGCACTCAGCAATCGTGCACACGGCTATGGCCACCTGTGAATATTTTCTGTACTCTCTTTCACCTTCCGATGTTCCGCAGGAAAGGTTACAAGCGCGAGCTCCTTGCTCTGAGCTCGAGCTCCTAGCTTTCGCTGCGGTACAACATCATATGAAACAAAGTTCGCCGGGAGTCTTGCTTTCCTTTACCGCGCGACACCGGAAAAAATGGTACCTTTCTTGGCCGAGTGCCGTTATCTCTCTCAAGGAGTTCGGAGACGGAGACTTTCCGCAGCTCTTATGTTGCAACAAACTACAGTTGTTCAGCAAAACGTTTTACAAAATGAAAATGATTATCGAACGTGTGAATAAATCTTCCTCGGTTAAGCAATTTCCGGTTAAGTCGTTCAAGGAAAAAAAAAAAAAATAGTCTATTTATTTATTTTTTGGTGGGGAGGGGGGGGGGGGGAGGTAAAGACCTTATACGAACAAGTTCATTCCTCACCTTATGACCTTTCACAGTTAATGCGGGGTTTAGTATCAACTAGTAAAAATATTACCGTCGTCATGATCCCATTAACCGAAATCCCGAGTTTTAATATTCCCCGCATACCCAATGCGAATCTTAGCATGAATATCTAAAGTTTCTCCAAGTGTGCGGACCTAATATTTTCTACGGCATGTTCCGCGTATGTTAATCACTCGTGACTCCAGCAAACTGAAAAAGGCTTGCATTTGTAAGAGGAAAGAAACATTTAGACAAAACTTCAACTCTAAATTATCACACGCAAAAAAAAAAAGGCCAGTTAGGATTTAACGTATCATAAATGCACCCTAGTTTATAGTATTAAAGTGTCATGAATTGCAAGCCTTATTCAACGTCGGATCAACATAGGCTATGCACCCCTCAAACACAGAATATACAACCCATTGTTTACGTTCGGAAGGATTCTGTTTTATGCGTACCCGATCGCTCTATGCGTGATTATATACTCACTCATTCATGCATTGATTGATTGCCGTGGTTCGCAGTCGATATAAAACGAAACCCCTATCTTTCCTCCACCGTGGTCGTTATTAAATCACTGGGAGAATTTTATTAAGAAAAACGCTGACGCGGCCCTTTTCTTGAGACCAACACAAAGGCGGACAAATTTGTGAGGACGGAGAGGAAGGTTGAGAAAGAGTCCCACCGCGGCGGAAGGAGTCTCGGTGTTTCACAGCGAGGGGGCGCTATTAGGTTAGGCACGCAAAATTGCTACGCGCAGTGAATCCGCCACCGCTTGCTCGTATTTTGCCGCTACGTCGATGGGGGGCGCTTCTGGGAATCAACCTTTTTCATGTGCGTGTAGACATTTTTCGTGCGTGTGCTTGCGTGTGCGCGCGCGAGACGACTCGTGGAAGACACTTTGATGCGCTAAAAACTTCTTACGTGATCTCTAGGCCGCTGAAAATCCCCGACGTTCTGGGGTAATTAGATCGTCGTCTTAATGCTAAATATTGTGAGGCGCCAATCATTTATATTTACTTCTTTATTATTGTAGACACTGTATACCATTACAGGATTTCTCAAGGGGAAAGTTGTATCTTTCAACTGATTGGACATTTTACATATTGCTAGGTTACTATAATAAAGCAGTTTTCTTGTTTTAAATTATGTTAGAACTTTTGATGAAACTTCGAAATGCGTATTCGCTATTTTAAATTGATTTTTTTTTAATGTTACTGGCGCTTGATGTTTTTTTTTATATACTATGCACCAATACAACACGATCAAGGCAGTCTTTATCTGCTGTTTATACGTCGTTTTGTTTTAATATAATTTCATATACGTGATGGGTATTCGCACCTCCAACGCTCTATAGATTGCGGGGCAGTAGTGTCAAGACGGCGGACGAGGCGGGGATAGCTCCTCCAAGATTTCCCGTGCGCTTGCGAGCTGACGCTGGTCAGTGTGCTCAAATTAATGTATTTGTCTGCGAATACGAAGCGGTCAGGGCAGGAGCCTATCAAATTGGTAACTTCAGCAGATGTTCCAAACCCTTGGTTCTGGGTCTTAGAGAGCGTCTCTGTTGAACGATGGTGTTCCATGTCGTTCCTGTAATGCCTGAGTCAAACTAGAGCGACAAACAGAAACAGACGACAGCAACAAGCCTAGGAGGCTGTGCTCAAACTCGAGAATCATGTACGCGAATGTTATCTCTTGCAGGCTTAAATCACTCGTGCTTCATTCACGAGCACCAAACGATTGAGCGCCTGACAAAAGACACCATGGCGAGCATGCTGCACGTGTTTGAGGCTTGTCGCTGTCGTTTGTTTTTGTTTGTCGCTCTAGTGGGACCCGGGCATAAGTGTGCCGTGATTCAAGCACGGCCTCGTCGGGGTAGATACATGACAGAACACATCAACCAGAAGCATGCGGTAACAGCAGCCTCAATGCCGATATTCGCTGCCACAGCCTCCACTGCCGTCCCCGCTTCTCTGGTTCTTCTTTCGTCCGCGAGGGAGCGAGCGGCAAGTTGGAGTTGCGAATAGACGACGTAGATAGACGGAAGTATGGCATTGAGGCAAAATAAAAAAAAATAGTAGTAGAAGAAAATGAGTAAATCTTTGTTTGTTTGTTTGCTTCTTTTTTTTTTTTTTTTTTTTTTTGAACGGCAGGTAAACGAAAAAAGAGGCAAGTAATATTTTGCTCGTTCACGGTAACGATACGCCTAAATTCAACATGTCAAAACAACCTATAGAAAATAATACACACACCACTCAGAACTAGTTTTTGGCCGTGTAGTGGCGTTGCAAAAAACGTATAGTCAAGAGCAATACGCCTAAGCAAACAAGACTAATAGTTGGCGCTACAAAGCCCGCAGTACGAGAGCCCCGATACAGTCAGCCTCGAGGGCCTCGTCATTTGTTTTAAAATTGCCTCTTCAAATACCCTACTCCCCAATGCCCCGACAAAATAAAACAAGCGCAAAAATCCCCTGCGACTGGGTTGTCAGATTCGTGGGGGTTGTCTCAACCCATCTCCACATAAGACGTTTCTGCTGTTTTCCTTTTTTCTCGGTTTATTTCAGTTTCCTTGCCAGACTGTCTTGTCACTCCAACTTGCGCTACAAATTGTATTGGATAAATGCGTGTACCCTTGCTTACAGAGGCGCGCAGTAAAGAATATGAACGATGCATCCCGAGCGCCTTCATCCCGAATCAGTTTCAGGTACCTATTTATTTACATGATGAAAAACAGCTTTCAAAGAGACAGGACAAAGGAGCGAACACAGGACACACATGTGCTGACTCACAACTAAGGTATAATAAAAAAAGAAAACGAAGAGCAACTAGGCAGCGAAATCGACAAAAAGGAAAAGGAAAAGATAGAAAAAAATATATAAAAAACGATAAACTTGGGACAAGGCGCGCGAATTTTAACTGGTAGTCCGGAAGCGGCATCCAAACTTTCCCTTCAACCTTCAATTGTTGAATGGAAAAACGCAAGTTCCTCTTCAGATGGTTCTACAGATGGCTGGGTGACACTTTGGTTTCCTAACCTGGAAATAGTGAAAGCTTCTGAAACTTCTCTGGCGAGCTTATCTCGATAGTACCCAATAATTGTGGTGCCAGGAAATGTTGCCATACAACCCCAGGAACTGCAGTGAAGCAGCACACGTCCCTCCCCCCCCCCCCCTCCTCCTCCCTTGTGGGCTTTTAAATGTTTTATGCTCTCAAATCTGATGATTAGGACACCGTAGAGTTCGTTCCACGTATGATCTACCGCAAGAAAGGGGACATACACCCATTGTGCAGGGACAAAGAGGCAAGCATGTTTTTTTTTTCTTTTTTTTTTTTTTTTACAGCTATGTTTTGGTAGCTTCGCCACTTTTAAGCGGACTTTAGAACAAATTCGCGACATCTGTTGAGGAGCAGAAAATACCTATTGAGGTTGATTTAAATTCTGATGATTTTTTTTATTTATTTGAAATCATGTTTTAAATTTTGCATAATTTTAAACTGGTCCAGCTTACCTTGCTCAGGAGTCATCCTTTTTCATATCATGCGAATATTCGTTTTTTTTTTTTTTTTGTGACTTGATTACGATTTTTAGAGAAAGTCCATTTAATCAGCCTTCGTTCGATCTGAGGGGAGACTTCATCTCGTTGCTTTGTTTACCTTCGGACGGAAGAACCTGTCTTGTAGCGGCAGACCGCTTGAGCTCTTGGATATATATTTTCTTTTTGGTGTTTATTTTAGTCAACACCAGAGATTCAAAAAAAAGTTAGATACTTATTTTGTTTTTTGGGACGTTATTGCTTTCTATTATATTCAAAACTATTTTTTTTTATACGAAAAAAAAAAATCAAATGCGGAATTACTTCAAAATTTGTTCCCGAACTATTTTTTTTTTTTTCAAGCCTGCCAAGATGGCAAACTTTTTTTTTCTTCAAGGGTTCTCTTGACGGCTTTATGCTCCAACCACCACGCGAGGATATATTTTATATTAGAACTGGAAATTGGCCGAGAGGCTATCCTACATATTCTCATTCTTAACCTTTGACACCCTGCGTAAAAGCTAACGGCTAACAAAATCTTGAGATATTTTTTTTTACTTTTTCTTTTCACAAAAGAAAGCAAACACTATTTTCAAAAAGTGGTCATTAAATGAATTGCATTTTTTTTATTTGGAAGAATTCTTTGAACTTGCTATCGTTAAACGCAACGTAGCATAATCAAGCGCCATGTATATAATTTATTTTCACTTTATTTTTACAAAGTGGTTTCATTTTCCTGTTTATAATAATAGTAATATTCCGTATTTTGGGTGCCCGAAAGCAACCACGTCGGCCTTCCCCTTGGTGGGCCAACACAAACATGAAAACCAGCAAACAAAAAATCCTAAACACGCATGAAGCTAAGCGACATGTGTAAGATTATCCAAATGGCGACAATACATTGTAACAGATGCAAATATATCAAGATGGGGTGGAGCGATGGCGGCAGTTCACAGCGAAATAAAAAAAAAAAAAAAGAAGAAATGAAGTTACCTCGTTCAAAAGAACACCAACCAAAACCTGTTTTGAGCAATCTACGCCGCCACTTCGCAGACGATCCACGCGTAGAGAGAAGTGCTGCCGACAGGTGGCGTACGCCTCGACGAGGGAGCGCCAGCGGATTCCGGTGGAAAGCATCCCATCTCTGAAAAGAACCCGAATTGAACGGCACTCTCTCGACGTGGCGTGTGCCATCTGTCGGCAGCGCTTCTCTCTACGCGTGCATCGTCTGCGAGGTGGCGGTGTAGATTGTCCAGAACAGGTTTCTGTTGTTGTTCTTTTGAACAAGGTAAGTTCATTCCTTGATCTTTTTTCACTTTAAACTTCCACCCCCTGTTTGTACCTCTGTGGCAAATGCAGCGTGATTCGTTTAGAAACCGATTTTCGGGTGCTTTCTGAAGTTCGTTAGAAGCGTTAGTTTACGTGATGTATAATCATCGACACGTCTCTCTCGAAGGCACGCGCTCGGTGCCTTCCTTTAGGCTTTCTCTCCGCGTGCACGCCCGAAGCCCACGAGATATTCCGGAGTGTTACCGAAGGTAGGAAGCTCGCGATAGAAACGAGTTAACTGACGCCTCCTAGTCCGTTCTCATTCTGGGATTGATTATAATTCCCAACATACCCAAAACTCTCAAGATTTTTTTTTTTTATTATTCGGGAAATGATTAATATAATACTTAACATACATCTCACGCTCAAATGTAGCGCTAGCGGCCCGAATCATATCCCAAAGTTTGAGCACGAATCAGTTCCCCAGTAAAAAGTTGTGTGTGTGTGTTTTTTGTTGTTGTGTTTTTGTTTTTGTTTTTTTTTTGGGGGGGGAGGGGGGGAAAGGGGGGGGATGGAATTTATTTTGTTCGATTTCGATAACTGACGCCCTAGAGCTCTATGTATTAAAGAACTCTGCTGGCCGCCCCATCTTCCCAATAAAAATTTAAAAAAATCGTAACTTTGAATTAAACAATGGTTTGTGCTAAAAATCACCGAAAAATTAGCGTTCGGTGACGCTTGGTTCATTTTTTCTTTATGAAAGAAAAGAAAAAAGTGCATAAAAACGCCTCTAAACGTTTTGGGACGCCCTGTACACAAAAGGAGGGCGTGAACACACCTTGACGTTCAATTAGACCATACAAAATGTAATCACTTAGATGTAAACTGCACGTGTCAGTCATCAGGGAACGCTTTCGTAAACTGTAGTCTCAGGGTGCACATCTTTGTTTGATAAATACTTTTTTTTTACGGTTCCATTAATTTTACACTAAAATAATATCGGCTTGAACGTATTTTTTTATTATTATTGAGAGGTAGATGATATGTATACATGTACCTTGATATACTCTCAATAAAGGCTGGCCTAGCATTTGAATTGGCGAATATTTTGGTTGTAATATTTTGCGCTGTTAGTTTTTGTGAGGTCAACGTTTTTCTCTTAGCTAGTGAAACAAAGACCAATGGGGGATCCCCTTGCTCTTAGTGCGGTTTGTTCTGAGTGCAGTTCGTTCCTCTCTCTGACTCTGTTTATGTACAAAAACAAAAAGAAGACATTCTTATTTTGTGTGCGTGTGCGTGTGTGTGTGTGTGCGTGTGCGTGTGCGTGCGTGTGTGTTTGTGTGTGTTTTTTGTTTGGTTTTACTTTTTTTTTTACTTTTGACAGCGTGTTCTTAGAGCGCATAAAATATCTCAAGGAAATAAGTGTCCCATTAGACAGATTCCTATTATATACTTTTATTATTTACTTTTTTTTTAATTCAGTCGGCGTACAGTTAAAGTACATGAAATATGGAGGAAGTTGGAACATTTATGTACCAGCTTTCTAAGTGAGCTCCATTAAAACTAAATGTAAATAGAACGTACATAGATGAAAGTAAAAATTTTGAATTTTGCATCCACATTATGACATAGATGAATCAAGTCGTTTTAATTTGGCATCACTGTCGTGGTCGTACATGAATGTTAAAAACATCTGGGCCACACAAAAAGTAAACAACATAGTTAACAGTTGGTATTTTAAGATGGCGTACAGCTTATTCGAAACAGGTTCGCTGGTGCGAAATGAACACAGTGTGAGTTACAAGCCAGTACAATCTGTTGGTCCTTTGGTGGCACACTAAACAAAACATATAGTAATGAATTTTATTACATTTCTTTATATCAGGATTTTCCGACTCGTGGCGGTTAACGCACGAAACACAGACGCGATGACCCAGCAAAACTTTCCCATAAACTCGAAGCGGGGCGAGTCGTTTTTTAATACAATGCCGTGAACACTTACTTATCATTTCGTAAGTTTCCTGTAGGTATATAAAAAGCGTATCGTTTAAAAGTCGGTGGTAATGCCCGAGTTTCACTAGAGTGACAAATAAAAACATCCAACAGTGACAGGCTCCGAGCACGTGCAGCATGCCCACTTAGGTACCTAAAGGTTGCCTAATACCCTATTCACACGGCAGAGGAAAGGAAACCTTGAGCACAGGTACCTGTAGCAAAAGGAGCTGGAGATCGTAATCACACGGCGCATAAAGGTCTCCTTCGCTAAGGGAGGTCCTGTGTTAAACAGAGTTCGCAAAGCTCCCTTTACAGCTACAGAAAGTAACCTCGAACCCACGAACTCAAAATCAATATCACAGATATATAAATATATCTTGTTTAATGCATTATAACAAATCTAATATATTTGTGTTTGTGTTTTTTGTGTTTTGTTTTGTGTTCGCAATCATTTCATAATTTGCAGCTTATATATATATATATATATAAGCTGCAAATTATGAAATGATTGCGAACACAAATGGGATGGAATTATACATTAATGAGGAACGCATACTCCAGCTAGCAGGAACCAGCAGCGGCACGTGGAAAACAATGTCTGCTATGAACCCAAACGCCATTGACCTCTGTGAGCTCTTTTTCGAGGTTGTAGACGAGTCGTCCGACTGTCCCGCCCAGGACCTTTTATCCTCGTCGTCGTCCTTCCCTTTCGATTGCGTGACTGGCGTAGCCGTGAGACTCCGACGTGGTTCGTTTCTGTCGAACACAATTTAGCTACTTTAGTGAGAACTGCGGAAAAATGGAGCTGCTAACCAGAAAAAAGATCGCCCACCTCGCGATGGAAACTCGTAACCGCAGATAATTTAGGGCCAGTGTGGGCCATACAGGTCGGACGTTTTAAAGCGAGACTCATTTAGGTGCGTTCTGAGACTTAGAGAAAAAAAATTTGCCGCAAAAGCAAACACAAATCTTTAGGGTTTAAATGTGATATTTCACACACATTGATCAAAAAAACTGCGCGTCGAACCAATTTCGAGGATTTATTGTTTATCACGTGCTCCTCTCGCGGTTTGGCAGGAATGCAATTGACATCAACTTAAAATGCTCCGTTTCTTTATCGTATGATCAAAAACGCCGTTTACTACATGTACATTCAGCTAAGGGACCTAAGCTAAAGGTACCTTTACGCTGCCGTGTGAATTAAGTATAAATGTGGTATTCACTGTACGCCATATTTGAGGTGACTGTTCACAGCGCATGCTCGGAATGAGTACTTGTATATGATCTCCCGATAAAGACAATCCTGATGGTGTACAATCTGCGTATTATACCTCATTCAGACTACCAGGAAGTTCCCTTTAGTCTCTTTAGCCAGAGGGCCTTTATGGCCAGCGGCGAATCAGTTCATGATCCTTCGCGCGTGGCATAAGCTCGCGACCGAGGAGTGCGGGCTGATTCGCCCATTGCAAGGGGATCTGCGTTAAAGGTAACTTTATGCTGCCAGCGTGAATGGGGTGTTTGAAGCGTCGTGGAAGCCTGCCGTCAACACGCGCTCAGCAGCAGCGAGCTTAGCTATGGTTGGCAGTGGACGCCATTTGTAGACTTTTCCAAAAAAGGGCTTCTGGCCGGTTTCATCTTCAGTGTTCGTGCGTATGGCGCGTCATTTGCTCGCTTTATGAAGCGAGGAATATGAGCGTGCTGGGCTGAGGACTTGTATATATTGGAATGGTGTATGGAGAGTATACACTGGCGGCCATAGCTGTGTGCAGGACTGCTGACCGCGTGCTGCTTCCACAGTTCTCTTGCAACGTGCGTTCCGCGCCATCAAGATTACCGGTCTTAGCGGCCTAGTAATTGGAGCTCGTTCTGAGTATGCTCTCTAAACAGCGCCCTCAAATATGGCGTCCTGTGAATGCCCCTTATACTCTAAAGGCCGGTTCTCACATGCAGCGAAGCGCTGATGTAGCGCTCCTCACGTGTCGTCAGCTACTTATCGTCTGCCATGAGCAACAGTTTTGACGGTGCGATACAAAGCTGGTGAACGCTGCCGTCAGCACGCTCTAAGCGCGAGGTTAGCGCTATGCTTGTAGCGCTCCGCTGCATGTGTGAACAGGCCTTAACTCTCTAGCTGCGCGCAGTACAGTCAAAGCACGGGGCAAGAGGGAATGGAAAGCCGTTTTGGCGTAAATTTTGAGTGACGGGTTGACCTCCGAAGTGATGAAAGGCGACCTGGGGCTGCACAAAAGAGAGTCCGCGTAAGAGGAGAGTCTCGACTGCTCTGGTTAAGCTTTCACCCCTGTACCTTTGGTAACGCTGCGCGCAATTATAGTCGGGGACTGGTTAAAAGTCGAGTGGAA
The DNA here is from genome assembly GCF_016920785.2 of Ixodes scapularis. NCBI lineage: Eukaryota > Metazoa > Arthropoda > Arachnida > Ixodida > Ixodidae > Ixodes > Ixodes scapularis. The sequence goes on along the minus strand of NW_024609868.1, from coordinate 16,244,079 downwards.
GCTCCTCCTACCGCTACTCCCTATGGCAGAGCGAACGCTGGAGAGGAGGCAACCTCCTCTCCAGTGTTCGCTCTGCTAAAGTGGGGAGGGAGAGAAGCTTCCCCTCAAGTCCTAACCTGTGACGTCACTATATAGTGAGATCTTGCAGTCTCAGTGCTCGTGAAGTAAGCCCGAGTGATTGCAAGCCTGTCAAAGATAGCTTCGCGTGCACGTTGCTCGTGCTTGAGGCTTGTATGTGTCGGTTGTTTGTGTATCTAGTCTGACTCACTGCGATCTGTTGCAGTGAGTGGGAGTAGGGCATCACACAATGTTTTGCGTGTACCTCATGATAAGCGCTCCGCCGACGTTTGCTCCGTAGGTGATATCTCCTACAATGGAAGTTTTTCCGCATAAAGACTGCACCTAGTGGCAGATATCCAAACTTACTTTTAAGGGCACCTGTCATAACCGTGTCGGAGAGAAAGCTCAAAAGTACCAAATAAATAAAGCTATAGCGTTCGATCGGGTGGGGAACGCGAAGTTCGCGTCTCATGCAATCGCACACCTCAGCTTTGTCCCCTGCTCTTTCAAATCTCCCAGTTTCTTCAAAAGCATATGCTTGTTCTCTTTTCCCTCGCCCCCTGCACTCTATCCCACCATATATCCGAGAGTGGTTGCTGCCGTGGGACAAAATTTCAGACTTGCTGCTCTGGCGTGAGCTATTGGCGCAGTGCATGAGAATGGTTGTGCGGCACGCAGTTGTTTACGCGCTTCCTATGCGAATGTATAGCATACAAGATTACAGAGACTGAGGCAGTTCACAGGTTGAAATTAGAATATGGCAGAATGGAATGCCCTCCTAATTGGGTGCCAATTCTTGAAGTTCTAGAGAATGTGAAGGTTTCTATACTTCGTTTCAACTCAAGTCGAGACGCAGCCGAAGCTACGAGGTACTGGGATATATCCAGCAGCATCTAAAGCTCAATTCACTGTTTTTTTTTTTATGTTTATGAATGGTTCAGGCCATAAAACAACGCGTACGCAAACATGACAAGCACCGTGATGGTGCTCATTTGGCGCTGTCTGATTGGTACCATCAGCTCGTAGCGTCGGCTGTGTCTGGACTCAAAAGTGTAACGAAGTATAAGTCACATGCCCGTGCACCGGCCGTCGTACACGGACTTTTGAACATTGTGTCAGCTTTTTTTTGTATTCTCTTGACAAAACAGTGAACACAAAAACAAAAACGTTGAGGCTCTAACCCACGCCGTGAAGGTGGTTGGACAGCGAAGCTGTGGAATCACCTGCACCAATAGACCATTTGCTATATTACCCAAGCATCAAGGAGAATGCTGGGATTGGTGTTCCACGCGCCGCACGTGCCGGCGTCAGCAGTAACAACTTTCCTAAAGCAAATACTTAAAACAAACTGCACCTTGCACGCGCGTTCGTCAACGCTTTGTCTTAGTTATTTACTTCGAACCTTTTATATGGGGAAGGCGTGCGCGTGCGGCGCGTGGAACAACAATCCCTGCATTCTCCTTGATGCTTGGGTAATACTGCAATAGGTCTATTGCCTGCTACACTACCCTTTTGATGACAAATGCCACCCGGTGGTTCTCCAGTCTTCGACGTCCCAGGGAACTATCGGTTCATAAAACTAATGAACGAAGGCCACCTTAACACCGCTGCTTAAAATGTAGACGAAACGTTTAACCGCCGATTCTCCAGGTGAACGCCAAAAGAAGGAAGGAGTGGGAGATCTGTTAAAATGTTTCCAGTATTCTTGTAAATCAACTTACCTCCTCCAAGATGTAATATTTTTTAGCCTAAGGTCCTGGTTTAATCTCCAACTTTGCTATCCGTGTAGAATTTATGCTTTCCAGCGCTGGTGGCATAACCAAGCTCAACAGGTTTGCAAAGACGGTGCTACCAGAAGTCGCTTGGGACGCAAGCGACAGTTCCTGTTTGTAAACAGCAAAAGGGTTTACACCAAATGATTGACGAAAGAAAAGTAAATGCAGAGTACCAACACGTTTTTGAAAGGCTAGTGACGTCACTCTCCACGTCGCAAGCTGCCGTCGCCGCGGCAGTTGCGCAACAGTGATCTTTACCAGGAAACGTATGCGGTAAGCGCTACGTGCATCGCATTGTTATCAGGAGCGGCTTATCATCAATGATTTGGTTCGGATGCTTGTTTTGCGCTTGTTCTTTATTAAAACAAATGCTGGGCTATATGTTGTATGTGTGATGTGCACTTTTTGCTTCAATCACTAAAGGTTCCTTTTTTTTTTTTTTTGTGAGGCTGCCGACGGGAAAACGTTTTACCTGAGAGGCATATACAGCTTCGCTGTAGAATTGCGCTATAGGCGCGTATAGGTCAGCATGGGATTCACAACCGGGGGAACCTCAACTCAAAACTGTGCACTTTATTTTTTTTTTTTGTGCTGTTGAATTTTTAAGAGGTGACGCTTCTGTGATACAAAAAGAGCGTTACAGGAAACATTAAAAATGCGTAGTTCTTCTGGTGGGTGTGTAATTCAAATATTTTTAAACACATTCACTAAGGCCGTCGTGTTAATGCTCACCACTAGTCTCCAAAAATATGGAAGCCGACTAATTCGCCTAGACACTTTGTGCGGCGGTTCTAGGCACATGTTTACCCTGGACATTATATTTTTAGAGCATGAATATAACAAAGGTTAATTTATTTCCTCGCCCCAAGCAATGAGCGCCTGGCCAAAGCAAATTCAGCATTGCCTCCTGAAACTGCATTGTCGAATAGGTATTTTATATTATAAGAGAGTGCACAAAGTTTCACAGGGCTCCTCCAATGCAGCATACTCGAAGCATTAAAAAAAATACTAACGGCGTTTGTAAAGCATTTTACCAACTTCCGTCGAAACGTTCGTCATCCAAATATTCCCCAACCCGAGCGGGTCGGCTCTGTTTAGATGGAAGTAGTGGAGCGTGTCGGTCCGTCCCGGACAGTTTTCCTTGGCCGTACGTGCTTTGTTTTGGGCGCCAAATCCGGTCGCTTTTTGCCTAAGCTTGGCCAACCGAACGGGCGCACGTGATGTCCCGGCAGGGTCTCTCATGCAACACAGCCTCTATAATGAAGCCCGGGGTCTACCGGTGACGTCAGGCGAACCCCGGTTCGCGGAAGGCCGCTGGTCCGGGCAGCCGGCCTTGTCTCGCTGCGCTTACGGGTCACGCTTCGGCGCCGTGGGATGCCCGCTCGCTGGGCCGTGGCGGCCGCCGCCTGGCCCGCACGGGGACGCGAGAGTCGGTCACTCCGAACGGAGGGGGTGACTCCAGATCCACTCGCTAGGTGGAGGTGATAAAACGTGTCCTTGGGGGATGTCGATCCAGGACGTTGTCGTCTGTAGTTGGTGTTGCTTTGCTGCATGCAGCTCTCATCTCCTGTGCCTCGGAGGCACAACTCCCGCGTGAAAAATTAAGGGGCTTTAATAATTATTCATAATATTGCCCACGGAAGCATTCATTCTGCTTGAGCGAAAGCCCAGCGGTCATGCAGTGGTCGCGTCCAATTCGTAAGAGGAATTTCCCTGGAGTATATAGGGCCAAGAAAGAATTATTTATTAATGCCTCCGCATTAGTGCCCCGGTACATGCGCTGATCTTGGACTGGCTCGGAGCTCACGTATATGAAGTTTGAAGGGTCGCCACGGGATGGCGCCACAGCCCCCCTGACTGTGTTAACTGTCTAGGAAACACCTTCTGCAAGCGCCGACGGATGGCGGCAGGATGCATATTTCGAAAGGCTTGGCGATAGGACGCATAGCAACGCAGGTCGCATTAGATTGGCTGGTTATAGCTTATAGGGAGTGACGCCCCGACGTTACACCTAACCTAGAAACCGCAGATCGCCGGCGACGTCCCCCTTCGCCAATTTCGGCGCCGCGCAGTGGGGTTGGCGGGTGTATCACTATGGCGCGTGACAGCCTGCAGGTGGCTTATTAAAAAGTATTAACCCACCTTCGACCACCCGTACACGCCGCTTCGCGGTGCCCTGCCGGCGGCCCATGTACGCCCTGGCCCCGCTGGTCCCTAGTGCACCTCGGTTGCTAGGTGTTACCTCACGCCCGGTCGCTCTATAAACATCCAATCCTGTGTGGCCACCGTCCTTCAGGAACACGCTAAGTGGTCTGATCAGCTGGCACCAAAAAGAAGAGAGGTTTTGGGAATGTTCACCCTGCGCAAAACTGCTAAGAGGTTGCACACACTATGCTTTGTTATACATGACCAATTTGGGAAATGCTGACGCATTTCTTCGAGAATGAGCGGGACGGCCGCAGCGATTTTGGCCATTTTTTTTTTTTTTGGGGGGGGGGGGGGGGGGGGGAGGCGTGACACCTGCACCATCTGGTGCAGGTGTCATGCCTCCAGTAGCCACAGATTGGGGTTGGAAATGAGCAGATCACTCCGAACATTCCTCGAGTCCGTCACAAAAGCAATTACTGTTTCCGTTACAACGGAAATAAGCCTCAAACACTATAGTTTCCCGATACAAGGTTGTGCAAATTCAATAACCGCATCCATTGTGCAAGGAAACAACGAGAGATGGCCCTAGGTGGCATGAAACGAACGACGGCGTTGCATGACACGTTCTAGAGAACCTCTATTACAGAGGGTTTGCAACTGCTCGGTCATGGTCACGGGGTTTATGGGCCGCGTTTGCAGTACTACCTGCCGCAAGCTTTGGTCGTCTGATAACGCCTTCGTTTTTACGTCCGCTTTCCTCCAAAAGGTTGCGCATTTGCGTCCAAACTCCGCGGGAGGCGTCCTCCATTAAATTGCAAACGCTCCCCAACGCTTTCCAATCTAGGCTCTCTAATACTTTAATGGCACTGGTGGCACCGTGGGCCGATGGTTTTTTATCACCTCAAAAGCGCACAAACATGACGGGAGCCGGTTCTGTCAGGCAAATGGTGATGGAGGCGCCTGGTTGAGGCTGGAAACCGATTGGACACAACCCTAAGTCCACAGATCACAGAGCGCTCGTATTCAATGCACGATCCGCATTCGACTGTCGACCCTCCGAAGTTATCCCCGTAACTGCGCCAACATCTTAATCCCTACGACTACGTCCTTGAGCTTTGAGGGTCGAAGGTTAAAATAAATGGACCCCTACATTTCTTTGAAAGGGGGATCTTGGCAGACATTCTGGCTCAGCGGCATTTCGTGTGAGTTGAGTTCGCGTGTGTCACGTTCCCATATGTCTGTGTGAGGTGTTTAAGATTGAATTCCAATGTTGTGCCATGACCATTTTCAACCGACAAGTTTGGTTGAAGTGGACCGACACTTAACAATCAACCTTTGAGTGCTTGCCTTGTCAGGGATATGTTTGGGTTACTCACTGTTGAAACCCCGCACGGCTTTGCGAACGCCTGGCTTCATCTTCGTCTCATCCAGGTGCGCTCGCGCCAGTAGCTTTGACAGCGCTGCGGAAAACTACGTTAGTTTTAACTAAGCATACCTATTGGGGAGAAGAAATATTTTCGCCTCTTCCAGAGGACTTCCCCTGTCGGCAAGAAACAAAACGAAATCGTGTCTTTCTTTTTTTATCAGAAAAATTGGAGTTGGCGATACGAGGTCTCCCTGATGTGCAAAATGAAGTTAGGGAACATGTTATAACGCAATCAAAGCACTGCTTGGGGTGGCACGCTTACGCTTCCACCGTAAAAAAAAATAATGTACCTTTTTTTTAGTTTTTTTTTTTTTAACGTTAGCAATGATAGTAGCGGTTGCCGTTGCCGAGGTAAACGTCCACTTGAGTGGAACACACAGGAATCTTTTATACTGTGAGAGTTCGGCAGTCTCTTGCAGATGTCGACTATCCAGTAACCTGGACTGGAAACCTTCTGACGCATAACCGGTCGATCATGACCGGCTGTCGAAGGATAACAAATCGCCTTGGGTTATCTCGCGTCCTGCTTATTCTAGCAGGCCACAGGCTCTGTTCATTAGTCAAACTCTCTCAGAATAAACGACCCTAACATACGTAAAAAAAAAAAACAGTAATTCGATTTATACACTCCATTGTCTGCAACGTTATGAGGTGCACGCATGGCTCTGCAGCACGCTTTGTTCGCACATATCGTACCGGCGTGCGGTCCTGTATCACTACTGCGTGGTGCACGTTAAAGACCCCAGGCTAGCGATTGTACTGCACTGGCTAAATTGCTCATCTACGGCGTGTGACTCGTCGCAACTTTAAATGGTTGACCAACTACACGCTGTATAAATATCTCCACAACCCCAATTATTTATTGTTCGCACAAGAACTCGAGCATCGAAATCACGTTTTGAAGCTACGTGTTTCCGCCTTCTCGTGCCATCTATACACCTTTTCCACAAGGGCACAGCCATCTTCAATGTCACCCTTCTGGCGCTGAAAAAAATCCGTTATTGTCACACATTCTTGTTTTGCCCGTCCTATATTTTCTCCCATTATCCTGGTTGAAATGTCCTACCATTTTTTCGTCCCGCATACCAGATGTTGAATCCATGTAAGTGAGCTCGAAAGGAAATGAAAAGCGTCTATAGGTTTTAGTGTACTCTCATGTTTGAGTAAAATGCGAACGCTTTGGCGCGTGACCTTCGACACGCGCTGCTGGAAGCTGAATAAACTGCGGGGTGGAAGGTAGGGCTTTGCGAGGGTGGTGTGTGTTCTACTCCGATGTGTTCACCTCTCGCCAAGCACAACCACAACCCCTTCCCCCTCCTTCTCCCCCCCCCCCCCCCCCCCCAAAAAAAAGTTTATTTATTTATTTATTTTTTTTTTATACAGGTGTTTTGCGATGTGTGTGTGTGCGGCGGCTGAACCGTTCCCTAATTTCCCTGGTGTTTGTTTCTCTGCCCGTTGTGCAGGTTGTCGGCGCTGTCAGCGGAGAGCGGTGTTGAGCGTGGCGGCGGCCTCTTCGGAGCCCCCGAGTCGAGCGGCGGCGTCTTGCTGGGCGCCCATGCCGCGGGCCTGAGGAGCGAGCCCGGAGCGGGCATGGCCAGGCGCAAGGGGCCCGAGCCCCAGGGCAAGGGCCCCTCGTCGCTCTTCCTGCTCTCCGAAGACAACCTCATACGACGCTACACCAAGTTCTTCATCGAGTGGCCATATCCTTTCAGAACGCCGGAAATGGAAATCGTACACTCTTAAGAAATCTCAAGTGTCTATGCCTTCCCGCAAATGCTTAAAGCTGCCAATCGCTGCAATTTGCGAGAAGATCTCGGTGGATGATGAGGCTAACAAAAAGCTTTAACTTAGAAAAAAAAAAAAAAGAAAAGCTGCGGGAGACCGCGAAACGAAGACACAAATGGCCGCTTGGCCGTTGTAGTCCCTCTAACGTGTAACACGACAGGAAGGGTTAGAGACACTAAAAATAAACAACATTTTGGGCTAAAAATACTTCGCCCCCTTAGCGCTCAAAAAAAAAAAAAAAAAAAACTTTTGTTGTAAGTTATTTGAAGCTTACTCTGAAATCACAGGAAGCTTGTTTTTGGTTGTTCGGATATGTTGACAGAGCGAGACAATGTCGCTCGAGCTTCAACCGACACGGTGTCTAGAGATCAAGAAAACGCATCCGTTTATTGCACCGATCGTCAGTTGTTCCGACTCTGAACTAGGCACTAATATGGCGGCGTCCACAAACAAATCGGGGAAATAAATCCGAAGTTTCTCCGGCGGGGCACGTTACGTTGCAAAAAGAATAAAGCAACGCTGGACGCGGGTAGGTGTTCGTACGCCGAGTTACAGATCCCTTACCCTGAAGCAAAATCGAGTAAATTTTTGAAAGAAAGTGGTAATATGGTGGTAATAGGCAAGGCCTTTTTCGGTTTTATTTTTTACCTTGGCTGGTTTAAATGCGTGGTAGTCTTAGAGAGGAAAATTTTTTGTCCTACAAACGTGCAATCACTCGTAAACCGGAAAAAAAAAGTGCAGAGAATGTAGCATTTAGTTGACATTTTTTCTTGATGATTTCGTGTATTTGTGGGCGGTTCTAATGTGTATTGGTGATGAGGGGGCGCATTCGATAGTTTTAAGGAAGAAATTATGGAGGCACTATAGTTTATGCACTCTAAATTGAGGCAGTCGGGATTTGCGTGCATTGTTATTGAACGCCCAACCTGCCCATTACAGGCATGACTTCAGAGTAAGGGCATTTTAGTCACCTTAGTGTTTAGAACTATATTGTTTCGAGTTATCCCAACTTTAAATCTCAAATCGCAGGAACCACTTTCCGTCGTTTAAAGATGCTAGAACAGAACTGAAAATACCAGATATCTATAGCCTGAGCTTCCTGCCTTGACAAGAAGCAATACAAAAAATGCCTACTTATTACAAAAAGAAAAAAAAAAAGTACGGTTTAGGTATAGTTTTAGTACACGTTTAATATCTGAATTTTTTTTTATTAATACACTTTATATTTTAGCGGGGCTTTCCGCTCATCGACCCGGTCTAGCAACAAAGAAGTAAATATAGAGGTACTTGTAACGCAGTATTATTGAACTAAAAAAGTATGCCTACAGATTCGGCGGTTTGAAGTGAAACCAACGAAGGGCATCTCTCCCCCCCCCCCCCCCCCCCCCCCCCCCCTATAGACCTTTCCAACAAACGCCTTCAGCGAGCTGCCATCTTTTCTTACTGGACTGTTAAACGCCTTCTGAGCACGCGCAATAGCGCCTCTCGCGAAAAAATCGTACCCCGCGCCTGCGTAACAGTCCAGTGACGCGACATTTTTTGCCTGGGCGATAAGCGATGGAAGGGTCTATACTTCTAGTATAGCTTCTTTTTTTCCTTTTTTTTTTTTCTTTTTTTTTTGCCGACGGCAGGCACCGTATTTGAGGCTCGGGAAGTTCATTTTTCGAATAATAGCGATCACCAGTTGCGCCTACTCTGCTAAGTTACGTTCAAGTAGGCGCTGCGTCCATGCTTTCCATTGTGTTAATTCAGCGCTGCGACGTATGTGTGAACCGGCCTTTAGCGTAGTTTATTCGATAGCTCTACGCCTATCCACGCGGCTCGTCGGCTTTTCGGCCATGCATTGCGGCTGCGGAGGTGGCCGAGGCCGCGCCGATTTTCCACCGCGCGACGTTGCCTCGCTGGCGTCAGAATTCTGAGACTCGGCGGCTGGCGCTCGGAGGTCTGCTGACGTCAGAGGCTTCCCGGCGTGCCCCGTACCGCGGCCCCCGTATCGATCGCGAATGCCGTGCAGCTGGCCAGCGTAGCGTGACCCGCTCGGATATCGGGGCGGCCCCGGGGCTGGGGAAGAGAGGTGGGGAAAAGAGGGAGGGCCGACTGCGGGCCAGGGCAACGCGCTGGATCCGGGCTTCCCTAGCTTCTAGGGACATGTTCCTGACAGCTTCCGGGGTTTTCTGGGGAACCTAGGGAACACTACCGCACGGGAAGTAAAAACGCGAGAAAAAAGATCGTTTTTAAGTTATAAAATAAAAATAGGCAGGTACCTTAATTCTACGTGTAAAATAAGAAGACAGGGTACGGTAGTCGAAGAGCAGGCATTTTTTCCTCCTTATAATGAATTATTGTTGTTACGAATTAATGGTGATTAATTTATTTATTTATTTATTTATTTATTCAAAGTACCTCAAAGGCCTGTCGGCATTACATGAGGGGGGGTTATATAATCTGATTAACACAAAGAAGGAATGGCAGGGAGCACGCCGACTCTATACAAACATCAATACACATCTGCGCGCAACAGAATAAACTAAATATTTGCACAGCTGGGTAACATAAAGCACATACTGAAATAAAAAATAATAATAATACACACATCCGTTAACATTTCGAGTAAAAATATAGATACAGTGACCAGTTTGCAAGAAAATAACATCGTTACACATTTTTAATTGGCTAACATATATGCGGTTAATTCTGAACGAAAAAGTGCTGGGTCGGAAACTGAAACAACGGCCTCGGGAAGATCATTCCAGAGCTTGATGGCACGTGGCAGGGAAGAATTATTGAATGACAATGATGTCCCAAAGATGCGCTTAAAACTCTTAGTGTTAAAATTACGTGATTCCTTGTTCAGGTGTTCCAGATGCAAGAACCAAGTCCCAGCGGGGCTGTGGCATAATCGGTGAATTAAGCATAGGAGAGAAATGTTACGTCGAGTTTCCAGTAGACAGATAGAATAATTTTGCTTTATTAGTGACACGCTGTCGAAACGCGAATATGATGAAGAAATGAAGCGGGCTGCACGGTTTTGAATGGATTCAATTTGATTAATAAGGTAGGTTTGGTAAGGGGCCCAGATAGCGGAGGCGTACTCTAATTTCGGGCGAACATAGGTTTCATAGGATAATTTGCGGAGGTGAGAGGGCGCAGATTTAAGATTGCGTTTCAAGTAACCGAGGGTACGGGATGCTTTAGCGGTTATCGTGGTAATGTGAGAAACCCAAGAAAGATTAGAAGTTAGTTCGACACCGAGGTACTGATAAGCGGAAGCAGCGATGATGGGCGAATTGTTGAGTAAATATGTGAAGTCTGAATTTGTGCGTTTACGGGTAAAAGAAACAAGTTTACATTTTGCTGTGTTAAGGGTCATTTGCCATTTGTGGCACCAGGTAACTACTCGATCAATATCAGTTTGGAGATGTAAGTGGTCGTCAGGGTTGTTAATCTTTCTGTACAGTACACAATCGTCGGCAAAAAGACGTACACAGGATGTTAGCGACTGCGGGAGATCATTAATGTATATTAGAAATAGAAGAGGGCCAAGGACAGTACCTTGCGGCACCCCGGAGGTTACATCGGAAAGCTCCGAGTAAAAATCACCTACTGTGGTGAACTGCTGTCTTAAGGAGAGGAAGTTTCGGATCCAGGAAAGAGTTAAGTCGTCAATGCGAAGTGAGGAGAGTTTAGATATTAGACGGCAGTGGGGCACGCGGTCGAACGCTTTAGAGAAGTCTAAGAAAATGGCGTCGGTCTGGGTGTTTAGGTCCATGTTACTATGTATGTCGTGAGTGAATTCAAGGAGTTGGTTGTCGCATGAGAACCCCTTACGAAATCCGTGCTGGTGCTTGTAAAAAAAGTTGTTTTGGTCAAGATGGGACATCACATTCGAGAAAATAACATGTTCCAATAGCTTTGAGACAACACTCGTTAATGAGATGGGTCGGTAATTATTTGGTGAGTTTTTAATGCCACTTTTAAAAACTGGAACGATCTTCCCGATCTTCCAGTCAGAAGGGATGGATCCGGTAGATAATGATTGTTCAAAAAGTAAGCAAAGTATATTTGATGATACCTCAGCAGTGTTACGTAATATTTTAGAGCTAATCATGTCGGTGCCCGCGGATGTTGAGATTTTAAGGTTATTGATGAGTTTTAGAATTCCTGCAGGCGATATTGAAATGGGTTCCATAAAACGGCAGTCTAGCTCTGGTACAAACGGAATATTACTTAGGTCCTCGGTTGTAAAAACAGACGTAAAGAAAGTATTGAGGACTGTTGGGCAGCTCGCGTCGGGTACGAGTTGGCCAGAGCCGCTAATAAGGGATATCTTATCATGAGACTCGGTAGGCGATAAATTTTTCCAGAATTTAGTCGGATTGCTTTTAAGTAGAGCAGGTAAATCGTAATTAAAGTACTTTTTCTTTGAGTTTTCTAGACAGGTAATATATTCTTTTTCGCAGCTAGAGTACCTCGCCCACAATGCATCAGAATTGGATTGTTTTGCCTTTTGGAATAGTCTTTTCTTTTTATTACGAAGCGTTTTTAGTACTTTATTAAACCAGGGCTGACTGACGTCGGAACGGATTGAAATAAGGGGAATATGAGCATCAATGAGCGCAGATAATTTATTTTTAAACATATTCCAATTATTTTCTACTGTACGAGTGTGAAAGCCGGCAGTGAATGAAGAACAAAAACGCAGGAGGCTTTTATTAATTGAGTCATAGTCAGCCTTGCTGTAATCTCTTATCAGCTTAATAGTATGCAGCTTTTGGGAGGTAGATAAGTTTAATTTCAGATCCACAATTTTATGATCACTGAAACCGTCGCAGCAGGTCAAGGAAGTGATTACGTCTGGTGCTGATGCTAGTACTAAGTCGAGAATGTTGTTGCCGCGCGTGCTGGCGGATACGATTTGTACGAGGTTGAAAGTTAGGCATATATCCACGAAATTTGTTTCAGTATTATCTTGGGATGATAGTGTCAACCAGTCGATAGATGGAAAGTTAAAGTCACCAAATACAAATACGTCGGCTTTCGGATGGTCGCAATGAATCAGGTTTAAGTTATCGTGAAACGAATCGCAGAATGATGAGTCACTGTTGGGTGGTCGATAACAGACGCCAATTATGGTTTTCTTGAATGAAGTATGAAGACAGATCCATAGCATCTCGATGTCTTTATCAATTTTTATTATGCACGAGGGAATGTCTTTTTTGACAGCTATCAAGATACCTCCTCCCCTCCTGATACATCTGTCACGGCGATAAATGTTGAAGTCTGCGCAAGTGTCAAATATTTCCTTATCAAGTATACCAGGTTTAAGCCAAGTCTCTGTTAGGATTACAACGTCGGTATCGTTATCGTACAAATATGATGATATTAAATCATGTTTAGGGATTACACTGCGGATGTTAGTGAACATAAATGAAACATTGCGCGTTTTATCCGAGATTCTTGATAAGACCCGATTAGGACAGGAGGGCTTAGATTTTTGTTTTATTCGCTGTTATGCTGTCAGTTGTTCTACACTGTCTGATAGGGGATTGTAAACAAATATCCTGTTCTCCATTTTCAGCTTATTAAACGTCAGCTTGTAAGACATATTTCTTTCTTTTGCAAAATGGAGAAGTTTTCTTCTAGCAATACGAACATCCAAAGAAAAGTCTTCCCCTACGGCAAAAGGTGTCCCCTTAAGCAATGGACCGGACATTAAGATGCGATCTTTCTCCTTGAATCGGGAAAACTTCACGATTATTGGCCGATTTCTTCCCGCTGAAAAACGTCCCAGGCGATGGGCCCTCTCAACACAATCGGAGCTAACGGTCTGTTTAAGTTTTTGCATGCAGAATTCTAAAATGATTCCCTCGCTCATGGCCCACGTTTCGTTTTCAGAATCCTCGATACCGTAAAACAAAATGTTACAACGGCGAAGTCTGTTTTCTGCATCGTCGCATCTAGCCTGTACATGACTAATTTTAGATTCCAATGACGGGATGGTTTCAGCGGGTAAGAGAGAGGGGGATTGGGACTTCAACTGCGCAAGCTCGGCTTCTATTGCTGTCACTTTGTCCGATAACTGTTGCAGTTTAGTATCTGTGGTTTTCTGTTTATCTTTCAGTAGTCTCACTTCACTTAGAATTTGTGTTTGGCCTTCTTCAATTCTTTGCACAGTTGCTAGGATTGTTGTTTGAACATCAGCGCTTCGGGTTTCGGGGCCAGGGTTCGATTCAACATCTCCTGCCACAAGAAGCCTTAGACGTGATAAGCAGGAAGGGAAAAAAGATACAAAGCACGCGCGAATTCTCTTTCCAACACTTTGGTGGTCAAAGGGGCATGACACCGCGAACAAACAATAGTCGCTCGACCGATAGGTAGTGCAGTGGTCTAAATAACTAACCTGTAAGTACAGTGACGGTGAGTGCGCCATCCCGATGGTGTCACGCCCCAACAGATAGGCGCGTGGGTCCTCGTTATATAGGCTGCCAGTTGCCGACGCTGTGGCCGTAGGTTGCCAGTGAAAAGGTAGCGATGAGTCCAGTTTTGGCGGGTGTGTCGGGTAATCCTCCGCTGCTTGCTGTTGGCGAAGAACGTCAGGCGCCGCTGGTACTGTCGGCGGTGGAGCCGCATCAAAGGTAGGGGTTGTGATGAGGAACAGGATCGAAGCGACGTGCAGAATTAATGGAAATGAATACATTTTGCTGAATTTATTAAACGTTTGCTCCCGCTAAGTTTAGCAGGAAGTAAATCGGCTGTATTTAGAAGTACGTGACGATTTGTTGTGACGCTATTCTATTGATCTCATAAAAAAAGCGCCATTGTCAATAATAGGGCATGAAAGCCCTATTATTAAATACAAATTGACAATAAAACTCTGTAAAGAAACGCTGACCTTTATTTTATTTAGGTATTGAAGCTCTGCTAAAAATTGATTCGATAAGTGTACTGTGTACACCGTCGCACCTTTTGTATAAAGAACTTCTGGTCGGTGTCATTTTAAGCGCGTTGTGAATGTCGTACGATCTGCTCGCTTTTCGATGCCACTAACACTTGCTTGCTGGGCTATGGATTTGTAAACTTCGGAATGGTGTTAAAACATTACGCCCCAATTAATCGATAAAAACTAGATTCTGATCTGTGTAAAAGACGCCATCTAGCTGGCACGTCCATAATATACACAACTATTATTTCCAGTCAATGGTAAGCGGTTATGGGTTATTTTGAGATATTCGCCCTTCCGCAACATTGCGGCTTTTTTTAGTACATTAATAAGTTACACATCTTAAAGGGGTCTATTATATAGGACTCACAGACTTCTTTGCTCTAGATACGCATACTGCGCGGTAGCACTAAGTAGGTGTTTACTGCAAAAGCATAGCTCACGTTGATAAAACTGTAACTACGCCATGGAATGTATATTCCTGCTACCTTATTATGCTTGATGTTCAGTGCGCAATGCACGACGATATACTCAAAGGAAGGCAAATACTCAAGTGCACCACAGCGTCTTTTAAAACAGACATTGGTAAGTTTCAACATGACCAAAGCCTCGCCGCGGTTTGGATGCAGCTACGGAGGCATTGCGCGTCGCTTCGAAGCAGACATTTAGGTAGCCTATAAGTAGTGGTCCGCCATAATGGGCCCATAGCCCATTACCGCCCGTTTTAGAAAAGTTCAGAAATATGATTCGCTTCATAAACGCTTCGGGCGCAAAGGCTAAGCATTCGGAGGCGCAGATATTTGGTAGATCGGGGCGTGAAACCAGCTTTCCGAGCTAGGCTTTTCCGGCAACACTAGTTGTATAGTTTATATCCAACGACGTTGTATAGTTTGCTTCCAATATGGAAGCAAACTATACAACGTCGTTGGATCCTTCTTTATATATATCCGCGTTGGCGGTTTTTTTCCGCGCTTAAAAGTATAAATATTTTGGTAGCAGGTAAAGCGGACGTGTCCTTCTTTCAGTTGCTATAACTACTCGAACATATATGTACTGTGTGTGAATGTGTGGTAACCAAAAAAGAAGAAAAAAACTGTGTGTGTTTGCATGGCTCACTGCTTGATATTTTCCTTAACTTGTATCGTTGTGGCGCTCACTCCGCTGGAATATGCCGTGCTGCTCACCATCATCGCCAACTGCATCGTGCTGGCGCTCGAAGAGCACCTGCCCAAGGGTGATCGAACGCCGCTCGCCCAGAAGCTGGTGAGTACACTCCCTTCACTCAATTACCTCACCCTCGGTCTCACTTCGCCGACGGTCCGCTTGTAGACTTCTTTAACAATGCCTGCATTCCGCCAATTGGGTACCAGCAAACAGACCTCTGCATGCACGTGTATATGATCAATGGCATCATCCAAACACCCAGGAGTGGTTTCACTTTTCCTGTTTTCTACTGTCGCAAGCAGAGTTCATTGTATGTTTTTCCACACTTCACTGCACATTTTTATGGCATCAGCACGACGGTGTGTTTTATGATTTACTTATTATAAACAAAAAACAAACAAACAAAAAACAAACAATTCCCCTATTTTTTCAGGAGTTAAGCGAAAACTCATCGTTACCAGAGCAAACCCATTTTGGGTTCTCCTACTCTAATTTTCGTTTTGTGGATAGCATTCGTAGTTCGTTTCCGCTCCTGAGGACAAGACATATCTTTAAAGCCTCCACCTATAGTTTCGCGGAATAGAAAGGATAAAATCAAGGAGGACGTTCACCGATAGTCACACTCATTCAGTTTGCAATGACGAATGCTTATTTCCGGACACGAAAAATATTCGCTTCAGCCAAAATTCAAAAAAAAAATAATAAAAAAAATAATAACGTGGAAGTGCAGAAGCAAAGGGGACATAATCGGGAGGGCAGACTGGGAGGCCTGTAGGTGGCGCGGCAAGTACCTAGAACCAGGCGTTCCACCGTTTGCATTTTATTAGTGCCCTGTTAGTACTTTTATTAGTATTTCCTTAGTACTTTATTAGTACTTCCTTACACATTAGGTCGAAGTGTAGCCAACGCTACGAGTTGGTGCATTCAATCAAGCATCTCTAAAAATGACACGTCGCGGTGTTCGCCTTCTTTTTATGAGTGTGTTATCATTGTCTAATATAATCAAGAGAAGAAAATTACTCGTTACCGTGAACGTTAGGTAGGAACTAGCATATATTTCTGTGTGAATTTTAGAATTTCACTTCGCTCTCACTAAGGGTAAATTAATAACAATTTAAAATATATAAACCAAACCACAAACTGCCCAAAGTGAACAGAAGGATTAGTCGTTTAATGAGTGAAACAACATCAAAAGTGTTAGTTTTTCTTTTTTGCCCCTTACTGTCACTCTGGCGTCTTTGATTATATTTTTTTCGTTCACATAGGCGTGATTAGAATATACCAGGTGTTCCATTTTAATTCGAACACATTTATTACAAAATCTTTCGTAAAAGATGCACTAATGCGGTTTGTGCAGGTGAGTGATACGGCCAGGGGAACATTATATGGGTGGCTTATCTTTGCGATAAGGCGGATAATTAACTAAACTTCTTTAATTCACTTTTTGATTAGTAAAATAATCTTATGATTTCATTTAGGAACATGTTGAGCATAATTGAAAACCATTTAATCAACTCTTTTTAGGACGACTTGAAGCTCGTGAGAAAATCGGGGGCACACCAAAGTTATCACTAGTGCAGTAGGCGCAAAGCTAGCAGCGTTAAAACGCGGATGATTAGATGATCATTGCGTCCCGCCACTGCTAGCTTTGCGCCCGGTACACGAGTGGTAGCTTTGGTGCGTCCCCGACTTTCCCACGAGATTCAAGTCGTTCTAACATTGACTGACAGTGGTATTCAAATAATGCTAAACATGTTTCTAATTGAAATCATAACATTATTTTTACTAATTAAAAAGTGATTTAAGGAAGTTTAGTTAATTATCAGACTTATCGCAAAGATTAGCCACCCACATAATGTCCCCCCGGCGGCATAACTCACTCGTTCAAACCGTATTACTGCATCTTTTTACGGATTTTTTTCTAATAAATCTATTCGAATTAAAATGGAACACCCGGTATATTCACTGCGTTTGAGCGTCACCTATTCCACAGGGAGTTTTAGTACATCGTTTTCAAAGGCACACCACCACTACGGGCGCGCGCTTCAGAGCAGGCATCAAAATGGCAGCGCGAGTACCCGCTACAAATAGCGTTGCCTAAAAACACGATCTATTTAAATTTTCTATTGGCCCCAGCTGTACGGTCGCCGTGAGTTTATTACGGAAACTCGTGACAACGCTGCCGAAGTGAACTCCTGCAGAGAGCCGTCACGTTACCCCAACGCTAATTACATACTGACTGAATGAAGTTTGCCCGTCACTTTTGATTACCATCGTAATAAAAAGTGACGGGCAAACTGCATTTAAATTAAATACCGACACAAAGAGATGACGCACGCGGTACTGGGATGACCGTGTGTGTTATCGATTTTTATTTTCAAAACGTAGAGGTCCGATCGTCATTTAATCGTAAAGCTGGTTCTTTTTTAATTACTTTGTATATTTATTTGAAAGAACTATTAGTCATATTAAGAGTTTTAATAGAAGAAAGACGAACCCTAAAAATACTTTTTTTTTTATATAAGCGAAGTACAACGGAGGTACACCGATACGCCACATTCAAACAATATTGGCATGCACGACGGAACGCGTAATGGCGCAACATCTTCTGGTGACACCCTCAAGAGAGGAATGACAACTCAAAACAATATTTTGTTTATTAAAAAGTTTCGCAAAGAGCGTGAACACTTATTACGAGTGACAAACGACCTATGAGCCCATCGGTAACGTGATTAGTGAAACATATAAAATAGCGCAAAAAAAAAAAGACGAGGACAAGAAGTATACTGGACCATACCTCGGCAAACCTCACTCATGAGGGCCCTCACTCACCCTCATCTTTACAGGTGAGGTGAGGGTGAGTGAGTTTCTGAACCAGGAAAATTCATGAGTGTGAGGGTGAGTGAGGGCCGTGAGGGCGGTGAGGGCCGTGAGGGCCGTGAGGGCCGTGAGGGCGGTGAGGGCGGTGAGGGCGGTGAGGGCGGTGAGGGCGGTGAGGGCGGTGAGGGCGGTGAGGGCGGTGAGGGCGGTGAGGGCGGTGAGGGCGGTGAGGGCGGTGAGGGCGGTGAGGGCGGTGAGGGCGGTGAGGGCGGTGAGGGCGGTGAGGGCGGTGAGGGCGGTGAGGGCGGTGAGGGCGGTGAGGGCGGTGAGGGCGGTGAGGGCGGTGAGGGCGGTGAGGGCGGTGAGGGCGGTGAGGGCGGTGAGGGCGGTGAGGGCGGTGAGGGCGGTGAGGGCGGTGAGGGCGGTGAGGGCGGTGAGGGCGGTGAGGGCGGTGAGGGCGGTGAGGGCGGTGAGGGCGGTGAGGGCGGTGAGGGCGGTGAGGGCGGTGAGGGCGGTGAGGGCGGTGAGGGCGGTGAGGGCGGTGAGGGCGGTGAGGGCGGTGAGGGCGGTGAGGGCGGTGAGGGCGGTGAGGGCGGTGAGGGCGGTGAGGGCGGTGAGGGCGGTGAGGGCGGTGAGGGCGGTGAGGGCGGTGAGGGCGGTGAG
The DNA here is from genome assembly GCF_016920785.2 of Ixodes scapularis. Lineage (NCBI taxonomy): Eukaryota > Metazoa > Arthropoda > Arachnida > Ixodida > Ixodidae > Ixodes > Ixodes scapularis. Next base: position 16,225,298 of record NW_024609868.1, on the reverse strand, counting down.
GGCGGTGAGGGCGGTGAGGGCGGTGAGGGCGGTGAGGGCGGTGAGGGCGGTGAGGGCGGTGAGGGCGGTGAGGGCGGTGAGGGCGGTGAGGGCGGTGAGGGCGGTGAGGGCGGTGAGGGCGGTGAGGGCGGTGAGGGCGGTGAGGGCGGTGAGGGCGGTGAGGGCGGTGAGGGCGGTGAGGGCGGTGAGGGCGGTGAGGGCGGTGAGGGCGGTGAGGGCGGTGAGGGCGGTGAGGGCGGTGAGGGCGGTGAGGGCGGTGAGGGCGGTGAGGGCGGTGAGGGCGGTGAGGGCGGTGAGGGCGGTGAGGGCGGTGAGGGCGGTGAGGGCGGTGAGGGCGGTGAGGGCGGTGAGGGCGGTGAGGGCGGTGAGGGCGGTGAGGGCGGTGAGGGCGGTGAGGGCGGTGAGGGCGGTGAGGGCGGTGAGGGCGGTGAGGGCGGTGAGGGCGGTGAGGGCGGTGAGGGCGGTGAGGGCGGTGAGGGCGGTGAGGGCGGTGAGGGCGGTGAGGGCCGTGGGGGCGGTGAGGGCCGTGGGGGCGGTGAGGGCCGTGAGGGCCGTGAGGGCCGTGAGGGCCGTGAGGGCCGTGAGGGCCGTGAGGGCCGTGAGGGCCGTGAGGGCCGTGAGGGCCGTGAGGGCCGTGAGGGCCGTGAGGGCCGTGAGGGCCGTGCAACTCGGAGCAATTCGAATGCGTTTGAAGCGGCTGCATCCAATCAGGGACGCAAAATTTTCACGTGATACCTCGTGCCGGTGATGATGACACCGAAAGACTTGGTTCTGGTTTGAAATCGATCGTTTTTTTGGAAATAAACTGTTTCAGAAAGGTGCATTAGTATTCTTAACGAGATTTAAATGCATAAAAACACGTTTATAACGCGTAATTGTGTCTAAATAGTGCAAGAAAAATAAAATGTTATGATGACGATGGCAAATTGCAGCAATTCGTTGCTGCGTGTGATCGCGGGCGGCCCGTGTTGCTGGTGTTGCGACGTAAAGTTTCTGGGCGAAATTGCCCCATCTGAAGCTGGCCTGAGTGGCGTGAGGGCCATCGCTGCGTGAGGGGCGTGAGGGGTGTGAAAGCCGCAAGGGCGGTGAGGCGCGTGAGGGCGGTGAGTGGCGTGAGGGCGGTGAGTGGCGTGAGGGCGGTGAGTGGCGTGAGGGCGGTGAGTGGCGTGAGTGGCGTGAGGGCCGTGAGGGCCGTGAGGGCCGTGAGGGCCGTGAGGGCCGTGAGGGCCGTGAGGGCGGTGAGGGCCGTGAGGGCGGTGAGGGCGGTGAGGGCCGTGAGGGCGGTGAGGGCCGTGAGGGTGGTGAGGGCCGTGAGGGCCGTGAGGGCGGTGAGGGCCGTGAGGGCCGTGAGGGCGGTTAGGGCCGTGAGGGCGGTGAGGGCGGTGAGGGCGGTGAGGGCCGTGAGGGCGGTGAGTGGCGTGAGGGCGGTGAGTGGCGTGAGGGCCATGAGTGAGTGAGGGGCGTGAGGGCCGTGAGGGGCGTGAGGGCCGTGAGGGCGGTGAGTGCGTGAGGGCCGTGAGGTTCAGTGAGGGTGAGTGAAGGGCTGAAGGTGAGTGTGACTGTGATTGTGAGGGTGAGTGAGGGGCTGAAAGTGAGTGTAGCTTTGAGGGGCTTAGGTGAGTGTGGCTGTGAGGGTGAGGGTGAGTGAGGGCGACCTAAAATGCCGACCTCTGTACTGGACAGGCGCTAACCTTCAACTAGTTTTATTCAAGAAAAGTAAACATATATATATACACGACAGGCAAAGCAGCACCACGTAGATTAATTTTTTACCCGATCGCTCAAAAACTGAAATTCATTACAATGAAGTACAATAGAGGTGTCGCTGACACATGCCGTCCCACTTTTTTTGATAAGGATAGCTTCCAATAGCTCTCGAGCGACCGTCTGTCGGCTTCTTCCTAGTATCCTTATCTGCTGAAGTCGCGAAACACAGCCACACGTGTTGCAATGTGTAGGCAAATGCGAGATATATTTATTTTTTACTGATAGTGCGTGCTTCCGTGCTCGGTCACTGATGCACCGCCCCGTCCGGCCGATGTATACCTTTCCACAACTCAGTGGGATTTCGTAGACCACACCCACTGTGCAGTCCATATAAGGGGTGACGTGTCTCTTATCACATGGTGCTTTTGCCTTCTCATCAGAAAGGCGGGCGCACTCCTCTGTGACGCACTTTGATACAGTAGAAAGTATTCTGGAAGCTTTTGAACAACATGGGAAAGGTTTACTTTTTACTCATAAGCTCCCTGACAACAATCATTTGCAGTTTATAGATATTAGCATCACCATCAACGAGCGACGTGTGTGCTGGATGTATCGACCTCGCGCGCGGAAAGAGTTACTTCCTTTTGATTCAGCGCATTCAAAGACCGTTAAGAGAGCTATAGCAACTTCGTGCCTGGAGTCCGCAGTGCTGAAGTCTTGTGACCATCAGGCGGCGGCTAGTTTTAAATATAAAATTTCTAGACTGGAATTGGCTGGCTTCCCGCGTTCGGTATTGGTTTCTGTGGCGGAAACCGCCCTACAAAAATGAAGGGGTTGAAAAGAAAGGTTCCAATAGAGGCAGAGAACAAAAAGATCAGAAGTCATTCCGTACATCCACAAGGTTGCCCACAATCTGAAGAAAGTTGCAAGCAAGTACGGTGTTCCCGTTGTGTTCTTTTCCCCAAAGAAGTTGGCTGAATTGTGCGCTCGTATTTCTGATGAGAAGTCAAAAGCACCATATGATAAGAAACACGTCACCCCTTACGTGGACTGCACGGTGGGTGTGGTCTACGAAATCCTACTGAGTTGTGGAAAGGTATACATCGGGCCAGACGGGGCGGTGCATCAGTGACCGAGCACGGGAGCACGCATTATCAGTAAAAATAAATATGGCTCGCATTTGCCAATGCATTGCCACACGTGTGGCTGTGTTCTGCGACTTCAGCAGATAAGGATACTAGGAAGAAGCCGACAGACGGTCGCTCGAGAGCTATTGGAAGCTTTCTTTATCAAAAAAAGTGGCACGGCGTGTGTCAGACACTTCTATTGCACTTCATTGTAATAAATTTCAGTTTTTGAGTGATCGGGTAAAAAATCAATCAACTTTTACGTCGTGCTGCTTTGCCGGTCGTGTATATATATATACGTTTACTTTTCCTGATTAAAACTAGTTGACAGTTAGCGCCTGTCCTGTATACTTCTTGTCCTTGTCTTTTTTTTGCGCTATTTTATGTTTTACTAAGATCAACCAGCTAGCCCAACAACGTACCCTACTAGACTTGATTGGTCCACAAAGAGCGACTCGGAACTAAACGTGAAACAAAAGGAAGTTACGAGCGTTCGTTTTATTCGTCTAGTCTAAAGCGAGGGAAGATGAGGTATCTCCGAGGTTGACGTTGTAACGAGCTGGAACATCATGTGAGACTCACACGGCATTTAGTGAATCCGATGTCTCATAGTGCCCGCTGCTGTCCTTCATGAGGTGAAACGCTGTGTTAGGACTCTGTACGCCCAGAGTATACCGTCAACAAAACGACCTTCGGAAAGAAAACAAAAATGCTACGAGTCATGCTCCCGTAAGCGCGCATTTATATCTTGGGACTAATATTACAAAAGAGATAAATAACCAACAGTAGACAATTAAAAACCTGTTTCTCTTAAAACAGCAATATTGCTTTTTTTTAAAGAGGTTTAATATACAGCTTTTTTTATGTTCTTAGCATAGGCAGCGGGAGGAACTTTGAAGCGCGGATTGGGCATGAATCATGCGCAGTTACTCAACTGTGCCGTCACATGATTGTTCTAGAATGACTCTATCGAGATATGGAGGGAGAAAAGGTTCTCCTGGATTTCTTGTTTGAAAGCTTTCGTTTCACAAAAATCAATCGTTCAAATATACAGAACGCCCTACTTTTTTATGTTAGATTAAAATACGCAGATTACAAAAAGTTGAAGACTGTCTTCGTTCCCTTAAGGTGAGAGATTGCAATGCCTAACTTGTCGGTTCCGCTTGAAAAAAAAAAAATTGAACACTCACTGTATACGTACTCCGAAACCGGTAGATTCTTTCGCGTTTGGGCGGTTTCCTGTCTAGTTTAGCGACTTGGCACTGCCTTGGAGAGGCTGTCGAATCTGGTCGCAACCTTACAACGCGCAATTTTTTTGTAAAGCATAGCAACGTTAACCGGCGGCGGTCTCAACGAGAGAACGCCGCAACTTTACCACGCTCAACTCGCTCTCTCTTGGTACGCGTGAGATAAAAACCTCGTGACTTTGTAGCAACCAACAACAACAAAATAATAATAAAGGAACCCGCGACACTCGCATCGCAATCCAAAAGATACCACGATGCCACAGGCAGGATGAGGATGGCCCTGCAAGAAACCTTATCGGCCACCAAAAAAAAAAAAAAAAAAACGTTCGACGAAATATTATTTGACCAAAACGAGCTCCATGCGCGAAAGCGTCCATCCATGTGAAACGACGCGTTCGGTGAACTGATAGGGAGCCCACTTTACGTTCCCAAACGCCTCGCCTCAGAATTGCCGCACAGTTCCCAAGGGGGAAAAAAAGACAAAAAAAAAAAAAACACGCGCTGCTGTGTGTTTTATTTATTTATTATTATTATTACTATTTTGTCGTTCCACTACCCGAGAAGCAGCAGTAGCAATAGCGGACGGTAATAGAGGCGGCGGCGGCGGCGTTGTCGAACAGTCAATCCCACAACGAGGCTTTCGGCGGCGGCCGCGAGCAATACCACTTTGAAGACAAGGCCTTCACATTTTCTCCCAAAACGTCATCACTGGATGGATGGATGCGGTTAAACCATTTCAATCGGGCGGCAGCTTGCGCCACCTAGCCAGTTTTTGTTGTCTTTTTCTGACATTTACTTAAAATGAAGTCACCATAGTGGTAAATCGTTGGATATCCTGACTTATCCAAGTATCGCCATGGTTTGATCGTACCGCGGGCGCTCCTATTGGGCGCCGGCGACGCGTCGCCATTTTTGGCTCATGGCGCATCCCACATCCAGACGCGGACGCGTCTGGATGTGGTCTGCTTTGGCTGCCGGTGACACGCCGCCGTTTGCGAGCACGGCCCTATTGGATCTACTGCGCATGCCGGCGCCACGCCGCTCTGACAAGCTAGATTGGCGTCGGTGCTCCTTTTCTTTTTTTGGTTCAAGTGCTTTCAGCATGCACCAGCTTGGCAGTACTTGTTTATAACATCAATCCAGCGCTTTGACTAGTGGATTCATACAGCGCCACCTAGCTTGCGTCAGCGTCGCCGCCAGCGCGTTTTACCCGCGTCTCACAACGACCACCACGCTATATCACGCGGCGACGCGCAAAACACGCGCGTCGGCCGCTTTGCGGCGGGTCCCATTGAGCTTCAGCATAATTGCCGCTTGGGGGCGGTTTAGGGATCCACTAGTGATGACGTCATGCACGGCGGGCCTTGTCTCCTTGGCGGTACTGGCGCGAGCGCGCGTTTGCGGCGGTCGATGCCGCGTCGTCGTGCCTCGAGCGTGGGCGTCGGCGGCGACGGCGGGTCGGGGCTTGGACGCCGGTCCCGGCCCGAGGGGCCGGCGCCGACGACGCTGGTGACGGCCGCGTGGTCCTCTGCGCCCGCGTCTTCGCGAAGCCCCAGGCTGTCCCGTGGGGTGGCGGTCTCTAATTGGGACTACGGCCGCTCGCTCTCTACATGTTAGGGGCAGGGTTCGGAAAGACGAGCGGGAGATAAAGTTCCGCGTCGCGCGTTGCTGCTTTGCGGTGGCGCCGTCCCTGGTGGTATTAATCTTAACTCTAGGCTCTTATTGTTATTTTATGTGTATGTATATATATATATATATATATATATATATATATATATATATATATAGTCTTTTTTTTGTGGAACGGAACGTTGCATGTTTAAGTATCGTATCGACGTTTACCGTAGATTTATGTTACGGACGTTCAGTGGTTCACGGTAATTATTATGTAATGTTTGGACGTTCAATTCAGTACATGTAAGATAGCTGGATGTACATTGTTTCTGAATCTCGTATAAATGACGATAAGCGAACGTCTACCTACTGGCGATAATTAATGTCCGTGGAAAACGTTGTAGTTTATGGGAACTTCTTATTTTGTACTTTTTTCGCTTTTTATATACTGTATTCTCTGTTCTAGGCATTTGTTAGCAAAAATAACCTAATTTCTTTTTATTTATCGCGCGTTTGTTCGTTAATATGTTAAAGTATAAGCGCGAAAATTACATTCATCAAATAAAATCTTCAATTGTCTTTTCTTTTTTTTTTAGAATATATGCCGTTTTGGAAACTTTAATACGAAAAGAACACTCCACCTTATCGGACGCTCCTTTTCTTCGATGTGTGATGTCCGTTACACGAGGCTACATTTTAATGACATGTCCCTTACTTGCAAACCATGAAAAGTAATTTAAGTGTTCTTATACTAAACCACCTCGGTAAATTCCAGTCGAAGCTCCGGCCCATGGATCCCCATTTGGCGAGTTCAAATCCCGACCGAAGTGGCCGAAATTTGAAGATTCTATAAATAACGTAAAAAAATCCTCACGTGGTCCAAATTGATGTTCATTCTTGCGCTGGGACGTATAATATGACCATCGCAAAAAGTCTACTTGTTTTTGTATTATTATTATTTACTGTCTTCTGTTAAACTATTAACAAAATTTTCATTTTTTTCTCCGAATCCGAAGGCCCACACACCTGTTTACCACGAAATCAAGAGCACACGCACAAAAATATGTTTTTTTTAGCGATATTTGAGATGGTCTTTTTATGTCACAGTTGTGGATGCACGCCTCTCTCTCCTGCGTTCTTCTTTGATTTCCATTCCTCACAAAAGCGTGCACGTTTCCTCTCTATTGCAAGACTAACCAATTCCCCATACACCCGTCTCTTTCCTTTTATCATTTCATAAAAGAAAAAAAAACAAAAAAACATCATTACCACCACCGTCATTATCATCACCATTGCCTACACTTTCGTAGCCATTGTTCCATAAAATACGAAAGTGTTCACCTGTTGCCACCGAGGTTTGCTGCTTACTTACCTTTCACCTCTCTCTTTTTCAGGAAAAAACAGAGCCTTACTTTCTAGGTATCTTCTGCGTAGAAGCACTGTTGAAAATTGTAGCCTTAGGATTTATACTGCATCGCGGAGCTTACCTCCGCAACATTTGGAATATCATGGACTTCGTGGTGGTCGTCACGGGGTAAGCGGAATCGCAGAATTACACTCCCCCCCCCCCCTCCCCCAGCCACGTAGCCAGGGGGGGGAGGCCCATGGAGCCCCCCCCCCCCCCCCCCTGAACCCCGGCCCGAAATCTTCCATTTTGCTGGGACCTTCTATTCCCCCTCCCTCTCATACAGCATTTTGTCATAAGTGGGTTCCGCCCCCCCCCCCCCCCCCCCTTCGCCTCTCCAGTGTTGTGTCGTGAACGCGTCTTTCTGGTTAGTTTTCCTGTAGGGTGAAATCCTTCCACTAACCCAAAATTGCTCTGTAAATTGAGAAAGGAAAAGGAAAATAACTTTATACTTTGTTTAACCTTACCATGGGCCGTCGTGGGCGGTGCGAGCTCTCTCGGCTAATCCAACGCTACGTACGTTTTTGTTTTTTTTCTTCGTAACTTAGCAACCGACGCTTTGCTGAGTCCTTCCCATAGACCACGTGACACTCGGGTGGCATTGGATTGGGTCCGGTGGCTCATGGCGCCCTGTGTTCTTCGTCGTAGGATGAAAGGAAGATTAGGATGTACCCGTAATTGTGGTTCAACCGGACTCCGCGGTTCGAGTAAGATATCGTTGAGACTGAAAGATACCTTTCTGACTATCAAGAGCAAGGGCGATCGGGTATGTCTTGTGGTCACGACCCGTCTCCGATCTGAAGGACCTCAATTTTCTCTTCTTTTTTTTTTTTTTTTTTTTTTTTTAACATCTCAGAGGAACTAGGCGTGTAAACAGAGCTCTGATTCTAACGTCACCCTCCATTATACTTCATTACCAATCTCGACGATATTCCTCCTAAACAACAAACCTTCCGTGCACGATTCTCATTCTACCCAATAGCAACGGCAGCTAGACCGTTAAAATTAATGATAGCTTAAGAACTTTCTAGCATGGTACGCTTGGATCGTAAAAACAGAAGAAATCAATTACGAAGTAAAAAGTGTGGGTGCAGTTAACCACTCCCTGCGTCTCTCAAATTGTAGGTTATTGAGAAAGTCTATAAATACTCGATGATGAAAGCTAGAGGTGAGCGGGCGACGCCTTTTTCTATTGAGATTGCCACCGCTCAAGACCGCGCCTAGGCTTTATTGGAAAGTAGGAGAAAAAGAAACGGTGGCTACACAAAGTTTCTTGCGTAATATGATCGGAGGAAGAAACCAGCGTTCGTCCGTCGTCTTGTGGGCGGCGCAGGTGAAGTCAGGGGGACGGCGAGTCCCGTGCTCCAGCTGCCCGGGTCCGAACACTTCACAGTTTGGTGCTAGTCGTCGCCTTGAAGACGTCGGAGGTGGATGGCGAACCCTTCTCTCTACTCTCGAAACTAAGCTGGAACTGGAAAGGAGCTCGCTAGGGTTTCCTGTTTTCAGTGAATACCGAAAAACCCGGATAAATAACCCTCGAAGGATTGTTTTCGGAATCGGGAAAAGCCGAAAATCCTCAAATTATATCTTGCTTCGAATAAAAAAAAATGTTTACGAAAAAATCCCGTGTTTTGGGGAAGAAAGAAAAGAATTATATGCGGCATAGTTGTTTTGTTGGGAATCTGAACAGAACCCTTACTAACAGTCCTTGAGGTTTTTTTTGTTTTTTTTTTTCCCCTTTTTTTAAACCACGTTTTTCGCCCCGTCTTCTTTTTTCGCGGTACCGGGATGACGTTCTTCAAGTATTTGGGTCTCGGGCGTAAGTTAGATACACCCCGTTAGAAAGTAGGATACCGTGGAGGGGCGGAAAGGGGAAACACCCCGAATTGGAAGAAAAATAAACCACGAAAACACTGAGCCCTATAGCTATGGCATGTGACCCCACTAAGCGAGGAGGGCAGATAACTGAGTAACTATCACGGCACGCAAAGCAGCCTGTAACTTTGCTAGTTTTGAAAAGCCTTCTCTCAGATTCGATTGTAGAGCGCTCGAAGGTTGCTGAAATCGCACGCGAAACCGCTGCCGTTCGCATCGTTAGCGTCAAGCGGTAGAACGCGGTACTCCTCGCCACAAGGGGGTGTCATCCGTTCCTGTTGCCGCTTTTCGGAAGCCATCCTTTACTCCTCATCTCAATTTTTTTTTAATCATGTTACTTATTAAGAAGTTTATGACAGAGTAGCTACGGAAAGATTGAGCCCGTCTTCTACATAGTGGCCTTATATACTTTGCGCCAGCTACGCGCCATCAACTACGTGACCAAGGCCTATCCATTTGGGCGTTCGTTCAGTATAGTAAGGTGGAGATAAAAAAAAAAAGTATTAATCTCACTTTGGTTACATGTACTCTGGCTCTTCTCTGCCAGTCAGCACGAAAAGAAATAAAAATGTTCGAGGGGTAACTTTGTTTCAATTCGCGACCTTCAGGGGTGTTTTCTTTTTCTTCTCGGACAGGTGTCTGTTCGGCCGCATGCCTCAACGCATGCACATAAGCAGCGGCGCATGGCATTCAGTTTAGGTGGCATCGAAGGAATAATAATCGGCGGAAACACCCTAATATTAGAGACAAACACTACCACCTGAGACAGTTTAATTTATATTCTAGTTCATTCCAAGAGGGAGCAAACAGCTCTCATCTCAATCGCACTGATCCGATTATGGCGATCCCGGATATTTGGAATACAAATTAGGAGGCACCACGGACGACTTACTTTCAGTTCTCCATCGAACAAAAGGGGAATGCGTCGTTCCCTTATTAGCTATCGAATCTGAGCCGCCCGATCCGTAACGAGGAAACGGTTCGCCCCCACCCGCTACGTGTTCCGACATGACTCCACCCCCTTTCGATTTGCAGGATAATGAACATATCGGTGCAGCAGACGGAGAACTTAGACTTGCGAATGCTGCGCTCGTTCCGAGTATTGCGTCCACTAAAACTAGTGTCTCGCACACCAAGTAAGTTGGTCGCGTCTCGTCGGTGTCCCCCCCCCAAAAAAAAAATCCCGCTCTTCGAACCGGCGCCTTGAAACGCAGCGGGCCGTTTTGCGCGGCGAGAAACAAATGCCCTCAGCGTGATGTTGGGTCACGTGGGGAGTGACGTCATGGAGTCGTCACGCTGACGCAACGCTCGTATCCAATCGGAGCCCCCCTCGTTCGCCAGCCAATCACAGGCTTGGCCATTGACCCTACGTCACGCGGCGTTCACTCTCGCTGTTTGCGCTCCGCCGCGTTTTCCGTTGACCGGGAGCGGTGGTAGCGTCGTCGTCCTGTCTGCAAGAGTATACCAGCAGTGTGGCCAGACCGTTGACGCGGCCGCCATTAGTAGAGAAGTCTGCTCGTTTAGCGATGGCGCCGCATCCGGCTGTGCAGAGGATAGAGGTGTCCTTGCGTGGGAATGGAAACTGTCTTTCGGATTTACCTGCATTTCCTTCGTTGACCGTGCTGTTGTGATTCGTGGTGATGGTACTGGTGTCGGTGCTGTAGTGGGCGTGCAACGTAGCCGTTGTTCGATAGGTTCCGAGACCAGCGCGCTGTGTGCGCTGCTGGCTGGGGTCCTCTTGCACCTCCCCGTCCTGAGCTGCGTGTGCCTGTATGAATTCGTTCGAATCGATGGCCGCAGCTGCGATGCGTAGTTTGAAACGCCCCCGAAGTGACTGCCCCGTTTAAGTCGCGACGAGTAGCTCCTAGGACTAGTTTAGGGGATCAAAGATTGATGCGCTTAGCGACTGATGTTACATGCTTCGTGGCATGGGCCGTTCACTCGTTTGTGTGACAGGCTCCCTGTGCCGCTTCAGGGATCTTCGCATCAACCGCAAATTACTGCGGAAAAATGAGGGAGTACCTTTAAACGACAACGCGGAAACAAATCAGGGTACCATGTGACATCACAATGAGTGTGCGCTGCAAGCTTGGCTGTGAAGACTTCTTTCGTGATCAATCAAATAGGGCGATGTGCTGAGGTCTCCTTAGAATCATGCGGCTACACTGCATAGCGTCTTATGCAATGTCAGGGATGATGTTTCCAACTTAATTTGATCACCTGGTGATCTAGTAGGTAGTTGCCCTCCTGTTATTTTTCGTTCGATGGTTGCTGTTTTTTTTTTTTTGTTTTTTTTTCTGGAGGCTCGAAATTGCCCGTTTCAAACAATGGTAAGTATGTTGTGCGGCAGCATCCTGGGCAGACCAATAGTTAGTGCGTGTAGGCGAGCGCTGAAGTCAACCGTCCAGACTTTGAGCGCTCTGTCCAGATCGTGTGTGCATATTTGGGGCGCTGATTTTTTGTCCTATTCCCTGCATGCGAAAATAGATATATTTACTTTCTTCTGGGATGATCTCTGTGTACAAATACCCTGGATGCGTGTACTGTATTTCTTGGTTGAGACTTCATAGACTGTAGTTGACCTTTGTTTATGTGTAGAAAATCTCATTTAGAAAACGTTTCGAAGGATTATCGAAAGATTTTTTTTTTTTCATAATCCAAAAATTTTTTTGTGTGCGTTTTAGAGCCACCGAACTCACCATGAAATGGACAGTTGTGAAGTTAGTGAGCTTAATTACTTTTCTTTTTTCCAAGGCGTTCTGAATAGATTAAGGTCTGTGGATAATGTAGTCTCGTGGTAGATTTTGCTTCAATTTATTTTATACACCACGTAAAAAATTGTGACTTTATTTATTTACAAATTTGTGCCAGCATTATATATTAGATGATTATAAAAATTGGAGAATTTTTTGTTGTGTTAATTTTGAAATTGTCTAATGCAAGAAGCCGACAAAACGCTGTGGGCATTACTTTTACTAAGAGATCCTAGATCGAAAAAGAAAAATTGATTGATCCAAAAATTTGTCCCTTCGAATACTTTTCTAGAGAGATATATGGGAACATTTTTTCATTGCATGCTGAGGAGCGAGTTTCATCAGGGAGACCGGTGGAAGGGCCTATTTGAGCACTTCACTGACCGGTCTCTTTTAGGTGCTTGTCCGTACTGTAGTGAAAAACAACAAACAGTTAGAATCTGTGTAGTTAGATTTTGGCTGGCCCTGTGCCCCTGCCCCCCTGTTGGTCTGCTTGCAGGTTTGTTACCTACTTTGTACCGGAAGATTTAGACTTAGATCTCAGAACCTTGCGAGCCATCAGGGTGCTTCGCCCCTTGAAGCTGGTCTCCGGAATCCCAAGTAAGTCTCGTCACACGCGAAAAATGTTTGGCACTTATTCGTTTACTGCAGACTCGAGATAAAAACACGCACAGCGCCTCAGAAAAGTGGCGTATTTACAGAACGGCATATCACAGGCTGTGCTGTTTTATTTCATACGGCGAGAGTTTACGATACAAGCTGCATAATTGCCTTCATTATTACGCTTGGTCCGTAATTATGTATCGTAGCGAAGGCCTCCCAGCAGAATACTCTGCCCAATCCCCGCATTGCGGCAGCCAGAAGTTGGCTGCTACATTAGCTGGGTGGCCTTTTTTCTTAAGGGAAAGGTAAAATGTTAAATTAACAGGGTCACAGTTCTTGAACCTTATTTATTTTCAAGATTTGTGAGGGACCATAATAATAGGCTTATTATTTCTCATATCTCCTACCAGGATATAATTTTGGAAGAAAGAACGCAATCAAAAGAAGGTTATTTGTTTGTATGACAGATCTAAGCTTTCAACCTCAGATCACTTTCTTCTTTACGAGAATAACGTTAGCTCTTTCAGAGACAAACATCGATAGCGATTCGCATGCGTTGATAACTTAAACGCAAACATCATATTCACATCGGGTCAACGTTTCTCAATATGGCGCGGGTTGAACTGCCCTCTGTATTCGTTGACAGGTGAAGAGTTCGGGGGAAACTCCCCCTTCCTTTTTCCACTTTAGCAGGGCGGACGCTGGAGAGGAGGTCGCCTCCTCTCAAAGTGTTTTGCTCTGCCACAGTGGAATAAGGTGGGGTAAAGTTTCCCCTTACCTCTTAACCTGTCATTGACTATAGATAGAGTACTTCGCTATTGCATTCCAGATAATGTAATTCTTATGAAGAATACACATCAACTCGTGCACTTGTGTCCATGTTGTCGGCGTTCACTGCTTGTGTAGATCAGCACTTCGATACGTGTAGCAGTAGAAACTAGACGCATGCAGAGGACCCCTGTGTTGTTGTGTCCTACTCCGTTTTGGTTCTTGGTAGTATAAATAGCCGACGCTTGAGTAGAAATAATATTTCCCTGGTCAGTTTATACTACCGGCCACTAATGGAAACGCTAGACTAATAAAAAAAAAAGATTTGTACTTTTAGTCTCATTTGATTATGTCGTTGAACTCGAAAGAGATACTTGTAGATCTGAACATCGTCATTTTCCTCGTTGAATAGCAGGATTGGAATGGGTTTTGAGTAGTGCGCATTTAGGTTGTGGCAGTGTAAACTGACCCGGAGTAATGGCATTGACGAAGAGCTCCGGAAATTTCGGTTACATGCTCGTTTTTGTTTTCCTTGCCTTTTTTCAGGCCTTCAAGTAGTGTTGAAGTCCATCATCAAAGCCATGGCGCCATTGCTTCAGATAGGACTTCTTGTTCTCTTCGCCATTGTTATATTTGCCATAATCGGCCTTGAATTTTACAGCGGTGCTTTACACAAAACATGCTTCAGTTTAGAGGATGCCAGTAAGTACACTTCTGCCTGTTGGTACGCTCGCTCGAAGTGGTTCGCGTGGAAACGCTGCGTTTGAAACTTGACGTCTCTGAAAGCGACTTTGTAGTTCTCTTTACGAAAATTAAAAAGCGCAAAAGGCAAGGACAAGAGGGAGACAACACAGGACAAGCGCTTTTTAATTTTTGTAATGTTTAACCAACTAGGCCAACAAATCATTTTGCTTTGTAGTTCTCGCTTAGCTCCGGAGGTGGAAACGCGTTTTATTTTTTCCGAAGTTGAAAAACATTTTTGTCGCCTCTTAATACGCGCCTTTCTGTCACCTGGTCGCCATTAATTTTAGCTCGTGACTCTTTGATTGGGGTAAATCTGACCAACACGTATACGGAGTTTTTTAAGAAGTTAATGCGATTTAGAGAATGCTTAGTTACTTTCAAAAATGCAAGAAGAAATCTGTAAAATACGCATGTTAGTGTCCCCGTTTATTTCTTTTTTCTTTCTAAATTCCTTCCTTGCACTTTTACGCAAAATAAAATATTTAATCATTCTTTAATTGATTACTTACTGGCAGGGTTATCATGTTACTGCACGCGTCATTTGTGTTTACTGTTGTCGCTTTGGTCGCGTGGAATCTTGTCGGGGATTTGAAGGTCTTTGACTCCACTCTCAGTAAAAGACTGAATAAAGTACAGCTAGTATGGCCATATTGTGTAGAGTTTCCAATTGATCGATCGGGGTGATATGGTTTATGGACATCCTCTAATACAAACTGCGAGGAGGAGGCGAAAGCAATTACCGTCTGCAAGCGTTTTTTAGGGATGACTCATCCTTTCCGCCTGTTATCCTCCTTGCCGCGCCAACTCACTCACAAGCAACTAATTTCCGTGGGACATGTCCACCATTATTATGATACGAAAGCTCTCAATAACTTCAGCCGCTCCCTCTCTTAAATGTAAGCTTCATTAACAACATACGCCAAGCAAACAAAAAAAGAAGTTTTTTAACATTCATAAACAATCACAAAACGAATATACAACAAACAAAATTAGAGCTATATTTACGGCGCGAAACGAATTTGTAATCTCCGTGCACTCTTAAGCTGAGACCAGAAGCTCCGCCTTCAGCACGAGCTTTCGGCCCTTGCTAACACAAGTGTGAACGCGCAGACGCGCGCAACAGAGGTACTGTGGAAGCCAGCGAGCTCGCACTGAAGGTGGAGCTTCTAGTCTCAGTTTAAGGGTGAACGGAGTTTACTTGGCACCCGCAGAAGCCCGCGGGAAAGTGACTGCTACAGTCACGTGGTGCTTGCGCTCTTTCGGGAGCTTCCTATCGGCTCTAAAAGTTATTTAACAATTTTCGTTTTAAGTGCAACAAAAAAACCAAGATTAATACGTAACCTTTATAGACGATAGGAAGATCCCGGGGGAGCGCAAGCAGCACGTGATGGACCTGTGCGCCGGTCAGAAATAGACGGCGGCGGCGCACCGGAGTGTTCCCTTCCGGCGGCGGCGTGGAGTAAAACGCGTTCAGACGGTGGCGCTTGCGGCGCCGGCGTGGCTGCGGCGGGGGGGTTGTGGTGGTTCTTCTGGGGACTTGAGACGGCGCTGACGGCTCCGGCGTAACTTGCGGCGGCGGCGGCGCAGCACGGTGGCGCAGCACGGTGGCGCACATGCCTACCACGTGACTAGTGCGTGACTAGTGGCGGTTCCCGCAGGCGCCATCTACAAATTCGTGTCGCGCCTTAAATATAGCTCTAAATTATTTTTTTATTGTTGTAAATTCGTTTTATGGCATCTTTTTTTTTTTCATCCAGGCTGTTTAAAAAAGATTGTTTTCCCTTGGCTTATGTCCTTTAATTATAGCTAAGTTTGGTGATACGGAAATACGTTTGGCGACTTGATACATGCGAGTACCATTCTCTGTCTAGATCATTCCCAGTCCAATAGATTGGCGAAGTTGTGCGGTGGAGCGTTTCGTAGGCGACTCAGTCTGCCGCCTTCGTCTTGCAACCGACCTACGTTGTAGACCTGTAGCTGTCGAGTTTTGAACAGCGCCCTTGTTCGAGCAAGATCTGACATTTTTAAGTCGGGTTGCCTGTATCTGTCGCGCTGTATTCTTTTAAACGCTCTGTTGGTGCGTGTGGACAGACGCCGAAGGCCATTGACAGACGCCAGTACACGTTCGTGTTTCGTGTATGATGTGACGCTATGGCGTCGCCTCACGTCAGCATGAAATGGTCGCGTCTCGCGGATGCCACAGCGCCATCTGGCCGAGAGAAACGGGCCTATAATTACTCCTAACCCGACATGGCTCAGATAGGAGTGGTAATGAAATGCACGACGTGACAGAATAAAAAAAAAACATTTCTTCTTTTTTTCAGCCGAGATTGTTCCTGAGGGCGAGCAGGAGACGCCCTGCTACCAGGACTCTCCGTTGAACTCTACGCATCCGGCCGGCGCGTACATCTGCGACCACAACTTGTCCATTTGCAAGGAAGGCTGGATAGGCCCCAATTACGGCATCACTAGCTTCGACAACATCTTTTTCGCCATGTTAACCGTTTTTCAATGCATCACCATGGAGGGTTGGACGGCCATTTTATACTGGGTGAGCGTCCCCGTCGCCTCTTTCTTGCCTGAAACGAAAGCACGCTCTCTGTTGTTTTCGAGTCCTGTGCTGTTCTCCGTGTCACCGTACGGTGAACCGCTGAGAACGCTACGGGCCATCCCCGACAATCCACCGCTTTGTACGTATTATGTATCGCTGCTTTGCTCCTGAAGAAAACGGGACGCTCTCACGATAATAAATTGGCTTGGATGGCATGAAGCGTCCCCTGCAGTTCATCGTAAGGTAAAACAGAGTGTAGACTCGTTTTACGTGTGGCGTTTCTCGCTTCGTTAACAAAACAACGGAAGCAAAACCCTTTGCGCAACGGAACGCAACATTAGGCTTAATTAGCGACCTCGCTAAGTCAATGAGGGGGCGGTTTAATTTAAGTGTATGCCCGTAACAAAGAAACAAGTTCTTACCTAGCCTGAGAAAATTTGCCACCCCATGGAAGATGGCCCGCCAAATTTTGAGCTTTAAAATGTCTTTGTCACCTTAATACTCAGAGTGATTGGCTTTGTGAGGGTGTTTGCGTTGTGCTTGTCTAAATAAGCATTAACTCTTTACTCTTTGACCTTTCGTGGATTATGAGCTTGGAGCTAAACAATAAAGAGCGAGCGTATTTTACTTAATTAAGTTTGTATGGCGATACCCCCGTTGTGATTTGGAGCATTACCGACGACCTTTTGAAAAATAACTGCCGAGATCAACGCAAGAATCCAATATAAATAAATTGGGTATTGCCAAAATTATGGAAAACAAAGTCATGGTTACCTTTTGTGGCTCATCGCACTTGGCGATTAATACTCTGCATAGTTTTGATCCTGACTGGCGAAGTTTAATAAATAGTAAGATAATGTTTGTTTATTTGTTTTCAAATTTAGAGCTATTATAAATGGTATAGTTGGACGAAGATTACCACGAGCTTTGTTAATTTAGTCAAGCACAGATGAATACACCTCATGATGAGCTCAGAAAAGGCTGAATCTCTATTATGTGCTATGTTGGGGAGCTAGCTTTCGGCAAATCTAAGGTAAAATTGGTTTAACCTATATGGTTGGCACAACACGGGTGCATGCCAATTCCATGCAAATGTCGCATGAGCTTTGTTGTTTGCGGAATTTTGCCAAGATATGAACTCAAGAATGCATGAATAACTTTTGTCAGGTCAATGTGCATGCGGGCTTACTGACCTTACTCGAACTTTCCCTGTGTTGCCCGTTGCAGACTAACGATGCCTTGGGTAACTCCTTTAACTGGGTCTATTTCGTACCCCTTATCATCCTGGGATCCTTTTTCATGCTCAACTTAGTTCTCGGCGTGCTTAGTGGGTGAGTTGTCTTCTCTGTGCTTCCCTTAGCTCGTTCTTATTATCACGAGAAACTTTTTTTTTTTTTGTCGTTCTAGTGTATTTTTGTTTAATGTATCCACAACCGTAAAATAATGTTTAATATAATTGATGATAGGCCCAACTTTCTCGATGATAGTTACGCAGTAGAAAAATGGTGTTGTTTGTTTAGTAAATATTCGACTTCTCGAGAAATGATACCTTTTGCTTCCATTGCACAAAATTAACACAATCAGTATTATAAACTTTGAACGAATGTAACAATGTGCTCTTATCCTATTTAGAATCCTATACACACCGTTCCAAAGGTTATAGGTGTCCCTTATAGAACGTGTTAGATACCAATAACAGCCCTCCAGCACTCGAGAAGAACTGCGCCGGTCAAATCGCTCTTGCTGTTGCGCTTCTCCGCAAGAACACCCTTGCTGGGGCAAAGTATGCTTCCCAGGAGGCCGATCGCTCTTACATATTCCAAAGTCACGTGACTTCTTCCCGATGTCCTTTCAGTTTGCCGTGTAGTCTGCGACAGGAAGGACGTCAGGAAACTTTTCGCGGGTGATCGATACGCCTCCTATTTTTATAATCTTTTAATATATATGCATAGCGCGCTGCTATGAACGGCGCTTTTTCGATCGTGGTTGTATCGACTGATCAAAGAAAGTGTAATTCAAACTTTACATTAAAGACCTCCCAACAAAACACAGAAACCAACATTTTCAGGAAAAAAAATCTTGGCGAAACTCTGTTCATTATGTGTTCGCTTTTTTTAATGTTGTATATCCTTTTATAACCGATTATGTTGTCTGAAATAAAATACAGAAAAACATGAGCATTTATGCACAGCTATCCTGAAGCAGCTGATATTACTACAGTTCAGATAACACTTATCAACTGAAAACTCTAAAACGCATTTTCAATTTTAGCTAGTTTTTTTTTTTTTTTCTGCAGGGCTTTTTTTTTTTTTTTTTTTTCCTGAGGTTATAGGCTGTAATTATACGGGTTATTGTGAAGCACAATAAAATTACTCCGTGACATTGAAGGTGTCGCCTTAGCAACACCTCCAAAATCTGTATTCTTACTATTTTTAAAATGTCTTTAAATAATCCTTATTAACAATTTTGTTCCACGTGCATCGAAGATACGTTGGCATACATAAACTGGCATGCCATATTTATGCTTGCCTGCCCATACTGACAACATTGAAACCCTTATGAAACGAGCTAATTTGAGTCAACCACCTAATATTGTTTCTTCTGGGCTCTTCTATTTCTATTAAGCTAATTTGCAAACCCGACCGCAACGTTGTCTTCTTCTTTTTTTTTTTTTTTGCTTGGAGGTACAGGAATAATACGAACTTGAGTAAAACAGGCAGTATCTAAGTAATAAACAGCACAGCGCGGTAACACGCACTAATTTCTCGCATAATAATAAGGTAAAATTACTCTTTCAGCGATAACAACCATGGGAATCGAATATTAATTAAAGCATAACTCATTAACATCTGGTGCACTTGGAATTATATGTTAATGATTTATGGGGAAGCAAGGCAGTACGTTATGGTGTTTAAGTTTATGTTTTACGATGTAATCAATTATTTCGATTTTGTCGAGGAGTCGATGAACTTTAAGGGCACCAAGGAAAATATGCGCATTGCGTGCGTGGGAATACCGTGCACCATTCTAGAGGCAGAAATATCGCGTTTTTGCACGTTATTGTGGCACGCTTGTGTTGGCCGGAAACCGTAGAATTTCTGCAGTTTCTTACTTTAACGCTGTGAGTCTGTAGTTTCTTGCGGTTGTGGGGTGAGAGCATCAGCAGCGTCCTCAACGAGAAACTCAACCCAGTTACCAGAGATTCTATTTCACAAACAATTGCCGAGAAACACCGAAAACGTCAAAACAACCTGGTAGCTTGAAACCTCTAAACAGCAAGAGGCACGGCAAAACACGTGTTGTAACGCAAAACACCAACGTTGTCGTTGTCTGTCTCGAAATGTGCTTAGCTTTCAGAGCAAGCCTAAAAAGTGTCCAGTTGTTTAAGTGTTCTGTATTTATATGAAACGATTCTGTTGTCATAAATCTAATCTTTATCTTTTTTTTGTGGTGTTCTTTTAGAGAGTTTGCCAAAGAGAGAGAACGCGTAGAAAACCGCCAGGCGTTCCTCAAGATCCGGCGGCAACAGCAGCTGGAGAGGGAGCTTAACGGTTACGTTGAGTGGATCTGTAAGGCAGGTAAGTTGGAAACATGGACCGTGACGCTGAAGTTAAGCATAGTGACCCTCGTTCTCAAATACCCCTCTGTAAAAAAGGGTAAGAAAATTTCATGTTGAGTAACCTCTTGAAGCGTTGTTCGTAACACCTCGGTCGTTACTCTGCTGATGAATATATAATTCCATTCGACAAAGATTCTTCTGAAAACCGACCGATAAAATTGACTTCTGCCAGGGGAAAAAATCTTCATTTTGTTATTTCCTTTTATTCCCTCTCACGTTTTGGTTTTGTTCTCTCCCGAAAGGATTAGGTCTAAGAGAAACTCCAGGCAGAAAAGAAAAAACGTCTCCCTCTACTATGGTGCCTGGAACGCGTCTCCGACTGGTGTGTTTACCGCGGCCAAAAAAGTGGTCCCTCGATTTCCGCCTGATGACGTCATAGAAGTGTCATGCTGTCGCCGGTCGCGATCCTGGCGGCGTCCTAACAGTGGTGGTGTGTGGCAGACGCCTGTTCTGCTGCAGGTCGCTCTCCACTGTGACAGTCCACGGAAGGTACGGTAGCTGGAAGTTGGAACGCCTGGGACGTTGTGACGACAGCGACACTCGCGTTCGCTCGTGCTTTTCGCCAGCATTTCTACGGCAAACCGCCAGGATCACGACAGGCAACAGCATGACACTCCGGCTTCTGTGACGTCAATTGTTGCCACTTTGGGACCACTTTTGATGTATGGGCGGGATAGGACGCTAAACACACCAGTCGAAGACGCGATCCAGGCACTGTACCTCTACTTCGAATGGGAACGTGGTTTTGAGGGACGATTACCTTCTATACGGCACTTAGTCGGTCCTTGAGGGGCATCAAGAAGGTCATTTATTGTTTAAACAAATAACAATATTGTTAAACTTGTGATTAGAGTGTGTTTTATCACAGCATTGTGTAGTATTAGGTTCTACTTCATCGATAAACAATATATATTTTACGTACTGCATTCATATAAGAGGTTTCATTTAAGACTCAGCTGGCAGCGTTAATTTTGTTTCACGTTTATTTTATGTCATGAAAGTGGGTGTCCTTGCGAAATGTTGAGTTCCTCACCCCACATGCGCTAATTAGTGAAACTTAATGCATTTCGCGATGCAGGTTATTTTCATCATCCTACATGGTCTCTAAGGAGGAAATGGTTTAAATGTGCAGACTCATAAACCTTAGTGATAAAATGGCATAATTGCTCCAAGGAAGTAAAGACAGCGCGAAGACGGGCGAAGAACGAGGATTACACCGACAGAATGCATAGCCAACTCGCCCAAATTTCAACAGTATTAAATGTTTCAACAGATATTTAATATGACCTATGGTGACATCTGCTGCCGTGATTGAAACATTTTAATCAAACCTAAGTCGATAGCCTATAAAATCGTAATATCAAGTGGAAAATTTGCTTTTCCAGTAGTTCTTTACATGTTCAAGGTGAATGGTTTCAATTTTGACGTATGTCAAGTCAGTATTGTGTAGAGACGATGGGTCACCCAAGAAGTGGCTATACAATTGAACAAAATTTGTAATTACTGTGTTGTTCTTATATTCTACAGAGGAGGTAATTTTGGCCGAGGAGAGGACGACGGAAGAAGAAAAATTGCACATTATGGAAGGTCAGTAGAAACCTGTACATTTGGTAATTTCTTTCATTGCGTTCTTTCGTGTAATAGTTCAAGCAATCTTATTAATGTTCTAATTCCGCCCACGCTTTCCCGGGCCAGAAATTTAAACCCAGGTGGTTGATTTAAATGGGATTGTTTAAAAACGCACTGCATTCGAAGACTATTCAGATACATTTTGTGCTGGCATTATCCATACTTCATAACCTTTGCCACCAAAAGGAGACCCTAAAACGAACCAAACTAAAAGCAGGAAAATTAGCGGATATCATTTAAAATAGACGTTATACCGAGCCATTCAAACAGAAGGGCTTAATATAACGCAACAAAAAAGAGTTGACATCCGCTTAGTGATTCGTTAGACAAGGTTTAACCCCATCCTTGGATGGAAGATTTAAAACCCCACTGCGGTGCTCTTACCAAGACTTATTGTGATGTAAATGCTGTGTAACTAGGATTTCATCTGCGCTTTAATATATCTTATGTTAGTCCAAGTTAATCCGCACTAATTTTTGAGATCAGTACAAAAAATCTTCGTGGTCTAAAATCTTCGTAGTCCAAAATGAAAAAAAAATTGCACTGTGTAGTACATTTTCATGATTTTAAAGTTGTTTTGCTTATTTCTTATTGCATTCTGCATTTAGTGCATTTATTTCTTATTGCATTCTGCATTTATTGCATTTATTTCTTATTGCATTCTGATCATAAAACTAAACATTCTAAAATTGTGGTCATACTCGTTTTTTTTTTCTTTTTTTTTTTTTGAAATTTTATTTGACTGTGTCCTGGTTCAAACCAAGCACTTGCAAAAGAAATTGTGATTGATCAAATATTGAAGTCCGTGCATCCAGCCTGTTTTCCCGCATGACGCCCCCAAGGGCGAACTCCTGACCCCCCGTGATGAGCACCTGCTCGTTGCTAACGAGTACTTCGTGCTTTGTTCTCGTCATCCTTTCAGCTCGAAGGAGAGCTGCGACAAAACGAAAGAAAACAATGAAGAACACCCAGAGCAAGAGCACGGATGAAGAAGACGAGGAGGATGTTGAAGACGAAGGTAACTAGTCCAACCTTTGTTTTTCACTTCCGCGCGTTTCTGGAAATACAACACAAAAAGGAACTGTTCCACAGCGGCATATGAACACCCTCCTTACCACAAGACACGTGATGAACACAATCCAGCTTCTTTACTTGCACAAAAAAGTCGCCTTACACCTACCTTGTTTCGTGTAAGGATCGCGTTGCGCAATCGTTTTGGAAAAACAAGCGCGTTTCCAGCGGCAAGCATGCCTTTGAAGCGTGCGCTATCCTCCGTTCCACCTTACCATGAACCGCTGAGGACGCTACAAGCCTCTCGGATCCAGTCCAGTGCTGTGTGATTGTCACATGGCCTTCGTGAGAGGCGTAGCAACGCACTGGGCACGTAGTCACGTGACATCTTCACAACGTCGGATTGGCTGGCATGGCCCGCAGCGCTCGATGGAGTCCATCGTATGTGGGAAACTGGATGACAGAGTGAGACATGTTTAAGCACAAAGCGCGTGGCAACCATTAGCATTCTTTCGGCTACTGTACCTGCGTTGTTTTGAATAGAATATTTGTTATCTACGGGATTAATTTTAGGCTGTAAAATAACTTCTATTTAATTACACGTAAAGCGCGGATAACCCGCGACAAAATCATAGGGAGCAAATCGATGTTACTAGTTGAAAATATGCACGTGGGGTAGCGTAATCAACTGACAGAACATGCCCAACTACGAGGGATTCGCTTTTGTAAAAGTGGATGCATATCGCTCCGTCATTTTTTTTTTTTCTTTTTGCAGACAAAAACGTACAGCAACGGCCATTCACTTTTCAGTTTCCTTCTACGAGTATTTTGGAGAACCAAAGATGTCCAATGTATCCACCTCATTATTTTGTTGGCATACGTTAATTCACCCTTGCTTGCCTTACGTCTATGGTGAAATTTGTTAACGTTACACTCGCTTGTAGAAATGACGGAAGTTTAGCACCTCTCATTCTCATACGCAGGCAGACCGCTTTTGAGTTCCACGTACGCTTCATGCTTATGATTGGTCAAGGTAGTTAGCAGCTAATTCTTGCTGAGACAAAACACTGGTTAGGGCATAGCTGGTTGTAGTGCGACCGTATATCACTATTGAGATAAAAGTGCCGTTTCCACCTGCGAATACAAATATTTGAGTACTCGAAAGTACTTCTAAGACTATCGCGACACACCCGTACCGTGATAATGTCCAGTCCTCATTTGTGGGGCCCTCGCCGTGACAACAGGGCCGTCAACATACATCGATGTTATGGAAGCCTATTCAAATATATCTGTTTTGTTCCTTTCATCTGACGACCGAGAAACAATTGAAATGCCAAGAAATAAAGTCGTTTCAATCGAACAATGACGCCATGTCTAAACAAAAACTCTCAAAACAGATGAGCCTTTTTTCTTTTCTTCTTGTCTTGCCAATAGACGCATAGCGAACCTTCTATTCTGCTTCCGGCAGTAAAGCAAGCGAGGTATTATTTGGAACATCAGCTCGATTCTTCGCATGTCAGTTCGGTACATGTCTGTGGCGTCTGGAGGTGCGAAGTAGGCTACGTTTGTGCATGCGGGTGATCAAACAAAAGAACAAATTTAAAGGCTTTTACACACCACTTCAATACAAACACTTTAGTGCACTTCAGTACCTACAATTACGGGAATTGACTCAAGCCCTTGGCTTCATAAGTTGTGTCCGTCACGTCAAATGAGTTTAAAAGTGTCACTAAGTAACGAGACGCCAAATATTGAGAAACAGTGCACATGAGCTAAGGCCCTATAAAAACAACTACGCGACTCTTTTATTTAGGGGTTTTACTACCAGTGCGGCGAGGGTGCTCCGCGCCATACTTCGTTTCACCTTAACACAGAATAACCGAAAAGGCTAAGACCACAAGCAGGTAGCATTGACTAGTGCTCCCCCTGCTTTAACGTTTGTGCAGGCGAGGCACGATCGAACGCGAAATGCTCGGGTTTCTGGCTCATCTATGTTAAAGAGACACAGAAATTAGGATGATCACTTGGTGACCGCTTGCTCGAGAAAATTTCGTGTACGGTAATACCCTTTATTTTTGAGGCCCCTATTTTTCGGCAATTTGTCACATAGGATATGATCGCGGCAACTAAATTTCGCGAATTCCAGACGCCTGCCTTAAAACACTTAAAACACCAAAATTTCAAGAATTTTTTTAATTCGCGAAGTGCGATAATTAATGGCTCGCAAACATCAAGGGTTTTACAGTATGTCGGAGGAGTGCCCCGCGACTACCGTTTTGGCTGGGGTGAAAGCTGGAACAGATATGCGAAGAAAACAACCCAAAATGGCATGAAAATCGGAACCTAAACCCTTCCCTACACATTTTTGTTTTGTCTAGACACAGACTGCGCGGGGGTATTTACACTGCGAAAAATGCGTGTGCGCATTTTACAAAAAAAAAAATATTTGCAATTTTTATAAAATAAATACGCTCGTGTTTTTTTTTAAATATAGCGCATATACAATTGCATACAGAAAATTTTGTGTAAGTTGTGGTTGATTTTTCGCGCATGTGCTTTCAAATTAAAGGTTGAAACGCATGCGCAATAAATCAGTCGAAAATTGCACGAAATTCAGAACATGCAAATATTTATTTTGCTCTAATTTATTGTTGTGGAGCCAAAAATGGAACGAAAGTCGGAGCATAAAAATATAATTGCATACCATTTAAAAAAAAAAAAGGTATCTATTACACGTACATAGTAAATATGAATTTTGTTAAAATTTACCTATACAGATCTATGGTTATTTTTGCAAGAACGTCGGGAACAATTTTTTAGCGCTTCATTGTTTTTCGGTTTTGAGTTTTTTTTTATTATGTTTTATTTTTTCACGTAAATTTCCAAAATGGTTTCGTTTAAAGCATAGTAGCGATTTGTGTACGTTAACTGCCCACACTCAGTTAGCTCTTTTTTTTTTCACAATGGCCAGAAACTATTGTTTTACACTCCAAATTTTGTGCTATTCGCAGTTAGTTTTCAGACATGCGTCTTCCAGCTTAGACGCCCGATTCGTATGACGCCATTATACTCGTAATTTTGCCGCAGCGACGTCTCACTTGTGGCAACGAAGGCAGTTGCGATGTCATTAGGAAATATTCGGAGCCGCGTCTGCTGCCAAACTTGCAAAGCAACGCCGATGAATGAACACAAAAAGCGCGACTCGTCCTACATTTGCGGAGCCCATAGCAACGTGCGCGCACGCGGAAAAAGACTAGCCGGTGTCTCGACGGACTAGATGAGATTCAAATGTCGAAACGATTTGTTTCCGAAAAGAGGTTTCGGAAAATCGATCTAATAAAAAAAACGTAAAAAAAACGGCGCACTGCTGCTGGTAGATTATAAATATACATAAATATGCAAGAATTTCACAATCACGCTTGTCGAAATTGTGTTTTTTTTAATGTTTTTAATAAATACAACTATTCTTTCTTTAATGTCTCCCCCCCTCCCCCGTAAATGCACAAAAAATATATAATGTTAGCTGGCAATAAAACTTCGCTAAATATTGTGTCGAATTCGCCGTATAAAAATGAATAATATGAATCACGCTACAAACCAACGCTTTCTGTAGAAATTATATGGGAACTCCGAAAGCATATATAGAAAGCACAGAAGGAAGCGCTCTCGTGCTGTTTCTGGTGCCGCTGTCGCTCTTTCTGCGTCCTACATGTACAGCCAGAGTAATATACCGCGGCACTCTCTAACATGGTAGCCCAGGAGCGGGGGAAGAACGTGACGGACAAAAGAAAGTTCAAAACACAGCTGTGTTTGGAGCTTCGTGCTCCAAAGCTCCGAACGCAGCTGTGTGTGGACCTTTGCGCGCGGGCTTTAGAGCAGTTCTTTCCCACGGCGCCAAAACGCGTGCGTTCTCTGCTGGTAAAGTATTTGGGTGAAGCAATGCGTCGACGCTGGCAGACGTTCGACTCGGTCGCCTTACATCGCAAACAAATGGCCCACAAATCGTGTGACCCCAATCGAAGATCCGGAAACATTCTCAAATCTAAGCACACTGTGTTGGGGGTGTCTGACAGCACGGGTTATACTTTGCCTCACTTCAACAACGCTGAAAGTACATCTTTCGCAGAGCTCGTCGTAATTGACCAAACGAATCACGAACATTAAATGCGCCTCAATGCTGTGTTGTTGTTGTTGCGTGATTGGTTTAATTGGTGATAGCAAACCAACAAAAGACACCGAGCCCCGCGAAGATGCACTTTTTGCGTCGCTCAATTGGCTACAAGTCGGATTGTAGCGATCAAAAGAGAAGTCTAGCGGCAGCCGTGAGCTATTCTGGGTCGGCCGAGCGTCTCGACGACGCGGCTGCGTCGCGAGTGTCCGCGTGCGTCCCTCGGGGCTGTGAACGCGGTCTGCCAACTAACGCCTTTGCCCTGTTGTCTTCTCTCTCTTGCATGTGCTTCTCTCCCATCGCACACACGCACTCCCACTTTGTGCCGGGTGCAAAAACCGCTGGTCGGGCCGTTCAAACCGTCTGTCCCTTTCTCGATGCCCCCAGAGACACCCGGGAAGGTTAAATTAAAAGGTACACAGGCATGGGGCCCTGATCCCAAGCGCGCGCTAGTGGACAGTGTAGGCCTTCCGTGCCCTCTTCTCTATCTCGTGCCACCCATAGAGCAGTGCCATGCCCTAGTCGAGGGACCTCCTCATCCCCCCCGCATCCGGGCCATAGTCGGGCAACCCACCTGTCGAACGCGGGCCGCGCCGACGCCGGCGTCAGGGTCGAGACAATCTCCGGCGGTCAGTCATGTTGCTGCATCCCGAACACCGGGTGTTGTTGTCGACAACCTAAAGGCATCCTGGGCTTCGTGCATGTGTAACGGCTAGGGTTTTACTTACTTCGTTGGTTTCCTGTAATTATTCGCTCATGTTGTGCAGGGTGTGCTAAAGTCCCTTGATGCTTCTTTTTACAAGTAACGACAACCGATACAAGTGACAACGTACATTCAGCTGCAACAAAATGGCGTCATTCAGTTCAGTCTTCTGATAGGCGCCACCATTCTCTTCCTCAAACCTGCGCCGTCACGCAGTCGGCGCTTTAAATGAATGTCGCTACTTGTAGAAAGCTCTTATCTAGAAACTTTAGGCATACCCGCAAATTATTATATTTTTTTTTTGTTTTGTTTTGTTTTACAGCAAAATTAGAGTACGCGTTGTCGGATGCTCAGCCATCGCTCTAAAATAGTGCTAGCTGTTCAGCCCAGATGACGAGAGTTTGGAGCTCGTTTTTTTTTTTTTGTTTAACCACTATCGACACATTTTGTGAAACTTTAAATTGAAAAAAAAAAGGAGCCGACAGGACCCACAGATACACGGATACGGATTGCGTCACCTACAAGAAGCGAGCCCCATTTTAAAGTTGCAGGTTTCAGAAAATAAATCATAATTATTCAGTAAATTAGCGATTTGTTATGAAACGTTGACTTCTGGTGCAGAGCGCTGGAGCTACATTGGGGCAAAGACTGAGCGTTCGGCGATCCGTAGTTCTTTTTTTTTTTATTTTTTTTTTTTTTTTTGCGATGAAAAGAGTTTTGGAAATGTTTTGGATGGCACACAGTAGAATGCGACAATTTCTTTTGACACAAAAATTTGCACTTACAGTACTGTAACTTTTTTTTTTTTCATTTTCTTTAAATAATATAGACATGTACTTTTTGTTTGTGGCAACAACATGAAAAAAAAAAAAAATATTCCTATCAAGGATGGCTGACGGCCGGCATTGTCGCCTCACTGGACGCCCGACTCGAGGCGGCCTCGCAGTCTCCGTCCCCCGCGGCCTGCGTACCCCCCCCTAGACTGTGCCTCCTGGTCTGTGTTGCGTCCGTGCCCCCCTCCAAACCCCCGAGACTCTCAGCTCGCAGAGGCCCGTGCCTGTCCTAGTGAGACGCCCCCCTCCCCTCTCCGTAGCGTGACTGCATTGCCTAGAAAGACGCGCGTCTCTGTCCTCGAGTAGGAACCGCAGAGGGGGACATCCCGTGTAGCCCGCCGTTGGAACCCGCTGTCTTCGTGTGTGTGTGTGTGCGTGTCCTAGTGTGCCTCGTGGGATGACGCCTTGCTCTGCCGGATGTGCCTGACGGCGACGCGCTTCACGCGAGCTTGCAATGCCGCCCACGCGCGGTGTGTGGCGCCTTCGATCGGGGCTAACCGTGCCTTTTCCCTGTCCCGTTTTGCAGGCTTTGCGAGGGCTTCCTACTTAAAAACAAAAATAAAGAACAAGGGAGCTTGTAAAGCATTTTGGAAAATGGAAAAGAGGTTCAGGTACGTCCCGTTGAGCGCTTCTTTTTTTTATTAAGATTAGATTTAGTTGGTTTTATACGGGTGAACTTAACATTCCTGCTTGGTGCTTTAAGGAACTAAGACGGCCTTGAACGTGCTCGCAATATGAAGTCATCTTCAATGTGGCGGTCTCATTTGTGTTCCTATTTACTCCTAGGGAAGCCAGTTTCAGTGCCGTTTCAAGGTGGTATAGTTCGTTTCAGCTTAAGTCCAGACGCAGCCGAAGATATAAGCTAATGGGACCAATCAAACAGTGTCAAAGAGCGAGTCTCTAGGCCTTCCTTGTACGTGATTGGTTCAGCGACGATAGAAAACGTAAAACAACATAACGAACACCATAATAGTGCGCTTTTAACCCTGTCTGATTTGATTGACATCAGCCCGTACCGGTCTGCTGCGACTGGACTTAAGGTAAAATAGAGCATATATACTTAGTCATATTCTTCATTTTACCATTTCTAGAAAAAACGTGTTGCCAGGTGAAAGTGCCTGTGTTTTCTGAAATTACGGGACATATTATATGACCTTCCAAACAATCGCCTTCTGGGCGCTGCCATCTTTACCTGCTGGACTGTGGAACGCGTTTTGAGCGTACGGAGTAAACTCTCTAGTCCGAAGTGTAAGATGCCGCGCATTCGTCTGCAGCCCAGTGACTCAGCATTTTTTGCCTGTGTGATAAAGGCTGGAAGGGTCTGCAGACACCTTTCCAGCGTATTTCACTCGGGCGAAGACGGTCGAGTCATTGGGATTCGAACGTTTGCACTGCGTCTCGTATTTCGCAGAACAGAGCTCCTGCGCCTGCGCCGGGCGCCTTCCACAACTCGGGAAACCAAAATGGCAGCGTGCAGACGGCGATCGTGTGGAGCGCAAGTTTGTCTGCTTTTTGGGCGGGGCTTACGATGATGTCAGAACGCTGAGCTCTAATTGGCTCATTAAAATAATAGTGGGTAGACCTCGAGGCATCTAGCATTGAGCTCTACCCACTATCCTTTCAATCGAGGCCGATCGGAGTTCGGTGTCCTTCTGACGTCACCGCGACTCCTGCGCAAAAAGCAGACGACTTGCTTTTCGTACTAAAATGGACTCTAGGTATTCCTATCTTGACCGTCAGCTCGAAAAAGTCTGCTCTTCCTTATATTCCTGCGTGCTTCCTTGTTATTGCAAAAAACTGATGGCCTTACTTTTCTTTGTTTCAGGTTCTTCATCCGTCATATCGTCAAGACTCAGACGTTTTACTGGGTTGTGATAGTGCTTGTATTCTTAAACACGGTGTGTGTTGCTGTTGAGCACCACAATCAGGATGAATACTTAACAAAGTTTTTATGTAAGTACTTTTTTTTTGTTCTCTCACATTTTGTTTGACCTTTCAATGGTAAGACGGATGTTACATTTGAAAAAAAAGCTTTAAGCGACTAGGGCGTCCTAGCTTATTTCGCGTCAGCTTCAATTTCCAAGTTTAAAGTTATAGCAAACTAGCTGTAGCAGAGTGTAGGATTTTAAAACATTATACAAACTTTAAGAGCTCTCATAAACCACTGTCGCAATTCCTATAAGAACCCTTACCGGCTGAGATGTCAGCAGTTTAAAGGGTGCTTATCACGGAAAATGTGCCATGAAATTAAGATTTTGGATGCACGTCAAAGGAACTTCGTGTGAACGAGATTACTCCTCAGCCCTTCGCTGGGACGTATCAGATTCTCCCTTGTTGTTTGGCACGCACGTGTTTAATTTTGTCCACTATATACAGCCATAGGTGGACAGTTAATCTCAAAATAACAATTTTTTTTAGTTTGTTCTCGGACGGGATACTTTGATTCACCTAGTCAATATTCTTGTATTTAGCCAGAATACCTCAACAGATTCAGGCTTTTAGGCACACATATATACTTTAGCTCTAGAGGTTCGTGCAAAGTTCTGGAAGTCATGGGTCCTATATTGCGCAGGTTTGAAAAAAACTTTTTATCTTTGTGCGCGACCGGTCGCCCAAAGACGGCATCTTGTATCTTTCACCTAGGATTTTATTGAACAGTAAACAATTCGCAATATGAAGTTTAGCATCATTTTTTAATAATTTCCCGCGAGTGATTTTTTGATGATGTTGTTGTTGCTTTGCATTTCAGATTATGCAGAATTTGCATTTTTGGGGCTGTTCATCTTCGAAATGTTAATCAAGGTGTATGCTCTTGGACCACGCATTTACTTTGAATCCTCCTTCAACAGATTCGACTGCGTAGTAGGTTCCCCTTTTGTTATTTTTTTCTCTTTTTTACTTTAAGCAGGAAAAGCACGTTGCAGATTCTCATCCCTTTTTCCTTTTATTTTTGTTCTTTTCTTTGTGTGCGTCAGGTTATAGCCGGCAGCATCTTTGAAGTTGTCTGGTCCAGTCTGAAAGAGGGCTCTTTTGGACTTTCCGTTCTACGAGCTCTTCGACTTCTAAGAATATTTAAATTTACCAAGTGAGTAGCTCTTCCTACTCGTCTGGAGGGGGCGCGTTCTCGCGGTGATCACCTTTTTCAATTCGTTTCATACATTTTCATTGATAAAATAGATTACTCATCATTGCAGATTCCAGAAAAGAGCACGGCTTTCGAAATTTTCTTTGTATTCCCTGCTTGCAAAAGACACTAAACTGCTCAAATAAGCACATTTTCGAGTACCTGGATAGGACATGTATGTCCCATTAAATATTTCACAGAAAAAAAATATTTTTAAACGTTATTTACGTTGCGAGGCTCTTTTGAGTGATTTCATAACAAGAATGTGTTTCCGGGTCAATGTTTCGTAATAGAGGTCTATTTCGGGAATCGCTACTAACTCATAGTGAGTCTCGCAGCCTGATAACACGCTATTTATATATATATATATATATTACCGTAAAATACTGCGGAAACACTCACTTCGTTCAAGCGCCCACTATTAAGGTGTTCCAAACGTGGGAATTTCGAAAATTATACGTTAAGTGCCCGATTTACCGGACAAACGGCCATGCCTAGATTAATCCCGCTTTCAGCGAAATTGGGGCAGGCGCACCCCCGGTATTTACACTACACCTGTGTGTGTGCGTGCGTGCGTGTGTGTGTGCATGTGTGGGTTTTGTTTATTTAGGGGGAAGGGGGTTAGTTTTATTTGCTCCTGAGTTTTATCCAGGAATATAGGAAATTATATATATATATATATATATATAGTCTGCGCTCTAATAGTTTTTGTCTTACAAATAATTGTCAGCTCCTTAGCACTTTAAAAAAAAAACGAATAAAAGCTAGCTCCTGTGTTTTTATCACATGACATTTGGGCAATTACACTTATGAACATATTAAATTTAGGCTTATTTCAAGTCTAGAAAACAACGAGATCCCGGTATTGGAATCCCATTTTAGGATTTTTGAACCCTATACTTTCCTTATTTTCACATCTGTCAGCACGGCACAGCGAACGAGAGGTGCTAAAATTCTTTTTCACATGTCAACGTAGAGCGTGTCCTCGAAAAGCAGCTTTTGTTTTTCTTTACCGTCGTAACAAACTACGCGTTACAGAACACTCAGTCTCCATTTAAATGTATCGCTATCGGCCAGGCCCAGATATCAATGTTTGAGAACGAACCGTTATCTTAATTAACGCTTACATGTGGGCTTCTGAAACTTTCACTGGGAAGGTGGGGATCGTCTAAGGTAGCAGACGTCATTCAGCACCACGTATTCGTGGCCTTCTTTGGCCACCATTTTCCCATTGAAAAGTTCCCCAAATCGCTTATAACTTTTATACCAAAAAAACCGCAACCTCCGAAACTTCGGTATCTGGTTCGGGCTGCTGGAGCTGCATTTATTAGAAAACTAAACATTCTGCGGTGGGTACTTTTTTTTTTTTTTTTTTGCTATAAAGAAAAAATATAATTGTTCCTTTTTTCTTTTTTTTTTCGGGGACACACTGTAGTCTGGTGTAAAATCCGCGTTCCCCCGTGTTCTCGACACAAGCTAGACGTTAATGCCTGCGTGTTTTGTTTTTTTTTCTGTACAGGTACTGGTCATCGTTACGAAACCTGGTTATCTCCCTGCTGAACAGCATGCGTTCCATCATCAGCTTGCTCTTTCTGCTGTTCTTGTTCATCCTCATATTTGCGCTCCTCGGCATGCAACTCTTTGGGGGCGTGTAAGTACTCCGCCTACGCTCTACGCTTTCTTTTTTTTTTTTTTTTTAACCACCATCTGACGGGTTTTTGTCGCCTTGCCTTTGTCGTATTTCATCAAAAATTGGTCGCGAGGACATCTGAATATGAAAGACATTTTAAAAACTAACTTTTTTTTTTTTGCAGCAGAGTTGGTTTACAATTGCATCGACTCTTGTGCTTCAATTTTATAGCCTAATGACTAAAAAATAGAAAATAAATGAGTGGCCAATTAACCGCTCCGATGATGTCTAATTCAAGTCAGTGTTCCCGTTAAAACTTCGTGCGCACATTTTATGCGGCCAAAATCACAGTGGAAAAGAGGAACGACGTCGGGGTTAAGGGCGTTCATGTTCAGAAAAAAATTCAGGAAGGGCTTTTTCCTAAATTTTAACTTGTATATTAGGCATAAGGTAGTAACGCCCAAACGTTACGTTTGGGTCCTAATTTTGTCCTAATACCTATATTCTGTAGCATCTAACGAAACTTTTATGCAAAATAAATTACAAGCGTGCTGGAATTTTTTTTAACATTTCCTGGAATTCTCTAATTACTAAAGGTTAACCCGTTAAATGAGCTTTACCTCGTTAAGAAACGGACTAAATAAGAAAATAAACTAGATTTTTTTTTTGAAATGCAAATAGTAAACAATGCGTTCAGCAAGGTCCATCACAACCTAGTATCACTTCTATCGATGTAAATAAAATAATCATAGACGATAGAAACGCGCATTTCATTGATTTGCCTTATTTTTACTTCCAGTTTCAACTTTAAAGAGGGTACACCTGCGGCCAACTTTAACACTTTTCCCATTGCCTTGCTCACGGTATTTCAAGTAAGTATAGACAGAGTTTGGTGTAACTCACTTGTGACCGTGGCTATCCTCGACGTTCGTATGTCTGGCGTGTGCTTCTTCCATTTCCCAAGCGACGAAATCTCGCCCTTTGCTGGACTGTTAAATTTTACTCCGGGCAATGGAATTGTAAGAACCGAAATGGTTTATACTATGTAAGACATCCTTTGTTTTCTTGTTGTTAACAGTACCTCGATCGGGTAAAGGTTATCTACAAATCCGAGTGTTTCAATGTCGCCTTAGGACTGAGACATTATATATGCTTATCTCTGAAGTCAGAATAATAATTTTTACCATTGCGTCACCTTACCTTTGCCTCCGTGCCGCACACAAACCGGAACGTGACACACACACAAGAAAAAGAAAACTTTGAATAAACCATTATCTTGAACCGCGTTGCCGTAAGAAAAAAAGATATGTGATAATTAATGTTGTCTCGGTTCATTCGGGGTGTGCCCAGCATGGCTGTAACAATAACATTATTACTGTAAATATATGCTAAAACTTTATATGAAGACCGTAATAACGGCATTGACTGTTAGTTTGATTTCTCTAGAATCGCAAGAAGCAGAGCGCTTAGAATGCAATGCTGAAATGGTAATAAACTGTTTTTTTAATTAGTTAATTAAAATATCAGCTTAACATCCTATAGTTATCGTTGCGTATTTTTTTCAATGTTTTTTCTTTTATATAAATTAAAATTAAACTTGTCTTAGCTACTGAAAGTTTTGAAAGCAGTCTTACTGCGATGGAAATTGCTAAAAACTGGGTTGTTTTTCCTTGTGAACTTCGTAAAATATTGTACTATTCTACACATGTAAAAGGTGAAAAAAAAAATCGTTGACTTGTTTTTTTTTTTTTACTTTTTGCGCTTCTAAATTTAGGAATTTTGTGTTTTCTTCTCGTTCGTATTGTGCTATGTTGATTCAGTTAATTTTTAGGTATATTTTTTATATCATGTTTTTTTTTTTCTTTTTGTGTTTGGTGAGAAATGTCAAAAGTATAGGGGGCATCAGGTCAATATTTGTTTGCATCCCCAAACCCGTGACTCAAGGAGTTCAAATAAATTCTTAATATTATTATTACTCTTAATGTGATTTAGCGCAGTTTTGTCATTAGTTGCTATTGAGCTGCATGCGTTGCTTTTCAGATCCTGACGGGAGAAGATTGGAATGAAGTAATGTACCACGGCATCCAGTCGCAAGATGGGATCCATGGCGGAATGATATACAGCCTCTACTTCATCATTCTCGTCCTTTTTGGCAACTGTATCTTTTGACGTTTTTCGGTGGTGGTTTTGTCATAAACCTTGTCGTGGTAATGGTTTGACGTTTTTTTTCAGTAAAAAATGTATTATAGTCATATATTTTTGACAAGCTAGGACATTGTCTGTGCACATTGTATACTCATCACGGCTATTTTTTTTACTTTTTTTGTTTTTGTTTGTTTTCTGGAGACGTAATACAGATGTCCACAAAGATAGCGTGCACACACTATTGTCAGTTATATATTGTTTTCTTCTTGTCACATTAAGAATTGGTTGTCATCAAAACTACTAATGTGAAGTAATGCGCTTATGCGGGGTAGCAAATTGAGCCTCAAATATAGCTTAATATACAAACCCGTGTGAGTTAAATTTTAAAAAAAGAGTCGAAATTGCGTTTGTGCGGACTCGGTCACGCAGTGCGGGTCAAAGAAATGCGGTTTTTAGCTTGCCAAATAATAAGCTTTTATATAAGCATCTAAAAAGTTTAAGCTGTATTTTTAAGTTAAAGTGCGCCGTTTACAAAGGAATACCTTATCTTATTAAAAATTAATATGAAAAATAAGACTAACACACCTTACGTTTTATCCTCGCATGTCCACTGGCAAAAATAAATGAATTCCTTAACTTCTTCTCACTACGGATCTCGTATTATCAAAAATACCGGAGATTCAAGCTTATCAAAATAGAAAAATGCGATGTGGCGGACAGTAAATCTAACGGTGGACATGAAGCTCGGTTTTGGCAGTCCTCTCTTTTGTTGCTCTTGTCATTAACTTTTTGCTGTAAACACTTTTTTTTCTTCTTTGAAGTGTTTTGTTAATACATTGACGATAACCTAACCTAAACCAAGCCAACTACGAGCCTCCTTGACACGCCCCCTCGCCAGACACACTGTTGAACGTGTTCTTGGCCATTGCCGTGGACAACCTGGCTAACGCCCAGGAGCTGACCGCAGCCGAGGAAGAGGACGCCGAAGAGGAGAAGGAGGTGAAGCTGTGGCCTTTCTCAGCTTTCTCGAATCTCGCTATTGAACTGATCGAGGGTAGTCAAAATACTCTAAAAAAAAGCCCGTGAGTCTGCTTTCCCGCACAACACTCGGAGAGCCAATCATCGCAACTTACGGAGGCAGCTCAGCAAATGACAATGCCGAAACATATTTAGACCAAAAAACGCAGTCTGAGTTGTGACATTATTAAGCAATGCAAAACGTCACGCTTACATTTCTTAATGTCACAACTCAGACTGCGTTTTTTGGTCTAAACATATGTTTCGGCATTGTCATTCGCTGAGGTGCCTCCGTAAGTTGCGGTGATTGGCTCTCCGAGTGTTGTGCGGGAAAGCAGACTCACGGGCTTTTTTTAGAGTGTAGGAGGTACTCAACGGGACATTGTCGGAGGTTGTTCGTAGCACACGCTCGAAACTATCTCTCAGGTATCGTCTACCAAGAACAACGATCCTGAATGGATGGAATGTACACTGCTTGCGCATAATCGTGCATTCCTCATAGCGAAAATAGTTGTTCTTGGCGTAGGATAAATTAGAGCTAGTTCTGAACATGCGTTGCGAGAGGAGAAAGCGATGTCTCATGAATACGCTTTGCACGTCTGAAACATTTTGTTTTAGTAGACTATGTGTATACTGTCATTTCTGCCGTGAAGTTGAGCGTCCGCGACGTAAAAACGACAATGGCTGCGGTCACGCTGGTTGTGGCGGTACGTCGCAATTTCTATGAACTGCCGTCCATGTCGTTAGAATTCGGGACTATGATCATATGTTGCGCCATCGAAACTGAAATTTAGCTATGATAAAGAAGAAAGAAAAAAAAACTTGGCTAGCGTTTTGGTCAAAAAAGCATTATAGACCCGTAGTGGGGATGAAGCTAGCTTCACAATTAACAGCTCCAACATCGCAAAATTCACAAATAATTTTAATAAAGTTGTCGCCATCGAGGCGGAGAGTAGTATCCGGAAAATTATAACTGCCACTATACTTATAGTGGCAAAATTATTCGCCACGCGCCACTTGAAATAATCTGACACTGAAAGTTTTTGTTGTGGCTACTTCGCAGTTTATAACCGGGATTAATGAACTTGTGAAGTATATTTACCATCGACAAGAAATAGGCCTCGTTCGAAAGTGAAGTTCACTTGAGAAATACTACACTAAAAGTCAGTAGTAGACAAAAATAACGTAATTAAACTTACAAGGCTACCATAAATCCACAACGGCTTTCACTGTAATGTCATCGTATGTAAATTCTAAACGCCTGTTCTAAGCTTTCGGCTACTCCGCCTTTCGACGGTGTCTTCTGATATTTCGACAAGCGC
The DNA here is from genome assembly GCF_016920785.2 of Ixodes scapularis. Taxonomy (NCBI): domain Eukaryota; kingdom Metazoa; phylum Arthropoda; class Arachnida; order Ixodida; family Ixodidae; genus Ixodes; species Ixodes scapularis. Next base: position 16,187,703 of record NW_024609868.1, on the reverse strand, counting down.
GTGTGACTTGCCTGTTGAACTCACAACTCTATAAAGACGCCACCTAGCGAAAAAAAAAACTGAAGTGGTAACAGGGGAGCAAGCACCTGATGATGTGCGGCGGAAACTGGAAAGGCCTGGCGGCGGAATCGTGAAACAAAACAACAAAAAAAAAGGGGGGGGGGGGATTAAATCTACGGCTTTGAAGTTTGGAGCACCGTAAAATCCCGAATGTATCCCCTCCCACCACGGAGATATGAAGGCAGAAAATATGAGGTGGGCGATCTCTCGGGGAGGGGGGAGGGGGGGAGGTGACATTGCGGTAGACGCGAGCCTCGTTGCGGCTGCTATTGAGAGTTTTATTGGCCGCCATTTTTGTCGCAGAGGGCCAAAGAAGAGTTGGAGAAGGAAATAGCAGATCTTCAGATGGCGGCAGGTGCCGGTCTGGACCCGCCGCAGGTGAACATCTGCCCGCCTTCCCCACAGAGCAGTGCCCCTGTGAAAGGAAAAAGCTTCCAGTTGTAAGTGCTCACGCTCTTCGTTCTATCTGTTGTGTCAGTACTCCGTTCTTTCTTTTAAACTGTAGACCTCCAGACCTAGAGCTTCATAACACAGGTTGCACCGCGTTGTTGCAATTTAGCAACCACTACAAGTCTGCGAAGATGTAGCGAGAGATGGCGCTTGGATACGACGACAAACGGGCCAGCTAGCAAAATAGCACTGGCCTGGTGGCGCAAGCCGCAGTCTGATCTAAAGATTTCACCCCTGTCTATCCTTCCACCTATTTATTGACGGCGCCGTGAAAAGGGGGAGAGTGAAGAGGGGGAGGGGGTGTCGGTAGCGATTTTGTTATCAGTCTAATCGGTAAAAAAATCGAAATGTGGTGTTGACATCGTACACCACTGGGTAACTCTGGAGACTCGTTGGTTCCCTGCAGCTTGTCTTGCTGCAGGGAACCAATGACACGTTTAAATAACACGTATCGAGACGTTTAAATAACGTGTCAATACTTTCCTCTTAATTCCATCTTTAAAACTGGACTCAGTTTGTAACTGTTGGTTTGAGAGATAATATTTTGCGTCAAGCAAATGTAACATACCGGATAGCGGCACCAAACACAGCGTTTCCTCACAAGCCTACCACAGATCTGGGTAGCGTTATCTGCATCCTGCAATACCACAATATACCAAAACGTCAATGAGAATTTAAACAATAATACATGTTACTCCTTTCATTCAAAACTGTACACAAAATTTTCTAGAATAGTCCTTCAAAAGCGCAGGACTCCTTTTGGAAAATATTATATTGTCAATATGATTCGCTATCTTGGTTATTATATTTCGTTCAGTTGCTACAGATTGATATATTATTTCATTTGTCAATATTTTGTTGCCGCTTGAAATAAAATATCATTTGAATACCTGACCCATCTTCCGTGAGGCGTTTGGTTTTATTGTTTGATATATGCACTTAAGGATCACAAAAATCTCTGACAGTCTGAATTGCAGGCCTTCTCGTTTATCGCAGAAATGCTCAAGCACTTGTGTAAGTGCAAAATTATCTTTGCGCCTACACGGTTACAAAAAAGTAACTTCTCCTCTTGTCATATGGTATTGACAGACAGTGACTAAAATAAAGTGAAACGAAAGTGAATATCAGTTATGACTGAGTTATACACATGTACCTAAAAGAGTAAATACGTTAGTCACTTGTAAAATTCGCTAGGTCGACTTTTGCTAACAAGGTACACTATAACATATCCTAGTTTAATCATTAGTTTCTAAACTGACCCTTTTTGTTATTTGTCTCGGCTACCTAGCGGCGGGAGCCAAGATAATCAGACAGGAACCGGCTCCAAACTGAAAGGAACCAACGACAACAACAACATTGATGCGGACGACGGTAAGTACTTTTTTTTTTGTGTGTGTCTCTTATCTCAGTCAGATCAAGATGGAACACGTCGGTTTATGATCGAGATCGAACACGTCGGCTTTTTTCTTCAATGGCTTTTTTGTTGAGTTAATTATTCGAAATTAGTTATCCAAAGCGGTTATGTTTCCCGAAAGGAAACCCCGTGATCCAAGCCTGCTCCCTGCCATGTCTTCAGCTTCAGCGATTTGTGACTTCAGCAAGTCATGAGCTTGCAAATATTTGGTTCTTACAATTGATATGGTGGAACACACAGGCAAATAGTAATCTTTAGCGTATCTTGATGATACGGTCCCATATACGCTCTGAAAAACACTGTCAACATGGCAGCGTACACTGGTAATCGTGTCTTCAACCTCTGATGTGTCTTTTTTTTTTTTTTTCTTCAGACTACGCCAGAGGGGACGATGAGGAGGACGAAATGACTGGCCCAAAGCCGATGATGCCGTACTCCTGCATGTTTATTTGTTCTCCTACAAATCCGTAAGTCGAAATTCTGCTTTCAGTAGCCTCGGTGCTCCTAAACCGATTTTACCGCAGCTCAGTTGGAACGCTACAGCTGTCTTCTAAGGTCCAGAATTTTTTCTTTGATTTTCTCCATGCGGGAGCGCAAGTTCGTCTGCTTCTTTGACGGGAGTTGTGGCGACGTCAGAATGCCTAGCTCTGATTGGCTCTGATTGAAGGATAATAAGTAGACCTCAAGGCAGCCTGCTTTGGGGTCTGCCAATTATCCTTTAATCAAAGCCAATCACAGCTCGGCGTTCTGACGTCACCACAAACCTCTGCAAAAGAAGCAGACGAAACGTGCGCTCCGCACAGTCAATGACAGCTTAGAAAGAGCAGGGACTGGCGAACATCTTCTTATCACTCAGCAGCCAATCAGGTTGCAGTATTTGAGGATGAAATTCCCCGAACGTAATAAACTGCGTACTGCGTTTATCGAGCTGTCAGTTAATATACATAAACTTAGGCATCTTTCGGGCTTCTTACGTGATAAAAAGAAGATGGCCAATGCGGCACCTAAGCTCTGGTTCACCCTGAGTCAGAGCGCCATCAAGGGTGGGAAGACACACGAACACGGACACACAAATTAAAAGTGGAACGCCAAGGTACACTCATTCTGCACTATTGGTATAAGCGCTGATGAGATGCACACGCGTGCGCAGCGAGAGCCGTGACATTGCGTTTTTAGTACTGGCTGATTGGTTCAGTTGGTTCGTTGCGTAACGGTAGCTTCATGGTGAAACGAAATGTGCCTATCAGCGTAATCCGGATTACCCTGGAAACCGGATTCCACACATGGCAGCGCGTTGCTGCAGGGAAGCGCCACTCCACGAATTGTTCACTCCTTCGCGTAATCGTTCTTGTTTCGTAATGAACGACGCAAAGGGGTACCGGTGGGACAATAAGACAATTTTGACACTTTAGTTATGAAAGTGGAATAACGTAGGATTTATTTTGAAATTTGAGTGCTGCGACGCTAAGATGCGATTAAAATGTGTAAAGCAAACCGTTACAAAGTTGTCGGCACTTTATATCTCTCAACGGAACTGGATCTGCCTTACGTAAAGTTTGCGGAAAGATAGCTGGGAATCTCGCGCGACGGATCTCGAGAACTAAAGGGCATCGCAAACATAATAATAAATAATAATATAAAAATAACAGTGAAGAACAAATAAGCTTCTTGACCTTCAATGTTGCGAAAACCCGAAATCGAGGTTTTAAGAGGGACCAAACACATAAACCTGTTTCTTGATCGTTAACTTTTCCGGTCTTGAAATATTGCAAGGTTCGCTTATCCGATTTCCATAACCTTTGTTTCTCGCTAGTTTGTTGTGGATTTTTAGATTGGATCGTACCAGTTCTCTATTGATAGAGTCGTGCTTTATTTCGGTAGGGCAGGCGCCATAATAGTATTATGGCAATCAAAATTTTATCAAGAAACTAGACGAATGAAGACCATTTTGGAAGAAGGTAACACAATTATACAAGGACAAATTTATGGCCGTTGAATTCATGGCGAATAAATATCTTGGATAAAAGGACAAAGTGTGACGCAGTTCGCACCAAAAAAAAACACAAGCGCCTTTTTTTTTGTGTATAGTTGTTGCTGAAGTTGCTAGTGGGGTGAATACTGCATATCCTGAGCACCAACTATACCGGTAAAAGTTGAAATCCGTCAATGCCCTGTTTAAGTAAATTTCGAAAGTCGTAGATGTCGTGTTTGTGTTAAACGTGTCGCGCAGTGTAACTTCATGTTGACCAGACCTGGCTTTCAATTTAATTTGACACTTTAAGAAAAACCGACTTTTCACCAGAGTTGACCTTAATGGCCGACCTATAGAGTCGTATTCTGTCAGGCAGAAAACGAGTTCCCGGTTTCCCTCTCTGCCTGAAATGGAAGGGGAGAATTGAAAGAGCGCTTCCCCCTTTCTGACTGCTCGTCGGTCTTTAAGGCGAGCTGAGGTTTCAGCTGAACTGAGATTCAGCTTGCATGTTTGCATTGTTGCAATAAAAAAGACTATTGATTAGATTATGAGAAAATAAAAGCTATGGGTGCTTAAAAACTCGGGTCTACTTTTTTTTAACTTTTGCATTTTTTGAGATGTTAAACATTTTTAAAGTTTGTTACAATGGTTCTTTACTTGGCTTTAGCAAAACTGTCCAGACGAAATAAACCTAATTTACGACGAACACCTATCGCACCTAAATTTGTAAAATAGAAAACCTTGACTTTATCGGAAATAGCACTGTCTCTACTCACTTGTCAAAAAGAAAAACGTTCTGGATATTACTAATATAGCCCTATTATACTATGCAAAAAAAGCAACCACGCACACACACACCAACACACACACACAAAAAAATCTAAAACATTTTACAATTTTAAATTAAAAAATCACCATTTAGATTTTGGGTAACAATGCCAAATAAACGATCAAATTTATTTACGCAAAGCACTAAACTTGCACGAGCTATCAAAAGAACTAAAAGAAATAGGCTCCGACCTTTTCTTCAAAGTCTTTTAATGCATGAAATGCTGTATTTATGAGTAATTGTTTCATTTGTTCGGAAGGCGTTAAACCGTCGTTACGGTAGTGAATAACCTGTTTTCTCTTTTCAATTTATAAATATATGACACCTGACGTTTATTTTTCTGCCAAATTTAGAGGGGAAACTAAGTAGGTGTATAGGTCACAGTACGTCAGGTCACATGATGCCGATTTTCCCCGATAAATTTAGCGGGAAAACTAAAGTTTAGTTTAAAGTAAAAACTAGGTCAAAAGACGTGAATTTTCCCGCTAAATTTAGTGAGTAACCGAATTGGCTTATAGGTCCCGTTTCTCCCTAAATTTAGTGGGAAAACTCTATTGATGATTTTGCCCACAAGATGTGAATTCCTTCGTTAAATTTAGCGCGAATCTTAGTTGACGTATAGGTGACGTGCCATGAATTTTCCAAGGTGTATAGGTCCCGTGACGTCACGTGACGTCACGTGACGACACTTTTCCGCTAAATCTAGCGGGAAAATGCACGGACGGACTTACAAAATTCCGGATTGCAAATAACGTTAAAAACATTTCCCGCTTTAAAATTAAAATTATTTGGAAGGCCCCAGGATTGCTGGATACGCTCGACTATGAGGCCTTACCTCTTCCCCTACCCCGGAACGGATCGCCCCAGAACCTCTTTGATAGCAAGGACCGTCATGTTAGTTGCACAGCGGAACGGCTTTCCTCTGGTTCTTTCGGCTCTCTGTAAGCTGGGACGTTTATGTGCGAGGGTGGACAGAGGTCGTACACCGAAGCCCAAATGTTTTAAGCAGCATAAACACAGGTTTGTTCCTTGCGTAGAAAAAGTGGCTTTTTTTTTTTTTGCTTTTTTGGAAAAGCACAGAGAAGGTGTGTGTACACCTTTTCTGAGCGTGTCGTATTTCGCGCTGTTGTTTCCCTGTTTACAATGCTACACCAACTATACTTACCACTGGTATTTTATACTCGTTTTCACCTCACAAACCGTACTAAATATAAATCCGCCTCATCGTGGAGCACAGCACTACTAAATTTCTTCCTATATGTAAAGAATTGAACTATATGTAGATGGCATTTTAGATTAGATATGTTATCTTACTAAGACGTATGCGCTTCAAACAGCAAAAATCATATTTTTATCCTTCGACAACCATAAGAACTACTTCGCGAGGTGACAACGAGTATCGATGTTTCACGCCACCTATCAGAGGCCAACCCATATCGCGCACGATTAATTCGTTGGCATGCGGTTGAAACTCGTGTCCTTAGCGAATGAACACGATTTTCTTCCGAACATTGACGCAGGTCTTGTATCTTGTCAATGCCCTGTTCTGGACTCTGTCAGCTGACGTTAAAAAAATTAAGAACTACGTCCTCGGTAATTAAAAAAAAATGATTGCCGCCATTTTTTTTTTCATTTTGCTGTGAAATGGTTTATAATATTGTTGCTTTTTTTTGGGGGGGGGGGGGGGGGGTGGGGGGGAGGGGCGGGAAGGAGAAGGGGGAAGGGGAGGGGGAAGTGCTTGGTGACCTCGCGAACAAATATATGCGATTGACTGCGCATCGTGTTTTTGCCCCCGCAGGATCCGTCGAGCCGCCCACTTCATCGTGAACTTGCGTTACTTCGAGCTGTTCATAATGATCACCATATCGCTGAGTAGCATTGCCTTAGCCGCCGAAGACCCCGTCGATGATGAATCGCCCAAGAACAAGATTTTGAACTACTTCGACTACGCCTTCACGGGCGTCTTCACCGTCGAAATGTTCCTTAAGGTGAGACGCCAGTACCCTTTCTTTTTCCAGAGGTGGAGGGAATTTAGGCAGTGTAAGAAAGCTCGTATAGTGAGCAAGTAATAGCCCGAGCAATACAAAGTGGGCACTCAGCCAGAGACCATTGGGTCCCTGTCCAGGCGGGAAGTAGGTAGGCTAGCGATATGCTCGGTCAGACATGTAATAAAACCTACAATTAAGAGCGAAAAAAAAAAGACTCCATTGCTTTTGTGTGACAACCATTTGTTTCTTTGTTTTTGTTTTTCCTGGTCTCATTGTGTGTGTTTTTTTTTTCTTGAGATTCAGCTAGAAATGGCGCAGCGACTACGATGGTGGTAATGACACCTGAGACTATGCATAGCTCTTATTAAAACTACGACGGTTCGCACCTGTTTACATTGTGCTTTTCACTGCGGATACAACACCCAAAAAACTAAAAAAAGCATGAGCTTTAGTTTTGGCAGCTGGTATAGCCTGTTTCTTTCTATTAATAGTTTTTTCTTACCTTGGCTATACGTTTTTAATCAAGATCTTAATAATAGAGCTCTTCTGTTCTTCATTGCAGTGCACAAGAAGTTTGAATCTTGAAGCCTTTCTGTTGAACAAAACACGGGACGATTCACACGCGCTTGCTTATTCTCTTTGCACGTGACAATTATAAATTATTTCACATTCGATAGATTTTTTAGTAACTTTTAAAAAGTTCGCAAAAATTCGTGCAGCCTTATCATTCCAAACTTGTGACCCAAACAGGCTGTCGCGTGTACTGTCCCCGGTTCATGCCGCCATTGTTCATTACAGTCATGCGGATCAGTTAATGACGCTCACACAGCGTTTTATTAGAGCTAGAAATTACGATTTTCGCCAACGCCCTGATCCATTACAAACGCAAATTTGATAATCTGCCAGAGCATTGAATGCATCTATTTGCAAGCCGAGGTGTATCACAATACTTGCGCCTAACCAGCGAGCCCCACTTGTGAGTTCCTTTTTTAGGACCGAAAATTCGACCGTTTCGTAGCTCGGTTACGTCAAGATAGAAAGAAAACTTTACAAAAGAGAAAAATAAAACCCATCTTGCTTTTCTTTTCAAACTATCGCATATACTTTAAGTCTCTGTATATTGTGTTCTTTGTCTTTGTGTCTCTCTTTGTGTTTCATTGTACTTGTGTGCTCGTGTCGCACTGCACGATAAGCACTCCGCAAACCTCGAACCCAAAATTGTTTTGGATCAAACAGATGGGAACGGATAGTTTACTCACACGAGTGCTTCCTGACGTCACGAGATCGCTTGACGTCAAACCACGTGACGTTACCATGTCACCCGACACCGTGGTATTACGGACACGCTCCCATGAACACTCTTTCCGTACGTTAGTTAAATCTCTTTTCAGAATTACTGGGGAGGGAGAGCCGAGTTGAATAATATAAAAAAATAATGTTACGTTGAAAAAAAAATCATGGGCAGATTTACGTGCGCTCGAGTCAGTTGAAGAAATCATTCGTTTCTGAGATTGTCATTGATTTTCAAGGAATGTGTCTTTGATGAATTGTCGGTGCCTTTGCAGATTGCCGACCAGGGCGTCATCTTTCATCCGGGAGCTTACTGCCGGGACTCGTGGAACATTCTAGACGCCATCGTCGTCATCTGCGCACTCATTGCCTTCGCATTTGCGTAAGACCTCCCGCCTCTCGTCTCTGTGCTTTCTGGGCCTTGGTGCTGCCTTTTGGTACACTGTACGAATGGGCTCGTCCCCAAAAGAGCAGACGAATTGTATGCCTACTTTTTAGTACAATTTCATTTTAAGCGAGGAAAGGAAAGAACAAAACCCAGTAGTTTTTTTGGGTTTTTTTTTTTTTTTCTCAATGCGCATTTTTTTGGTTGGGGGGGGAGTCGTGCTTATGCACATGCGTGGTGATCGCAGATGCGGCTGTCCGCCATTCTCGGCAGCGATTACTGGACGGTATAGGTGGGCAGCAACACTGAGGACCCAACGTCTTAATTGGAGAGCGAGCCGAAACTTTGTTGCTCTCCATTCATATGCAGCGAAAATACAGGCATGATAGCTGGTTAAGGCGGCTCTTTTACAAAACCATCAAAATGCTTTCTTACTTGTCGGTTGATAGCGCCGGTCATTCGTTGGAAAAGCCCTTCGTACTTTATTTGTAGACCTTCTGGGCACAAAACATCAAAATAACTTAGGTACCGCTTTGTTTTTCCTCGTATAAAATAATAGTTAATTTTTGAAATATTATCGAAGGCACCACGAAAATTTGCGAAAGCAAAAAGAAGTATTCTTGCTTTCAACGTTTACTTCAGGCTAGCTGAATGGCAAGAGAAACTGCTTTTTTTATTTTGTTGTCGAAGCGAGACAGACCTCTTCGCCTGTCCTGTCTCTGCGTATTTGTCTGCCCTTTTTCCGAGACCCTACCGCAAATCCCCCCCCCCCCCACCCCGTCAATCATGCCTAGGGCTTGTTTTTTACGAAACTTGGTTTCCCTCATTATAGTAGAATTACATTGAAAAATAATAGAATTCACTGAAGAAGGGAAAGTGTAAGCGATCACAACAGCTAGTGTAGGCGAGAAAAGAAACTGCACGTCGAGTAGTGGAATATTAAGAGGACACTGAAAAAATTTAGCGTCATTTTCTCATACGCCCTGTTTTTTAGAGGACGAAAATTTGCGCGTATTCTTTTTTTTTTTTAAGTGAGGACCTACAATGTGCAGTGAGCGTTAATACATTCTTGTTTCCTAGAAGAAGCAACATCATTCTAGTAAGTATTATCCGTTCCTTCCGGAATGTTGTGCTCCCTACATCTTGAATTTTCTGATTAGGATCATTTACTGATCCCGTGCTTTGTTCTGTTTGAAACAGCGGAAGCTCGACGGGCCAGAACCTCAGCACCATCAAGTCCTTGAGAGTGCTACGAGTGCTACGGCCGCTGAAAACTATAAAGCGCGTTCCCAAGCTAAAGGCAAGTTTCCCGTGCTTACTTCCCCCACGCATTAAGAAAAAAGCGTAAGAAATTAAAATAAATAAATAAATAAAACACTGCAAATGTTATTTCCGGTTGAAAAACGAGACCTCTGTGGAATTAAAGTTTACGAAACAACTTCAATGCGGAATGGACGTCTACAATCAAGCAAAATATTTCTTTCCAATCGGCTATAAAATGAACGTAATTCGATGTTAAACTGTTATAAATTTCATTTTGGATTTTGCCAGCCATCGTGTAAACGTTATTAAAAACACTTCACCAGAAATCAGGAAAGGTGTACATCTTCGCCATTTTTCTAACTGTGCAAGATGACTGGATATATTCAGATATTTATTTATTTTTGCTGGTACTTTACCTGCATTTAAGGGTTTGTTGCACGTAATTTTTAACCATATGCCACAAGTCCTCGTTCAGCTAGTGTAGTCGAGGTCTATTAAAAACTAAACACATGCACACTTTCAGTATCTAAGCGAACATGTACCAGCTTGCCTGCTTTGTAATCGTGTATATACATTCTGTATTATATACGCTTCTTGTACTCGTGTGTACAGTTAACAGTCAGACCTGACACGGTACTTGTCATTCTGCTTGTTTTCAGGCCGTGTTCGATTGTGTTGTGACGTCCCTGAAGAATGTGTTCAACATCCTCATTGTGTACATTTTGTTCCAATTCATCTTTGCTGTGATATCCGTTCAACTGTTCAACGGCAAGTTTCACTACTGTACCGACTTGTCCAAGCTCACGCAGCCCGAGTGCAAGTGAGTATTGCATTTATATAACTTTTTTTAAATATGTTACCCGCATTATTCAGAGGGAATTTATGCAAAAGGTACTAACTAAAAAACAAGAACTATGGTGTTGTTTTTGTACGCCGTATAAACCCTCGAGCGATATGGAACCATTTTAACTAAGTTGGAAAATTGCCTGATTTGAGAAAAGCCGATTTTCATTTTTTACCAAATGATGAGTTGCCTTCTTCGCTTAATCGACAGAAAAAATTAGTTGCTCTTGGTACACCTACGTGTTGAAGTTCAAGGTGTGTCTCAAATAATGTATTCATATTTAACGCAATTCACTGGCGCTGAAGCTGGAGTCTTGGCGAGCCAATCAAAATGCCGGAAAAAGGCACGTGACAATTTGCCGTCGTTGTGCACTCCTCCAGTCAAGGTCTATCACGCGATTTATTCCGTCGCTTTAGTTTGGGTTACGGCGTTCGTAGCTTCCGCCCATTGCCAGGTTACGCAGAAACGGCCGATAATGAAGGAGCATAATTGTTATAAGCATTGTGTACCCTCCACGTTTATAAGATGCCGACCAAAATATGATTGCGGGATTAATAAGACGTCTTTCAATGTGAAGTCCTAAATGGTTTGCATTGTCGATGATCTGTTACGTTATGCATCCGAGTTTTGCACACAGCATTTTACACGGCGTGCAGTTAGGTCTTACATGGCATGCATCTAGGTTTCGCTCTACGTGCTCCGAGCTGGTGTGCGCTAGCCCACTCGGCCACCGATCCCCCTCGATCGAGCCCAGATTCCTATAAGAATATGTCAAGCTGGGAAAACACGTGTCTTGCTGCAGTCAGTTTGTATGCAAGATGGAGTATTGGGTGAAGTACTTCTAGAAAGTACTTGAAGTAAAGTACACAATAAATTATAGGTTGTGTACTTCAAGTAAAGTAATAAGTGCACAGGGCATAAGGTACCTGAAGTAAAGTACAATAAATACAAACTACTTTTGAAGGAAATTACAAGTACTATTGAACACAATCTTTCAGGATGCCTTTTCATAGTTTTTTTTTTCTTAAACTGGTATTGGCATTTTTTATTGGCGTGATCGGGGAACCACTAGGTATATTTGGAAATGGCGGTGAATATCAAATGAAATTAAGTGGCCACAAAGTAGTTGTTTTATTCTTGCTAACGAACTATTTAACACAATCAACTTATAAGGCACTTATTTGTTAACAAAGCATAATTGTGTTATAAAAATTTAAAAGGAACAAATTGGGGGAAAGTACTTTGAATTCGGCACTTGTACTTTCCTCGGAAAGTACCGAAAAATACTCTAGGTAATTTACATTTACACGCTCAGAAAATGTACTTCAAGTAAAGTACAAGTTTTCTAAACCTGCTTGAAGTACTACCTCAAGTACGATGTACTTATAGTGCTTCCCAACACTGGCAAGATGCATTACATCATTGTCGTGATGGCGCCTTTTCGAGCTAACCGATAAACACGCATGAAAATGTTGCTTTTATAGAAGGAAAATCAGACGCGTTTTCTTTAAGCTTGCAATATTCAAAATAAACAGCGATAAAATCTATCTTCTCTGTGGGTGGGTCCTGAATACTACGATAGGTCAAAAAAGAATTCGTTTGTCAAGCAAACGCGGCAAGTGGCATCGCTGGCCAGGTTGCGCGAGACGCCGCTTGATTGAAAGTGCTTAGCTATATTCACCTATTCATCCATCCATACACTCAGTCTGTAACGCGTCCACGCCAAGGAGTCAATATGAGAAGCCTTAATATAACCACCTTGGTTCACGCCATGCGCTTCAGCGAGCTGGCGGCGTTCGAGCACCCACTATTTTACATGGAGGTAGGAAGCTTCAGGAGGCAACATGACGCCACCAGAGGTGAAGTCTGGGGATACTTCTGGTTTGGAGGGACACGCCCCTATGACGACCAAAACCAAAAGACGCCATCGGACGGAAGGGACAGCTGATTTGGTGCCAACAGCTTTTTTGGTCACCTTGGGGGCGTCCCCAACTACTGTGACCTCTTCTTTCTACTTCCGTTCTATTTTAGCACGCTCTGGATCAGTAAACTTTGCATCGATGGCGCTTATCCACATGTCCACATAACTCGATTCAGCAGAATAAAGTTGCCCAAGACATCCAAGATTTTTTTAACATCGGGGCACAATTCACAGAAAAAAACTGAGATTGATTTTTTCTCGTTTCGTCGTCACCACATAATAAATTATTTTAAAAAAATGGACCAGCATATTCAGAAAACTATTAGTATTTAACGCCTAATCTCTGGCGAAACTGAATCTCCAAACTCAGTGAAGGAAAAGCGGAACATTTCGTTTATTGGAAGGTTTTCTTAGTACAAGCATCACGAGGGATTCAGTCAATAGCCAAAACACGCCTTTCAGCAGCAATCCTGACAGAGTCTATAAAACAATTATATTTTTAATCACAACAAGGAAGGACACGAACGTTTATTGAATCCGTAATTCGACTGGTTCGGCAATTCTTCGATATATATATATATATATATATTTGTGATCTTAAACAAATTTGGATGTTGACCGGTTTTCTCAAAAACAAAAGTTGAAATAATTTGTTTATACAATAGTCCGTTATAAATTTCAAAGATTGATTACCGATGTTTACATAATATAAAATTACATATTAGCTTGTGATAAATTAGTTCGTTCGTTAAAACCTTACACCTCAGCTTTGACAAGCGATGTCGGCCCGTTTTTGAAAAAACGCGCATATTAGTTGTACTTATGTCCAAATTTTGTCAAATTTGGTGTTGAGAGTTCGAAGAAGTGAAACATTTTCGAACGCCAACATAGGCAAGTTCGCGACATCCGTCATCAGAACCAACTTGGGCGCAACTATGCAGGTGCACCAAATGGATCCTTACTAACCTTATATCATCAACAGCTTTACGGTTATCCTCCCCTGTATTTAATATGCAGCAGTTGTGTGGGATCCCCACCACAATAACCTATTAGAAAAACTGGAAAACAAAATTCAAAATCAGTGTCCTAGATTTGTTCTAAATGATCACCAACGCGAGGCAAGTGTCACCACCATGATGAATACTTTAAAGTGGGAATCACTAGTTGAACGCAGAAAAATGTTTAGGTTAAAATTTTTACATAATATATTTAACAGTGACCTTTGAATCAGTCAAGAAATGTCTTTACACGAACCTTTTTATATATAGGGAAGGGCGGACCACCAGAACAATATCCGACCCTACTTTTGCCGTACTGATGTTTTTTGCGTTTTCTTTTTTTCCAAAAACTATAGAAGAAGGAAATAGGCTGGTTATTGAAGGATGTGTTTAACGTATATACAAGTTTGTGTTTTGGCGCTTTTATTAGAACTTAATGTATTCCATGTACTCACCCCTGCTATAATGCCGAAAGGCGATGCAGGTCTCTATGTAAAAAAAACAACTTGGTAACTGTTGCAAGTTTTATATGTATGCTTGTGTCTGGTTGCAGAGGAGAATTCTTCGTTTTCACGGAAGCTGACAAGCCCCCCAAGGTGGAAAAGCGTTCGTGGAAGCACCAGCCATTCCACTACGACAACGTGATGGCCGCCATGTTGACTCTCTTCACCGTGCAGACGGGTGAAGGCTGGCCACAGTGAGTTTTGGCGTTCTCGTTTTATCCATATTTTTTGCGTAGCAGGCCAGTATTGTGGCCCTAGCATGACTCTTTGCTGGGATAGTTTGTGCATGGTACTCAGGAATCGTGTAAGCGCAAACAGATGTGAACATGAAGGAGATCGTTCGTGTCTTACATCTCTGTTTGCCCTACAAATTTTCTGTGGATTATGCTTATCGCAAAGGTGCTATACTTTTGTTCTGGCGACGCCTATTCGCAATTCAATGAACACTCGTGTGCAAGGAACGGCAACGACGATGCATGACTTAGATTTAAATGCGCGACTGGACACCGAAATGTCGCGTCTGTTTCTGCTTTGCAGAGTTCTCCAGAACTCCATGGACTCTACGGAAGAGGACAAGGGTCCCCTGCCGAGATACCGAATTGAGATGTCCATTTTCTATGTGGTGTTCTTCATCGTTTTTCCTTTCTTCTTTGTAAATATTTTCGTGGCGCTCATCATCATCACATTTCAAGAGCAGGGCGAGAAAGAACTCGAAGAAGGCGAGCTCGACAAAAATCAGGTGAGCGGCGCTTTCTTCCTTGAAAACATCTGCAAGGACCTATACTGCGTAAAATGTAGTATTTATGAAGCCACCATTAGATCGCTTATACAAACTTGTTTAAATGACACTATATTTGTTTAGAGCACATTAAACACTTGTTTAGGGGATTGAAGAAGACGATATTACTTAATAAAGGACGTTACCCTTCCCTACAACTTCGCAATATATTACAGAAAGCATCGGCATGGGGTAATTCTGGTAACAGACGTTGTGCACACCTTAGCCAAAGCAGAGGTAGATCATCATGCTGCGAACAAAGAAGTTCAGGGGGCTCGATTCCTGGAGGAAGATTAGTATATATTGGTTTAGTCCTCAGTAAGTTTTTGTGTGCATTGCCGTGCTTACGTTGTCATGATAACCAAGCCGGTTTTGATGACATCCTCTGCTGTGTGGTATGTAGCACGAACGGGCACGCACGGACGGGCAGATAGGCGGACGGACGGATGTAATAAATTTCTGGTAGTAGGAGGTTTCCTTATAAAGCTTTTGTTTTCTTTAAGCTATAACAAAACGAAAACGTAACGCGCCATTCTACGTGCTATTCTTGTAACTCTCTTACTTGACTTCGTTTTAATAGCACCTACAAGAATTTATTTCCGTTGATGTCGGACACGACCGACGCGCACGTCGCGCTACATGTTTGTTATTTATTTTCCTTTCAGAAATCCTGCATAGATTTTGCAATTCAAGCCAAGCCACTGCAGAGGTATATGCCAAAGAACAAAGACAGTTTCAAATACAAAGTGTGGAAGATAGTAGTATCAACCCCCTTCGAATACTTTATCATGGTATTAATTGTGCTCAACACCGTTCTGCTCATGATGAAGGTAAGCTTGGCGCTAAATTTCTTGGCCAGAAAAGCGGCAATTTTTTTTTCTTTTTTTTATGCAGGATGTTAGCTTTTAATATGAAGATATTTTTCAAACATGGATCGGACAATCACATGGATGCTGTTTTCACTGCGTGTTTATCGAACTCGCCAGACGTTTGATGGCGAAATGATTATCACGATAATTTAAATATATAACTTAAGTTTGTGACTTAACATTTCAACTACTGGGTAATGTAGAAATGTCAGTTTTAAAGGTGGTAATTATTTCGGCAGCGTGAGCTAGGTGGGAGTTCCGACAGCTCGTGATGGGTGCCCCAAACGAGCATGTCATTCTCGTGCTCATCTTTGTCACCAGAGTTGCCAGTGCTTCATCTGCATCCACTTTTAGAACCCAGCAACAAAACGCTAAACTCTATAATGTATATCCCCAATGGCGCTGCCTTTTAGCAAAATGTCTAAATTAGTTAAGCTGCTAATAATAATTCCCTTCAAGAGTGCGATTCCAATGAGACCCATCAAACAATGTTGAAAGAGTTAAATATCGCATTTTAGATAAGTATTCCACTGATTGTAAAAGTTACCCTCCCCCCCTTTCTCTCTGAAGTCGGCCGAGCCTGATAAGTATGAAGTGAAGGCGGTATCTATGTAACGGTCATAACCTTTTTTAAGATTTGTTCAAATTAGAACAATCAGCCTGTATAGCTTTTGTAAGCCAGTTTTTTTTTTTTTTTACCAACACTTTATGTATTTGATTATCTTGACTGGTTATTCCTCGTGTGATAAAAAGCTGCAGGGAAATAAAGCTTCGAATTACCTAGATGTTAATCCACACCATTTGAGCTCTAAACATTCAGAAACCACAAGGTCTGTCTTTTCAATGTATAGATACTACATATCTTAGTTGCCCTCAAAGTATAAAGGCTGAGCAAGTTGTAACCCGATGCACATAAACGCTAATTGGCTTGCTGTTCTATTTCTGTAACTAACGTGCAAACTAAAGCACACCATGCACTTTTAAATCCCGAAAAGAAAACCTTTACATCCACAAACTGTTTCCTAGCAGCTTTTGTTTTCACACGAGTATGAAAGTGTGTTTCTAGTGAACTCGGAATTGTCCCGAGCGTTGCAAGTGTTGTTTCTGCGCCGTGCGTGTTGGATGGCATGCCGCTGCATGAACCAACTCAATTTCTGAAAACGGCGTCGCCGAAGCCGTGTCTCCGGACCGCTACCCGAGGTGGAGATTTGCTCGCGGGGCGGTCGTCGGCCTGCAGGCGTAGTCTGCAGACCGACCTCGATGAGACCCCCAAGCTGCATAAATGCACCAGTGAATGCGAGCATGGCCTCTTTGCCTACCAGGCCCCCGCAGTGGGCCGCCCCGGCGTCGCCAGCACGGCCGCGGCCCTCTTCCGTGGCTCGCTCGGGAACCCCCGCCAGGCCTCGCGGTGCGTCGCGAGGCCTAACGGTGCATCGCAAGGCCTAGCGGTACATTGCGGAAGGCCTAGCGGTGCATTAGAAGGTCTAACGGTACATCGCGTTGCCTAGCGGTGCATCACGAGCCCTATCGGTTCATCACGAGGCCTAACGGTGCATCGCGAGGCTTAGCGGTGCATCGCGAGGCCCAGCGGTGCACTGCGATGCCTAGCGGTGCACTGCGATGCCTAGCGGTGCACTGCGATGCCTAGCGGTGCACTGCGATGTCAGGTGCATTGCTAGGCCAAGCGGTGTATTGCGAGGCCTAGCGGTGCATTGCGAGGCCCAGCGGTGCATTGCGAGGCCTAGCGGTGCATTGCGAGGCCTAACGGTGCATTGCGAGACCTAGCGGTGCGTTGCGAGACCTAACGGTGCATTGCGAGACCTAGCGGTGCATTGCGAGACCTAGCGGTGCATTGCGAGGCCTAGCAGGGCATCGCGAAGCCTAGCGGGGCGTCGCGAAGCCTAGCGGGGCATCGCGAAGCCTAGCGGGGCATCGCGAAGCCTAGCAGTGCATCGCGAAGCCTAGCAGTGCATTGCGAAGCCTAGCGGTACATTGCGAAGCCTAGCGGTGCATTGCGAAGCCTAGCGGTGCATTGCGAAGCCTAGCGGCGCATCGCGAGGCTTAGCGACGCACCGCGAGGCCTAGCGGCAGGGGCGCATGCATGCGTCGCCCGAGGCCGGGGCCTGCTTCTTGTTCGAGTGCCCTTAGTGCTTGCTCCGAGCGAAGCATATGTCATGGTCATGTCTCTTGCTGCTCTTTGCCTTCGTTCCAGCGTGTTGTGCACTGCCTGACGCACGCGCTGTGTGCACTTGTGCACAGGACCTCCGTCCCCCATGGGAGGGGCGATGACTTTGCTGTTGTCTTTACCGCGAGCTTGGGTGTGCGCCCCCCGCGAGACTGTCACCAGCTGTAAAGTAGGAAAGAACTACGGGCTCTCTTTGTGCCCTGCGGCGTTCGCTGGCTCCGCTGGCTTCGCTGGTTACGCTGGCGCGCGTCTTTTGGGTAGCGCGTTCCGAAATGCACGCTATGTGGGTGTTGCGTGGTTGAAGGAAACGGGTGACTACGTTGAAGGTTGCGGGATCCTAGAGACCAGTTCGATCTAGGGAGCTTCATGTGTAGCCTTCCCATGTTGGGAGAATCTTAGCGTTGCTCAGTGCCGAGGACCAACACCAGATGAGGAGCAGTGAGGTTGCTCCGGGTTATAAATGCTCTCGCGAACACAAAGTCGACTGTGTAAAAAGGCATGTCTGTGGGACATCCGTTTTAGTTAACTATGTTAACGGCTGCTGGAGAAATTATATATGTGACAAACGATTTGCTTCTATATCACTGATCATTACATGACCCTTACTAAGAGATGTATTTACGTGCGATATCACTGCATATATTCATATCATTCACTCCTTCATTGCTCCCGCACAATTCAGAAGGATGCCCAACTGGCAACTTACATTGCTGCCGTTTGCTGACGTCCAAGGAACTGCCTGCACTTTCAATAGCGTGTGAAAATTGTAAAATAAATAACAATTCCATTATTGGACACATACGTGATGCATTGCGAACGCTTACTCTTCAATACAACAAAAGAAAAATTTAGAACAAGTTGAAAGTTTAAATATTGGGTCTAGTAGACCTTGTAAATTTTCTTCATATCTCTACCAACAAGATTTAAAGCCGCCACGTTGCAGTCGAATCTCTCTTTCAGAGCCTTCAGAAGAGCATGAAACACATGAAGTTTGAATCAGAGATTCACAACCAATGGCCTGCAAACGGGCTTCATTCGGCACAGAGATCAAGTTAAGGGTCAAGCGTTAAGTTACATCATTTGTAAAATCGTCCCCTTAGCAAAACAGCAGGTTCTCTCAAAAGCCACAGCTGCTTCTTCTACTGGTCTTTGGTAGTGAACGTTGGGATGGCTCCGAAAGATCGGCCTAGTGCCGTACCTAAGGCGCGCGCCAGCGGGGCAGCGGAGAACCACAGCAGCGGTCGGCTGGGCGACGAATGGCCATGACATATTCTTCCGGACCTTGCGCGCCGTGCTGCCTTGGAAACGCTCGGTGTTTCACCGGGGCCCCTGCATGGCTGCGCCGCCGGGGACGGCATTTCGAGGTGACAGTGGAACCCCGAAGAGCGCTGCGTTGCCGATATCACTAGGCCACGAGATTATAACCCAAAATTATGATCTACAAACTAATTGTTAACTCATATCGGCATCCAAAATAGTTGTTAGTATAGAGTTACAGGTGCGAATACAGCCGACGTATTTGTAGGTATGAACATCAGGCTCCCATAGTTTACTAGACGTCTTTTGGCGAGTAAGCTTGATAGGATGGATTTCAGACTGTCTTGGCGAACATCAGCGACAGTTCTCAAACTGCAATAGTTCAGTTGCGTCTTCGGCTGTCATACCATGTGCCTCACACTTTAGTATCAATTATCCTAATTATTGCATACAGCAATAGGGGTGTCAACATTTTCATCTGTGCGACCTCCTTGTGCTTTATATCAGTTTAAATAGTTGGACGCACAGGAAATTTCTCAGGAACTGACGGGTGCTGCTTAGCCTCGTTTGAGGCAAATACCGGACGTTCGGCTGTCTTCTCGCCATCCAATATCCAACTAGTACCAGGCCTAAAAGAGGTGCAGCGGTCTTCGGGGTCCGGCAATCGGGGCGGCGTTGGTGGCCACTGCTCGAGAGCACGTCGGCTGCTCCATGCCGCCCACCCGAGCGCGTCATGTCGGCCTGCTTGCATGCTCGTCCCGTCGGAGGGCCTCCCTCGACGCTCCGGGCGGGGCTGCAGGGCTCGTCGTCGCCGAGACTCGCCGGGGTTCCGTTCTTTGCCCCCGCGACTCGCCACCGCTCCCGGCCTTCTCCCGGACTGCGAGCCCCTCGGAAACATTGCGTTCGGACCAAAAGGGACAGCCGTAGTGCGTCGCGTGTCGGGAACAGCCCCGTATGCACCTGATGCGTTTACCAAGCTCTGCGATAGCTTGAACTAGCACTGGAAAGATAGACAGCGTCATCGTATTCATTGAGGCAAACCCCCACCTTACCAATATTTGGCTGCCGAGTTCGAATTCCTGCCGATGTGCATCAATCCTCTGCCCACAATAGGGCAGATGATTGATGCGGATGAGGCGTCGTGTAACCAAGATTTTGTTTGCACGTCAATTAATTATTGATCTTTTGACGCAACTGCCTTTCGTTGATTGGGTGCGTGAACTCTCAAAGATTTAGTTTTTATTACTTATTTAGTCGTTAAAACTACGTGAATAAAAATTCCTATTTATGCATTTCTAAAATAAATGTTAAAAAAATACTTTCTTGAAAGTTAATGCACTTAATATTGTGCGGACTAAGCTTAACTGAGATTATGTTTCCCCTTTGAAAACACCCAATCTTCTCTCTTTTGTTGTGAGGCGTGTCATTTGACTTTCTTGGTTAAGCAAGTAAGCGCCCAAAATTATGTTTACTTACAAAAGCACCGCTCGTGGCTATAGTCGTCGACAACAAAGCCAACAAAAAACAGAAAACGATGGTTCCAGTGTACAAAGTTACTCTTTGCGTGTTATTTTATAGTTCACAATTACATTTTAATTCTTTTGAGAAAATAAAAAAGAGCATTGACAAAAAATATTGTTTTTTCTTATATTTTATTGTTTATTTGTGGACAGGGAAAGAAAGTGTATGACACATAGCAGAAAGCAGGAAACATAGAGTCGTCCGTCACTTGTCTTTCGACCGGGATTAAAGTGTATTAAAAATAGTATTTGGCGTACCAAACTTGCACACTTTGGCACAGTTCTTTTTTTTTTAAACTTAATGGAAGCCTTTTATTAGAAGTAGCCTTGAGTCTGTTAAACTGAACATTGAGATCTTTCGTTCGATGATGAGTTTAAAGGTGGGCTTTACTCTTTGAAATCCTTCCGTTGCTTTGCCTCGCTGTGCACTCGGCTGTCTCTTCTTTTCATACGCGCTTGTAACCCAGACAACGCAGCAGTCGTTTGGTCTATGCAATTTACTCTAAGACACAGAAATATAATGTTCAGCTAAGTCATTTTATTCCTATTTTCACGTCATACGAGTACATCTCTTGGTTGCATCAACCAGTCTAAATATTCACCAAATTCATCTGGGCAAAAAGCAAAAAAATATTTTTCTAAGAAAACCCTTCTTCTCGGGGAAAAACATGTATTTAATGAGTGGTTTTTCGACGATAATAACGCTAAAAAATGTAGGTACCTTTTTGCAAGATAGCTATAGCCTGTTGCAGGTTAAGAAAAATGGAACCACCTCCTCCCAAAAAAGCCCCCTGCTCTTTGCACTTTCAGTAGAGCGATTAGCTGGAGAGGAGGCGAGGGGAGAGGAGTACATCAGCAGTCATGGCGAGCATAGAGCTTCGTGAGAAGAGCTTGTTCTGCTTTCCTAATCTTCAGCAAATCCCAGTACCATCTGCGATTGAAGAGAAAAAAAATATCGATCGCTGCGTTCAATACTTACACGAATCAGATTTGCGCCACTTTATTTACAAAACTTAAATATTATTATCGTGCCTCGTGGAGGCTTTGAACGTCGCCTACCCCACGTAGGTAGCACCACATGGTTACGACTAGCTAGACTGTGCCGAACTATTCCGAGGGGCTCGAGTCCGCTTCGTGTGCGCAGATCGTCACCGGGGCTCGCGTGTAGCCAGTATGTCCAGCGGCCCAGCTATGTGAACATCCCACCGGCACTGGGGCTCCAACCGGGCTCGGCCCGTGGGTCAGGCCCACGTGACCGCCCCTGCGCAGTGGGTGCATAGTAGAGTAGGTGCCCAGTGTGGGCTGTAGCGTTCGTTCACCTGGTGTGTTGTGTTTCATCAAGTTTTCTTTTTCAAGTTCAGTTTGTTCTTCTGTCGCTTCATTTGCTTCGCCTTTCTTTTTTTTCCCTCTCTCTTTTTGTCTCCCCCCACTTTCTCTCTCTTCCTCCTGTGACCTGCCTCCCCTTCTGCTGATATCCTTTGTTGGGGACACTCCTGGGTACCGGTGCATCTTGGCTTCTCCCCCCACCTTCCCGACGCCTAGTTTTACAATCAAACCAAGACGCTGAAGAGTACGCTCCACTACATGAACGCAGCCTTCACCGCGCTTTTCACGATTGAGTGCGCCCTCAAGGTGGCTGCTTTTGGAGTCCGGGTAAGGCTCCTCGACATCGCGAGGCGGGTAGGCCTCGCCGGCCGCGGGAGCACCGCGCACAGTCGATGGCTCTCAAGCCTGCGTCCCCTCTCAGACCCTGTACGGTCCTTGTAGCCAAAGTCGCACTGCTAATTCATCACGCAGACGACACGGTATTCCCTATATATATGGGGAAGGAAGTATATCCGGACACGCCATAAACATGTTTGAAGCTTGTATGCTTCAAACAAGTCTACAGGCATTATTCTTTTTTCTGTGACCAATGTCAGAGGACCATCATACAAGAAAAAAAAAACATCTCGGAGAGTGTCTGCAAACTGCTTTGGGTATGATGCACTAGCACTTTGACCGCGGCTTGAAGGGGACGCTGATCGCGGATGTGTCCTGTGCTTCCGCGGCATTCGTGTAGTCTAGTGCCGTGTCACTCTCAACGTTCCTGGGTAGTGTCAATCGTGGCTGCTTCTCGTCGTCCTCCTACGGGGTGGCAGCGCACTTTGAGACACGCAACTTGCCTCTGCGACGCAGCATGTGATGCTCGTAGTCCTGGTCCTTCATCAGTTGACCTGAGGCCGTCATCCCTCGTCAGAGTATGCTGTACCTCGGTGCGCTCTTGCAAACGCTTCGCTTGTTGTACAGAAAGCACGTAGATGTGATTTTCACCTTAGAAAGCTTGTAACGTTAAATTTGCAATCCTTGATGCCTAATTATTTTTTTATAAGGTGAAGGTGAAGGAGCAGAGCAATTGACGGGCTCCCTAACACCTGAGGTATACAACCCACACGCGCGCAGATGCATAGAACACATAGGACAACGGTACGAACAAAGCCGAGTATAGAGAATAAAATCGGGTAAATAAACCGGTGTAGCTTTGTTTAAATATTGTTCTTTAATATTTCCTTTTATTTGGTAACATATATCGTTTTGTTGCGTTAGTTTTAGAAAATCCTTGCCATATGGTTTGAGCAAGGAACACCCTTTCTATCCCAATGTGAATAAAATGCTCTAGCATCAATGTTCGCACCACTTAACTACTCTTAGTCGTAGGACTTGGCTTAAGCTCGTGATGTGAAGCATCAGCATTAACCTTGCGGTGAATAAATTAAAACGCTAAAGTAAACTACTGTCTTTTTTTTTTTTTTTTTTTTTTTTTTTTTTTTTTTTTTTGTCCGAAGATTATGGAACCGCCATCGAAAGACGAGGTTATTATTTCCTGAGGACGTTTAGTCAATTTCAGACTGCACCTGGAGGGTCCGGACCAGGACAATGAAGCTGTACATTTCGCATTCTCCATCTTGGAGGCATGTTACCTGCGTGTTCTTTCAGCATGCCCACAGGAGCCCCACCTGGCACAGTCAAAGAACGTTGAGGGTATCACGCTGCCTCTACTGTTGCTTATAGACCTTGAATGTACAACGCCTTTTTCGTGGTTAACCCACGAACACGCTGAAGGAAACCAACTATCGTATTCATGCAGACTTTCTGTCTGACTTTAAGGGCTTCACGGATTCTGCCTGCTTGTTTTCTTTTTGCGGCCATTGCTCGTATGACGTATTTCGGACAAGGCCGCACGAGACGAGATGGAGATCCGTGAGGTCGGCAGGAGAAAGCCATGGGAGTGCGCTGGTTTCGTGTTCCTCAGGCAGGGCGGGTGCATAGACGTCGCTCTCGAGGCGTTGCTGGGTTGTAGAGCGAGGGCAAAGAACCTGCCAACATCAGCAGTCCTATTCGCTTGTCCTCGACCCCGCCAAACAGTGTTGAGCTAGCTCTCCTTGGACGAGAGTGCAATTTGCTGCATGTGACATGGTGACAGTGTGATATGGTATTTGTGCTAGAAGCATCGACAGCATCTTCTAGGATGTGTCTACTTCACCGCTGGCCCCAAAAACGGCGCGGTGTACTTGGATTGTTTCTCTCTCTCTCTCTCTTTCTCTATGCCCATGTCCTCTCTGTATCTACTGTCAGCTTCTCTTTCTATTGCTCTTTTCCGCTTTACTATTTTTAGTTTACTTTCGGATAGAAAATGGATTCCCTTGACGGTCGCAGTTTTGTTTGTTGACTTTCCGTACATTCTGTATTCTTTTTTTTTTTTGCCAATGACGCTTTTTTTTCCCTTTTTTACCTGCCTTTTTCATTCATCCTGTAGTTGAGGCCGCCCCTTTCCCAACGTTCAGCGCTTAGTCTTGTCCGCCAGTCACCCTTTAGTTTCCCCCCTTAGTTTTTGGAAGCCACGAACATGCGGACACGTGGGCTCACTGCAGTCGGAAGCTAAGCTCTCGCTTTGTCGCGTTCCCTCACCCGCGGCGATTTTTCTCATCGCGCGTGGGTTCCGCAAGAAAGTCGCGATACTCGAACCTTCCCCCAGAAAAATACCGTGAAAGAGTTAAGCCTAGCCGCTTCTCGCTCAAGGATCCGACAAACGTCGTGTCTCGAAAGAGCTCGCGTCATCCCACGTCCTTAGAGTAGGACCCAGACCCGCATTTGGAAATGCTTGTGGAGCAAGTGAACAGCGCCAGTTTTGGCACTCTCATTGGCGCGTTTTTCTTTTTTTATGGACGTTACACTGACTGGATGGCGGGGGAATAGTATGAAGGGTGGCTGAGGCTTAAGTAAACACGTCTCAATGATTCACGCGCTTATCAGACTCCCTACTTTGCCCACGCTCTGTTGAGTAAGCAAAGCTTGAAGCCGGCTGAATGCTAGCACGTGAATCACTGGTGCGTGTTAACTCTCGAATCCCACCCCTCTTCTGTATACCCCCGTAAATCGGGCGAGATGACGCTCATCAGAACGTGCCCATCAGAGTGCCGGAATCAGACCTGTCGGCCTATTCCACGAGCATTTCCGAATAGGCAACCTGGACGCGTCGCACCCCACCGGTGCTCGCAGATGCTGGGCTCTTAGCAGCCCAGGTGAACACGCCCAGGGTCAGGCCGTTTCCACTGGCGCGTTTTTCGGTTCGCCCTTGGTTTGGACTTCTTTTCTTTCTTTCCCGGTCTACCTAGTGGAAGGTCGGTTTGCCTTTGTTACGCCTCTCTCTCTACCTGGTGGCCCGGATATTCCCGTCCTCTTGGTCTGCTTGCGTTAGCATCCTGCACGTCCAACTGCATGCGGAGCATTCTCTGCACCTCTGCTGCCGTGTCCAGCACTCTGCGAGGAGACGCCACGACCGCGGGTCGGAGACCTCGCCCTTCTCGTGCACGCATCTCCCCTCACAGACCCGCCGCCGGCGGGCTTGCCTGCTCCGACGCCGCCGGTCCCCGGTACCTTAGCTCGCCTGCGACTGATCGCTGCACGTGTACTTCCTCCCTCACGGCCGCGTGTTGTGTCCTTCCGCGCGCGCGTGTTGAGCCCGTCTTTGGCGCAGCCCGGCCACGCTCGACCGTCTCCTGGGCTTTGGGAGCTTGTTGAGCGTTGCCCCGGAGCTCAGTGTCGGACCGAGCCGCGAGGGAGCTTTGGCTTGCTAGGCAGCACCGCCGGTGCACGCCATACTGGGATGTGTGTTTGTGTGTGTGTTTCGCCGGTGGGACCGGAGAAACGGGGTGAGCAGCTGTCGTTGGCGGGCGCATGGGCGCACCCACCACTACAGGTAGAGTCTACCGAAGGCGGTAGTTCACGCAAGTTGAGGATAAACAGTTTGAAGACATTGCGAATTGTCCCTCGAAGAAAGAAGAAAGCCTTTCAAATATATAATATCCATTACTGCATACACCTATAGCTTTCTGTGTTCAATTACTTCCGTACTAAAGTGGCCGTATATTAACAAAATAATCGAGCTCTATTAGTATATACCACGGGCTCAAAAAGAGACGTTTCTCTAGGATAGTTTAAATAAAGTTCCAGTTCCCGGTGTTAGCCTTGTTCCAATTGGCCGTTTAAGTAGCTGCGTCTCCTAGGGTTGCAAACACGAATACTTCTTTGTCTTCAAGCAATATTTTTTTTGATTGGCTCCATGAAGCATGACGCCTTTAGGTACACAATGAAATGAAATTTAATTTGCGTTTAATCTAACGTTAACGTTATTGGCACCTATATGACAAGATCACCGGTTTTTATGAATAGAAATTTATTATCACTTCAAAACTTCTTTCATACGAAATACATTTTGAACCAGTTTACATGACGCAATACATCTTACCGCATCAGGTTCGATGATTCATCCTCTTAACCGGCTTATATACAGCATGGTTGAGAATAATTTCACCTGGTGCAGCGTTCATAAGAGATGTCACTGGCGCTAAAGTAGGCCCTGTTTCCCAATCTACCAAGAAGTGCCTTACAAGTGGCAAAGTTGTTTCATCTATGTTTTATTTTTTTTTAGGAAAGCGTAAAAGTGCTTGCAAACTTCTCATTTAATATAAAATTAGCTGTCAGTGAGTGAGGCCAATTTCCAACAAATAAATACATCACATGATTAAGTTTTTCTTTTTTTGCGCCACATTTGTTTTATAATTTATAAATCAATATCAAGCACGATAAAAGCATAAAACGATGAATGTAAACAATTCGTGTACTAAATGTTTCAATATAACAGAATCCACAAACGTCAAATTTTACTTTTAAAGGGCATTAGCAGCGCCGAAAAAAAACTGAGTTTTTAATGTTTCTAACAAACTTGCAGTTTCTTTTCTCTTCTGTTTTCTGTTTTTGCGACAATATTATATTAATTTGTTTTTCTAATTACGCGATTTCAAAAAAAAAAAAAGAAGTATTAGAACAAGAATAATGCAGAGCGGCTAAAATACTATAGCTTATTCGCAACATCTGGAGTATATTGCTATTGGCCAGAGAGCGCCAGATTTTACCACTCCCACTGCGGAGCTACGTGGTTTATAATATAGTTCAATAGCAACTAAAAATAACCCTGATATAACCATGTAGACTGCAGATTTTCCGCCCTTATTATTTAACATTCGCTTTGTTAAAAAGGTACATGACCTCTATCGGAAACATTCTTGAAAGCTCAACAGGCAAGTTTTGCCCAAATGCCAACATAATATTTTATTCATACATAAATCTCTGTTCGTAAACAGCAAGCATATCCAGGTAACGGTAGACTAAGAGTAGCATACCTAAAAATCTAAAAACTTGGAGAATGTCTTTCAATGCACTATCACCTTCACACGGGTTCGGAGCGTTTACCATCACAACACTGAAGTGAGCATTGTGCCTTCGCCAAATAAAGTAAGTGTCCCAGAATTGGCCTCTCCGCTACTCACAAAAGAGGCGCACAATAGAGCCATCTTCACGGATATTCGCGGTTCATCACAATCATCACTTGTCAACCTAGTGTCACGTATTGAAACCACCATATATCTGACATCTCAACAAGAGTGACTTTCGACACGAGTTCCATGGTATTGGTCATCGATTATCTCTCAATCAGTCTCGAAGAGGAAAAAAAAAAAGGCGAGCAGAAAATTAGGTTGCGCACATTAAAAGGATATATTTACCCTTCCTTAAATCGGCTCGGTCAACACCACCTAGAGTAATCGGAGCCGTTTAACACCCTTCACCACCAAGAAACATGATTAAGGCGTGTGCACCTAAGCCTTCCACCCCTCCCCCTCTGCTCGCTTCCACCTTAAGACAGGCAATGTGGCGTCCAATCATAGCCACAAAATTGCTCTTTTTACTTCGCAATACATTTTTTTTTCTGGTGACGCTATTGGGCGTTTCTAATCTATGTCTGCGATCGAGCTCACTTTGATGACGTCCAAATTCTAGCGCGCAGGCCTCGATGATTCTGGGTGGTGTTCACTCGATACAGTCTGCCCGTTTGAGCTCAGGCCCGAGGGCGAGAACCGCGGGCGCCATGTCCGTCCTGGGGGTTAGTTTCAAGTTGCTTCCTCTCAAAGCGTCCCGATGATGTGCTCGATCGACGCAGCCCGTTGTGGCGCGTCGGCGGTGCTGCCGGGCAAGCCAAAGCAGCGGTTCCGCGCGATATATCGGTGGCGGATGCACGACCCCCACCCCCGCGCGCACTCGGCGCAGTCCGGGGTTGTCCTCTTTTCTCTCTCTCCTTAATATCAAGCAGGTTGCTCTCGGCGGTCCTACATAGCCCTCTCGTTTTTTTCTTTCTCCTGGCCCCTCCTCCCTTTCTTTGCCCTCCCCCAACGGCGAATCTTCTCTCCCCTAGTTCCATTACGCCAGCGATTTATATTCCGACATTCTAAGCTACTTAAACATGGCCTTCACTATCCTTTTCCTGCTGGAATGTATATTCAAGTTCATGGCTTATGGATGCAAGGTTTGGGACGATTTTTTGTTTTTCCCCGTTTTTCTTCTTTTGTCTCTCCTGCGGCTGACTTTCTTGAGTGTGCTCTTTCTCGCGCCGCCATCTTTTCTTTCTGCTATGGAGCAAAGTTCTCTCTCCGGTCTCCCTCTTTATGAACGTTTCTGGCGTTAGGGGAGGCGTACTTTACTGCGACTGCAGGAAAACAAATATGGAGACAGTAGGTACTGGCTCAACAATCACGTGGCCGTAACCTCGTAAAAGACTCTGCTAAAAAAAATACAAGTTCTACTGTGGTCTATATCAGGCGTCCCGTGCAGTGTTGTGGGAGTTACGGTAGGCAGTGCGTTGCTTCGCATAATGATTCCACTGCGTGAGCGGTCACAGAAGCAAACATGGTCCAGATCTACTTTTTCTCCTGTCACTTTAACAAAGCTGCATTTATTATTTTTTTTTTTTTTTTTAGATTTCCTTTAAGCACGACTGTATAATTACAAATGCGCTTGCAGTACCCACCGAAACTCGTCGAATGTCCTTCTTAAACGCATTATAGATGATACACCTTATCCCACATCGAGCTTGGCAATTGAAAGTTCGAGCCAATACACTTTTTTTTTTAGGGGTAGGACCCCGAGGGTAGTGTTGAGTCTTCTCCTAGGAAGAAAGCTTCTTGGTTTCGACTTACCAGCGTAAGAGTAAATTTCCTCTGTTTCTCGCGAGAAGATCGTAAGGTACAGTCAGTTCAAGCCGCAGTTACTTTTACTTCTGTTTCTCTGCTCCTTGCCTTGTTTCCGTTTTTGGGTTATTAGGTCTCGGGATTTAGGCGCTCTGGGTGTACAACAGTGTGACTCATGTCACCCTAGCATCAGGTATTGCGAACCAGAATGGCCTGTGTGTGCGTTTGTTGACTCGCAAAGCCAGTGCAAGCGCTCTCTTCGGGGTCCTTCTTAGGTACACCAAATTGTGTAGAATGATGCTCAGGTCTACTGAGAAGTCCCGTCAAACTCGGGCCCAATGGGAGCCCTACGCGTCTTCGTTAATGCTCTTAAAGGCTGCACGACGATACCTCTTCACAAGTTTGCAGTGGCTCAAAGTTAGACCTAGGAAAGCGTCAATTATTAGGTCACGCATCGTTTTCTAGTTTTCACTACACGTGAGCCACAGTCCGCGGTTGCATTCCGAAACGCCGTTTACGACGTTACATGTTTTGAACCATTGACTAAAGAGGCTTCCGACCGCCTTTTTGGTGTATGCTTGTGCCACTAAATAAGCTACGCTTCAGAGTAACGACACTTGGCCATATTGTGTCTTAAAATCATGGTTGCCAGTTCTCTGAAGCTTTATATGAAATTACAGGAAACGCTTTTCCGCCCTCGACAAATGTTTGAACAGTTCGCGACAGAGCAAAGCAATATTACATGACCTTCCTAACACCGAATCTAATACTGAGGAAGTCACACTTTTGCATCATTACGATCGGCAGTTGCGTCTTCTGCTCTTCATACGAGCCAAAATGGCGGCGCCCACAACAATGTTGCGGAACGGAGTGCCGATACTCTAAGCGCAGCTCATTTAGTGGCTCTAGTGTATGCTATGAGTCATCCACACTCGGCCATCCACGTTTCCACGCTCCGTATGACATTGCATCGCACGTCCCGACACAGCCGTAGATATGTTTGCTTGATACTCTTTTTACGCACCAGCTCGAGTAAAGAGCAGAAATTTTGGTGGGCTGTCGGAAAGTATTTGTACTTCACGACAGCTGATGCCTTGGATGCGCATTCCCAATCTACACGCTGGCTCACGTAGCAAGGAAGTGCAGCGCTCAAAGCATCCAAACAAATGCTCACGTTTTCTTCTTTTTGTTTTCTTTTTTGTTATTAACGAAGATTTGCAACTCGCACTGACTCCAAAACTTTCCGCACTGGAATTTCGTAGAGCATCGTCGGTCATGTTGTTCATTTTGGTCACACTTAGTCATTCGATTGGCACTGCTATAAAAGGAACGACAGGGGGAAATCGACTTCACCTATTTCCCCCTCACGTCACTGCAGATTAGAAACATCAAAACAGCAAATGGCATGGGTATGAGTCAGACCTGGCATGCATGGACGAAGGGATTCCGGATCATTTAATTTATGATCGTATCGTGCCCAGCTTACCGCGCGGATAAGGCCATTACGAATAGGTTTTAAAAAATAAGCCCCAAAAATAATTTAAAAAAAAGTTTGGCCAGCTTTATTACAATAAAGTCTACATTTCTTCAAGATAGGTGAGCACCGAAATGACCAATTAGTAATTAATGTTGATTGAAAAGGCTCGTTCCTGTCTACAGTTAAAAAAAAAGACGACTGTTACCAATGAAACTTTTTTTTTTCATTATGGAAAGAACTATACTTTCATGTCATATATCGCCAATCGTCCCTGCTGTGCTAAGTTAATCTTGATTAACAAGATCTTATCAATTACATCCTTATTCGATGCATTCAAGCCCGTCTTAAAAACTTGTCATTGGCAATGATTCAAACAAGTCAAATCTTTCAGCTTCTGGAAAATCTAACGAAAAGACTGTTTGCACGGCTGAACCTTCTGACTGAAAAATGAGCTGAAATTGCGAAAGACAAATTCGCAGCACAGGCCGTTCGGTGGCGCGTTTTCAAAAGCGATGTCATTTACCGTATGAGACCAAGTGTTAACCCATACTTGGTCTCAAACTGTATGACTCGCAGAGTTTGAGACGTCATAGCTCTTGCCGTTGGAGACCGTATATGACTCATACATTAGGAGTCACTCAACATCATGTTGACATTAGTCTAGTTATCCACGGCTCGTTTACATTAAATTGTGTAATCAAAATGGTGATACACAAACAAAAAAATACGCAAAGACTAGAGTTAGTACAAATATAAATTATACTACGATCATTCTGATTCTCAGGCAGTTCCCCTGAAAGTTTCAAAAATAACCGAATAAAACAGTATACCAGCCGTAATGCATGTTCCTCTATCTGGCTATCACCTTCCTGTAGCCTGGAATTCCGAAATATTATTACGCATAATGTAATATAAGAAAACATAATTAGATGTAAGATTCTATTATACAAATAAGGTAACTCAGTGAACAGCTCATATGTAACCACGTTATCTGAGAGATAAGTCAATTTTGCCACAGATGTCTCTAGCCAGTAATTCGATCAGCTGGCAGCCGGTGTCTCGTGCACACCAAAATATATGTATTTCTGTGAATTTCTCGAATTAGGACGTAACGTTCGGTTAAGCTAGACAATTTTCTAAATATTTCATGTCTCACACAGGCGTCGAAAGATTTACTTTTATTGATTCTAAGCAAAATACTCATATTCCATTTAAACATTGGCATATGTATCGTAAATTTAATGTGCATCATTTAATACAAAAACAGATGTCAACAGCTAGCTTATATCTAACATTTCCGCACGGACGCTAACTTTCGAGAATCAGTTCCATAATAACAATCGATCGTGTCCTTCGAGGAATGGGTAAAAACTTGCATTTAGTCTTATTACCAGGGACTCTGGAGATCCATCTCAGGCAGGCTGATGTTAATGATGCCGTTGCACATGCAGCAAATCTGTTTACAAAAAGAAGCTTAAAGTTACCGAGTGAACTTTAGGTTTCTTTAATGCCAAGAGAAAGAGAGCGGTGTTAGTGTCGTTATTTTCATTTTATGCAACATCTATACCTTAGGTGCCTATAGTTACTCGAGGCGAATATTCCGCCAGTGTTGTTCGTATCTGAAGTGCACCGATCGGTAGCAATCTTTCTTAGACTCTAATATCGCCAATCGGCTGCAAGATGACACGTTTGTGAACGAATGAGATTAACAAAAATTATGCCTTTCGTTATTAAAAAAAAATATTATCTTGTTCTTTATGCGAGCAATATCGGTTGTCTTTTCGCCTGGAGCAACTGCGCCATTTTAATGTCAATGCTGTATTTTCTTATTTAAACTACGGCGCACTTGAAAATGCGTGTTAAGAAATAGTTTTCAACGCAGGATTCGCTATTAAAGGGTCACTCAAGTGCTTTTTCTAGAAGCTTGTTTTTGATGGCGCATTGTTTGTTGGGCTTTAGTCAATAAAATTTACCATTTCTAGATGGCAGGATGCCCTGGTTAACTCACAGCAATTGAATATATGGGCACTATTTAACCCTGGGGTGAGAGGGTGGGGGCAAGCATCCTGGGGTCCCCACAACCTCCATGAAATTTGATCATTGAAAATTATCAATTGCGTGGAGAATTCGAACGTTACTAATATTCCTCTTTTTAGGCGCGTCGCGCATTACGTTCTCACAAAAACGTCAAATCTTTAGGCGTAAGGGAAGTAACATAGTAATTATTGTTTAAACACGGCGTCTGATGGCGCCCCCTGGTGTCTGCTCCTCACAGAAAACAGGGTGTGTCACGCTCTTCGATTAGGTTTTTAATAGGGAAATCGGCCACCCGTGAGCGTAGTTTCGGTTTTTTTATCATGCTTAGAGCCAGTAGTTTGAGTTGTCACAATAAGTGGACAATCTCAGAATCCACTTGAGTGCGCTTTTAAATTCTCCCACCAATCCAGGGTTCCTAAATATGGGCGTTACAAATTATATTACGAAATACGGTACAACCTATAGCGTATGATAAAATTGAGTGACCACAGGCAATAAATTTATATGTTCGGGGTTGCTGTCGATATTCCTTTTACACTGTCGTATCACAATAGTATGTGTCCTTTTCAAGCCCATTCTCCTACCTCTCTTGCCTTATTTTAGGAGTGATTGTTTATTACTGGACGCAGTACCGTTTCAATGACACCGTCCCCCAAACATATCGATGTTGTGTGTGGTCAATCAGTTGCATTTTGACTTTGCTATACATAAGCAGAGTTACTTCTAAGGGAACCTCCTGAAAAGTCTTAGAGTCGAAGTCGAGATTTCGCTAAGTACCTTGGCTTCTTCGGGGCAAAGTCACTTAGCGAGATGTCGCTGTAATTCAATGGCTTATCACGTGATTCCTTCTTGAGCTTTTTGTACCATACCTGTTACACGTGCTGTACTTTGTGTGCTAACGGTCAACAGTTTTGGCGATATCTCGGCAACAGCTCTGCACATTTAGTTTATTAATTACCGTGGAAATTTTTGTTTGCCACGTAAAGTACTCGATAATGTAGGACTATTCTTTTTGTCTTTTCATTGGCAAAACTGCAGATAATTTCAACTAAATATTACATCGCCTTGACATCAGAAATTATATTTTGATATTAACGTACGGCGCAAACGCATACTTGCTCTTATTTTTTTTTTTATTATTTAGAATGCACTTTGGAAGTAGAAAAAAAAGTTTCCTTGATATGAAACTTGCCTAATAATTCTTATTTTCATTTTTTTAAGACTTTGATAGGCTAATCAATACTTTTAGACCATCCCAAGTACATTTTATGATAGCAATGAATCGAAATATCGCCAAGCAATAGTCATATTTAAAAATAAAAGCGCTAAAAATTATAATTGACCGCTAGACGTAGAAGTGTATTTTTAAGGAAAGTTGACCAAATTTTGTGTGGAAGAAGCAAAAACTAATTTAATTAAACTTGGTTGTTTCACTCACATTACTGAATGGCCAACGCAGACGCCTATTTTGTCAACTTTCGGAAATAGTTTGTGTTGTTGCTGTTGTTGTTGTTTTGCTGAAAAGAATTCGTTGTAAGTTACTTTTTTTTTTTTATTAGAGCAAGGAAAAGTTTATTTCCCTCTGCTGCATGCGTGCATGACAACCGCAGCCTTCTGTGAGTTCAGTGACTGACTCTTTGTCTCAAATTTTGCGACGTCTTTCAACCAGAATTTCTTCAAGAATCCATGGCACACCTTCGATTTCATCACTGTCATAGGCAGTATCATCGACGTTCTAGTAATGGAGACAGGAGTAAGTCCATGTTTGTTTACCACATGGTGTTGTTGTTATTTAACTAGCATTAATATCGGAAATCTAACAGTTTGGATATTTTTTTTTTGTAAACATATTTGAATTCTAATTCAAATAAACATGCTGTTAGTGTTGCTTTTTTGGTGTTTTTGTGTTTTTTGTTTTTGTTTTGGTTGAGGCTATTTTTGTTTATAAGCTAAGAAAGTGCGACTACAATATATTTCAGTATTCTGATACATATTATATATTCAGTACAATCATCTTTGAACCCCTTTTTCCCCTCTCATGCAATGGAGTCTTCAGGCTAAGCAGTCGACATCTCTGGTGTTGTCTGTGTAGCATGTTCAATGCAATCTGGATGACAGAGCATTATGATCTCATTGTTGATGGGGAAGCTTTATCTCTATCAGTCCAGCTTAGCATCAATCGAAAAAAGCCTAACTGCGAATGGGTTCGTGTGCTTTCTTTTTCAGCTAAATTTTTTCAGCGTCGGGTTTCTTCGGTTATTTCGAGCAGCCCGCCTCATCAAACTACTCAGGCAGGGTTACACAATACGAATTCTCCTCTGGACCTTTATTCAGTCTTTCAAAGTGAGTATACTTATTTTCCTTTCCCTTGGTCGCTCGAAAAAGCGTTTGCGTTGTTTTTTTATTAAAAATGTAACTGGTGCGTTGCGCAAGTACAATAAAGTAATGCTCATAAATATGATTTCTTTATATTCAGGGCAAAAAGATGTCAACTTGCCTTGATCATTTTGATAAACGCTGGGAGCACAGGGTGTGTCGTGTGTGTATTATGCCTGCGTTATGATTTGCTACGCTTGGTTGCCGGAAACATTGGGTGGTTTCGGATGTGCTGCAGACACGACACACACACTTGTGTTCACCAAGTCTATCATAATGATCGAGATCAATTTAAATTTATTCGGGAGTGGAGTGTGTCGTGATTTATGAGTACGTTTTCAATGAGAAGTTTTTCTGGATCTTTGGCGGGTGCGTGTAGGCTCTGAATTCTTAGGGCTCTTTAATTGCGAGAAACCCAATGTGGTAAGTGAAGAATCGCGATTGTAGGAGGTTTAACGTGACCTTTACGGCTATCAATAGACTTCTGTCTAAAGTTGTGACGTCATAAGCCCGCTGCGCAATCCCTTAGCACATTATTGATTACCCCGTGACGTCTTGAGTCTACTTGGGGAGCAACGCTTTTTATTCGGGTGCCAGCTGTGCGAGCCGATTGTCTCCTGCGGTTTAAATTTACTGACAGACAGTCGTCTGCAGATTAACAATGTTGTGCTTAGTAAAACACGCCGCCAACGGTCACCTGAGTACTACGCATTAATCTCCAAAGTATACTGGACTAAGCATCACCACGGACAGTCGCCTGCTACCGCAGGCGATCGTCGGCGGCAAGTCACACTTAGTCCAGTTGGTTCCGTTCTCTTTCATGTCCCGCTTGTGGCGCCGAGAAAATATATCTTATGGCAGAGCGCGCGGTTCTTCGGTTTCTGGTTTCGATTAATTTTTTATAGTTATGATTAAGCATGAATTATTACGAATAATTATCTATGTTATATCCTTTGGATGCTTATGCATTGCCTTCTCTCGGCTATGCAGCATTTGCAGCCGTGACCTACGCGTAACGCTTTTTCATCACACTTGAGTGTTACACTTTTCGCATGAAATC
Source organism: Ixodes scapularis (assembly GCF_016920785.2). Classification (NCBI taxonomy): domain Eukaryota; kingdom Metazoa; phylum Arthropoda; class Arachnida; order Ixodida; family Ixodidae; genus Ixodes; species Ixodes scapularis. Next base: position 16,151,666 of record NW_024609868.1, on the reverse strand, counting down.
TAGCCGATAAACACATTCTGTGTTAAAAGCCGACGTTGAACCTGGGTTATCTGCAGGGAAGTTAATCCTCTTAGCACTCCCCCTCTCCTAAGCTGCGAGGGGAGCCAAGTTGGAGCAAGGGCGGAGGCGTGCCAAAGTTAAATCCGCCCTTAATTTAAAGTAAAAGTTAAATTTTTGACCTAGTATTACCATTAGGTTCTAGTGTGTGCGTATCAGACTACTCAATCAACACGTTGTATGGAGTCAATCGCAACGATATTTTATTGTATTTTAAGCACAAGTTCGGTGAGGGCGTGTTGCTGGGGAAAATCGTCTGTTAGATGTTACGCAGGACGCGAGTGTTTGGAGCGCTACCACACAAAAGCATTTTCTCTTCCAGGCCTTGCCTTACGTTTGCTTGCTCATAGCCATGCTATTCTTCATCTACGCCATCATCGGCATGCAGGTGAGTTGTATCTTCCCGTTTGTTTGTTTGTTCTTGATTAGTAAGCTAACTCTTTAAGATGTTTTTGTTTTAGTTTTTCACGTGGATTAGGCTTGTATCTCAAATAAGTCATACTTTGAATCACCTTGAAGCCTGTGCACATATTTTGACGGCTGAATAAAGAGCGAACGGGGAGGCCAGCGGGTGAAATATTTACATAATTAAACCTGGGACTGAGACAAGGAAGGAGGAAGGAGAGACGAAAAACTAAAAAGGTGGGTGTGCGTGTTCTTAATTTTACGTGGTTTCTTCCCCCTTCCTTGTCCAGGGTTGTTATGTTAACGTTTATGACCAGATGCGAATTCTATCGCCTTGCTTTCCGTAACGAGGAGCTAAAACGCGAAGCAAACGTAGGGGGTAACGACGAACATGCAAAGCTCTAGAGCAGCGCCAAAAGTGAATCTCAGTGTTAACTTTATGTTCAAGCTTATTACCCTAAAAAAATATTTTATTTACATCACACATGATAAGAGGAAGGGAGGGGGGTACAAATTTTGTTTCATCTTACCACAACAAACTTCAACTTCTCATTGTAAGGTTAAGGAAGATTATGTTGCATTTTCATTGGTAGTCGGCTGTTCGCTCTTTCGAAAAGTAACTTCGTGAGTACTCGTACTACCCAACCGCAACTCTAGTTCTATTCTCAGCTGAATGCCGCAGACGAGCATATTCGTGCGTTGATATTTGCACTGGCTATTAACATCAGTGAACAGCTTTGGGTTCGTGCCTTATCGCGTAGATTTTAAAAGAACTACCACTGGGCAGGATCTCACATATCTGTGAGGGCCTTTTAGACCTCCCTACCCAGGCTTGCCGCGTTCGCCGTTCACTCATTCTATATGGTAAAATCGGCTAGAGTGTGAACATTCGGTGTCACAGCTATGCATTCTGACTGACGTTTCTGTGCGCCTACAAGACCTTCCGGTGCTTTGAGCGCGCGGAGTGACAATACCCTGGGTAGGGATGTCCCGAACGTTCCTATGTTCGAGTTCGATGAGGTTCGACTTTTTAGAACCTAAAACTTAAAATTCGATACACATTCAATAAAAGATCGACTATTGTGCACATTTCCGTTAATCGAAAACAAACAAACAAAACAAATCAAACTTTCAATGTTCGCTTTTATATTGCGCGGACATTGGTCATTATCTTATACATCTTGAACGTACTATTCTATAACTAATTGTTTAAAAAAGAATTTTGCTTTCGAAAGTGGAAAACGTTGACTAAGTAGTCAAACCTCATCAAACCTTTTTAAAAGTCCCAAGGTTCGCCGAACCCGTCAAAACTTGAGATTCAACGCCGAACCTGGTATTCGACGCCGAACCTGGTATTCGACGCCGAACCTGGTATTCGACGCCGAACCTGGTATTCGACGCCGAACCTGAGATTCGACGCCGACCTGAGGTCCGACGCCGAACCTAAGATTCGATGCCGACCTGAGGTCCGACGCCGAACCTGAGGTCCGACGCCGAACCTGAGATTCGATTCCGATCCTGAGATTCGATGCCGATCCTGACATTCGACACCGAACCTGAGATTTGATGCTGAACCTTAAATTCGACAAAAGCTCTAAGGTCTAGCACCTTTAGTCTTCAGCCGACCAGAGATGTGCTGATCGAATCTGTTACAAAGATACACACGTAGGCCCCGAGTGGTGTATCCCTAAACCGTTTCCGTCCCTGCTCGCGTTCCCCTTCCATTCCCAGGTTTTCGGGAATATCGGGTTCGATCCCGATACTGAACTCAATCGCCACAACAACTTTCAGTCCTTCTTTCAGTCGTTAATACTCTTGTTTAGGTGAGTTGGGCAGCATGAGGAACCCCGTTTGCGAGGGTCTGCGCTAGATGTGCACAAGACGACCCTGAGACCCTGTGTCGGTCCTCCATCCTAGCGGTGGCGGTCGCCCGGGCCAGAAGGCGCTGTCGGACGCTAGCGTCGTGCCCTGGTGCGCCCCGAGTGCAGTGCCAGAGCCACCCCAGAGTCACTCCGTGAATTCATTATTTTGTTTTCCTTTTTTAAGCTTATGGGTCGGATAAGTCGGGTGCTTGCTAGATATACTTTTCCTTTGTTTTATAAACCCCAAGTATAACTTCAGAAGACGGTGGACATCGTGAAAGATTCACTTTTTCCCTGCCTTTGCTTGGCGTTATTGTTTTTATTCTCTTTACATTATCCATGCGCTCAGGCTAACCTCTCTGCCTTTCAATCATCATTTTACTCTCTCCCTTGAACTTATTGTCTTCCTGCAGAAGGTAAATGCCCTCTTCAAGTCTCTTTTTTTATTATATTTATATTTTCTTTTGCATAAAATCTTCCTTATAAGTTTCTCCCGCCAAACTCCTCTGAACGGAAAGTTCGTCCAGACAAACACGTCACCTGACAACTTGTGGAACAGTGACATTACGTGACCTTGCCACGTGATACCGCGACGTGACGTGGTCAGGTCTGCGCAATTCGTGTGACTTGCTTCTCATTGCAAAATGATCCACCTGAGCCCCCCCCCCCCCCTTCCAAAAAAAAAAAAAAAAAACTAATTATTTGTTAAAACATGTTACTGGTTGACTTTTCATGACTTACGGGGAACGCGATCGTGCCGAACGCGTCTTTCTGGCCCCCGGCGCATACTGCTCGGAGCACGGCAGTTAGCTGGACACCGCGTAGCAGCCGCGCCCGTAGGGAGATGCCCCCTCCTTAGAGTCAGTGTCCCCGGGTGGCGGAGCACGGCGCTTGCCATGGAAACCCCCCGACATGGGCCCCGGGCTGCATCGAACCGGACGGGACCCGGTTCCCTGGCTTCAACCCTAGCTCTGCTGGCCGTCCTTGTACCGGAGCCCCGTTAGGGTGGGCCCGACCTTAGGCTAGTGGCTGCCACGACCTCGTTCTTCATATGAAGGCTCACCTTCGGCCTCTGAAGAATCTCCCTTCTTACTCTTTCTGTCTTCCTCTCTACCTTTCTCTCTCTCTTTCTCTTTCTATCAACCTCAGTATCTGTCTTTCTCCCTTTCTAGATTTTTTTAATTGTTTTATATTTGCTTACTGTCCGTGACGGGCGGTCAATCGACTCTTCTGCGTTTTTTGACGACAAGCGGTCTTTGTATACACAGCGCCTAAGGACGCAAAGTCCCTCGCATAAAAAACGTATAAATATTTGGAAATGTTTGTAGTGTAGTGAAGATATTTTGACACGGGACAACCGGTGTCGTCAACGCATTAGTTCTTTATTGACCGCCCTCGCACGTTGCGCGCTCGCACCTGCGTAGAGGCGATTTCCGAGTTTGGCAAAGCCACCTCGAAGGAAACCCCTGTTCATTATCGGAAATTGTTACAACTTTTCTACTGAGACATGCGACAAGAGTCCTGCCCCCGCTTTAGAGTTCCAATCAAATAAGAGACGACTGTGACCGCTCGCCGATTCTTCAGTGGATCTGCTTACTCCACACTGGCAACCGCCCGACCGTTTTTGAAAGTTGCCGATTATTTTTGTTGATATACCCATTGAGGGACCAATGTCATAAACGTGACAGCTCTCGTTTTTCTAGGTGGTTTTGACCGCAAACTTTGGAATTTGCAAATCGCGGTTTCGCGCAGTGTTGACCCTTCGCCACGTAGAATGCCCTTCAATTCTGTATCCTGGGGCCCTAGACACCGTTCAAGCACTCTAGTGTCATGTTCTGTGCTCTAGGGCGTGGGGTCAGCACGCGCTGCGAGGCCGCGATGTTCTCCCTGTCCCCCGTAGAGCCTAACCTTTCCCCCATGCTCTCATTCCTGTCCAGGTGTTCGGAAATATATTGCTGGCATCTGACAGTCAAATAACCAGGCACAATAACTTCCGCACTTTCTTTCAAGGTCTAATGCTTCTCTTCAGGCAAGTTTTAATTCCAGCAACTGGCGAATCCGCTCTTCACGCTAAATCGAACGCGACAGCCATCTGTCCCTTGCATTTTGTATGCGTGTTTCTTTTTTTCCAGGCTCAAGTCCAAAACTTGGACTGAACTTTTTTTGTGCGTGCTTTCTTCTCCGTGGCCATCGTGTTTTTGTGCGCTTTTTTCAGTTTTCGCTTGTGTATTTTGACATAAATGTGTGCGTGTGTGCGCGTAATCGTTCGGCCCTGCTGGAAACGCGCACACATTCACACACACTCGCTGGCGGCAAAAAAAAAAAAAAAGCTTGCATGATTTTTTATATTGTTTTGTGGCCACTCCAAACAATTTTTTGGCACATACCAATCCTTCTGTCACCTATAACGATGCTTATCCATAAGCCAACAGCCTTGTTCCGGTATTTCTTAGACGACCAGTGTCGTACTTAATTATGAACTAGTTCCTACATAAAGGGACAACAATAAATTTTGGCCCTATAACACAAGCCAGAAATACTCGGTGTCTGCACATTAAAAAAATATATATATATATAAATCACAGAATATGCGTTTAGGTGGTGTAGGTCTCAATTTTCAGAGGAAGGAAGTTTGCCTTGTAATTTGACCAGGTAAAATCCACAACCTAAATTCACATTTTGTGGATGTTTAAGTTTTAAGTGTGCAGGCGCCGATACTGTGGTTCGTTTTACAGCGCCAGGATTTATTGTGAACACCTTATGGTAATAGAACAGCACGGGGTCTTTTAGGAAACCTGCGTTCAGCACGAGCTGTCATCCGTCAACAATATTCTGAAGTTGCGTAAGCCTCGATCGAACGTAGTAGTTTCTTGCTAGAGCAGGGCAATTAAGAATTTGCTGACGTTTTTATCCTGTCGACGACTAAATGTTTTACCGTAACGTGGGCTGTTGAGCGAGCGGATAGGCATCTACGCGGCTAGGCGCGAGAGACGCCTCGTTAAACATGCAGCACGAAATAAAACTTTGACGTTGGATCTCCGTCGGTAAAAGCGGAAAATGTAAAAACGGAACCCCGCTTCGTCCCTTCTCGAAGCGCGTCGCCGCCGACGCCGCCTTGCAGCCGCGCGAAAAGCAGCCGACCTTTTCGTCGACTCCACCTCTGCCGGAAGAAGTCCTCGCTCCGACTGATTTGAGGAATCCCGGAAACACAGTTAGGTTCTTTCCGTAGAAACTAGGCCGTGATGTCCCTTGACAGCCAGTAAGATTCGCCTTGGCTTCCTGGAGCCGTCTTTCACAACCCCTTTCTTCTACCCATTAGCCGTGTCCCTAGCTCTAGCCGATCCGGAGGGCTCAAGCCTCTCCATCGCCCCCTTTTCGTCTAGACATCTAGACAAACAACTCTCCTTAGCTGCGTAGTTTCGGAGCCGCACTTGCTTGCCCGTCGCTTCCTGCTTCCATATGAATTCAAGGTGGGCAGTAACCGGAACTGGTGGTGCTCGTAACAAAACTTCTTATTTTAATAACTTACATCTAAGGTTCAAATAGCGCGCAAGGCCGATCATTGCTAACAACGTAAGTTTATAACGTGAAAGCCACCATCAATGTCCCAGATCATGCGCTGGTAAACTACAGCTAATCTGGTTCAGTTGCGTTCTGGTATCAATGAAGAACCAACCAGCTCTTTCTTTTTGTTTTAATATTGCTGTCTTTGTTGTTTCTCCTAACCAAGTAATCATAGAGGCTAAAAGATCGCTGCTTTTTCAATGGACCAAATTTGAACCAGGATGCAGGAAGCGCCGGCCCGTGCCGTCGGCGGACACGAGCGCATCTCGTTTGCGGACCGGGCAGCCCATCTAGATAGGGGCTGGCAGAGACACGACACGGTATAGCAGTGCCGGGGTCAGTTCGTCCCTGCGTCGAGCCTCAACCGAGCCACATAGTAATCATCGCAAGCTTTGATTGAATTGTTCTTCCGCATACGACTTTGTTTTGATGGCTGGACATTTAAAGATAATACAAATGCGCATAAGATCTTCGTCATTACACTCAGTCTGTTAGGCCTTTGAGTTGTTCTAACGTCGAAAAATTTCCAGAAAAGCAAGGGCCTTGGAAAGTTAAGTCCGGTCAAAGATGACCTTCTCAATATACTTGGGCCATAAGCTTGCTCAGCCTGATTGCCTTTTCTTTCTGACATTGATATTTAAATTCGTCAGATGTCATACATTCAGAGCTAGATGTATGACATAAAGAGCTTATTGAGTGCTTACTATATTAAAATGGCACAGCTCGCGCCGAGTGTGTGACACCTACTTCTGCAGACTTCAGGAGCGTCAGAGGCTTCGACATTGTGGGGACGAGTTGGCCGCCGTCTTTAGACCATAGTCTCTAGACTCCGCTTCGTTTCTGTTGTCACCGTGGTGCTGTGCGCGCCATCGCTTCGTGGCTCTCCCGCTTGGCACGAACCGCTGCTCTCTCCAGCTGCTTCTGGAGCACACGCTTCTGGCACTCTGCTTCGCATGAACCCGTGCACACGCTGCTTCAGCTTCCCCGCTGCTTCACAACAACTCGCACTGTAGCAACGTCTCTTTCTCTGTCCGTCTTTTGTCTCAGTCTCACTTTGGGCGGCGGACAAGCATGTATTTTCTTCCTGCCGCTGTTTCGTAAAAACAAGTGTTGTTTTAAAGCGTAGCACACCCGCTTAGTCGGGGAACAAAATATAAAAGCAGAACTTTCCGGTGGTCAGATGCACGTAGGACTGACTAAGTTTGCTGACAGGAGATTGAAAGTGGGTGTTTGGTTAGTTTTTATAGACTTAGATGGATAGAATAAGCCAAGAAATGAAGACAGTTAGGAAAAGTAGAAGCAGTATCTTATAAACCACCAACGATTCTCATCCTGAATCATTTGAAATGGCTGACAGCTTTCGCACGAATGAGTTGTAAATGGTAAACATTGTGGTAGCGGTTAGAAGCCGTAATATCGTCTCGCACGTCAATTTTCTTGATCGTCTGGATTAACTATATGGATTCAGCTATCTTTAATAATCGCCGAATCCACGAAAGAATGAGTTTCATCATTCGAGGCGTAGCCTATTAGACCACTGGGTAGCATCTGACCATCGCAGAAGTTAGAGCGTTCTCCAGTTAGGCCTCGTCTGATGTCCTGTTGCCTCCTTCGCCGCGGTCCATCTAGGTGTGCGACGGGCGAAGCTTGGCAGGCCATAATGATGGCCTGCGTAAAGAACCGCCCCTGCGACCCGCTCTCCAGGAAGGAGAAACCCGAGTGCGGCAGCAATGTGGCCTACGCCTATTTCGTCAGCTTCATCTTCTTCTGCTCTTTTTTGGTGAGACGTCGTCCATACTATAGACGTCGATTTGGTCTAGACAGCTTGGCCGTCGCGATACTCCTACATCATACAAAGGACTCGCCGTTAGCTGCAGACATGATCACGGACTCATCTTCACACACGTCTTGGGCATTTTTCCTTTTTTCATATGTAGGCTTGGAGCATACCTGCAGACAGTTCTTGCATGATCAATGTGACCGTTTTACTATAAGGATGAAACACGCCTCAGACTCTAGGGAGTTTTAGGGAACCGTTTTTCCCTATCCAATATAGTACGATAGGCTCTCCGGTACGAACTGCGCATGCGCGAGTCTTCTGCGGTCGCGCATGCGCAGTTCGTACGGGAGGGCCCATTGTACCGTATCCGATGTGAAAAAACGGTTTCCTAAAACTCCCCACTAGCTGCAGACCGTATTTTGTATGATATATTAGCACCGTGACTGTGGTTTTTGAGATATGAAGATGCTGTTTCCCTTTGTAGAAGAGCAAATTAGCCAGCGCGGTACGACTGTTAACCCGCGGTCACTAATAATTTATATACATCACGCAGGAGGAGTTTCACGGTCGCATGACAGTTATGTGCATATTCAGGTCGAAACACTATCCAGCCTAGCCATCTTTTTCCCTAGTCAAATCTTCTGTTTTAAGGCTGGTTCGCGCTTTTGCGTTTGAAAATACCGAGTGTGTTATGACCTCTTGTAACCGCTGGCACACTTGCGTCAATTATAGAGTAGATTTGAAACACAGTATATATGTTCCGGTTTTACCCGTCCTTCCAGGTCTTCAAGTATTTTTCTTCCAGGTCTACCTTTTTTGCCGTATTTCACAAATACTTCCTACCTAGTTTAGATAGTTGTACCTAACCCAAATTGGAACATGAGTATAGCTAGACTGAATGTTTTGCGGTATTTTCGAAATAAAATTTACGCTTTGTTTGTGACAAATAATTTATCAACTTTTAACCTGGCAAAATTATTTAAAGCGCGCGATAAAATGATTATGCATAAAATTATATAAAAATGTATACGCAACTCAAGTGTTTCAAGGCTACCGTATTGATGGCACCAGTGTAGAACCGGCAGAAAAAGAAAACACTCAGTCAAACGCGAATGTATGAACCGGCCGTTTTGTGAGTGTGAACAAGGTCAGCATCACCATGCCGGCGGGTCACTGAGTGGTACTTTGAGTTGCATCACATGCTCAGTAATATTGTAGTAGAGTAGCCTTTTCATATAAATAACGGCTTCACTGATAGCCAGTAATAAGAGGCGGCAGAACCTCGTCCCAAACTTATACCGCTTTCGCTTTCCCAGATGCTCAACCTGTTCGTCGCCGTCATCATGGACAACTTCGACTATCTGACGCGCGACTCTTCCATCCTGGGTGCGCATCACCTGGACGAATTCATTCGAGTCTGGGCAGAGTACGACCCGAACGCCACGTGAGTCCCAGCCATGCGTTGCTTCAAATCGGCTCCGCCGACGCTGCGCCGCTGTGCAACTTGAGTTCCTTGTAGTGGCAGTCCTCGTCATGCACGAAAGTTGCGCGATCCTCTTGTCCAGAGGCTCTAAGTTGGACACTCGGCAAGAAAGTCAATAATCTCACCGAATTTTTTTTTTCCTAATGTCCAACTTTGAGCGCCAGACTGAAGCAGAGTTTCGTGTCTGTCCGTCCCATTTTGTCCGCTTGCTCAAGGGTTACTATGTATATCCTTATTATCATTTATAACTACTCTATTGTGACACTTGTGGTCTTCAAGGCTAATCGCCAATGTCGTCTAGCTGCTACCATACAGGGAACTACGGCAGGTCGCGTAGCGGACGTAATTTAAAAGTTGTGGTAATTACTGCTTTTGACATCGAGATTGTTTATACATACACCTGCGACTAATTTTGTTATACGCGGAACAGTCTCTGTTTCCTCTTTGGAGTCGAAATTCCTGTCTATACATACATCGCAGCGTTAAATCAACACAGCGCCGGCTTGAAATTTGCTTAGCACTTATGTAGCACCCTATCAACGATATATCACTATTATAGCGCAAAGTCGGCGCTGCACCAGCAAGATCAGCGCTATTTCTAGCACTGACTGATAGCGCTGAGATCGCGCAGTGGGGTATGTGTAAACAAGCCTTTACAGGCAGGAATTTAAAAAAGTAATTAAGTGACAGTAACGTTAAACCCGAAACGCAATTACAAACTGCGCCAACTCGAGGAACAAAAGCAAGCGCGGTGACGCACCTCTGTCGAGCAGCCCAATAATTACTGAGGTTTGCACATTAGTGACGCTTTTTGGTAACTTGAGAGCTATTTGCCTGAGGCAAGCTGTAATATTTCGACACCGCATAACTTTACTACACAGACTACGCAACACGCAAATCTCAGACGCGCCGCCTGGATTTTTGCTTTAGCGGTGGTGATAAGGTATCGAACTTTAAAACGTAAGGTTAGCTTATTCAATTCTTAGAAACGAGTTTTGAAAACGTCGTTCTCGGTGACAGGCTAAAAGACCCCTTTCCACCTTAGCAAAGCGAACGCTGGAGAGGAGGCGACCTCCTCTCCAGTGGTCGCTCTGCTAAAGTGAAAAGAGGTGGGAGGAGCTTCCACTTCCTTCTTGACCTGTCACCGACTGCAGATGTACAAAAACGTCTCACAAGTCTTGCCAGTATGATGAAACGGTGTTTGTGGTCGCCATTTTCTTATTAAAAATTAAAAAAACATCGTGTTTTTTTTTTGTTTTTTTGTTTTGAATGGCATAACGTGAAGTACTGATATTGGGTCATCATATTCCTCTAAATAGCGTTATATTCAAGTGGTGTGTGTGATCTCGCCACAACGGCTAGCTTATTCCTGCTGTGAAAAAAGAGCGCAGTTTGGTGTCTCGAGAAATATACAGCATAATATTTCACAGCTTGTGAGCTCTCCGCCATGTCTTCGCGCAACCAATGTTGATATCAGTCTTTCATTGTTGTTGTTGTTTTTAGAGCGCAGCTCTTAGGTGCCCTTTTCCGGATTTGGCAGCGTCGGCGTCGGTGTCGGCCTCGGCGTTGGCTTAACCACGCTAGATTTAGCGGAAACATTGACGTCACGTGACCTCAACACCAATTGAATTCCCCGCTAAATTGAACGGGGAATCGAATTGAGGTTGAGGTCATGTGATATCAATGTTCCCTCTAAATCTAGCGGAGAACCTGAATTTGTTCATGGGTGACGTGACACCAAGTCATGTGACGTAAATTTCCCATCTGAATTTAGCGGTGAAACTGAATTGGAGGAGGAGGGGATGGAGAAGGAGGAGGGAAGGAGGAGGAGGGGCACACCCTCCCCTCCGTCGCCTGCCCTTCTCAAGAGCCACGCTCTAATTCACATCACAAAAATTTGCAAACGTCTTTCATTATTTTTGTTGTTGTTTTTAGAACAGCACTGAATATCGCTGAAGGTTTTCTGCATTCTGTCCAAGGCTTTTGTGGAACGCCAGACTGTTGCTTTAGTTGCACTCTCGCCTCTGTAACACCAGCTGGACCTTGAGAGTAATAGAATAAATAAATAAATAAATGTACACCGAATTGTAAAGACGACCACCATGATACGGCCGTTTGGGTTTTGACTGCAGCCTTTTATTTCAGGGGGTACATTCACTACACCGAGATGTACGACATGCTTCGTAACATGGATCCTCCGCTGGGTTTCGGCAACAAGTGTCCTTACCGACTGGCATACAAGGTACGCCATCCTAAGATCGCCCGCTAAAAAAATCCACCAGGGCACTGCCTTTGTATGGTCTGGCTGTTTACGATTTTATGTGGACATGAAGTTGTTTGTAACCACCTCAAAAAGTTTGACTCTATTTCGTGAAATAGCGTTTTAAACACGCATGACCCTCTCCTTTGTAGTTCTTGGTTTATTGTTTCGTCCACCAAATACTACCACGAACATTACCGTCGGCTGTAGCCCAAGGCGTACTACAGTCTCTGACAGGATTAGAACGGCAGAGAAGTCTTTCAGTTGTCCTCCTTCCGGCGCGAGCTTCCTACCTTGAATGGCGCTTTGGCGTCTCTGGGCATAGCCTCCTATATACTGACAAAGCCTGGCAAATTGCCATGAGAAGCGGCCGCCGAAATATAAAAGGTGGAGCGGCAGACAACGGATGAGAAAAGAGCCACATGACTGGCGCCCCGCTGTGGCGAGACGCCGAAAGGCAGTTCTCCAGAACAAACAAGTGGGTTTCGGATCCTTGTCGCTGCAGAAGTTGTGCTCTGACGTCCAGGTTCCCGGAAAAAAGGCTTTGGCTTTTTGATGCTCTGTGCTACCAGATCCTCGCGCTCCAAATCTGCCACCGGGCACTCTATGGCTCCGGGGTTGAACTGCCAGGCTTTGGGAGTATAGAGGATGCTATGGTCTGGGGTTCCGAGCGAGAGGCCAAAGCATGGCTGAAGGCAACGAGCACGTGCTGGAGGCAGAGGATCCAAGAAACAAGCCCCGCAGTTTCCACTAAATGCACGAATCTGAAGTGCAATACACTGCAAAACTAGGGTTCTGGTAGGTCTCCCAAACAAAAATTACAAAATGGGTGTAAACAATTTAGAAGAACCCGAATGAGGCGTCTTCTACACTGCAGCAAAACCTATCTCTTCGTGAGGGGTTCTTATTTTCTTTTGCTTCGTTGAAGCTTATCTTTGAGTAGTGCACAGGTTGGAAGCTTATGTATTGCCCTGGTTGTTTCAGAAACTCATTCGAATGAACATGCCGGTTACAGAAGAAGGAAAAGTGAATTTTACCACCACGTTATTCGCTCTCATCAGAGAAAATCTGAGTATCAAAATGAGACCAGGTGAGTGAACCGAATAAACAGTGTCCCTCGTGCGGTAATCCTTCTTTTAGCAGTAGTCACGTTACGACAGTTGGAGCAACCTTCTGCCACAAAGGGCTGACTGAGGGTGGTCACTGTGAGAACACCGGATACTAGGAAAGACCGTGAAGTCACGCAAATGGAAAACTATCGCAACTCAAACGGCCCGCATTTAATCCTCTTTGCTCCGTTTGACATTCCGGCCGCCAGGTCACGCTAATTTTTTTGTCGCACACTCGGATAGGTAGTATAGCTTCCCCGCTTCTCTCCTTTGCATATTTTCCGCTCGGCGGCGTCGCGTACTCGGAGTTGCGGACAGGACCTTGTATTTCCAGCGGGAGTTGAACGCGCGTTAAAAACTGCACACCGCTCGCTTTGCAGCGGAGGAGATGGACCAAGCCGACAAGGAACTGAAGGAAACCATCCGGAAGCTGTGGCCGCTGCATGCCCGCAAGGTCACGGACAAGTTCATGCCTCCAGACTCCGGTGAGGGCATCAGTCCAACGGTCCAACCCTTTTTTTTCTTTTTCTTTTCTTTTCCTGTGTGATTTTATTTTTGCGACCTGGTATCTTTGTCAGAGCCGTACCGGTTTGCCTCATAGTATAAAGCCGCACTTACACTGCTCATAGATTGCACAAAAGACACGATGTTGGCTGCATACACAATTACAAAATCATTCATACAGTTGTGTGCTTGGAACAATGTCGGCAGACAGTGTTTCTGTGGCCAATATGACCGTCACGGCGTCATCCTAAGCGGAGAGCAAGTCGTCTGCTTCTTGCGCAGGATTTGCGGTGACGTCAGAACGACGCTGAGCTCTGATTGGCTTTGAATGAAAGGATAGTGGATATACTTCAACGCTAGACGCATTGAGGCCTACCCACTATTTTTTTTTTTTCAGTCAGCCAATAAGAGCTCGGCGTTCTGACATCATCGCAACCCTTGCACACAAAAAAACACACACACACGAACTTGCGCTCCGCGTAAAGGCCCTGTCACACTGAGGCAACATGACGGCAACAGCAACACAGCACGTTGTCCAACAGGCGGGCAACCTGTTGATCGCTCCCCATGTTGTCCGACAAACCTGTCACATCGCGGCAACAGCACGGCAACATGGACGACAACTAGAATGTTGCCTCGGTATGACAGCTTTCGGCAACAAAAACAGCAGCAACTTGTGTTGGACAACGTGTGTTGCCCTGATCGCTGGCTGAGCGAATTCCGGGCCGGCAACACGACTGCACCATCCTAGCTACGGATTGGCTCTGGTGGCTTGTAGAGTCCTTTAAGCGGTCCAACGTAAGGCAAAACAAAGTATAAACGTTTACGCCTCCGCGCTGACTTGCCGGCGTCAGGTCGTGTTGCACATAGGTGTGAAATATTTTTTTTAATTATAGAGTTGTCTCTCTGTCACTACCGTTTGTTTAGTGAAAACTACGCCGCTGATATCACCAACGCGAATATTTATTTGACTTTGCGCCACCACCCGCAATAAGGCGCGGCTCACATTTTATTACTCTGAAACCTTCACCAATAAGCCGAAACCGCCACGTGAAATTACGGTTCAGTTCCGGTTCGGGTTCAAATATCAAATGTTTAATTTCGGTTACAAACTTGTTACTGCTCGATCAAAAATAAAGGTTTTGCTCCGGTTTTCGGTTCGGGTTCGGTTTGGCACTCTGAATTATATTAGTCAAAACCATTTCAATCTGAAGCCTGTCATGCGTTCTGTCAAATGCGAAAAGCCTTCGTTGATTTGAAAATTATTTTTACGTCATCCGCTGTCACTGTGACCGAATCGGTTGACGTGCACGCTCAATGCCGTCATCAGTCGTGAACGTGGATGGGCGTCAGACTTCTTCTTTATGGGTGACACATGTGCGTCCTTCTTTGAATATCTGTATCAATTCAAACATATACTCTTATTTTTTTGCGACAAAGCACTTTCTTCGCACTGCGCACAAAGTCTTCGATAAATATTGGCACCATACTCACCCTCAGACCACAAAAACAATGGCTCCCCCACTCGTGCAAATCATAAGTGGGGTGGCCGTTGTCTCTCGCCCCTCGGTCCCAACTGAACTGACTTAACACGTTCAAACCTGCACAGCATGTGACTAGAGAAACCGCGGCCTCGTACCGAAAGCGCTGATAGGGGAATGCTGCCAACAGAAGTTTTAAGGCATCCGGACAGCGGGTTATTTTTTATCACCCTCGTACTATCCTATTTAAATGAAAAGCATCACTGAATTACAGATTATCATTTGCAGAACTCCAAGAACACAAGCTCACAGTAGGAAAAATCTACGGTGGCCTGCTGATTCTCGAAAACTGGAGGACCACAAGATTTGGTCAAGCTCCCGGAGCTGGAAGTCTGACGGTTAGTGGACATTGAGAAACGCTCTAGAAGAATGACTGAATTTACTACTTGCACATTGTGGGGGACTGAGGCCTGAGAAACTGCGTACGAAATTACTTTTTTTTTTTTTTTGCAGAGCTTAAATTTTTTTTTTCTCCCATATCATCTTCGGTATGTAGGACTCTAGCAAGATTTATTATCCAGCGTATAGACATAATTTGTCTATTCGGGAATCGTGTTTGGCGCTACGCAGCTTAGTAATGTTAATAAGCTAAGACATATTTATGTTGTTTTTTTTATCTATGTGGGTATGAATCATTCTGGCCGTCGTGATATTTCTCGCATAACCTCACCTTTCCATACAGCGGATATAGAAGTTTCTACACTGTATGCTCCTAGTAGTCTGATTCGTTCTTTGTTGGGAGGATGGAAGAAGATCACATTACCCTAAACCCTGTAAGCGAAATTCTTCGCAATAAAATTCACTAGGTTTCCTTGTGACACCCCCAAACATAGAATAAATAATAGTAAAACTGTGCTGATTTCTCAATAAAGCATACTTTGAAAAGAAATTAAAAAAAAAATACATACGTTTGGAGCTGCTTAGAACCCTATATGTAAAACTCCAAAACCAACCGAAATCTACATGTTTACAAACGACAGACAGAATGACAAAGTGGGCATCGCAAGCGCACGCGATCCCCGAGTATGAAAAAGGCAACTAGTGTCCACTTCGTCATCCCTCCTGCCGTCTGTAATATACCGGACACTAGGAGACACGAGGTGGTTACGAGGGTGCCGACAAAGCGAGGCCGTCATAGGGTCAACTGCTGGCAAGGGCACTTTCTTCTGGAGTAGGCAGGCTTTTGGGCACCTCTTCGGAACTAGGCAGGTTCTCCGGCATCTCTTGAGGAGTGGGCAGGTTCTTTAGAACATCTACAGTATTCAGGCTCTTGGGCACCTTTTCTGGAGTAAGCAGGCTCTTGGGCACCTCTTCTGGAGTAGGCAGGCACCAGGCACGTGAAGACCTCTGGCCTGAATCGCTGCTGGGTTCTGGCACCTGGCGAAGCTCTGGGAAGGGCTCCAGGGATTTGTTTCTCTTTCTCCCTCTCTCTCTTTCTCTCTTTCTTTTCTTCTATGTACGTCGCAGGGGCGCGCACGTGCACGTAGGTTGGTGCGCCGCCAGCGGTGGCTGCGGCCGTCTCTCTCTATCTCTCTCTCTTTCTCTAGGAAGGCCAGCCTAAGTGTCTGCCCGAACGTGACAGCTCGTGTGATCTCCTGTCGTGGTGACCGCTTTTGCTTGCGTTTGCTGCTGCTTCGTTGTTGCCTTGCGTGTGTTACCTGTGCGTTACACGTTTTGGTTCCTTTGTTTGTAATATTTTTTGGTGGTAGATCAATGTTGGCTCTCTGTGTTTCTTGTTTGCAGGAAAAGGCGAGTCCGCCATCGCCACCAGATTCTCCGGTAGTATAGATATTGTTGTTCTACCTTCCTCATCCCCGACACACACACGTGCCTCTTCCCCAACGAACACCTCATCACGTGACCCTCGTCCCTCTGCCCACCCGACCACTCCCTCTTCCGGTGCTTCTATTGCCTCTCTCTTCTTTCACCTGGTTTTCGTTTCTTGGCGGTGTGTCTTATCGAAGGGCGCTACCTTAGAAGCTGCACTAGCCGCACAGAGCGGTGGCCGTGAGCGCCGCCCACGCACCTAGTTAGTTAGCGTAGCTGAGGTCTAGAGGAACTAGCCTTGCCTTGCCATGTAGACCCTGCTCTCCCAATATTTGCAAACCAGCAACGTAATGATCGTGAGCAAGGTAGCTCACCTCCTAAATTTGCTTCGCACCCATCAAAAACATAAGAAAAAAAATGCATCAAAGTTCAATGTAATACGTTCTTTACTGATTGTAACTAAAGCTATAGATGATTATGACGTCTCTTGAGTCACAAGGTTATCACCTGAAGGCTTCCCTGCGATCATACTTTCCAATCCTCTAGAAAACGGTTCATTGTTTCTAACAAGACAGTAAGAAAAAAAAGCTACATATTTTTGTGCGATTAAGGCAATCTAGCGGTGCGAGTTTGTTACTTTGAGAAGAGAATTAAAAGCCCGCCAAACCCAACACCTGGAATAGCAACTTCCAGAGGGAGATTCAAGATAATGGCGTCATGACATAGGTCTTAGGGGTTGCGCAAAGTTTGACAGAGCAGAACTTGTCATACTCTGACGACGGTTGCTACGTTTACGGTTCGACGAACGTTGGGAGAGAATGGTAAAAATGATAGTGCATTTGCCAATCTTTATGAACTTGTTGCATTGGGTACTGTTTCGCATTATTCGATTCAGGCGAAAAAATTGCTGCGGCGGAGGCAGACAACTGCACAAAAAGTGCGCAGTCCACTCATGCGCCCCAAAATATTAGGCTTACCTCCATGTGCTGCCTCGGTTGCAGGGGCACTTTACGGTTTCCCAAAGTCGTGCAAAATCTTGCTCGGTATGCGGATGTTCCACCTAATTTGGTCAACCATTTTAATTCCCTTCTCGAGTTCATCAGCCGGTTGCGAGTGTAGGCTAGCTCCTCAAATGCGAGAGCTACGTTATTTAAGTGTCAAAATTTAAGAACATCTTCGTTGAATCTGGAGAAGGGTTTGGTTCAAACAGGGGAAAGGGTATGCACAACGTCACGCGACAGCGACGTTGCGCTGCGGGTGAGGGGGCGCGAACCGACAGTGCGCCCGGGCCCGCGCCCGCGCCCGGGGCCCCATGTGCCCGGGCACACCGCCGTCGGTCTGGACCCGGGGTCCGCAACGGGGCGGGGCCGGACCCGTGCGCGCCACAAGGGACGGCCGTTGGCTGAAGCGAGCGACAAGCCAGGGCATGCTCCTTCGTAGTAGTCTTAGCCGCCATCGCGGACCGACCTAGACGCTCTGCCCTCCGGCAGTCGGTACTAGTGGTGCATTTGCATGCCTTTGCCACTGTAGCCAGTTGTGAGGAATGCTTGCATCCCCCTTTCTTAGTGGCTTGCCTTTTTTTTTTCTCTCTAGCGCCGCTCTTCCTCTCGGCGGGGCTCTTTCTCTCTATTTCTCTCTCTATCTCTTTCTATGCTTCTACACCCGCGAGCCTTTCCCGGGCGTGCCCCGAGGGGCTTGTTCGGGCCCCGGCGGGTTGACCGCCGCCGCAATGCTTTCGGGCTGTTCGCCTCGCTTTGCTACGAGGTCACCTAACCGCATCTTTTCCCCGTTGCAGTGCAGCCAAGTTCCCGACGGCCGCGGTCGACCCGAGCTTCTCGGAGAAGCGCGCGCGCACGCGCGGAGAGTTCGTCCCGGTGTTTTGCCAAGGGAGGCTACTCAAAAGCTACAGGAAACAGAGAATCTTATCTCGCGTAATCTATGGTTGCCACTAGAGTGCCTTCATGTGCGCCCTAGTTGCCACTATTTAGACGGCCCCCCTCTAAAATGTACGGAATTCCCCACGCTGCTCATATCGGTTTGTTCTTTATTCAAACTTTAAAAATTACCGACAAAAGTATGGCGTGCCAATCGATGCTTGACTGTTAATTACTGTGTGCCTTTAAGTAAAAAATGTACCTAAAAAAAAAAAAGAAGAACAGCGCGGGAAATTGATTTTTAGTCCTTTACGCACATTCCACAGAATCTTCGTAACTTGTATAGTGGTAATTTATTGTCTTTTGCATTAATTTCTGCGGGCGCCCCGAGTGATCCCAAACTTAACTCGTTCTGGCAGAAAAACCCTCGCGTAATAATGGTGGGGGGCGAACTCTCCGCCAGGCGCGCGCGCGCGCTCACGCTCTTTTTTTACTGCACTTGTGTTTTCTCTCTCCATCACTCTGTCTAACTTAACAGAACGCGCAGCACATGTACCGCTGACACGTCCAATGGTGCACACAATACGAGGCGTTCACGTTTCACGGGCGACGACAGGGCCTCTTTTCCGAGCGGCTCACTTTCAAATGCGAGCTCTCTGCTTTTGACCGCACCTCGGGCGTTTCCGTCGCACTCTACGACAAATGTTTGTGCGACCCCGAGGCACCGCGCAAGGTGGAGTGCACGCGCTGGAAGCGGGACGGCTGGAAAACACTCGTTATTATTTTACCCTGTGACCTCTAAACCGACCAGACTAACTAGTCGTGTCGAAAATATACCAAATTGTGAAGTGATCTCGCAGAACAAAGCTCGCATTAAATCGCGTTCACAAAAGATCTCAAATCTGAAAGCATATACTTTATATACATCTGGTGATATCATTAAATTTCACCTAAAAAATTAGAGAAAAAAAAAGCATTTATCGGTTTTGGTTAATTTTATTCTAAATGCAGCATTACTTTGCTTTCATTCTGTTCGATATTTCTGGTCTTGTGCACGACGTTTCTTTCCAAAACTGAGTTTTAGCCTGATAGTTTTCGTGCAAAACTGTGTCGCTGCTATGTTTTTAAGCGTTTCCGTGTTTATGAGCCTGGCTTCCTTCTGCGGGATCGCTTGGTGTGCACCTGAATCCTAAAAAGTATCGGCTTGTGCGTGACTCGGACACATATAAGAAAGACGCGACAAACACCTTTGCACAGTCCTAAATGTTAAATTGACAACAGATATGTTTTATTTTATTGTTTCCCAAATTAAGAAGCCCACAAATTTGCATACAAGTTTTTTTTTTCTTTTTTTCTTTTTTTATTGAGAGCATAACACAAACGCGCTGCCTCTGATGCTCGAGCAACTCGCCTGACTAAAAATACCCCTTTTCCTCCCGGTAATTTTTTTTTTTAATGAAAAATATTTGTGAGTTAAATTTTCGTTCATCGGCTCATTAGCAAAAGTAAAGTTCTTATCTCACTGAACATTACTTTATAATGAGACGAAATTTTAGGACACTTTTTTGTTGTGCCATATTCGGATGCACTGACAGGAAGCAAATACTAAAATATTTCTGTATTTCAAGTTATCATATTGTTTAATTGCGGTGTTTTTTAGGCGATTTGAAACGTGGTAATGAGAGCCAAGTCGCATATGATAGCTGTCAATGTTAGGTCGGGGCTTTCTGGTTAGAAATTGTATTTCTAGTATTCTGCAAACCTGTGCGCGTACCTGTTTTAAACTGGCATAATTTCACACTCTTCCTTCAAGCTCACTGTTCGACCTCTAGTGCATTCCAATTATAATGTTGCTCATAATACTTGGTTGCGTAATATATGGGGTACTGACAATTGTACTAGAGGTCGCTGTAGAGGAGCGGCTATTACTGAGTTTCAGCACTGCGCGAGGCTGTCATAAGGTCAAAAATCACTCTTGGTGTCTGAAGATTAAGTGGTAAGGAAGCCCCAAACATGTAACGTTCGCCCGCAATAACATAAAAGAAGTTGCCACGGAGGATTTGCTCTTGCGTTCCCAAGAGTGTTTTGCGTCTGCGGTGGACAGGACGTTTCTTTCAGGAGACGAACTACTCGCCAGACTGGAGCTCAGAGCTTGGGGGAATTTATCGAGCCATTCTTTATACATACATTACAGCGGAGCTGTTAAGGGCTAGTTTCCCCAGTATCGTGTCCGTGGGCAAACAGATCTCGACACAAAACTCTGGACAGCTACCACCATCTATTAGCGACGGCGGCAACCTTTCCACCCTTTCAGTCTGGTTTGCCAACTTGCGTCCGGCAATTACTTAATTCCCACCATAGTACAGCTTCGCTGGTCTTCCTTTTTTACCAGAATGGAACGGCTGAAAGATTTTTTTAAAGTTTTATGGTAATTGCAGTTTTAATTCGGCAAAAAAAACAGGGTATTTTTATTTGTTTGTATACTTTATTGTGTGTTAAAAATATAGATCTGGAAACTGCAAAGATCGCCAAGAAGAATATAAATCAGTGGATACATCATTGACATGCAGATAAATCGAAGCCCTTTTAATAAGACAATAACTTCCACCGCCTAGGCGAACATTTGCAAAAAGACTGCTTGGTGGCTACATAACGCCATCTGGTACAAGATGTAAACTGTTGCTGTTTTACTTCTGGACTGTAACAATCCTTGTCTGCAGTCTCCTCTATGCAACCAGATGCGGGCGTCTTCCACCCCGCGGGTAGTCAAGAAAAAAAGAAAATGCTCACGGTAAGGGGCAGCGAAACCCGCCGAGGACTGGTGGCTCATGGGGAAGGCCTCATGGTGGCAAACAGAAAGATACCGCCCCCCAGTGAGCCAATCGGAGCGTAGGAGTGAGGCACGTGGCACCTATTGTTGGAGTGCAATCCTCCTGCAGGAAGCCGTCACGTGCTTCCCTTTGCCTCTCTGGCTCTCCGAGTGCTCCTAGCGATCGCTCTTTGCCGAGTTATGCTCAGACGACAAATAGATACGTGAATGGGAAAGGACGCGATTGCGGTAACTGGCTATCGAAATATCATCCGCTGTTCAATCTTCGTAATTCTCTGCAAGAAAACACGCCGTTCAGCTCCCACAAAACGCGCTACGGACAGCTGAGAACGACGCGAACCGCCGCACCGCACGCCGCACGTGGGAACGCAACAGCTTACCGGACCGCGTCGGGCGCGTTGCTCGAGCACCACCGGGGGAGGTGAAGGCCCAGGATAAGGCTAGTTCCTGTCGCGCGTCGGGGAAGTGCTGTGCTGGGGGCGGCAGCGTGACGTGTGTGTCGGGTGGTGGCGCCTCGTGGCGGCGCAGCGCCCTTCCCTGCTGCGCCGCCTGATGGGCGCCGTGCGCAACTCCAACACCCGGGCGAGCCACGGCAGCTTGAACCAGGAGGAGGGACACCTGGACGACGCCGACGGACACCTGCAGGCGCCGTCCAGGCACGGGTCGCTGCACAGGTCCAGCCTGAGGTGAGAAACCCTTAGCAATAGAAAACGCACAAAGGCGGCAAGCACCATGACTCTGCACTTTTAGCGCTGCTTGATTAAATCCATCGGGTGGAAACGTTGGCTGCGGTCGAACCTATGGAGGAGCTGAGTATAGAGAGCCTATATTTACGAGAAGGAGCAATTCAAACCGTGGGAATCGCTTGCAATGGAATGGCGGATGCTTCCCGCGGATTTTGGTCGAAGGGGGTGTATGATGGCCAAGTGTGTTAGCGTACCCCAGCTCGGAGCTCGTGGAAGGGCAAGAGCTCGCGCTGCAGGCCCAGAGACCCTAGCTTGTTTCGATCTGGAGAAGCATCGTACAAGCGTGTAGTCGTGTATCATTACGGGCACGTCGAATATCTCGTGCTGTAGCGAGCGGTCTGAAATGGCAACATGTCTTCTCATCGACAGCGTAAACCAGCATCGCCATACCTCAAAGGCAGACGAACATTACGAGCCTACCGACTCATTCCTGTTTTTTCTTTGTTTTTTCTTTTGTTTTCGCAAGTGCGCATGCTTTGCGTTGTAACGTGGCGAGGAGGAAAGAGAGCGTGGAGGAAAAGACGCTTGCAGACGATCCAAAATTTTTTGGCACATCCTCACAGCTCATATTACCAAACGCGGTGTTCAAAACCACGTAATCTCAATTGCACAGTGCAAAGACTTTGAAACATAGACACGCCAAGTCGGCTACCCGGCTGGTGGCCAAAACGAGGCCACTTTGGAACGTTCACTGGGTGTCACTTTTGGCGCAAACCCGATATCGACAGCTTCTTCATTTTTTATTGTTTTATTTCGGAAGTTTATCGTCGGTAACGTACTTTTTACCGCTTAGGTTGGATTCCTAAGTGAGCATTTTCTACCGTCAGAGCGGTTTTGACGACAGCCTTAAGGCCGGAGTCCCACCACTCTTGCGTTATTCAAATGTCACGGTGTTCGCTGTAGTCACGATGACTGAATGATCTCTGGACACGCCGCAAGCATGTTCAATTCATGTTGACATCATACATAGGTATGTTTTGAACGTGTCTACGGGCAGTTTTTGGATGACCAACGAAACAACGGTCATACGAGAAGGAAACGCGCCTCATAGTGTCTGTAGACTTTCTTTTGTATGACGCTTTAACAGTGCGAAAGTGGCTTTAAACTTAAAAAGGAACATTTAAAAAAAAAACGGTAAACGCTAGTGCCCGTTAGCTGCGTCGTGCAGGGTACAACCAGGCCCCAATGAAATGCGAGCGGCTGAGAGCGTGGCTTTTTTTTTTTTATATTTGCTAAGCCACTCGGAGGGCACCTGGGACTTATACCCTATGCGTCCTATAAGCCTATATTTGAGAGAGGGAGCGGTTCATACCATGAAGAGCGTTTGCAATCTAATGGCCGACACCTCCGGCTCGGATTGAACGCTCTTGCACATGCGTGCGTCGCAGTGCTGAGTATAGCGCCAGGCTGGGCCAACGGACCTACACTGCTGCGTCCTGCTATCAGTCAAGGAAAAACAAGTGTGAGGAATTTCTCCCGACACAGCGCCGTAAGCTGGTTTCATCTTACGAAAACTGACAGCTCAGCAACGCTACACTGCCGTGTCGTTGCTCGTGCAACTTTTCGAAACTTTCGACTGCCTCTTAGAGTAAAGTAGTATTAATGCGTTAGCATAAGTACCCACATGACAGGAAAAAGCTCACAAAGACCGTCTGTGGACAGAACGGTGGAGAGGGAAGCGCGCCGCGCAAAGAGGAGGGGAATAGGGAAGGACAAAGGCGAGAGGGAGAGAGTCGGACGTCACGGGCCGGAAGCAAATGCGCGCGCGGATGCTGGAAAGAGTCTGAACTTCCATGTGTGCGGAGCTCGTATGCCCTGGTTTGTGCCACAATATAGAGTGTGAATTAAGTACTAATCGAAGTGGGCGGCAGAAAAATCGAAGGAAGATCTATTGGTGAATCCTTAAGGAATGCGATAGCATGACACTTGGAAAACGCCACACACGTGCCCTTTTCAGAAACGCCAACACTCACCTTTGCCGAAACCAAAAAATGGGCATAAAAAATGGAAGCAAACGAGAAAGCCAAAATGGGAAGGTTAAGGGGTCAGTGTTACCCTTTCTTAAAAAGAACGTCTGTGACGTTTTCCAAGGTTCTTTGTAACGCAATCCCCAAAGATCCACCAATGGAGCTTTTCAATTCAGTCTTTGTATTGTGGGAACCACGTGTTCCCCGCATGCCTATCTAGGCCAAGCTCAGGCAGGTCGTGGGGCGTCGCCACGTCGGAGCGCGTCCCTGATGCGAGGCGAGGCCTTATTCCCTTGCGGACGGCTCTTCCTCGCCCTTCTCGGGTGATCTGCCAAGGGCACACCCTTCGGGATCTTGGTACTTGGACGCGTCCGCCCCACCAGGGAGCCAACCTACATCCGACCACCCCGGGCGCATCCATTCCCGCAGGCTATATAAGACGGCTAAAATCAACGGCCAGGAGCAACTCCCGCTGGGGGAGGCTCTGCTTGACGGAGCCTTCCTTTCCTGCTTTGACCCGTCCCCTTCCATGATACTGTCAATAGCGGCAGCACGGACTCCGAGTGGTGAGGCTGTCGAAAGAGAGAGCGCCGTTATCTGGGACTTTGTTGGCCCTCGGGCAAACGTGTGGCATGTTGGTCAGTAAACACATTACTATCCGGACCCAAGGAACCTACTGTGTTTCTACGTGGTACCCCCAAAGGGGAAACCCACAGTATCGAACACGATAAGCGTTCGGAAGCACGCGATGTTTCTCGTTCGTAGTTCGTTCGAGCGAGCTCGTTGGCTCCGTTGAGTGCGCTTCTCACCAGGAACTCAAAAAATGTGCAGAGAAGCTACACTCTTTGCGTCTAGGGACACCGAAAGAATAAGACAGGTGGGACGAGGGACGACGTAGAGGGGATCGATTATTAACCTTAATAAGGTATAACTTGGCTGCGCGTATGTTTGATATTTATGCTTAGTGCGTTCCTCTATACGATTAGGCCCAACTACTCGAGGGCACAGTCAACGAAAACTAAAAACGAAGGAAACTTTGCGCTGGAATGAAGGCTTGAGAGTAAGCTCATTGATGACAACTGGATTTGCTAAATGCATATTTGTCGTCCACATGCTGATTTTACTGAATTTCTAATGCTTCGTGTAAAACGCCATTGATGTGAGGAATTAAATTACCTTTCTAGTTTCATTACGTTTTGAGCTGGATGCTAAACATTAGTTGCCCGGAACTTGAAAGGCCAATGATGCACTCACCTGAAGTATTTGCACTGAAATGATTTAGAATAAAGTAGACACTTGTGCACCAATGCCTTTCATTGTTTCTTCAGAATGCACATTTGGCTACACCAAAAAGGCGTCTCTAAATGACTTGAACCAATCATATCACTGCAACGGCGGCCGAGAGGGGCCACCCTTAGTGTCAGCGCGTAGTTCTGAAACGTCGCCGCTAGATGGCTAAACAGTTAAGGAAGAATCTAATGTTCTCTTAAAAAAATTTTTTTTCTAAATGTCCTTGTCTGTTCAGTTTATTTATGGCATGCAAGCGCACTATTTGTAGTTCAGTAACAGCTGGGCCGACGTGAAACAGAAAAGAAACAAAGTTAGGTCCGCGTGTTTACACGTCAAGTGCCAGTCTCGCCACTCCTTCCGAGGAGACAGTTCTTTAATAGAATCTTGTTAATTTTGTCTCAAGCAGGTCTACCCACCTCGTCGAATTACTGCTTTTATGCAATCCCGCCTTCTTGAACGAGCGCCTATGAGTTTTGGCGCTTACTTTTGACAGTGCCAAAGTAGTTTTTACCATTTGGTTTTACAACATTTTTTAGTATACTTTCATTCCGGCCGGAGCTGCCAAGCCTCGGGGTTTCAAATACTTAATGCCTAGCCTCGAGCAACAAGAGGGACCTGCCCTTTCTCCTTTGCAGGGACCCTGATGGTCCCTACGGAACAGCCGTCGTGCCATTATAAAAATAAATCGCTCAGAAAAAAACAACGGCACGGCCAATCCCACCTAAGAGACAAGGCTTGAGCCTTCCCTCTTCTAACGTCATCACATGGTCACTGAAAGGATGAGAAAGGCAAGGCATGTCGACGGTTTCGACGATTTACATCTACTGTAAACAAAAAGGTGCCGCGTGAACCAGCCTTTAGGTAAGCTGTAGTCTCCGACAGGATAAGTACGGCAGGGAGATCATTTACTTGTCCAGGGTGAGCTTCCTACCTTCGATGACACTTCGGGGTCTCGTAGGCCTCGAGCGTGCTCGTGCAGCCAAAGCACGGTGGAGAGCAACGGGCGGGTGCTGGGTGCCGGGCGTTCGAAGTAAAGGCCCTGCCGTTTTCACCGTGTCACTGACGATAGTGAAACCACGCAGCGACGCTTTGGTATAGGTTAGGTCGTCACCAGCTCTGGTGCCTATGCAGGAGCACGCGACCTAAAGCGAATCGCGCGTCCCACCTCGCAGCATCGACCGATCCCAGAACGGCCAGGAGAAGCCCTGGCAGCGCTCGCTGAGCTTCCTGCGGCGGGGCAGCAGCCGTCGGCAGCGGCCTCCCCAGCCGCCCCCGCTGCCCCCGCAGGCCCCGCCACCGGCCTCCCTGGACAAGTCGGCAGCGTTCCAGGTCTGACGCCGGGGCACCCTGTCCCCCCCGCCCCAGGGCCCGCCTGCCTGCCCGCACGCTCCCGTCGCATGCGCACGAGCACGACCTGCATGTTCCTTTGCGCGCGTGTGTGACTGTCTCGACGTCGTCCACCCCCGCTACGGACCCCGTCCGGGTCCCCACGCCCACAGCACCTCGGTGTAGCCGCTGCAGCCAGCGACTGCCTCTTGTTTCGGTCCCCTTGGGGAGCGGCGAGCGCACGGACCCCGAGTCCCCGACCGCGCTCTCGCCTCGCCCGGGCGGATCTAGAGTCCCCCTAGGCTGAGCAAGTAGCGCCGGCACCAGGGCCCGTCCCTGCCTACTTTTTTTTTCCTGGGACGACTGCGTCCCGGTAGCCACATCCCCGTAGACCGAGGGTGGCTCGAGAAGAACAGCTCGGTGCTCGGGACTGCCCACTCTTTGGTGTTGGTTGGTCGGCGTCTGCCGCTCCATGGTTGTCTCGCGGCAGGGCACCGCCGGACGTTCCCGGTCGAGAGCAGCGCGTCTGCCCTCGGAAACGTGACCCCTGGCGTTCCCGACGGCGGCGCGCGGTGCTCCGCGAAGGCGCGCCCGCTCGTGCGCGGGCACACGCTCGCGGCTTCCGCGAGGCCGCGCCCTCGGACAGAGGGCTATCCGACGCACGCTGCGATGACTGCCGGCTTTTTGGACGAGCCTTCGGTGGTGGTGCACATTGTGAGAGCTGGCTGCGTGTCACTTGCACGCTTTGGCAAGGGCGTCGTCCTGTTGTCCCCCACGCTGAAAAGTCGTCTGATCGACGTGTGTCTTGTCTGGTGGCGAGCGTTGCGTGGGCCCCACGGGCCGCGCCGTGAGCGCGGCTGCACGCCGTGGCTGCTGGTCTCACGCCCCGGGGCGACGCGCAGGCCGGCGCGGCGGCCACGGCCGAGGATGGGGCGACGGCTGCGGCGGCGGCGGGGGACACGGGCACGGGGCGGCGAGCCGGGGAGCGCGTGGACTCGATGCGACTGCGGCCGGACTCGATCGCCCTGGGGCCGTCTCCGCCGGGTAGCCGGTGTGCGACGCCCATCCGGAGGTCACCGTCGCCTCGGAGATCTGCGGCGGGCTTCTCGGACGCCGTCAGCGATCTAGTGGACATTGTCAAGTACGAGACAAGTCGCAGGGGACGCGCCAGAGGTGAGGATCACTCCTTCGAGGTCGTGAACTTCAATTTGATAGATACACTTACTTTAATAGGGAGTTATAGAATAGGGGGCCCCAAGGGGTCCCCTGAACAGCTTCGGGATCGCACTGCGCACGCAGAGACGTTCGGCGAGTGCTCTGTGCGACGCCCTAGCTGCTCAGGTTCGCCGAAGCCTTGGGGTCCCCTACTATAAAACTTTCTGTTATCGAGTCACATTTCATTTCCTTCACCTTTCTTTACACCTTTCGGGATCATTGTCTGTGTGGTCCAAGCTCGTGCACCGTACCCACTGGCCCCCCTCTCTTTCCAGTTCTTGTTCGCTGTGATGTTCGTCTATCCGAAGAGGCGGCACTATATTTGTACTTAGCTAATGTCTGTTAAATAATGCCTACGAAGCGTGCTCGTGCGTCCTCACTGCGCTCTGCTCCCCCACCACAGCGCGACTGCACGGAGACGAGTTCCTGCGGGCGGGCGAGTCCCCCCTGCGGGGCCGGTCCCCGTCCCGGCGTGGCCGCCACTCGCCCGAGTACCGGAGCAGTACGTGGCTGGGCCAGCGGTCGCGCAGTCCGTCCCCCAGCCCGCGGCCCCCGGCGGCCGGCCCCAGCGAGTACTACGGGCGCAGCCAGCTGGCCCAGCGGTCGCGGTCGCCCAGCCCGGCGGCGTCGGCGCACAGCCTGCCCGCCCAGCGGAGGCGGCTCCCGCCGACGCCGGCCAAGCCGTCGACGCTGCGCCTGGATGCGCGCTCGATGGACGCTGGCATCAACTTCCCGAGCGTGTCGCAGTCGCCCACGTTGCCCGGCGGGGCCCGCTCCCCGGGCTCCATCAACTTCCCCAAGGTGAACGCCTCGCCCACGCGCAGCCTGGCCAAGCAGCCCAGGCAGCTGCCGTCGCCGCAGCTGCCCAACGGCTACAAGCCCCGGCTTCGGAGGACGCATCGCCGAAGCGACACCGACGAAGACGACTGGTGCTAGCGCCGGTCAGCTGCCCTTCCTTCGTCTCGCTCCAGCGCGCGCTTGACCGCGCCCTTCGCTCCGGTATGGTGACTGGAGCGCGCGTCTCCGACTGGTGTGTTTAGCGTCCTATCTCGCCCACATATCAAAAGTGGTCCCGAAGTGGCAACGAATGACGTCACTGAAGCCGAAGTGTCATGCTGGCGGATGTCGCGATCCTGGTGGTTGGTCGTAGGAACGCTGGCGAAAATCACGAGCGAATGCGAGTGTCGCTGTCGTCGCGGCGTCCCAACTTCTAGCTGCCGAAGCCTTTGTGGACATAGGAGAGCGACACGGAGCAGAACAGGCGTCTGTCACAAACAGCGAGCGCATGACACTTTCATGACGTCATCAGGCAAACATCGAGGGACCGCTTTCTTAGACGCGGTAAACACACCAACAGGAGACGCGTTCCAGGTATACCGTATACCTCCAGCTCCATATTTGCGAGTTTTCGCATACTCTTGTCGCTGTCCCGCAACACTCTGCGCAACCAACACAACCTACAGACGAACTCAACTCTCTGACGTAACGACAGTGCGGTGGCGCTGTTGTCGGCACTGCGCATGCGCAGATGTTTCGCCTCGTGCGAATCTGGTTCATTGCCTACACCCTGTGCGGTCAACCGCGGGCTTGTTTGTAAACGGTGTGTTGGTCGATACTCGTTGCGCATTTCCGTGCGCTTCATAAGTAGTTCTTACAAGATTAGTTTTTCCGAGGAAGATGTTTGTGGCGTTTGAAACATGTACGTTGTAATGAAACAATGTGAAGGTAATCTAAGATGCCCCTGCGCAGATCGTAACTCAAGACACCAAGGGGGAAATCAGCAATGTCCCGCGAGGAGCCTAACTTCATTTCCTACGATTCTTGCTGTGAATACGAGTAGAGATAAATCAAAACCCGTTCACCAGCACTTCGACGTCATCGCGGTGAGGTCGTGCGAAGGCAGTGAAGGGACACGAGCGCTGCGTAAGCATTCCGCCGGGCCTCACGTCCAGTCAAGGCCACACTCGGCGTCGGGCACGGGCCCAATGGCCGACGTGGCGCCATCCTATCGTGACAAGGTTACCTAGAGCTTGGGGACGTTGTTTACGAGCTTAGATTATTTTATAATTTCATCTTTTAGTTCAGACCCAGTCGACGCTACGAGCTGATGGTACCAAACAGACAGCGTTAAAAGCCCTACATGCGTCATGGTGTTCGTCGTGCTTCTTTAAGCGTTCTATCATCGCTGGACCAATCATTAAGACAAAAGGGTCCAGTAACTCGAGCTTTTTGAAGTTGTTTCATTGGTACCATTACCTCGCAGCGTCAGCTGCGTCGGAGGAGGAGGAGCAGTAAACTTTTATTGATTGCAGGGACGTGCGCTGAAACGAGGTATTCACGGTGAGAAGCTCGCGAGGGGGCGCTTGTATGTGCACCTGCTATCCACGCAGTTTGTTTCAATTTTCGCGGTGCATACAAGCTTGGTGTTGCACGTGCTTGCACCAGCGGAGGAGGTTGAACTAGATCCTCGCTCTGGGTTGTGAAAAAGATTCCACCAGGTGGCAATTCCCAAGTCTTCTCGTCGCATGTAGGCTAGGAGATTCGGAATTCTGCGGACGAGGCTAGTTGCGCGCATGCACAGTAGCGGTGTCTCTGTTGCCGAGAGCCTAGCGTGGTGACTCGGCATTTTTTGTCCGGGTGACAAGCGCTTAAAAAGAGTGTGTACTCCGTCTCGGTTTAAGTCCAACCGCAGCGCCACGCCACGATCGCACGGAGCCAATCGAACAGCGCCAAAAATGCATTGTCACTTGTTGCCTTTGTTCGTTTCCTACCACCGAACCAGTCACGCAAAGTGATTGCACCATGATTATGCGATTCTGTTTTCTTTGCGTCAGTGGTTTAGCCGGAGAAAGCGTACCCAGCTCCGCGGTCTTAAGGCCCGTTCACACTTGCGACTTGGGACAGTCGCTGGAGCGACTAGCGACGAGCGACTGGCGACCACCAGTGTTCACACTTGATTGAGCGACCGACGAGTCGCCAGGCTCACTGCCAACTTAACGGATAATAATCAACACCTTTCGATCCGGCTGAAAGGTTTTTCTGATCAAAGGTGCCGGCAAGGAAAAAAAATAAGACGTAATGGTGCTTCGGAACGTAAAACAACGGCTATATGTGCGCGGTGGATGTAAACAGACGCAGGTCCCTCAACCTTGATATTGTACGTACCTGCCATGCCGAAAATGTCGCCGATCTCGTTTTAGGCCTGCAGCTTTTTGCCCCGATACTTGTGGTTGGGGTGCCGCTTATTGTAAAGAAACAAATAGTCCGCGGAGAACTCCATGCCAGTTACCGCCGCCGTGCGCGCGTCGCTATTTCCCGCAGGAAGCGGTGCCGGATGTAAACAAACGCACACATAACTTCCGACGAGACTCTGATTGGCTCCGCCGTCCTGCGACTCGGTTTTGCGACTTGAGAAATCGGTCAGGGAGCGACTGCCTAAAATCGGTCGCTACCGACCTGTTTTGGTCGCTCCGCGACCAAAAACCAGTCGCTAGTCGCTGGTCGTTCCAGCGACTGTCGCAAGTGTGAAAGGGCCTTTAGGGGTGGGCGACCTAAGCGGTCGCTCAGGGCGCCATCGATAAGGGAGAGGGGCAAGAGGGGGGAGCGCCGCAGCGCCCCCTATTGAATTGGATTTGTTCGTAGTTATTTTTATATATTTTTTGGTTTTTACAGCAGAGCTGTTAAAGGCTAGTTTCCCTAGGATCGTGTCCGGTACCAAACAAATGTCGACACCCGTGGTCCACACAACACTCTGGCTACCGCCGTCGCTCATAGATGGCAGTAGCTGTCCAGAGTGTTGTGTTTGCCGGTTGTCTGCTTGCCGCTGTCGCTCATAGATCGCGGCAACCTTTCCAGCCTCGGCAAACAGACAAATGGTTGCTGCCGTCGCCCTTAGATGGCGACAACATTTCTTCGGAGGTAGAAGAGCGGGAACGCAATGAGCGGCGATGTACGCAGCAGCGCGAATGGTTCCGGAACCGCCGCGAGGCCGCTGTCGCTTAAAGTTCCACTGTGTCGAGCGCTTCAGATTCCCTTGCGAAAGAAGAGCAGATTGGTCGCTTGGAAAGCCACCGCCGAGAATAAAAGCTACCCCAGCTCTGCTGCTCTTCCTTCTTCACGAAAGTGGAAAAGCTGCAAGTTTTGAAATGCGGTTCTCGGCTGACAAAACGGTCGGGTTGGGCCACTACTCGCGTGTTTACTAACAACGTGATGACAAGGAGCCCCGTGACGATGTACTTTTGGCGCCGCTTCGTAGCGTCGGCTGCGATTGAACTTGCTGAAACGGTGTACAGAGGTGTGCGAATGCTTGTCGGAATCGGATAGCACTACGTCATTCGCAACTTTTAGTGCGAGGAAAAGTGACGACAAACGGTTTTCTTAGCCGTGTTGAAGCCGAGATGAGACTGCTGCGGAGCGCAACTTCGTCTGCTTCCTTTGCAGAGGCTCTGGTGACCTCAGAACGCCAAGCTCTGATTGGCTCTGATTGGAAGGATAGTGGGTAGATCTCGAAGCAAAGTGCCTAAAGCCCTGCCCACTACCCTGCAAAGTGCCTAAAGCCCTGCAAAAGAAGCAGACGAAGTTACGCGCATTCGATTCGAACCACTGTTCGCATACCCATATGCACGCACGGTGGAGGAAGAGAGAGGTGTCGGAACTAAAGTTCCTGGGAAATAGGTTTCTGCGAGTAGCGACATTCTTTGAAGTGCCGAACGCAGGGCGGTGCAGAATATAGGACTTGAGTGGAGGCGCACAACAGAGGGACGAACTGCATGTAGTTATTTTGTTCCTACGGAATTCGCTTCGTCATTCGTTGTCGGTACTTGTAAACAGAAGCATCGAGGGACTTTGGTCGGAACCAGGCCAGCAATAGGGGTCGAAACTCTAGTCGGGCTTCGCACATCTCCCGGCGGGGGCGCTTCCGGGTTGGGGTTGTTGCGCCTGAGCGCCGTCGCCCGCCACGCAGCCTCGGAGACGTGTGCGCCAATAAGGACAGTTAATCAAGCTCCTGCCATACTGCGCCATCACGCGGCGTTTGTCAGAAATGGGAGTGAACCTTCGACACGCTTGCCCCGTGGTGAAGCGGCGTCGCCCTGACACCTCTCCCTTCTTCCAGCGTGCCCCCACGTTCACACGGCCGTCCATTTTGAACTGCCTGATCGGTCGCAGGTCTTCTGTCTCGGAACCCGCGCCCGGCCGGCCTCCGGGTCCTGGCCCCGTCAGCCTGACCAGGCTCGGCGAGTTGAGGCGCCGCCTCTCCGGCAGTTTCTGGAGCCCCGACCCGGGAGCAACGGGGGCCCCGCCCCCTCCCCGCGCAAGACGACCCCGTCTATGCAAGCGGCGCCCGTGCCTTCCCCGCGGCCCCGCCTGCCCCCCACAGTGTACAGAAGAACGCCATTTCTCGTTGTTGCGCTGCATGTTCACAGACTCTCTCTCGACTCTTTTTTCCTACAATAAAAAGAAAAACGGCCAACAAGAAGCCTCGTTCCGCGTGTCCTCTATCCCCCTCCCGTTCTGTATAGATCTGCTAAACTCGGACTCACTCAGCAGCGAATCTGTACAGAACAAGTATGGCGACGCATGACTGTCGGTATTTTAAATCTTCGAGCACGTTTCATCATTCCGAAGTCAGTGGCCCGTCATCGAATGAAAACTATGAACACCGCTGAACCTCGTTCTGCCACGAACCTCAGAAACAAGAGGCGAGGCGTGACGGTCTGAGCTTTAAAAACTTTGGAAGCGTCCGGTCATTTCGATGCCCGTGATGCGTCGTCATTAAATCCCCTTCGCTCTCTTTCTCTCTCCCTCTCTAATGACCGTTGAGGTCGAAATTGATAACTATTCGCTCTTCCACGCGTGACTTGAAACGTGGTGGCGCCAGTGTGCAAATAGCCCTCCACCACTTCCGGTTATGAACTAGACAGCGGGTTTTGCAGTATCTGCAAAATCAAATACGCATCCTATTTTCTGGAAATAGTCACTTATAGCACTGTAAGACTTAATTCACTCTTACGATAAAAAAAAGTGGTGAGTAAAGAATTGGGAAATATTCGTGAACCTGAGGTGTGCCGGGGCTACCCAGTAGATGGCGCCACTGAGTTTGTTGCCAAGCGCAAAAGGGCGAATTGATACCGCAACACGCACATACGCAGAGCTTTTCTTGTTAACGTGTCGCGTTAATATTTTGCTTGCATCCGACAACTTCGCATTTTTCTCATCAGATGTTTCATCTTTTTATCTTTGTTCGAAATGCGTCTCGTACTCTCCGCAGTTCGCCATGTAGACGACATGTGTCCTTTCTGGAGCATCATTTGTGACACGTGTTTCAACTTACCTCCGGATGACTTTAGAAAGCATAACCCCGAATTTTTATCTCTAATATAAATGTCTAATACAATTCTTACATCTTGAATCCGAGTGCTACAATATTGGTGCAAATTGCACCAATATTTTAAGTACAAATAAGGTACAAATAGGTGTTATTGCAGCAACCATAACTATACCATGTACGTTTTTGAGACTGTCACCTAAATGAAACTTGTTTGTTTGTCGGTAAATAACGTTACTTGGAGTCACCGAGTTCTGCGATTGTAAAGACTTTTATTTACACTTTTGTACTCTGCCGACATGGCAACCCTGGTGAAAGCTAGGAACCGTCGTCGTCTTCCGATTTTCGCCAAGCTCTAGCTGGTAATAGAGACATTTCATTGGCTCTTATAGTGCTCAGAGGTCTGGCCATTTATCCTTTGGCGTTTTTATTCCGACTAAGGCGCCTTTTTCCTTTGGTCTTAGTTACACAATATCGCGGGACAAGCTCAATAAATCTATATCTCACCTACCCGAAAAAACGGGCATAAGACGGCGCTCCTCGTCGTATTTCAATCATATGACGAAAAGTAACTTCACTTCTTTACAAATTGTATATGTGCATCTGACGCTCTATACAAAGTCACGCTGACTTGATACTTTCACTTGGTGATGCCGACTCCGGCGGAAAGTCTTTGGGGATGATCACGTTCTGGCGACGAGCGAGTGCTCGGAGTCGATGTGCTTGTGCTGGGCCGCTGAGGGCAGCACCCTAGCATCGCTCGAAGACGTGCACATTCACCGGATGATCCATCCGTACGTTCTGACTCATGGCTGTAGCCAAAGTCGTCCGTTTAGAAACGCGCCAGCACGCTCCTTCGGCAGTCTTACGCGCGACAAAGAAGCGCTGTACTAAGAGTTCTCGGCAATGGTCCTCCGGATCCAACGCAGCGCGTTTTCCACTTTGGCGTAGATGCCATAGCGTCCCTGCCGTGCACAACCCTCGCCGAAGCTGGTGACCCCGTAGATGGTCCACCGCCCGTGACGGTCCTTGGCGAGCAGCGGACCGCCACTGTCCCCAGCACAGGAATCGACGCGGCCACGTCGAAACCCGGCGCAGAGCATGTTCTCACTGATCAGGTAGTCGGCGTAGACGTCTCGACAGTCCTGGGCCGGAACCACGGGCACCTGCGCCTGGTGCAGGAGGTCCGATCCGTTGGCGTGCCGCTTGTTCAGCTTGCCCCAGCCCAAGATGGTTGCCATGGCTCCCGGGACTAGTGTGTCGCCGGGTTCCGGGAGGCAGGCCGGCGCCACGAAGGCCCCCATGGGGAGCGGACTGCGCAGGCGCAGGAGGGCCAGATCCATGTCCACCGTCTCCGGGTCGTAGTCTGGGTGCAGCACGGTGCGAGAAACCCGGACTTCTTGTTCCGAGCCTTCGCGTCGGTGGAGGCTGTGCTCGCCGGCGAGCACGATGAGGCGTCGGCGCACGCAGTGGGCAGCCGTGAGTACCCAGCCGGCAGAGACCAGGGTGCCTCCGCAGAAAGGCTCGCGTCGACGGTTCAGGACGGCCACCTGCGAGGAGGACAGGGTTGAGTCTTGAGATACAGCCAACGATAAAAAATTTTTTATACAATGTATCTCACTGAACGGCGACCTGAGATTTCTTGTTTAAGGTATTTCTTTGCGTTTTTATGTGGCGGTAGTGTTAAGAGGGGATCATGCTTCACTCCCAGTGTCAAGTGAGTTTGAGTTCACAAGACGGCAATGAAATGTGTTAGAAGCGTTCATGTAAACTATTTTTGTAGTGGTCACATCTATGTATACTGTATAAACTATAGAGTTCAGCATGTTCGGTTTTTATCTTTTTTTTTTGTTTTTTATCGATGAAAAAAATATATAGCTAAACACTTTTTTTCGGTGAATATATATTCCAGTTTCAACACTGTTAACATAAAATGACTTTAAGTGTCAGAAAAAAAATGGCATGTTTATTCATCAAACTGAAACAGGAATTAAGAAACACGCACTCAAAATACGCGTGAGTAAAATATTGGTCCACACAGCAACCGTAGATTTCACTTCCAATCAAGTCACGATTACTCAGTTTGATTGTAGCACCCACACACATGTATTTGCCCAGGTTTTTTTTTTTTTTTTTCGTTAATACGCACCCTTTCTGTCCTGTTTATCACCCTAAGTTGAGATAATTCCCTCTCAACGTTCACACTTGAAACAGGCAAGCTATGGAGGCGAAGCGCCGCATTACCTAATGGTGGCCAGTCAACCAAACGGGATCACCAAAGGACAACCGGTACCACCAGGGCCGGCCCTACACCACCAAGCACCCTGGGCGAACTCCGGTGGTGGCGCTTCCCCCCCTTTTTGTGCCCCTTATTTACTAGGTACGACATCACGTTGTAAGTAAACATGTGAATAGTAGCGAGCGCTTCGTCAGACGAGAAGAGCATTCCAAAAACGAACGGCGATCAAACATATAGCGTCGTACAGCAAGGTACTAAGAAAACCCATTCCCAAACCTGCCTGCCTCCCTCCCCCCCCCCCCCCCCCCCCCCCCCCCCGCATTCCACGGTTGAAGAAACTGACCTCTTTCGGTTAAAACTGAATGCGGTAAAACAAATTTGGCAGACTCTTATCGATTTCTTTTCGGTTTAAACCTAAAACGCTGAACTCTAAACATAATCACCACCTTGTACAAAGACGCACGGAATGTAATGTATCTACGTGTTAATTTCTGCGCGGCCTTGCTTTTCAAAAAAGGGGAATGTACTTCTGCCGATGCTTCATTACCATTATATTTTGCGTTCGGTTTTATAACCGCGCGTCCACTTCAGTGGGTGCCGAATTTCTGTCATTACCAGTCGTTTCAAACCGGATGCCTGTCAGGAAACGTCGATTGCGCTAACCGTAGACGTTTCGCTCTTCTAGGGAACTGCTTGGGGTGTGCGCGTACTTTAGAAAGGGGCTGGTTTCCGAACAATTACGGGGTATAAAAAGAACGCATATTAGACTCGCAATCGTAGGAAAGCCCCGAACGCACCTGCCAAGGCCAGCGTCCCCTGGCCGCGGGCCGTCCGCCGATGATGCGAAGGGCGGGCCTGGTGCTGCTGCGAGGCACTCCGCAGGACAGCGGGCTGTCGCCGCTCACGGTCTCCGGCGGCTCTTCGGATCCTGAGTCGCGGAAAAGAAACAGAAAATTTATTTATCTTATTCTGTTTATATATATATATATATTTAAAAACAATAAGAAGACACACCCGTTTGTAAATGGGGGAGTGGGTGGGCGTCACGAGGCTAAACAAAAGGTTTTCCGACTCCATGGACGTGTCTCGCAAAGGAACTATACGGAGATCGCCGAGGCGCTGCACACTGTACTGCACATTGTTAGATTGCCGAATTTGAATTTGGCGGACAGTGGTATTTATGTGACACTAGAAAGTCACGTGTCATGACATGTCGCGTGACGTTACGTGACGCTGAAGTCCCGTTAAAGTTAACGGAAAGTTTTTACCGCTAAATTTTGCGGTAATCATTTTTTCGTGACGTCTCAGCGTCACGTGACGTAGTCTCACATGACGTCACGGCTCTACACGAAACAAACCCGGGATCCGCCAGGAAACCTTGCCGGTAGCGGCTGTCGCCTAAAAGTGGCTGAAAAAAAATGTCACGGTGTCGAGTAGAAGCTAGCAGGTACACCTTGTGGGCAACCTGGGGGGGATCGCAACGCTTTGGACCAGGTTGCCCGCTCGCCAAATCATCCGTGGTCACATCCACCGCGAGGGGGCCAAGTGCAATTGGCAACGCGAGTGGCGCTCCGTCGCTGATAAAAGCCTGTCGCAGCGTTTATGCGCGGGAGCTTTTTGGGTCGTGGCGCGTGGCGATAGGAGTCACTGAATGACTACGTGTTGTTGTTGAACCGGTGCGTTGTGTCATTCTCCGAGACCGGGTGGCCGCGAGGGAAATTCCACAACCTTGAGATGCTCGCGTACGCTAAATCAGCATTTTATAGTCTCGGATAGGTTCCAACTTTATCAGTGTTCGAGTGTCAACTATAGTTGATTAACGTAGAAGTTTGGGCTAGCAGCGCTATGTCCTGTGGTTTCTTCTACTTCGTCCTTGTCTTTGCGCTGTTTTGTTTTTATCATGTCAACTATAGTTCATGATGTGAGCTAAAAAAATTGAGCGATGTTATACGCAGCCAATATGTATGTTTGGTAGGTAAATAAGAGTACCAAGGGGGCCTCATTCGAACTTTTCAAAGCAATACCACTATCATTTTAAATGCACATCACGAAAAGTGACGTTCCTATCTCAGGTAGGCGAAAACAAACCCCCCAGAAAGTTTCAACGTCAGCACACGATTATAAAAGTCAACTCTGCACCTCTGCCTGTAAAATAAGAGAAACTGTACGAATCCCCTTGTCGCTTACGAAGCCGTTAAGCGTGAACGCGCAAGTAGCCATCAATTTAACGCTGGAAAGTACTGAGCTTTTGTACGACGTGTGGCGATCGTAGGCCCTTGTGACACTGAGAAAGCAGGATTTTTGTTTTTGTTTTTTCGTTTTCAAGTTTTCGGTCCACTGCAATAATTTATGTACGAATCTTTCCCTAAACCGTTTTCAATGAAAACAAAGATAACCGCTTCACGAACGCCCTTCCTCTGCTTATACTTCATTCATCTGAAGAACCGTAGAAAAGAGGTCCGGTTCCTCGCGGAATGTTACCAATTTCCCCTTCGTGCGTTGAAATAAGTATTGTCAATTAATTAATTATTAGCTGCATCTTAGATTAGCTTTACGCTATATTTATCAAAACAAGCCCGTTCCAAACGCCAAAAGTTCCATTTCTTCCTTCGACTACCAAATCTCGTATGAACTGCATCGCGCAGTGCATTAATATTGCGAAAAACTTTCTCCTTTTTTTTTTTTATGGTCCAGCCAGTATATATTTTTATATTTATGGATTGCAACAAATCCTTGAGTAGTATAATCTTTCGGGCAAGGCAAGCAAAACGCGTGCTTCAGAAATTACCGTACTCTCGAAGCCTCCTGTCATAGATTATACGTTTCACAAGGAGCCAAACCATTTAAATCTATACTTCATGCGACAACAGCTGAGCGCAACCAAAACATATCTCGTCCGTATCTCATGCGTAGAGTCACCGCGACACCGTATCGAGCTTTCCGTGATCGTAAACTGCGCAGTGATGGCGTTGAGCCCCCCCTCCACGCCGGCACCTCTCG
The DNA here is from genome assembly GCF_016920785.2 of Ixodes scapularis. Classification (NCBI taxonomy): domain Eukaryota; kingdom Metazoa; phylum Arthropoda; class Arachnida; order Ixodida; family Ixodidae; genus Ixodes; species Ixodes scapularis. Next base: position 16,112,522 of record NW_024609868.1, on the reverse strand, counting down.
AACCAGCAGGCGGGAGTACTACGGTGGTCGTATAGATTAGGCCGATTAGGGCCCCTGGGCTTTTCCCTTTGGTGGTGTAAGGGCGCTCACGGGCGGGCTTCCACGCGAACGTATTTTCGACCCTGATAAGCCGCCTCGCCACTCAAGGACCGCGTATCGCGTCACTTTAGCGGCCTGCCTAGTTCTAACCGGCTCCAAAGTGCGACTTTCGGAAAGCGGTTGAACGTTCTCTCGAACCGCGGTCCCGCCGCTAATACATTATACAAAAGACCGTCCGCAGACAATAGAGAGTTTCAGGGGGCCATCTTTGCACATCCGATACGGCCGGTACGAACTGCGCATGCGCGAGCCTTCTGCGGTGGCGCATGCGCAGTTCGTACCGGAGGGCGCATCGTACCGTATCGGACGTGCAACAAATAGCGAGTTTTAGTAGACCGTAGGGAGTTTTAGTAGACCGTAGGGAGTTTTAGTAGACCGTGTTTCCCCCTCCGCTGGCCCTCCGCTAAAAAAGAAACCGCCACTGCGCCTGCGCGCCGATGGCCTTGGTTGTAGAGTTCCGGGTTGCGGAGGGGCTTAGCGGAGCGGGAAACACGGTCTACTAAAACTCGCTCGTGTTTCCCGCTCCGCTAAGCCACTCCGCTACCCGGAACTCTACTGCCAAGGCCATCGGCGCGCAGGCGCAGTGGCGGTTTCTTCGTAGCAGAGGGCTATCGGAGGGGGAAACACTCCCTAATGGTTCCCTCAAACTCCTCCCTTTAACACCGTTCCTCTGACTTCCATCGCGTTGAACTTTCTGTGGTTATTTTTTTTAGTAAATTATTTTTACCAGTTTGTGGCGCTATACATTTTGTGTTCTTTTGTGTATATTCATTTCAGCAGTATTATGCTAGAAAACCCGAATAAAAGCTAGGAAAGAATAGCTTTTCTGTGTCTCCCACCGTTGCACCTAGCTTGTGAGTAATACAAAAAAAAGACAAACTTAACTATATATTACATCTAAGCAAAATACGATTTCGCGCAATCATCAAAGCAAATTTGATAATTGTGCCTGCACTTACAGGGTCAGAAAAGAAACACTGAGCAATCTAATCTATGTGAACACAATTAGCTCTCCTCGTTTCTTTTATTGCTTAGCATCGCGCTTGAAAACACTGGTAAGTAGCGTTCTTCTTTTAAGCTTTTTAATGTTCTACCATTTCGTCTAAAACTAAACGTGCGCGTAAAATTATGTTGCTTCAAAAATAATTAAAAAAATTGATTGTTCTACATTTTCTACAGTTATGGGCGCGTGGCTCAAATATCTGTGTTACAAACAGATGCAGATGAGTCCTTCCCCCCCTTTTTTCCCCCTTTTCCTTCCTTGCATTAATAGCGTTCCTGCAAGTACGACCTAGTACAAATCCTTTCAAATTCATCGGACTCCGGGACGCACGCATCCCTCATCCTACGCGCCAGTTCGTTAACGCCAAAATAGTTTTCAGGTGCCTCATGTTTCAATAGCTAGCCGCCCAAAATGCGAGCAAAGAAGTGAGGAATGCTCACCCGCATGATCGGCGGCGTAGCGCACTTCGCAGGGACTGCCGCGCACGTAGCACAGCGCGTCCTCCTGGAGGGACGCTTTGCCGCACACCATGGGCATCCTGCAGACCCTCTGCCTGCGCGTCCGACACTCGCTCGTGCACGGCGACCAGCGGGACCAGTCCGAGTAGACGAGACTCTGCAGGTGATGAAGCACCTTGAAGCCCGGCTGCTTCTGCTTCCGCGACGACGCCTCCCGAGCGGGCCGAAGCCGCGCGGGACCGCAGTGTCGGTAGGGACACGTCCGCGTCTCCCGGACCAGGGCCCCGCAGCGCGACGGTTCGAGGCAAGGCCGCTCTCGCGTCTGGACGCAGCGTCGACACGCCGACCACGGGGACCACGAGGGGTCCTGGACCGGCGCGGCGAGCGATGCCGGCGCCAGGAGCGCGAGCAGGGCGGATAGGACGGCGGCGGCGGCGAGCATCTCTACTGGAGACTGCCGTTGTCGAGAGATGCGGCCGCGCGGGCACGGGGGAGGGGGCGGCTCTGTCAACAGGCGACAGGTGGAGGGAACACGTGGCCGCGCACGTGCTGTTTCTGCTGCGGGCTGGACGCGCGGGAGAAGCCCCCCCCCCCCCCCCTTACCTGTGGGTGCGCGAGGTGCGTTGTTCACAGCCTCTGCCCCCCTGCATGCTCCTGCTTCTGTTTCCTCGGTCTAGACTCGAGTGCGGGTGCAGTTCGATCCGCTATCGTCTCTTGAGGGGTGGGTTGCACCACCCGACGCATCTATGTGTTTGAAGGCGGACACAAGGCTCCACTCGCCTAGACTGAAAAGTGTGTCGTCGTGTCTGCTTGAGCTTCATTTTGTTCATCTTTATTTTTGTTACATTGTTCATCACCTTAGGAAAGTGTTGTTCTTCTACCAAAAGTGGCATAAAACAAATGCTATCTGTCACGACAACGTTTAAGACTTACCTTCTGACGTGTTACGAATGTCCGTCACCGAACACACTGCCGAACCAATTGGTTCGGCAGTGTGTTCGGTGACGGACACCAGTTAGAAATAGTATAGAGATTAGCACCGAATAGAAGGGGTGGTTTCAAGAGCGCAGCACCATCTCAATGAACAATATGCATGCTCATAGTCATCAGCAAACAAAGGTGATTCTTCGGCACTTGAGGCCTGAACCCCGAAAAGCAATCTTCAGCACAAATCCACATAGTACAGTAACGTTCTTCCGACGAACCGACGTATATTATATAATAACCCTTAATCTTGGTCTAACTTGTCGAGCACTCGGGGACACGCGCTTATTTTAACTGAACGCTTCTTGGGCTTAATTGTCGGCTGCTAATCGCGGTAAGTAAGTGGCCTACCTCAAGATAGCTACGAATGGTTCAGGCGTTCAAACGATGGGCAGATTTTTCAGCTGTGCGCTTTTAAAAATGCGTGATAACATCTTTAATTTATTGTGTATGTGTGCCCTTTTTTTTATATATCTCCATCCTGCTGCCATACCATCTGCTGCATTGTGCCAGTATGACCCCCTCTTTCACGGATCACTGCACCCGCTGATCGCCTTTCGGTATTTTAGCACACCAGCAAGCCACGGGCCACAGCCATAAGGGGGCCCGACATTTCCCAAACGGCAACACACGCACACACACACAAAAAAAAAAAGAAGACGCATTTTTAGCTGACAAAACCCGACACCACAGACACTCCGACCGCCCACAAAAAACGAGGCCCCAACAGACGGCCGAGACCCCGCGTGTTCGTGTACGGGCTACACCCCACTGGCCGGCATCAAGTTGCCCCGACCACGAGGGTACGTCAGGCACGACCGTCCGTGCCGGCGCTGCAGACTCAGGTGCGGCCAGGTGTGGCGCCGTGACGAGGTGCCGCAGGTGTGACGCAGCTGCACGCCGTCCTCCCGTCCGGGCCCAGTCCGACCGCGGAAAGACACCCCCCCCCCCCCCCCCTTGCCTACCCCTCGTTGTCCCCCCCATCTCGCCCTGGGCTCTTTTCGGGACCATCTAGCCGTTGTTCTGGACGGTACATTTGGGGTGTCCGTTTAATCCTGGTCGTTCCGTTGGCAAAGCTCGACGCGTTCAAAGGATAGAGACTGCTTCGTCGCACTTTCTACGATGCTTTCCATCCAAAGCTACGAGCTGTTGAGAAACTCGTAGCTTTGGTTGCAGTGTCGCGTCGGTTGAGACAAAAAAATAATGTTTCACTTTTATAAGACAACCGAAATACGCTTTAAGTATATTTCGGATATGCTGATGCACTTTCAATATACTGTAAACGACTTGTTTCGCAATTTAGGTCAAAGCTGGACCTTTTTAATAATTTGCGGGTTCTAATTTTCGCGACGCAGTGGGACCTCAATATAGATTCCAATGTGTTTAGATTTTACCGGAATCGTTCGCGGGACCTTTTTTTTTTTTTTCGCGAAATGTAGGCGATTGGAGAAATTCGCGAAAATCTAATCGTTTACGGCATATAGAGTATAGAACGACCGCTAACACGTACACACTGGAAGCATATTTAAATCGACTATCAATAAACTCAAAACATACTTTAAGTACCTAACAGATAATTTTTTGTGCAAAATCGTTGTTTTTATTCATATATATATCAGTGTGTCGAACCGAAAAAAATACGGGTTCGGTTACGGTTCAGGTTCAGGTAAATTTATTTTGTTCCGGTTCAGTTCCGGTTCGATTAATTCGATCCGCGAACCGGTTCGCGAACCGGTTCGGAAATTATAAATGACAAATTGCAACATCAAAATGAATTACAAATAAAACATCTGAAATCAGCACATACGAAACGGGATACATCGTAGTGTAAGGCTCAGGGATTTCTACCAGGAATGGTTTCTTTATGTGCACTCAAAGGTTACCTCACCGATGTTTACGCATTCGGACTTCATCTAATTGGGTCCGACGCAGTAGCTGTAAAATCCGCGACCTCCTTACAAAGCCACTTACAAGTAGAACTCGCTAACTATCCCGCCACCTTGGCGTGCAAGCAATTGAAGGAACAGTGGGGAGAAAATACAGCTTTCTTATTTGAACTAGCCTTCGGTAACTCAAATTAGAACCTTAAAGAAGTTTTCATTAAACAAGATACGGAATATAAAAAACACTTCACCGAACGCAACGCCAGAAGGACGTAATAGGATAAATATTAAAATAGAAGAGTTCGCTGTCTCACAAATATGTTAGCTTCTAAGTGCCTATACGAAATCGGATGCATTATTATCAAACTCCACAGCCTTTTCTTTTCTCATTGCGATGGAAGCAAGCTTCAAGAACTCGCGCGTTCTAAAAACGTGTTATGAAATGAGCACACAGCAGCATTTAGGATTTACGAGATTGTAAAAAAATAAAATCCCGTGACGCGATTTTTTTTTTTTTTTTTTTGCACAGCTTTCCAATTCTCTTTCTTCCGTGCAAGCCGCGACCAGCGCAATACTGGTTCCTATGTCAAGATTCATGGATGCAGCGTTTGTCAAGATTCATGGATGCAGCGTTTATATTCCTAAGACTGAGTGGAGAAGAAAAATATGTAAGCGAGGGTGTGTGTCAGTTGACGGCGCTTTAAAAACAAATGGCATTGATAGCACATTCATTGTCAACAGCGCGTGGCCGAACCGTTTTGACATGAGCCGGTAACCGTTATTTTTTTTCCGGTTCAGTTCCGGTTCGGGTTCATCGCGATAACAATATAACGGTTCGGGTTCGGGTTCAGTTCCGGAAAAAATACCGGTTCGGTTCCGGTTTTCGGTTCGGTTCGGTTCCGGTTCGACACCCTGATATATATACAGGGTGTCACAAAAGAAAATTTACACGGTCTTTTTTACCGCAAAAATAAACTAGGCATCGCCGAACGCTCATTCTCCGCCTAAAGGTAGAGCTAGAGATCACAACCAGATGCCAAAGTTTCAGCGCGATCCGATAACTTAATCAAAAGTTACAAGTGATTTTCTGAAAATTTCAATGGGAAAATGGCGGCCAACGGAGTTTTCCCATGGGGCTCTTTGGCACTAGAAACCGAAAACGAGCAAAAATGGGCTCCATTTTCCCATTGAAATTTTCAGAAAATAATTTATAACTTTTGATTAAGTTATGGGATCGGGCTGAAACTTTGGCATCTGGTTGTGACCTCTAGCTCTACCTTTGGGCGGATAATGAGCGTTCGGTGATGCCTAGTTTATATTTGCGGTAAAAAAGACCGTGCAAATTTTCTTTTGTGACACCCTGTATATATATATAAACTTTGATTGCATTGCTTTTTGCCAAGCGTTTGCTGAGAGTTGGAGCGTTAAAATGTCGCTTCCTTTTGAATTGCTAAGTAAAGGCCCAGGTGTTAAACAGAGTATCAACGATAATTTTTGTAGAATACCGGTCGCTTGCTATCCAGGGACGATAGTGATGGCAGGGACTGCAAAAAAGAAAGAAAAAAAGGTTTTAAAAATTGTGCACGCCAGAAGGGAAGGCCAATTTCGCTACCTTTCTTATTCAGGGCGATAAGCCGATTCGGTAATACCATCTCCATTTTTAAATGGAACCCAGCTTGGTATGAGCAAAACATTTGAGTCGCCCTGCCGACGCCGTCCGGCTCTCCAATTTATTTCTGAGCTCGCTATTCTGTTTTTTTTTTTTTTTTTCTATATTATCAAATATTTTTACTCAGTTTTATCCGGAGCCACATTCCAGATAAAACCGATTGAATCCAGAGCTGCATTCTGGACATTTCTTGATCTAGCTAATGGTCGTCGTTAGAGTATGGCTGACGCTGAGACCGAATCCGGGAAACCGCAGACGCACCGATTTCACGCGGACCAAAAACGATCACCACTAATACTTCAAAGGCCACATTTGACTAAATGGCCGCATTTGGGCGAAATATATATTGATGTCTGCAATCACCACTAGGCGTTGCCAAACAGGTTGGTAGGCTTTCCGAGCGAAAAAAAAAAGCGAAAAAAAAAGCAAAAAAGTTTGTTTTTGTTTTTGAAAGCAACAATATTTTTTGTGGTCGTGGGGGTTAGTTATCGTAAAGTATGTCTGACACGACTATACGCGACATACGGTAAAGACCTTTGGTTTGCGGTAGCACTTTACCAACACCACCTATAATTATCAAGGCCTTAGCATCGTGGCAGATAGCAAAGTGAGATCAAGCACAGACACAAAAATGATGCGCGAGCGCTGTGTTAATGTTCGGCTGAGCCCTGCGTCCAATAAATGCATCGAAAGATGCTCGGTTTTGGGCCAGGGCCCGATTGCTTAATTGGCGCCATCTTAGCTGATGTGATAACGATACGTTGAGGAGGGTGTTCACATGCTTTGATCATATCCTAGACTGTATTATACTCTATATTCTATACTCATCGGCTTCATTTCTATACTAACCATCTCGCCTAAAGTGGGAAGTTGGGCGAGCTTGGGTGAGCACCATATTTTCCGATCTACAGTCCGCACCCGGCGCGTACACATCGCACATGGTGCCTATTTCGCGCATAAAAACTTATCATACACCGCACGCCTTGACAAAATGCCTGCTTTACCAGCGCACAAAGAAGCTTGCATCATACGAAAACTCTCTCATTCACAAAACCCGTCGTGCTTCGTTATAATAATTAATCTCGAAAATACAAATCGTTGTACAGTTCTCGCGTGTCGATAGTCCGTGCCACGTAAAATATCCACTTTTAAAGCGGGACACTACCCAGAAAAAAAAATTTCTGCAAAAAAAGTTTATTTGGAAAAATGACATATTTAGATCCACCAACATCTAGAGAGTATTCCCAGGGAGTTTAATTAGTTTAGACTGCACAGTTAATTCTTTATAAATTATTTTCTGTCCACTGAAGCTAAAGAAAAGGTAGGGTTTGGAGCACTTTGTACACATTTTTCTCTGTTCCACTTTTTGGTATAAATTTCATTTTAGTCAATCTATCATTTGATAATGGCAATACATGGAAGGCTCATTCTTCACTTTTCCTGACCAAAATTAACAAGGAATGCGGCTATGGAATGTTTTTGTCACTTTACGGATATCTTTCACAAAACATGTTGATATTTTGTCGAAGACACAGAAGACAAAAAAGCTAACCAATTTCGCAGAAGAGAAAATTTATAGAAATAAATGGCTTCTTATAAAAAAAACTTTCTATAGCCGCACCCCCCAGGTATTTCGCTACATGTCTAGCGAATACAAAATCTTGAATATTGTGATAGTTTTCCGACGATAGATTAACTAAACAATGTATACGTGTGGCTGATAGAAGCTGCTCTGATTTCCTTTCCATTTAACCGACAGACCTGAAATTTTGTTATGAACCCTTTAGCATGACCACCAGCCGACCTCGTAAATTTCATTAATTTTAAAACAAGGGTTCAGAAGTTGACCCTCCCAGGGGGTGTGTTCTTTTAAGCATGCATATTCCGCGAACCATACAAGTTTTCGTTCATCCTGGTCCCCAACGACATAGTTGGCAAATCCGGTAGGCGGAATGAAAAAAAAAGTGAGGCACTACAACATGTTACTGGTAAAAGCATATACAAGAAGGCCAAAACAAGAATGATAGACAGTTGCAATCAAAACGTGAGTTTCCCCCAAGGGTAAGGCGAGAGCAAAATGATGTTTTCCCGCATACCGCAAGTTCCACCTGTTAAGATGGTGGCGCAAGCATAGAAAAGGTCTATTGGCGGCGTGCGCGAACCACAGGGGGCGCTCCTTTAGCTATCATCATCATCGTTCGTGACGTCGTGAGTAGGACAGAACGCAGAGATCTTGGATCTCTCGGCTCGTCAGCTCGCTTCATTCACTGTTTGGGTAACGCGCGGCAAAGCCTGTTTCACGCCTTGTGTTTATTTTCCGAGGTGATATTTCCAGTAGGACATTTTAACAAAGCTTGAAAACCTGGCGCACGTAGTCGTGCTAACCAGAGCCGTGTATACAGAAGGTTTGATCAATGGGAGGCGCGGGCAGAGCCAGGGTGTGCACCAGACACAGAAAGAGGGCTTAGCATATACGCTCTTGGCCAACCAGAAGCCGAAAACAATCCCCTAGTGGTGGTAGCGAGAAACAGTTTTAATCGTTTTAATAAGCGCGTAAGAGCTAAATGTAGTAACCCTTCATGGTTGAAGATAGAGTGCCCGTGATGTTTCGGTCATGATCATGCAGAAAGATGTAAGAAACGAATGTGGCCTCTTGAGCTCTGTTTTGCTCGGACAGGGTGTGATCGCTCGGACGGCAGATTCCCGGCCCTCGGCGCCTGGCGTACGACTTATGTCGATCATTCCGCAAGTCGGACTCTTCCACAATGATTTTAGATGACCGCGATTGAAACATCACGTGCACCACATTTTCAGTCACCAAGACTTACTCCGACGCACTTATTAAGTTTGTTTCTCGCGACCACCACCAGGGTATTATTTCCGGCCCCTGGTTGGCAACATTTGAATTTTTGAAGACGCCCTGGACCACGCCCAGTCCGTTTTCGGCCAATGGCGCCTCCTCATTTGTCTCCTATACTTTCCAATGAATGGCCAAACTCTCTATATGTGGCTCTGGTGCTAACTAACGCTTTTGGCGCTGAGGGGTCGAAGCGCTCGGAGGGTGGTGTGCTGTCCTCTACCCCGGTAAAAAAAAGCTGGGTAATAAAAAAAGAATAGCCAGCGCTTTACCCCACTTCAACATCCACCACGGCGAATAGGCTGTATTTTTTATCGTGATTCGGACAAAATAAAACTGTGAAAGGAATGTTTCATCAAATTGAACATAGGAAAGCAAAATTCGAGAACCCCTCGCGTGTGCTGTATAAACATTTGAGTGAAAGCGACTCGGTGTATCCTGTTGATCCCAATGTGTTCGGTGAGTGCCGGTCTCTTATTAATTCCAAGTTGATTCCTTTTTGAATTTTGTAAACCAGTAAACGAACACTTCCTCAAAATAACTAGCATGAAGATGCGGTGGCTGGCTTCCGGAGTCGTTTCAGTTAAATCCCCGCTTATTCCTTCGGTCGACGCGAAACGCGCAAGACCCAACCTAGTACCTCGGTGACACTTTAGCGTCCCAAAAAAATAAGGTATCCGGAGAGCAAGTTCGTCTGCTTCTTTTGCAGGGAGTTGTTGTGACGTCAGAACGACGGGCTCTGATTGGCTCTGATCGAAGGATAGAGGGTAGACCTCAATGCCTATAGCTGCCTTGGGGTCTACCCACTATCCTTCCAAACGGAGCCAATCAGAGCTCGGCATCTTGACGTCACTGTAACCTCTGCGTAAGGAGCAGACGAACTTGCGCTCCGGATACACCTGATAGGAATTACTACCGTTTGTATGTTTCATTTTGCGGACCCGAGGAATTGCGGATAATGCGTGCTGCTGTTTGTTCTCAGCGAGCGATCTTAAATTTGTAAACAAGTCTTAACAAAAATTGGATAGAATAATATAATAAATAGCCTTAATTTGCCGGGCCATGTCTGACAATTTAAAAAAAAAAGTTATAAAAATTTCTGTTTTTTCTTTTTTGAGCAGAAGTCGCCATGTGACAAACTTCTTTGCTACGTATTCGATGCGGGAGGAGCTAAGCGTCAGTTGCTGACGACCATTTGCACGTCAGCAACTGTTTAGTCACACTTGAGTAGAAGCGTCGGTATCGGCAACCTCCATGTAGCTCGAACAGGTGTGCGGCGCCTTGCAACACAACTGTGCGTGCGTGCACACCTAAGAAGACAGCACGCTATTTACTCTGGTGAATGCAGAACCTCTTTCGACAACAGCCTCCACAGATGCGAAAAAAAAAGGAATCTGAGAGGCTGCGAATGGCCTCGCACGCCGCACAATCTGTAAGGTGAAGGTCCAAGCTTGTTTTTGACCATTTTAAAGATTTGTTTTCCTATGAAAAGTAACTTTGAGGCGCTGTTATTTGTGAGAAAGATTGCTCACAAAAACATGATTCACGTTTTTTAATGAATAAACAGCTTTTAATCGGCATAGATGCGAACTAACATATCCACTCCGTGCTATTACATAGCACGTCATCTGCTCGCATCCTACACGCTCTGTCACAAGAGAGCGCCCGCCAGGGGTTGACACCAAAACATCGTGTCGACAATAGTCCCGAACATGCGGTATTTAAGGCATCGTTTGGTCATGTCTTTTCTATTCCTTTACTTTGTCTTTCGCTTCTACGCGCGTTGCTTTCACCTGATGGTGTTGACATCCCCAGCTAAAATTTTCCTCTGTAGTGATAAACCGGTCTCGCATATCTCAAGGCTGCATCAACTTCTCGCTGTATAAGTATTCAAGTCCAACTCGCATTCCTTTGTTTGTTTGTTTTTTTTTTTTCTCTTTATTTGCCCGGAGCTGTTCCGTTAAGATCAGCTTCGGTGAGATGGTGCCCAGGATAAAACACGACGAGCCTGACGCACTCGCTGCTTTCTTGGCAGTGAGCTGGCTCTGACAGGAAACGAGCCACCCCTTCATTGCTCGAGATTACGTTGGAGTTCTCTATCTACGTGGGACGCGGAACGGCCTGCAGCTCTCCCCCGAATCAAAGCGATTCCGGTGGACCTTCGCTTCCGTCATCGATCGCGTAAATACCTTACCTATAGCTAGTTTCCACTGAAGTCCCAGAGGAGTCATAGGCTAGAAGAGATGCAAACGCGAACACAGATAGTATAAACGGGATGACACGGCGTGTTCACTGCGCTCAATTGGTTTAGCCGGTTAACTCTTGCATTGTACTGATCGTCTCGTAGTGTCGGTTGCGTTCCGACTTGAGAGGAAACAGAACGTTTTGTTTGACTTGGACGCGTAACCGTGGAAGCTCCTAAAGTACTAACATTACACTAATATGTCCTTGAGTTGTAATTAAATTAAGTTATAAATGCAGATTCAGAACACGAGGCAAGGAACCATGGCGAACAATACCAATATTAGGGTCCCAGCGAAGGACGAAGATCCAGATACGATTCAGCCAAAGCATGCGATGTGCGCGTGGACCGTGAGCGTGACATTTCGCTTGTTCATTGCCTCCGCGTACATCACATTTCTCACATCACATTTCTCAGTATCATGAGCTTCACCTTTTTGCTGAGATCCTTCTATTGTTCGCCGCGATTGGTTGTGTACGTGTTCTGCCAGAAAGTAAACTCGCAGAATTTTCTAGGGGGTAAGGTTACCGCTACAGTTATAACTCAGAAAAAATAAATAGGTCTTTGGGACGTTAATGAACTGTACTTTACAGTGCTAAACAAATGAAAACAGCAAAAGTATTGACATTGATAAATTACAAATAAAGCCAGTTAAATTTGTAATGGATATAATTGCCCCACACTTAGCATACATATACAACTTATCATTATCATCTGGTCAGTTTCCCGCAAAAATGAAGTTGGCTAAAGTCACTGTTGTGCATAAAGGAGGCGATAAGCATGTAATGAATAACTATAGGCCAAATCTGTGTTACCTGTCTTCTCTAAGGTACTCGAAAAGATTATTCTTACGCGCCTCGATCACTTTTTTTGTAAACATTCTATATTAACAGACTATCAATTCGGCTTTCGCAAAGGCAAATCTACGGAAGCCGCCTTGTTATATCAAAAAGAAATTATATTACAAAATATAGAAAAAAGGCTGATTACTTTAGGTGTGTTCATTGATTTTAGTAAAGCGTTTGATGTCCTAAATCATACAGTGCTACTAATGAAACTTAGTCGATATGGCGTCCGCGGTGTACCACTTGCCTTGCTTCACACGTATCTAACAAATAGGAAACAGTGTGTAGCTATTGACGGTTTTTTCTCTTCTTTCCAAAGTGTTCTTTGTGGTGTACCGCAGGGAAGTATACTTGGACCTTTTCTATTTAACGTCTACATCAATGACCTAGTAAACATCGATAATCAAGTTCAGTTTGTTATATATGCGGACGATACGAGTATGCTTTTCTCTGCGGCTGATGCTGATACACTGTTATGCCAAGCCAATTCTACTCTTACCAAATTTGCATTGTGGTCTGATACTAACGGCCTTAAGGTAAATACAATGAAGTCTAAAGCAATCTTATTCAGATCAAAAAATAAGCCCATTTCAATAAATTACACTCTCTCACTAGGTACGTCGTCAATCGAAATAGTCAGCCAGCATAAAACTTTAGGTGTATTTTTTTCAGAGAATATGACGTGGGATTGTCATGTAAATTATTTAACAGCTAAACTTTCTCGGATCGTTGGTATTGTTTCTCGTCGTCGCAACGTTTTACCAATCAACATTAAACTTAAAATTTATTATGCATTATTTCAATCCCACTTGAGTTATTGTCACCTTGTATGGGCTACTACAACAAAAACAAACCTTAAAAACATACTATTACTGCAAAAGAAAATAATACGATATATTGCTGATGTTTCCTACACAGACCACACAGAACCTTTATTTTTAAAATATCAAATAATTCCAGTTGAACGCATGTATGAGTATCGTTTGCTCTGTTCCATTCGTTTCTCCTCCACACACTTCATCGATTTCTTATTCACTATTTCTGAGCTTGTAAGGCATAGCAGTGATGTCAACATACGCCGCAGAGAAGCATGGGTCCCCCCTTGTTCCCGCACGAACTACAACTTTCAAACTTTACATTACAACCTACCACTTGTTTTAAATAAATGCCTCACAAACAACATAAACATATACACGATTAGCAAACGAGACTTGCGCTCTTATATCTTCGTTGTTCCCTAATTTAGTGTTATAATGTTTACAAAGTTCCGATTTTTTTTTTTCTCAAATGTTACGCTAGGAGAGTGTTGTGCACTACCAAGCTGCTGCCATGTATTAAGGGTCCCAGACCCAGTCAAGCTGTCTCAACAGCTTTTTGTCTGGGACTCCTTCCAGTGTTTCTGGAAAATAAAGCTTTGATTTGATTTGATTTGATCCGTGACGAGAGGGAGCTTTTCCGATTACCCCTGCCCATTGCTCTTTTTTTTTTTTTTTTTACTTTCAACCTTCTTTTTTTTTTTTGCCTTTTTTTTTTGTCCCTTACCTTCTTTTTTTAGGCAGGAACCGATGCGTTATCTTTTTGAAAAGTGACCAAAGTTACGGGTGTTCGATTTCATCTCTTTACTACTAGTTAATATTGGCAGACATTACACTGGCGTGCATTCATGTGACCGCTATTGCGTGGTGCATGTTAACGAAGTTAGATGTCATATTTCCCTAGCCAAATGGACCTATTAAAATGGAGTCATGAGTATTTGGTGTCCTGTGACAAAGACCAAACTTCAAATCATGTAACTATACTTTTCAATTGTCTCACATACTATTCTAGACAACGTAAAACGCTTTTAACCCCATCGGTATCCTCACCTATAACCTGTCTCCTGGTTGAAAGTGGGCGTGGCTGTGAAGAAGGTTGTACCGGCGAGCGTCAACACGTTCTTGGTCCAGAAGTCAGAGTACGGCAAGCTGCCGAGCCTCCTTGCTCGTTGGGTTATCAACTGGACGTTTTCGGTTCCGTCGTCTGCTGGGTCATGAGGTAGCATTGCGTCGAGCATCGTTGTCGCCTTTCTTCCATGCACCAGCCGGAATGGTGTAACTACGGTGGTTTTTTAAACTGCCGTGTTTAAGCAAAGCTCATGTACGGCAACATTTCATCTCACGTCTTGTGCTCCGCGTCGAAGTATTAGATAGAGATCATGCCGGCCATGGTCTTGTTGAGGCGATCCGTCAATCCGTTGGTCTGCGGGTAGTACGCCGTGGTTCGATGATGGCTGGTGTGGCTGAGACGAAGAGTTTCTTGCGTCAGCTGCGTCATAAACGACGACCCTGTAATTAAAACATTAGGAGCGCCGTGCTTAAACGGGCCCTGGAAGGACTTTTTTGCTGGTTTTTAATTTGCACCTAACCTGAGCGCACTAAGCTTAATGAAACTTTTCTTTTCTCAAACTTCGTTTTATTTTAAAAGTTTGTGGCAAATTAAAATTACAAAAACACGCAAAAAAATAATCTCCTTCCTGAAGTCCTTGGTTGCTTGAGTGGCCGTGAACTAGAGGAGGGGTAGTGAGCTCAGCGAGCGCTCACGGCTGCCGCACTTCGTGTCGACGGCGCGAGAGGACGCCACTAAAGCATGTTCTGGATAGGCTGTATACAGCAGGCAGCCAGAGCGGTTCTCATTGCATTTGCTGCGTGATTAAACAATATTTCAGCATGACACTTCATTGGCCATAAACGAAAGCAAACACGGGGTAAAGATCAGTTCAGAATGGGAGCCACTTCGCGCTTCCATACCGCGAATCGGCCAAACCGCAAGACAAAGCTGCTCGCCGAAGGCCTTCGGAACGCTCGGAACGCTCAGAGCCGATCGGATCCTCCAGTCGATACGACCGCAGCGCCGCCGCGTACATCCGGGATTTTTCCGTGTCGGCGCATGATCCCACTACTCCTTTCTAGTATGCGCCGCCTTTTCCACCGCTTGGTGGCGGGTATGTCGACGGGTCATTTTTCTTTCCGTACTTTAAAAACTGCAAAACTGCATTTGTTTCTTTTCTGATCTAAAGTACTGAACAAAAACTACTTCTAAAAATAATTGAAACGGTTCGTGCCACTTATATTTTGTATTTCGACTAAAAAGAAGCCTTTAGCGGCTCTGACCAGTAGTAAGCCCCGGACCAAAGACGTCACATATCGCGCGTTTTCGGTACCGCGGGTCGCCCCCGTCGGAGGAGGTTTCCGTGTCGTCCGGTTAAAATATGGTGCACTGGTATTTAGTTACTCTCTCCGTGCCCGCTGCCTTGGCCGAACTCCAAGGGACGTGGAAACCGCAAAAAAGGTAGACGCTTAAATATGAGTGCAGGGCCCCTTTAAGGACAATGGACTCGATTAAAACCCTGGCGACTTCAAGCGCAGTTCCCGACGGAAGGGCTTTGGTTTCGGCGTACCATGTAAGGTAATCCGTGGCGACGATTGTCCACCGGTTGCCTTGCGTCGATGGTGGGAACGGTCAAAGCAAGTGCGGTTCGATCTGTTGAAACGGGGAAGTTGGCGGCGGAGTCGGCTGAAAAAGACCCGACGGCTTCGTGAGCGGTTTCTTTCGTCGTTGGCATTCGCGGCACGATCGGGTGTAGAGATAAACGGTCTTCGGAAGCTTGGGCCAGTAGTATTTTTCACGAATTCTAAAAAATGTCCTGCCCGCCGACGGTTCGTCATGGCATATTTGGAAGATTTCTTCTCGAAGGCTGGAAGGGATAACCAACAACCCCACTGTCTAGTTGTCGCCGAAGTTCTCCTTGTCGAGGCAGGGTTCGTAAGAAAGCACGGGGAACCGTACCCCCTTGTCCCTCTAGGTGCTCGATGAGTACTCGCAGTTCAGGGCCGTCTCGTTATAGTGCTGACATGTCGCTAACATCCAGTGCGCCGGGAAAACACTCATCGTCGTAGTCTTCCGTGCAGGCTGGACCGGCTTCGACGGGGGCCCTTGACAGGCGATCGGCCGGCCGGACTTGTACTTCACGGTTATGTAGAACTTCTAAAGTCATAGGCTCCACCGGCTGAGGCCGTCCGGGGGGTCCTTTAGACTCGCAAGCCAGCAGAGCGACAGGTGGTTCGTGACCACGCGGAAAGGACGTCCATGCAAATACGGGCGGAACTTTGTTATTGCCCAGACGACAGCAAGGCACTTTTTTTCAGTCGTTGAGTAGTTCCTCTCCTGTTGAACAGAGTCCGACTTGCGTAGGCGATGCCTCGCTCTGCGCCCTCCTGCCTTTGTACCAGTACCGCACCAAGTCAGGTATTACTGGCGTCCACGTGGATCTCTGTTTCAGCGAGCTGGTCGAAATGGCCAAGAATCGGGGGTGTCTACAGTCTTCGTTTGAGCTCATCGAATGACCGCTGGTGTTCTTTCCACTCAATCTTTACGGCGTTATTCGTGAGCTGCGTCACCGGAGCGTACAGCTTGGCGAAGTTCCGAACAAACCGCCTGTAGTACGCACAGAGTCGAAGAAATCTTCTCACGGCCTTCTTGTCAGACGGCGGCGTAAATGCGGCTACGGCGCTGGTCTTCTCGGGATCAGGGAGAAGACCTTCGCTGTTCATAACGTGGCCAAGGTACTTTAGTTCACCATAGGTGAACCGACACTCTGTTGGCTTGAGTGACAGGCCGGCGGTCTTGATGGCTTGAAGCACGGCTCGAAGTCTTCTCGGGTGTTAGTCGAAATCTCGTGGAAATACTACAACATCGTCGAGGTAGTCGAGGCAGCTCTGTCATCTCAGACCCACCAGCACGGTGTCCATGACACGCTGGAAGGTGGCTGGTGCTGTACAATGTCTGAACGGCATCGCTTTGAACTCGTACAGTCCGTCGGGACTGACGAAGGAAGTTTTCTCGCGGTTACGTTCGTCGACTTCAATCTGCCAGTAGCCACTCTCCAGGTCCATCGCCGAAAAATATCGGGAGTGGCGCAGCCGATCTAACAAATCATCGAAGCGAGGGAGCGGATAGACGTCCTTCTTGGTCACAGTGTTCACTCAACGATAGTACACGCAGAACCTCAGTGTTCCGTCCTTCTTCATTACAAGGACCCCTGGGGACGCCCACGGACTTTTTGAGGGTTGAATGATGTCGTCGTCGAGCATTTCCTGAATTAGTTTAATAACCTGTTTCTGTTCCAAAGAGACTCGGTACGGCGACTGGTGAGCAGGGAGGGCGTCGTCGTCGGTGAAAATGCTGTGCTCCGCTATCATCGTTTGTCGAAGCCCTGAGGACGTGGCGAAGCACTCGCTGAATTCACCGAGAACTCAAGCAGCTGTCCTCGTTAAGTAGCAGGAAGCTTCGGGTTGATGTCAAGTTGCCAGGGCGGCGTCCTTTGGTACTGAGTTGAAGTATTGGTTGAAGACGGGTTTTTCGAAAGTGCAGTTATCGCTGCTGTGTCCAGGAGTTCCTCGATGTGGCCCACGGTGGTACCTTTCGTAAAGCGTTGCGGCTTTTGTAGAACATTTGTAACGAAGACCATGGCACGCCCGTCCTGAAGCTTCGTTACACCTGTTGTCGTCACAACAGGTGTAACCTGTTGTGACGTCTGTTTTTGTTACCGACGGTACAAAAACAGACGATTGTGGCGGCAGGTTTACATGGTCGGCGAGGACTAGGACCGCGGGTGACATCGCTTTAGGTTCCTCCAGTGGTGGAACAAGCTTTTGTTCCACCATGCGCCATACTCGTGCATGCTGGAATGTCCACCATGGCGAGTACATGTACATGGCGCCATACTCCCAGAGAAAGTCCATTTGAGGATAACGACCTTCACACAATCTTGCAGAACGACGAACTTTACAGGGCACGTATCCCAATGAATCTTGACGCGAGCAGTGCATCTTCCGACTAGTGTGATGAGGTGACCTCTGTAGGTACTTAATTGAGGATCATCCCACGGCGTCGTCACTTTCCGAGGACGGTGTGAGGGCCTCCCACTCAAGGCGGAGTAGCCTGCTGCGGTGTCCACGAGTGCCGACGTGTCGTAGCCGTCGATGGTCACGTTGAGGCTGTTTGGCACCGTTGCAAAAGTATCGCTCCGTTGCACGGCGTCGGTCGAGTGGGAGGTCTTCGGCGTTTTTGGAGGCTCTTTACGTTATCGGTCAACGGCAACTTCCCCTTCAGGTGTTGTCGCGCTTAGTTTTCCCGGCGCGACAAGGGCGGCAGGCTCTCACGACAAGGTCGGTGCATCGGCAAAGCTGGACGTCGTGGTGACGGCGACCGGAACCCGCGGTAAGCTGTAGGTGGGAACACTGAGGTCGTCGGAAGTATATCCTTCGATCTCCCGCGGTCGCTCACCGTAGCGTGGACGTGGTTCGTTCGGGTGGAAGCCGCGCAGCCTCATTTGACTGTAGGGGCAACGGCGGTAGATATGGTCGGCTTCCCCGCAGTGGTAGCAAAGCGGGCGTCGGTCGGTCGTTCGCCACACGTCTGTTTTTTGTTTGTTTTTTCCACGAGATACGCTGTGGGTAGGCGTACTGGACTTGTTTTTCCTGACGTCGTAGGTACTGCGGCGTTGGATTGTCCCGTCGGGATGGCGCCTGGTATTGACGGGTAGCAGGCGGCGGTCGTTGGGCCATGGTGGCGTAGCCCAGCGTCGGTTACTCCAACAGCGCAGGGTTGACAGGAGCCCGTAATTCGATGGATCTCTGAAGCTCTTCTCACACGACTTCGTCGATAGACCGCGATGCCGGGGGCTCCGCAGCCAGCAGAAGTTTCTTGAATTCTTCGCGAACAACATCGCGGATGATCTCACGAATCTCGACGGCGCTGGTGCTAAACTCAGAGCGGGCCGAAGTCAGAGTTGAGGCGTCGTTGAGCCGATGATAGTGGCTAGCTCTGGCCGTTAGCGCCCGCTCGATGATCGTTGCTTCGGCAACAAACCCATCGACTGTCCTTGGAGGGTTGCGGACGACGCCGCCGAGGTTGTCGCTCTTCACGCCACTCTTGAGGACGCGCAGTATTTTCTTTTCGGTGGCTTGAGGGTCTGCACGGGTACTCAGCCGTCGAACATCTTCAACAAAGCTCGCGTCACTTTCGTTGGGTACTTGCGATCTCGCCTGGAGAAGGTCTTCGGCCCGCTGCCTACGATACTGCTTCATGAAGGTCCGCTTTAGCTCGGTGACGCAGGCGTCCCACAACGTCAGCACAGCCTCGTGGTTCTCGAACCAGTGCCTCGCAGTTTTCTCTAGGGAGAAGTAGATATTTTGTAGGTGTTGTTTCGTAGTCTATTCGTTATAACGGGCTGTGCGTTCATAATGTTGAAGCCAGTCCTCCACATCCTCGTAGGCCTCACCTTGGAAAGGCGCCGGATTGCGTGGGGCGACTGGCATGAAGGCGACGGATGGAGTGGTCGAGGTCTGCGACGACCTGGTGTTCATGGCTGGTCTCGTCGACGGTTTTTTCTTGCTCTTGGCTGGCAGGAGACCAAACTCCGGGGGCTTGCCTTTAGTGCGGTGGCTTGCTTGTGCGGCAGCTTCCTCCTCAAAAAGTATTCTTTCGCTGGGAAGTGTGCTAGAAATGCGGGCCCTCGGAGTGGTACGCTGCATGGGTTGTACCCCACACCAACAGCAAAATGTCACGAATGACAAATTACTAGACGGCGAATAACTAGAGAAACTAAACGTTTAATCGGGCGAACTTGTTCCTATAACAAGATAGAAGAATGTTAGCGTGGCAGGCGTCGATGTCGGCGAAACAGCAGCATCGAGTGCTGAGGAGAGACTGACTCCGGCTCGCCACGCGGAGCCCCTTATGTACACGCGTGGGCTTCTGAAACAATCAGCATAGAAGGTTCGGCGCGCTGAACATTCGGACCTAGAGCAAACAGTTTTCTCGAATTTACCAGAACGCACAAAAAGGTACTCCCGCTCCCAGGAATCGAACGGTGGCCCTTTGCGTGGGAGCCAAGCACGTTGACCGTTCGGCCGCGAACGCACGTGGCAATACGACCGCACGCCGGTACCACGTCCATCCAGATAGAAACGAGCAGGGGTGGGGATTGAGCGCAGGATCTCGGGGCTCTGCAGAACGAGCTTTCGCTTCACATACCACCTGCTCCTAAAGGTACGTTTATACTTCAACGTAACGTCGATGGGCGCAGCGTAGCGCAGCGTAGCGTAGCGCAGCGCACACTGATACTCATTGGTCGCAGATATCAAGTTCCTGGTCGCCGGCCTATGAAAGGCGCGCGTTCTGCGCTACGCTGCGTTCACTGCGCTCAACGTCGGAGTATAAACAGCCCTTAACTGCCATGTGCTAGAACGTTCAACCACCAATCCAAAAAGGCCCCCGGCACATGCATGCCCTCGCACGCGCTTGTTTAGTCCGTGTACTGCAATAATGTATAACTTATGAAAGTATCTCAACTGACCCTAAAGGCTAATTCACACAACACAGTTTTCTTACGTTAACATACGTCCGCTCACGTCGAGATAGAACAGCGAGTCACCGGCACATCCGTGCTTCATATGGGGCGTGTCAAGCTGCTCTTTTAACTGGTTGCAACGCTTCGTACCACGACGTAAGTATATGCGTAAGCTTCGTAACGTAAGAAAACGGTGTTGTGTGAATTAGCCTTAATTCATATCTTATGTAATCATTTCTTTCGTAATTTTTTTTGCGTCATTATAATGTATACTTTTTAGAATGTCCAAAAGCACTTCCTTGCTGCCGCCCCTGTAACGGGCTCTCAGATTTTATCACTCATGCTCTATAGCAGCATTTGTCTGACAGACCCTTCGGAGTATACTTGGAAAGTTAAGTTTTGCATTTGAATTTGAATTTTAGTGAGGACTGACGGTTCTTTCTCTGTCTAAGCTTTTCTTCAATTAATCTAGATTCTTTGGGTGATTTTTTGCGTCAATTCGTAAATTATTGAAGACAAGCAACAAGCCCTGATTATGACCATGTTCAATATTTTGCAATTTTTGTGGAAGGAAAATGTGCCTTCTCTCCCTGTGGTCTGGCTTGCAGGGAATGCTTCAACGACCGGCTGAACTTATCCTAGTCGCTTGAATAGAGGTCAACGGTGCTTGAACAAGCGCTGTGATCGCCTCAAGTAGCGTCTACGGGTTAGGCAACATCTCTTTATAAAAACAAGAAAACATTCCTTGTTATCTCTGGTTCCTCGGAATTTACAGATATTGTCTTTCTGAGTGGAGGGCTGGTGACTTCCCTCTCTCTATACACAATCAGTAGCACACGGCTGTAGTAATTTGATTGCAGTTAAACAGTAAACGAATGGCCTCCATGGTAACTTATTAATATAATATATCACGTCTTACTGAATGCAAACATAATTGTAGTGTCCGTGGTTTTTATATTGCCACGCTCGTCGGCGAGCGACCGCGTGCGTGGCCCAGTGGTTACCGTGCTTGACTGTCGCGCGGAAAGTCTGGGTTCGATTCCAGTCAGAGGAATGCTCTTTTATTTGTTCTTTGAACACTGCGTTCTAGAGTGTTCGAGAACATTCTCGTATGATAGAGTTCCGAATGTTCCAGTCACCGAACAATCTAGGCCGATTGTTCCAGAACCCAACGCGCGTACATAAGGGACTCCGCGTGCTGATCTGCAGTCAGTCTCGCCCCAGCGTTCGACTCTGCTGCTACGCCGACTTCGACGCCCGCGACGCTTCGTTATTATCTTTTGTATCTTTTTATTTTTGGCACAAGTTCGCCACATTAAACGTTTATTTATTCCTGTTTATTTCTTGTTTATTGGTCACCACCCGTGTCATTTTGGTGGAGGTGCGGAGTACCGCATGCCCGTGCAGCGTTCCCCTCCAAGAGCCCGCAGTGCAAGTCCGCTTCCAAGCCCAGTAAGGAGACCACTCCCCGCGGAACCCGAAACTCGAACCAGCCGCCGCATCAAGGGAGAGGATCCTGAATACGGTTCACTACTGGACAAGCCCAAGCCGAAGAAGACGACGATGGCCAACCAGTCGCAGACCCCGGCCGCTCCTGCCTTTATCTACCTGCCCGTCGCACCCCGGACTCCGACGCCATTCCACGGGGACGCCCACGAAGACGTCGAGGACTGGCTTCAACAGTACGAGCGGGTGGCCCAGCACAACCAATGGACGGACGACCAGCGCCTGCAGAACCTTTACTTCGCGCTCGAAGGAACGGCCAGGCACTGGTTCGAGAATCGGGAGACTTCGTTGATCTCGTGGACCGCCTGCAAGAATGAGCTGAGGCGAACTTTCACTAACCAGTATCGACGGGAGAGGGCCGAGGACCTTCTTCGAATGAGGACCCAGGGCCCAAACGAGACCATCACCAGTTTCGTTGAGGATGTCCTGCGCCTAGTCACTCGCGCCGACTCTCAAGCCACCGACGAAAAGAAGTTGCAGGTCCTGATGCGAGGCGTACGAGATGACATCTTCGGAGGCCTCGTCCGCAACCCGCCGACCTCCGTCGAAACGTTTGTAACAGAGGCGGCCAACATTGAACGGGCCTTGCAAGCACGAGCCTCTCACTTCCATCGAGCTCCTGCCGTCGCTGCACCCACGCCGTCAAGCTGCGCCCTCAGCCCCAATATTCCGGGGATCCGAGAAATAGTCCGGGACATCGTCCGTGAAGAACTGAAGAAGCTGATACCTGCCGCCGAACGTCCAGCTTCACTCTCGATCGCCGAGATTGTTCGACAAGAGGTTTAGCAAGCGCTCCAGCCAGACGCTCTCGCCGACGCCGCACCGGAACCACCAGCTCTGACCTATGCCGCCGTTGTTCGTCGCCCGCAGCCTCCTATTGCTCGGCAGTACCCAGCTGCACCCCGACGAGAAGTCTCTTCGCCGCAGTACGCGACGCGCCAAGAGCAGCGTGGACTTCGAAAGACCGACGTGTGGCGCACGGATGACGGACGCCCGGTGTGCTTCCACTGCGGGGAGGCTGACCAGGTTTACCGAAGGTGCCCCTACCGCCAGCTCGGCCTGCGAGGATTCGCTCCAAACGACCGTCAACCTCGTGTTGGAGAACGACCAAGGGACATCGAGGAATACCTCCGTCGCCCTCCGTCACCAGCGCCCACAGCACCACGAGGTTCCCGTTCTCCATCCCCCCGACGTTCCGCGTCGCCATTCCGTCGGTCGCGCCGTGACAGCCTGTCCCCTCTATCTCGTCGGGAAAACTAAGTGCGGCAACGCCTGGAGGTGCCGTTGCCGAAGACGACCCGAGTAAAGAGCCTCCAAGAACGCTGGGGCGCTCCCACTCTACCGACGCCATGCATCGCGACGACGCCCCTGTAACGGTGTCCAACAACCTAAACGTCGTCATCGACGGCCACGACGCATCGGCACGCGTGGACACCGGAGCAGACTACTCAGTCTTGAGTGGGAGGCTCTCCCGCCGCCTTCGAAAAGTCATGACGCCGTGGGATGGACCCCAAATACGAACCGCCGGAGGACATCTCATCACGCCAGTCGGGAGATGCACTGCTCGCGTCGAGATCCACGGTGAAACGTGCCCTGTCAAGTTCGTCGTTCTGCAAGACTGTTCGAGGGACGTTATCCTCGGAATGGACTTTCTCTGCGAGTATGGCGCCGTCATCGACCTCGGAACAAACCGGCTGACGCTACGAAAACCTGCTCCGCCAGCGGAGGAGTCCCAAGCGTCGTCACCCACGGTCCGAGTCCTCGCAAACCACGTAAACCTACCACCGCGGTCGAGTGTTTTCGTACTTGTCGGGATCGATGAAGCTTCCTGTGCGAAGTTCTTCTCGAGGGAAGCCTCCAATTGCTCCTGGGAAGAGGAATAGGCGTCGCAAGGGGAGTAGCTGAACTTCAGAATGGGCGGACTGTTGCCCTCGTGACGAACTTCCGAAACGAAACGCAAGACCTCACGAAAGGTGCAGCCGTGGGCCACGTCGAGGAACTCCGAAACCCCGCCGAAATCACCGCGATTACTGACGAATCCTCGCCGCCCCAGCAAGGCAGTATACGTCGCCAGCGCAGCTCGACATTGACCCTAAGCTTCTGGACCCTAAACGACGTCTGCTGCTCAACCTCCTCGCCGAATACCGTGACTGCTTCGCGACGTCGTCGAAGGTACGTCAAACCGCCGTTGCGAAGCACCGCATCGTTACCGAGGACGACGCGCGCCCTGTGCATCGATCGCCGTACAGAGTCTCCGCTAAGGAAAGGGAGGTGATCCAGCAGCAAGTTCAAGAGATGCTGAATGACGACATAATCCAACCTTCAAGCAGTCCATGGGCCTCTCCAGTCGTGCTGGTTAAGAAGAAGGACGGAAATCTTCGGTTTTGCGTGGACTACCGGCAGCTCAACGCAGTTACGAAGAAAGACGTCTACCCACTCCCCCGCATCGACGGCACTCTAGACAGGCTGAGCCACTCTCGATACTTTTCATCGATGGACCTGAAGAGCGGCTACTGGCAAATCGAGGTCGACGAACGGGACCGAGAGAAGACAGCCTTCGTCACGCCGGATGGACTGTACGAGTTCAAAGTGATGCCCTTCGGACTGTGCACGGCGCCAGCAACTTTCCAGCGTGTCATGGACACCGTACTGGCAGGACTGAAGTGGCAGAGCTGTCTCGTTTACCTCGACGACGTCGTAGTGTTTTCCAGCGACTTCGACAAGCACTTGCGACGATTACGAGCAGTTCTCCTAGCCATACGGACCGCCGAACTCACCCTGAAGCCGTCAAAGTGTCGATTCGCCTATGACGAACTGAAGTTCCTAGGTCACGTGGTTAGTAACGAAGGCGTTCGCCCCGACCCAGAGAAGACTCGCGCCGTCGCAGCATTTCCAGCACCGACAGACAAGAAGGCCGTGCGAAGGTTCCTTGGACTTTGTGCCTATTATCGACGCTTCGTTCGGGATTTCGCAAGGATTTCCGCACCACTTACAAATCTCACGAAGGACGCCGAGAAGTTCGAATGGGCCGAGAAGTAGCAGCAGGCATTCGACGAGCTGAAGCGACGACTGCAGACTCCTCCTGTTCTAGGACATTTCGATCAAGATACGGAAACCAAAATTCACACGGACGCAAGTAACGCTGGACTTGGCGCGGTACTGGTTCAAGTGCAAGACGGCACCGAGCGAGTTATCGCCTACGCAAGTCGGACACTGTCCAAGGCGGAGAAAAATTACTCCACGACTGAGAAAGAATGCCTTGCTGTCGTCTGGGCAACCACGAAGTTTCGTCCGTATTTGTACGGGAGACCGTTCCGTGTAGTCACGGACCACCACTCGCTCTGCTGACTTGCGAACCACAAAGACCCGTCAGGACGCCTCGCTCGATGGAGTCTACGACTACAAGAGTTCAACATGACTGTGGTCTACAAGTCAGGCCGCAAACACAGCGACGCCGACTGCCTGTCCAGAGCCCCCATCGAAACACCTTCCGGCAGCAGCAACGACGATGACGACGAGTGCTTCCTAGGTGCAGTGAACACCGACGACATGGCACGACGTCAATGAGACGATCCTGATTTGCGCGCGCTAATCGAGCACCTCGAAGGACGAGGGGGTACTGTCCCCCGTGTCTTCTCGAGAGCCCTGCCGACTTTCGTCCTCCGACAAGGTGTACTTTACAAGGAGAACTTCGGAGACAACAGCACACCATGGCTGCTGGTAATCCCTACCGACCTTAGAGCGGAGATCTTCCAAGCCTGCCACGACGACCCGACGTCCGGACACCTTGGTTACAGCCGTACGCTGGCCCGAATTCGTGAAAGGTATCATTGGCCCAAGCTTCCGAAGACCGTTCACCTCTACACACGGTCCTGCCACGAGTGCCAGCGACGCAAGAAACCGCCGTCGAAGCCGGCAGGTCTCCTGCATCCGATCGCTCCCCCGACCGTACCGTTCCAGCAAATCGGAATGGATCTACTTGGTCCTTTCCCACCATCGACGCAAGCAAACAGATGGATTATTGTCGCCACAGATTATCTCACACGGTACGCCGAAACGGAAGCCCTTCCTGTAGGGACTGCTGTGGAAGTCGCCAAGTTCTTTATCGAGTCCATCGTCCTCCGGAACGGTGCTCCCAAAGTTTTGATCTCAGACCGTGGATCATCGTTCATGGCCCAGCTGACGCAAGAAATCCTTCGTCTCAGCCACACCAGCCATCGGCGCACAACGGCGTACCACCCGCAGACCAACGGGTTGACGGAGAGACTCAACAAGACCATCGCCGACATGATCTCCATGTACGTCGACGTGGAGCACAAGACATGGGACGAGGTGTTACCGTACGTCACATTTGCCTACAACACGGCCGTACAAGAGACCACCGGGGTGACACCCTTCCAACTGGTTCATGGTCGCAAAGTAACGACAATGCTGGACGCGATGTTACCCCACGAACCAGCTGTCGACGGAAGCGACGACGCTCAGGTGGTTGCCCAACGGGCAGAAGAAGTCCGCAGCTCGCCAGACACCGTATTCAAGCCCAACAACGTGTCGACGCTGGCCGCTACAACCAGACTTGTACGTAATCCGTTACAAGTAACGAAATTACTTGTAATCCCTTACATTTTTCTGTAATTTAGTAACGGAATAATTACATATTTTCTAGAGTAATTTTAAAGTAATTCCCTTAAATTTTTGACGTAACGGATTCCTTGTAATCCGTTACATATTTTCGTCACAACCAACCCCCCCCCCCCCCCCCCAATTCTAAATAAAGTTGTTTTTTTTGTTTTTTTGTAAAGTTGAGCGCAGTGACACTGTCACGCGAATCGACCAGCGCAAAGGGAGGCTTGGCACTCTTCAGTTTCGCAAAACCTTTTTTTGCAACACCAAGCCCCTGAATCTATCTTTTTTTTTTTAGACCCTAACATCAATGTCAAAAAATCCAAATAAACAATTCTACAAAAAAGAAAAAGAAAAGGGGGGGGGGGGGGGAGGGGCAAGTTATTTCCGCTTTTTTTTTAGTCCCTTAGTTTTTTCTTTGCGATCGAAGACGGGGAGAGGAGTACACTAAGTGATTGTGCGCCTCTTCAGGAACCTCGAGGCAGTAAGCTCGGTTATAGTGACTACGACCATTTTCATAATGTCACAACACGAGACAACGCTCCGTCTACCCTACCCTTTTTGTGAGTCAGCTTTTTGCGAGCATTTTCTTTTTCTTCCTGTTCGCCCCAGCAGGATGTATCTTATCCCAGGCACATATTTTTACAAATAAAACATAATGGTGGCTGACGTAGACTTGATATTCTGGGCTTGAGTTGAGGAGAGAGGGAAATTCGTGAGTGGGGCCATAACGCGGCTTACTTATTACTCTAGTACTCTACCCTTTGCTGCCCGTCGCATCAGCGGACGTCTATCTGGAGAACAGCGGAGTAAACTGAAGTCGGTCCGTGCTCCGTGCGTTTTTGAACGGCACCAAGAAAGGTACACATGGCAAACGTGCGTTTACATTGCCTTGTTTTAACCGACGTTCTAATTAATTGTTGTTATGAGTGTCCTTCTTTTTCCATTATTACTTATATTTATATACTGGAAACTTTTTTTTATTCACCAACTCTCAAGTGAGGCTCGAACTGTTCGGAACCAAAGGAAGAAGAATATCGAGCCAAACCTTATTTATTATTAATTATTACCTTACTGTTACAACTAGTACGTTTTGCTATTGATGACTTCTACAGCTTCGCGATTTAGACAATGGGGAATTTTAGTAGATCGGTCCGATGACTCCGATAACGATATCCGATACTTCGCCGCCGTCTTTGCCTATGCATCATATCGTTATCGGGTACCGTTATCGCGGGTATCGGAGGTATCGGAAGGATCTACTAAGTAGGGAGTTTTCGTAGACCGCGTTTCCCCCTCCGCTAAGCCCTCCGCAACGAAGCAGCCGCTACTGCACCGGCGCGCCGATGGCCTTGACTGTAGAGATCCGGCTAGCGTAGCTGGTTGCGGAGAGCGTTGCGGGACAGCGGAAACGATCTACGAAAACTCCCTAATCTCTCGAATAGCAGGCAACGGCTGCAATGACGAAGCTTTGCTCTACATTCGACGTAAATAGTACTTCCCTTGCTTTGCTGAAAAAGCTCAATGCAGAGCCTGAAGCATTCGCAAGGAACAATATGGCACTCCCATCCAGTGCCTCAGCTCAAATGGTATTCAGCGTAGCAGTCGACATATTGAGTAAGAAATAACGCAAGATGTCTGACGAGAATTTCGAGAGCCAGCTGTTGCTCCAAATACTCAAGGTGATTAAATGGAACACGTTGCAACAATGAGAACTTGAATAACACTCTTCCCTTTGTTTCTTACTAGAGGCCAATATTGTTGAAAGTAGCGCCACGAAAGTAACGGATTACTTTTTGTAGTAACGGTCAGTTACTTTTATAAGAGGGTAATTGTAATTGTAATAAATTACAATTTAGCCTCGAGTAATTGTAAATGTAATTCCTTACTAATTTTCAGTAACGTGTACAAGTCTGGCTACAACCTTCGTCGTCGGGACGTCCACTTCCAGCCCGGAGACAGGGTGTGGGTGTGGACACCGATCCGCCGCCGTGGTCTCAGTGAGAAACTCCTAAAGCGCTACTTCGGACCCTATAAAGTACTTCGTGGACTCGGGGATCTGAACTACGAGGTGATGCCCGACGGAACACGGACTTCATCACGCCGCGCTCCACGACCGGAAGTCGTCCACGTCGTGCGCCTCAGGCCGTACTACGCACGATAAGAATGCGAACTGTGATCTTGTGAACCGCTTGATAGGACTGTGTTTCGCGAGCCTCTGTATGTTCCCATTTATTTATTGTTGCCTTTTACGAGGCATCGAGACGATGCCTTTTTAAAGGGGGGAGTAATGCCACGCTCGTCGGCGAGCGACTGCGTGCGTGGCCCAGTGGTTACCGTGCTTGACTGTCGCGCGGGAAGTCTGGGTTCGATTCCAGTCGAAGGAATGCTCTTTTATTTGTTCTTTGAACACTGCGTTCTAGTGTGTTCGAGAACATTCTCGTATGATCGAGTTCCGAATGTTCCAGTCGCCGAACAATCTAGGACGATTGTTCCAGAACCCAACGCGCGTACATAAGGGACTCCGCGTGCTGATCTGCAGTCAGTCTCGCCCCAGCGTTCGACTCTGCTGCTACGCCGACTTCGACGCCCGCGACGCTCCGTTATTATCTTTTGTACCTTTTTATTTTTGGCACAAGTTCGCCATATTAAACGTTTATTTATTCCTGTTTATTTCTTGTTTATTGGTCACCACCCGTGACAATATTAATTTGGAATTTTTAATTGCATTTACAACTACTATTCTGCAGTGATGTTAATTTGTGGCTAATTGCTGCAGACTTGCCGAGAAAAAAAAAAGACATCTGCTCCATTTGTTTCTTTGCTGATGCATAAGGCATGGCTCCGGTGGAGGGAAGACTGCTTCAACGTCAGCCCAGTCGAACATGTACGTTCGGCTAACCAACTGCAAAAACCGTATAAACTACCATTAATGCAAACGGACAAATAATGCAATGAACACATTATACAAAATGGTGTATGATGCATGGAATGCGGAATAAACAAAAATTGTTAAAACGTGATAAAAGGAGAGACATTCAACAGTCGTCAAGGGGAGTGATGAGCTTTTTTTTTTATTTCACCACCAAATTTAGCGGACACATTGACGCCACGTGGCTTCACGTCTCGGTGTCAAGTCCTGGTTTCTTGTGATACCATGACCTCACTTGACCTGACAACGCGTGACTTCGTGGCACGCGCACGTCACATCACGTGATCTGCCTTACCCCGCTAGGTTGGGCAGGGAAAATACCCGGAGGACACAATTCTACGATTCGGGGTTTTTGCTCAAAAAGAATACCATGCTTTTAACATAAAACTCTGTGACACTTTGACTTCGTTACTCGACAAAACTATATATTGGCTTCATTTAAGTTAACTCAAGTACCCGTTTCGATCTGGATGAGCATCGTACCGGCGTGCGGTCGTGTATCTCTACTGCGTGATGCACGTTAAAGCCCTCAGGCTAACGGTGATGCCTGTGGGATTTCCCTTGCTGCTACCCGTCTCGGAGAATGACACAGCACGCCGGTTCAACAACACGTAAACATTTAACGACCGCTATCGCCTGCGCCGCGATCCCAACAGCCCCCGCGCATCCGCTGCGACGGCCTTTTATCAGCGGCGGAGCGCCGCTCGCGTGGCCAGTTGCCCTTGGACCCCTCGTGGTCAAGATGACCACTTATGATTGTCGGAGGGGCAGCCTGGGCCAACCGCTTGGAATCGCCAGGCTTCTAAAGTTAACTCAAGTTAACTCAAGTGCCCGTTTTGATGTGAATGAGCATCGTACCGGCGTGCGGTCGTGTATTTCTACTGCGTGATGCACGTTAAAGCCTTCAGGCTAACGGTGATGCTGAACTGGCTAAAGTTATCACCTACAGCATAAACCAGGGTCGCCGCACCTAAAAGGCAAACCTATCTCACGCTGTATTGGCGACGTGAGCGACCGAAAGCGTCGCTGTGGTCGGCCCACCACAATTGGCCGAATGCTGACTATGACGTCAGCAAAGGATGTCTCATCGACGGAAATAACAGCAATCTAAGAACTTAGATTTCGACGGTGTTGGCAGTGTAGCTTTAAGAGCGCTATGATTTCAGGCTTCCACCATGCCCATTACAAACACCATCGAACTTGTTGTTCACAAGGTGATGACGTCACGAAAGGTAACCGAACGAGGGCGCCACCGAAACATCTCGCCGCTAATAAACACGAACGTCATATTCGGCTTGTTTTTGTTTTCTTAGCAGAAAAAAATGGTATGTAAACAATTGTCTCCCCAGTTCCTCCTATAAACGCCTTCGAAAATTGCGCCACGCCCTCATACCGTCGATCAGAAAATACTTCAAAGGGGTGTGCACAAAAAACACCAGCAAGCTGGCAAGTCAATACCTTCTAAGAACCAGTATGCAATTTATAGGGAGCATTCACTGGCGGCCATAGTTGTGTGCTCGACTGCTGAGCGCGTACTCAAGGCGAGCTTCCATAGTTCTTTTGCAACGTGCAATCCACACCATCAAGATTGCCGGTCTTAGCAACCTAGTAATGTGAGTTCGTTCTGAGCATGCGCTCTAAACAGCACCCACAAATATGGCGTCCAGTGAATACTCCTTATAGACTTGCCATCTTTATGGCAAGTCTATATATCTCAAAACATATTGAGTTGGTAAAATGTGTAACTATAAGTCGTATTAACTGGCGGCCATAGCTGTGTGAGCAACTACCAACGTTGGCAACGACTGAGCGCGCGGGCTGACGGCGAGCTTCCACGGCTCTCCTGGAATGTGCATTCCGCATTAGCAAGGTTGCCGGTCTTAGCAGCCTAGTAATGTGGGCTCGTTTTGAGCCTCTCATAGAGGATATTCACTGGACGCCATATTTGGGAGCGATGTTTAGAGTGCATGCCCAGAATGAGCTCACATTGATAGGCTGCTAAGACCGGCAACCTTGCTAATGCGGAATGCAAGTTTCAGAAGAACCGTGGAAGCTCGCCGTCAGCCCGCGCGCTCAGTCGTTGCCTACGTTGGTAGTTGCGCACACAGCTATGGCCGCCAATAAATAGTCCTTATAGACCTTTCCAAAAAAGAAAAAAAAAAAAAGATCAGTGCCGGTTTCATTTTTAGTGTTCATGCGAATAGAGCGTGATTTGCTCACTTTTCCAAGTGACATACAAGCCATCCGCTGGGCTGAGGAGATCGCACGCTGGGCTGAAGGCTTGTAGGTATTGGAATGGTGTACACTACATCTCAGGAGTTGCGTGCAGCAAAGACAAAGGCGCGGGCACAAGGAAAGCAAATCTGACAGCCACGCGCTGGCGCCCGTGTCTTTTACTTCTGCTGCTCACGACGTGGAATATAACCCCAGCTCCGAACAATGGGCGGCGCGGTAAAAAGAGCGTGAGCCTTCGAAAAATGATTCGTTGCGATCGAGACGCGTCATTTGTGATCCATTATCTCGTCCCTAGTCACTGACTATTTAATAGGGTGTGGCGAGTCGTGAGCGTCCGATTGTCGTTCCACAGCCAATCAGGTAACGGCATTAGCCGATGAAAACGCCGAGCGACCAATCACGAAGCACGAGCGTTAATGAGCCACACCCCCGAGTTTCTTAGGCTGCCCCTGTTTATGGAAATTTCGTAGTTTACGGATTAGACTTTCTCTTCTGTGTACAGGGTGTCACAAAAGAAACTTTACACGGTCTTTTTTACCGCAAAAATAAACTAGGCATCGCCGAACGCTCATTCTCCGCCCAAAGGTAGAGCTAGAGGTAACAACCTGATGCCAAAGTTTCAGCCCGATCCGATATTTTAATCAAAAGTTATAAGTGATTTTCTGAAAATTTCAATGGAAAAATGGCGGCCGACGGAGTTTTCAAACACATGGGGCTCTATGGCACCAGAAACCGAAAACGGGCAAAAATGGGCTCCATTTTCCCATTGAAATTTTCAGAAAATCACTTATAACTTTTGATTAAGTTATCGGATCGAGCTGAAACTTTGGCACCTGGTTGTGACCTCTAGCTGTACCTTTGGGCGGAGAATGAGCGTTCGGCGATGCCTAGTTTATTTTTGCGGTAAGAAAGACCGTGTAAATTTTCATTTCTGACACCCTGTACATTACATCTTTTTTTAGGGGCGAAGCTCCTTAGGGTCTAGCCTTGTCCGGCGTCCGTGCTCACATCGATTGCCATCCCATCTGTCTTCTTAAAAAAAAAATATTTGCGCAGTCGACGGGATTCGAACCTGTGCGGGGAGACCCCATATAGTTCATTGCCTTAACCACTCGGCCATGACTGCGGGACGAGTAGGCGGCTTTGAGATGTGGTAGTAACTCAAGAGCTGGGGTTTCTGTCATGAATGAAAAGTTGCATGTAGCCGCTCAACGTCTATGCAGGAGAGGGTGCTACGGTCAAATGCCTATATAATCGCGTTAAACTTTGCATGCATTGGCTCAATGTTTATAGACGAGAGGGCGCTGCGGTCAAATGCTCAAATGCGTATATAACCACGTTCCATACTACACCTTTCTTTCTGACATAGATGAAAAGGAACGAAAAGCTCGGCATGCTGCGGCTAAGCGTATCAGCACCACCAGAGCTTCGCCCCAATCAACATCACTCACCACGTGGAGATACGGTCATTTTTTTTAATTTTTTTTTAAGAGTCTTATTTTTGTAATATTTGTTTTTTATCAATGTAAAAACAAGATACCCCGATTTCATGGCCGCCTCCTTCACGACTTGTCCCTCTCGTCCTGAGTCTCCCGTCGTGCGGACACCGCTCGGAAGAGCCTAATGAATTCAGTACGGGCCCCTAGAGCGGGTCGAGTACCTTCGGCACCTGTCAGGGCCTCCGCGTCTGCTATAAAGCTCAATGGCGTCGTCGGAAATCGCCACAGCTTTGAAGGAGATCGTCGCGGAAAACGGCAATCCTCTCAACATACCAATTAGGTAGTAGGGAGAAGGAGAACTAAGAGTAATGTAGGAAAGAGCATGAACGGAGTGGTTATCGCCTCACCTGTTGTTCAGTGTTTACTTTTATGCACATTTCCAGCGCTTATCGCCCAAGCTAAAAAAAAAAATGCGGATGTTTACGCTTCTTTGTAATACAAAATTAGAACGCAGCTCCCGAAGTATTTTGATTTTGCGATATACCGTGGTAAGGAATTTCAGAAAGAAGTATACCTATATGTATATATACAGGATATTCCACGTAACTTGAGGCAAGGTTTAAAAATATCTTGGTGAATTTTAGGAAAACGAAACTAAACGAATAAGTGTGTTCATTGTTTGGAGCAAGTCAGGCCTTTTTTTTTTCTATTTTACCCGATTAACTAATTACATAGGATTAATCGATGCACTTTTGAAATATTCAATTTAGAGCAAAAGTTCCAATGACAAAGTTGTAGAGCGTCCACAGAAACATCCACATCAGTGTGTTTTTTTCTATAGAGAAACCTATAACCCGGTCACAGTGCACAGCGTGGTCACGTTGCGAAAGATGGACGTATGGCTAGTCCAATAAGCACGTAGCAGCTCCCTCCGCAAAATTGTGCCTGTGTGTGTGTTTAGTACAGCCCGAAGTTATACCCATGCCACACGGGCAACTCGAATGCCATTTACAACGAATGACATTTGTGTGATCGTCGAATCAGCTCGCAATCTGTCGCGCGTGGAATGCACCACGCCCGGAGTGTCCCGTGCTGTTTGGCCGTCCGCTCAAATGTCATTCGTTGCAAATGGCATTCGAGTTGCCCGTGTGGCACGGGTGTTAGTCTGCCCCAACTGGCGACTTGTCTCTCAGCTGTATAGATGAGCAATTTAGCCAGTGCAGTACAACCGATAGCCTGGGGAACTCCGACCGCACTGTCAGCTTGAAGAGTGTTTGGTATATGACCCTAAGAAAGGAATTCGACTATTTTTTTCACGCTACACGTGATAACGGGGCCGGAGCGATGATTAACGTATTCATTGATTCGGTTTGCCCGCAAACAACCTAACCATCGCGACTTGCTGCCAGGAGTATTATGCCGCGGGAGAGGAAAACAGGCACATTAACAAACCTGGACACGATCCAGGCGACATTGGTATAAATTATACGCAGAATGAGGAGAAAAAACAACGCGTGCAACAGAGTTCATTTAAAAAACAAAACAAAATGAGATTAAAAAAAAAAGCTCTGTCAGAACCTGTTTGAAGATTCTCAGCTAGACGGGATTGAGTTGGGCGTCTTTCAAAGTCGTTGTCCTCTCGTCAGGCACCTGCTGCTGGACTTGGCGGCCGCAGGTGCCGCTCAGTCCGGGCATCTCCTTTTCTATTCTTTTTTTTTAATATTTATTCTTTGATAAGATGTCATTATTTTATTTTATTTTTTACTTGGCACTTGCTTTAGGTCGCGCTACCTGTAGTCTCCTACTAAAACATTACCTCCGAAGAACTTGTGAGTGATGTGGTAACTGGTAAGTATATTTTCCGAGAAATTAAACTTTTTCTTAGGAGCCCATTCAATTTCAAAAGCTCGATTCCCTTTCTCTTTCTCTCCATCTATCTATCCATCTATCTATTTATCTATCTACCTTTTTTTTTTTTTCTTCTTACGTTCCTCGAACCGTCCAATTACCTTCCTCACGTAGCATGACTTCACCCCCTTCAATTCTTAGCTAATTATAATGTTGCGCAAATAAATCTCCGGTTTTCCTCAACGACGTAATGTTCTCTGCCATTATATTATGCATGCCGTTGAGTGCATGCGAAGAGCTTGTTTCCTTTGTTTCTTTTCCAGCACCAAGCTTGTTCTTGTAAGACAATAGGTCACGTCGCGTCACATACCGGTACCCACGTGACGTCGTTCGACTATTGTTTTGAACGTCTCGCGCCGTGTCTTTATTTCTCGTGTCGCGTGGAAGAATTAAAACAATATATATATATATATATATATATATATATATATATATATATATATCACCGCTGGACGAGCTCAGTGGACCAGGTCAGCAAAAAAATAATGTCTGCAAAACAAATATGGTGTGTGAAATAAAAACATTCGCGACTCCAGCGACATTCGCCACACTCGACAAACATGGCTGCCAAAAACGGGTCGTGCCGTGCCATGTGTCAGCTCACCGAAAAGTCCTCTGTTTTAAGCAGGCAAATATTGGCTTTAAAAATAGTCTGCACCAGTTTTTATCCACTGCGGTCAAAATCTGCGGTGTTGTGTTGGGCGTTAAGCGAGCTTCCTAAGAGTTAGTTTTCTTCGGAGAAGCGGTGGAAGAACAGTCACGGTCGGACTGGAAGCGCGCGCTCTCTTTCTCTTCTTGCGGCCTTTGCAGTCAATGGCATTTTTTCTCCCTATGTAGTTCACTTGCTTGCCGCCAGGGGCGCAACCACCTCACCCCACTTCAGCTCGCTCGGAGAGTCCCTTCGAGCTGCTTTGCGCTGGTGTTCGAACTTCGTAGGTTGGTTCCTCAGAATACTTCTGATTAACCATGCAAAGACGGTCACGAACAGAAATGAAAAATCAGCTGGATATGTGCACAAGCCCTCGAGGAAGCACTTTAGGCTGTAATATGCACTGTGCGAAAATTGTACAGACTACTACACCCTCGTCTAGAGCAGCTGGCCGACTTCATGTGCGGCCTATGAAATGATGATGCAGGCCACGGCAATAGATAGACTGGGCCTGCTTACATGCCACAAGAGTTACGAATTAATTATCATTTAAAGTTACTCCACGTAGAAGGCGTCCGTCTCCTCCTATTCTTGAGTTGCAACAGAAATCCTGGAGGTAAAGACGAGTATAGTTTTTCCCCATTCGCATTCGCTGTCTCTACTTACTACTTTTTACTCCCGAATATCTCGGAGATGTGCGTCAAATATTCACCGTTTTGGGCTCATCAGAAGCGCATTAGATAGTGTCTGAGGGTCTAAACATAAGGATCAGGTGCCAAAGGCTATAAAAATCTCGGCCGCAAGTTGCGACAGCGTTGAGATACACTGTCAGATGCGCTTTGTGCAAACGACAAAGGGTATCCCAGGGGTGAGGTGACAACGCCCCCTGCGAATTGCGGCGGGAGGTGGCGATTGCCCCAATTGCAAAGGCCGTAAGAAGAGAAAGAGAGCGCGCGCTACCAGTCCGGCCGTGGAACAACATACTGGCCATCTCGCGCGCTGATGAAAATTGCTTAGGTTGAGTTCAGAGCTACCTAAGCAACACGCTGAAACAACAGTAACACCGGGGCAACTGTTTGTCCTACACAACATGAGAATGCAAGGGGCACATAATTCGTTAGCTCATTACAAGTCATAAGTTTCTACCCAGCCCTGTCTTCGCGGCTGTTTTCATTGCTGTGGACGCAACCCACACAACGCAGGAAGTCCACCGCGGTGGAGCTGAACTCCCTGCGTCACCGGAAATTCGGCCGGATTGTCTGCATGCTGGGCAAGCAGGGAGCCCTCGCCAGGCGCTCGAGTCTGGCCCGCTAGAAGTCATCAGCCCATGGCGGCCCGGGAAGACTACCGTCGCGTAGACTGCTGCTTAGCTTGACACTCTTCTTCACCCTCTTCATCACCACCATCATAACCACCATCATCACCACCAGTCATCACCGTCAGTTGTCATCATCAGTGATCACCATCAGCTACCACTATCACCTTCTTCATTCTGTGCTTTCACCTTGTCTACTTAACGTTCACGGCGGTGGGCGAGCAGGCACATTTTGCGTAAGGATATTTCTCTCTCTGTTTAGCCTGGCACACCGCCGGGTACGAATTTGTTTCTGTGCAAATCAATCACTTATCACTTAACTTCGCTCGCTTTACTTCGGTGGCCATCGCGTCAACCGCCGAATAAGGGACGAGCCAAAATCTCGAAAAAACGTGTTCCGGCCAGTTCAGTGTTTTCCCGCTAGGTGCCGTACGTTTGACTGAAATTGCTATGTTTTACTCGGAAATAACGTTCTGTGGCTATGCAGTCCAATGTACGGAAGCCCGCTCTTGAGCGCCGATTAAAGCTGCCGATTAAAGCTTGCTTAGCACGCGCACACCTCCTGTGTTAGGAAATGGCTACCCGTCCATCGATTGTGCTGTCTCGTGTTCTTTTTTTCCGCGACTCGCACCGCGAATCCCGTCTAGGATCGAACCGCACTGTTCTTTGCCTTCGTGCCGAGCGCATCGTAGCTCAGATTCTATACCATTTCTTCAGCAGCAGCGTGTTTAAGGTAAGATGCCAGATCAATCGGATTCGCAGCAGTTGTTTTCGGAGTTCAGGAGAAGGCTGGATATTTTTACATGCACGATTACCAGCAGGGATCTGACCGGCGCCATGTCTCTGCTTGTATAAATTAGCGCATGCAATTGCAAGCCTGTCAGAGTTACCTTCACGCGCATGCTGAACGTGCCTGCACCCCTTTCAAAAATTGCGCTTCTTCCAGTGGAACTGGCAGTACTGTATTGCGCAAAGGACGCCACCGAGCTAACAATGCGTTTCGCGGCTATTCTCACCACCGGGAGTTGTACATTCGACGAGAAAGTCGGCGAGATTCTGGCCGCCGCGATTGGCCAACGACGGTTCACTCCCGGCGATCAGAGACTTCGCGGCCGAGTTTCCGACTCATTACCCTTGTAGTGTTTTCAGAGCTCCATAAAGAAACCCCCGAGTTTTAAAAGAAGTCATACCATGCGCTCATCTGTGAAGAGGGAAAGCAATGCTATATAATCTTTTGCAAAGCAAGAACGGCTTCTACACTGCAATGCTCACGTGCGCGAATTCAAAGCTCTGAAGTCTAGGTGCCGATTACGAGAGTTATTAGTGACTGGAACAGAGGCTAAAGCTGCCTGCTCGCGTTCCTTACGCCCTCTGTGTGACGTATTCATTCGGAGAGTAATCTCGTTTTATTTCTGCAGTGGTGTGGGCAGGTTCGACTCGCATCAAGTATCGTATAGAGAGCAGTGGGTAAACACAGGCGTACTCTCAACAGACGCAGTCTCAGAAGCACCTGTAGGTCGATCTCGGAGCCAACTGAGCCAGACTCTTACCTGAGACCGTGAGAAAGAAAACATTAAACTGGGGGTAACTGCAGGCTCCGGGTGATATTCTGATCATAAGCTATCCTGGCAATGCTTTCAATCAGACGTCCTCGAGTAATTCTTGATTTGCGGAGACGGCTGCTAGCTCAGAAATCTCAAAGCAAGAACGCTTGTTCGCGTGTAGTTTGTTTATTTTTTGTAGTTGGTTAGTTGGTTTTTGTTGTTGTTGTTTTTTCTTTCTTATTTTGGGTTCGCTACTTACCTGTGGAATGTACTTCCTCGAACTGACACCCATCTCTAAGAAAGAAAACGAAAAAAGCACTAACCGCTTAGAGAGACACCGGCTTTAATTTTTCATTTCGTGGGACACAAAGAAAACGAGTGACCCGATCTTTCGGCAAACACAATTTTCGGGCGGCGGTTCGGTAGTCGTCGCCTCTTCCTTCCCAAGACCGGCGTCGTTCGCAAAGCTCGTCCTGCAGCAGCTGAGTTCAACTCGCAGAGACGCTGTGCGGCCGTCCAGGGCCGAGTCAATACCACATAAAAGACAAGGCCGCTTGCGCATGACGTCATCAATAGTGGACCCCCCCGATCCACCCCAAACGACAAACACGCCCTAACTCGGCGCGAGTCACCGCAAGGCGGCAGCAGACGCGTTCGTTCTTGGCGTTGGCGCGCGCGCAAGCGTCGCTCTTGTTGCGGTACGCCGCAAATTACGCTGGTGGAGACGCTGACGCGATCCAGACGTCGTGGCTTGGATTCATTAGTGATGACGTGTCGGAGCGACAGGCGCGGGCCTCGGGTGGTATTGGCCCGACTCGCAGGGACACTGTGCGGCCGTCCCGGGCCGAACAGCACAGAGAGAGGAGTCCCCCTTGAGGAGCGGGAGACAATCGGCGCGTGCACCTGCCGCCTTGTTTGGCGAGCCTCGGGGATTCCTGCAGCCTACACGTGCGCCCGGCAGTCCCGAAATGAGGGGGCCCCATCGCTCGACGCAGCTGTATTCGTGGGCCTCCGCCAGGCGACCCCGCGGGGACCGATTGCACTCTCCGAGGAATGCCTGGTGTCGCCCGCGCAGTCGCGTGCTCTTTGTCCCGCTTCGCTAGCATTAGGAACGAAAAAAAAATGGTGTGTTGTGCTTGCCTCATTTTATCGTAACTTGGAAAAGAACAAAGGTAACGGCCCCCTGACGCCAATCAGGGTGATCGAACGATGCACGTGACAGCACTCCGACGGTATACGCTGTCGGCGTGCGTTTTGAAACGCTTCTTTATAGTCCAATAACTGTGTTGATGATGTTCAGGTCGTCTAAAGAAGGACAGGACGATCGGCTTCAACGAAAACTGTTTACTAAAGCTGACACGTTCGCTCTGCTCGCGTTGGCCCCCCATCTCGCCGCTTCTTAGTGAGCCAGACTAACTCTTCCATGCCGGCCGCTATCCGATATTAATAAATAACATTTGCGCCCTTTGCTCCATCGCCCCTAATTGGCTCCCTGAAGCTGCCAGACATTGCCGTTGGCCGGGCTAAGGTGAATGAGAGGTCTGGCAATAAACAACTTTTCGAAAGATAGAGGATAGCCTGACAACTTCAGTGTGAAACGGGTTAAAACGTTGATTGTTTGATGCAGCGGCGTAACCAATAAAAAGATGTTAAAAGTAAAAAAAAAATACATTCGCCCTTTTTTTTTTGCTCTTTATTCTCCCTTCCTTCGATTTTTTATCCCTCGTCAACATGTAAAATGCGTGAAAGAGCACCCCCCCCCCCCCTCTCACTCCTCTTCCGTAGTAGCAAAAACACTGTGACGTAGGTGAGAGCAAGCGAACCAAGGCCGCCTGATCACAGCGGAGCAGGAACCGGAATCGAATGGCCGTGCCCGAACTCTCCTTTTCCCGCATCTTCTTTCAGAGAGCAGACTGTGTTCCGCCCAGACATGTACGTAACGCCTCACTAGAAACGAGTTCTGCCTAGTTCCTTTTTTCGGTAACGAGCATACCTCGGCAAAACTCACTCATAATTGCACTCACTCACCTCTCTCATTCTTACCGATCAGGCATAATCTGATAGTGAGTGAGTTCATACGCCTCGAAAACTCATGAGTTTGAGTTTGAGTGAGGGGCCTAAGTTCGGTGAGTTCATGAGTTCGGTGAGGTGCGTGAGTTCATGAATTTGGCGAGGCATAAGATCTTTGAGGGGCCATGCGTTTGATGATGGTTTGCGGGGTGTCGTAGAGGAAGGGTGGGCCATGTGACTTCGTACATCTCAGGGGAAGTTGAGTCGACGCCCGCTTCTCAGTGGCACTGTTAGCTCGTACGGCTTGAAGTAATTGTATAGGCTCTGAGCATATACAGCTCTAGTACGGATGATTCTCTACGAGTGATGGTAAAGAAGAGAAGGTGCCTATTGATTTGTCTGCGCTCTTCGGTTCGTTCCGGCTCGCTTCGCGGCGGCTTGGCGTGGTCTTTTGCCGCTGGTCGCTGCTTCGTGGTCGGGTGACGAGAGAGGGGGCAGGGTTCTCCCGCTCACTTCGGTCGCTCTCGTGTAGACTGCGAGGCACCGATATAAATGCGCAACGCTTTTGTTGTTTCCTCAAGGAAGAATGCGGGCACTACGCCGGTACGCCTGAAGGCAGACGTTACTATTTCGAGTGCGCTCGTCTTATGCACAGTCGCTAATCCTGAAGCCAATATTTAAATGAAAGCCGTCAGGGAAATGTCGCAATTCACCTGTATATTTGTTCGTTCAAATTACAACCCGGAGTTCTGTAAAATAAAAAAGTACGCATACACGTCTTCGTGCTCGAATATGCTCGAAGCGTCGGACTTAGTCACAATTGGGCTTAAAGGCTGCCATATTTGTTTGGTAGCACACAAAAAATGCATTCGATTGTGGATTGTCATAAAACAATTGCTGACAATAAGTTTCTATATTACATTCAGAGAGATATGAAACGATATTTTTACTTTGACTTAATATTGGTGATTTATTGATATGGGTGGGCAATCTCCAAAGATCTCATAAGTTTACGTCCGTTGAAACAAGGCTAACGACGTACGAAACGCTGACTAGGCCTCTACTTGAATATTCTTCCGAGTTTTGGGACCCTCACGTGATGTACCTTGAGCAGGAATTGGGAAGAGTCCAGCGTCTTGCAGTGCGCTTTATATTTCATATATATCGTTCACTTGAATCCCTTATCCAGCTTTGTTCTCAAGTCAATCTACCATCGCTTAACATTAGACGAAAAACCAAACGCTTCAAAAAATTATTTTTAAGATTCTTACTGACCTTCTTTTTTATTCACAAATCATCTTATAATATGCCTCACCAATCTGAAATTTCAAGAAACAAACACAGTTGACATATACAAGAATATAGATACAACAAAGAGCGTTTTAAGAATTCATTTTCTCCCCGCACAATACGCGAGTTGAATTTATTGCCTGAAAGTGCTGTATCATGTCAAGATGCACAAAGGTTATTTCTTTCGTTGAGCGTGTATCTAGAGGTTTACATATATTGCTGTGATCGGTATGTAAATGAATGGGTGTGGCTTTTGAACCAGTGCACTTTTGTTTGAAATATTTATTTTGTTCCCACTTCTGTAAGATTCCTGACAAGAATTTACAGTATGTGAAATAAATAAATAAATAACAAATCGACGTTCCTAACCTGCTATCCGATACCCCGTTAGTGCATTGAGCATTGAGCATAGTTGGAATACTGACTGCACCCGAAAATATTTTGCATGCCGCAGAAAGGGTTTCCTTCTAGCTGCAATAGTACTTATATATTAGTTTTGGTTCCTACATAGTATTATTATTTATCAACCGGTGCAGCCCGCGCCGGTGCACGTCTCAGTCGTTTACGAGAAGCGCTATTTGTCGTTTTAGCAACATGATTTATATTGATACAAGTTAAATACCAGGGGGAGGGGCTAAAATTCATACCTAAATAATTAAAAATTTTATACGATATACGTGAGTGCGCGTGCGTGCAGGGAAGCAACCTTCCGCGTCCAAAGAAATTAAGCTTCCCAATTTTTTGTATCTAACAAAACAAATCTTGAAGAACTGAAGACCGCTTATTTAAGTTACATTACCGCGTCCTTCCCCCTCCTAAAATATAGCGTGGATATCCGAATTATGTTATAAATAGTTACAAGTGAAGTAATATAAATATGCAAGGTAAAAGAAGTTGCGTTTACAACAGTAGGCCGTTTATTTACACGAATTAGTCAAGAAAAATTAGAAACTGCAAGCCGTCAGAAACTAATAAATAATTTTTATAGAAAACACAACTTTGTACATGTAGTTCGTAAATATTTCTATTCAAAACACTAGCAAGTTTGAACACAGGCACATATAGTCTGAGCAACAATAATGCCGAAGGCATCTAACACTGGTCCCGATTTTATGTCAGGATCCATAAAGTATAATATTTTACGAGGCATAAAGTCGGTAGATTAGAACGTTACGATTTTAATTGGTATGTGCGGTGCAACATAAAACGAGAGAGGCGATAAAAAATATATAATATATGGCACGCACAAAGTTCTTCTATAGCTCCTTCTAATATGTATCTGCAAGGCACTTAGTTTAGGTTTAATAATTTGCGGGAAC
This sequence comes from Ixodes scapularis, assembly GCF_016920785.2. Classification (NCBI taxonomy): domain Eukaryota; kingdom Metazoa; phylum Arthropoda; class Arachnida; order Ixodida; family Ixodidae; genus Ixodes; species Ixodes scapularis. The sequence goes on along the minus strand of NW_024609868.1, from coordinate 16,069,320 downwards.
GACGATAAATATAAAGACAGGCCGTTTCAAAGTAACGAAGATACAAATAACAAACCCACGGTGGGTGCCTGTTGGAATAATAAAAGCCCCTTCCCCTTTTAAACTTTGACCGCACTAGGACTTAAAGGGCCCATGGAACGAATTTTCCGCTGGGATAAATCAATTTAGATGGGGATTTTACTAATAGCACATCGTTCAGTGGGCCAAAAGAAAAAAGGTAGAAAGTCAAAAGCCTGACTTTCGGTACGAACATTTATAAATACAGCGGACTATTTCGTACCTCCTTCCCTTCGTAAGCTCTCTGCCTTTGCACTGTGATACATCCGCGGTCCCCAAAGCGTGTCACCGGCTCCAAACGCACGTCACACGACACCGTACCTCACTTATTCCCTTCACCCCTAAAGGGGTATTCACACGAGGGAGAAATCTCGGGGATTTCTCCACGGCACGCGCATCCCGCGAAGAAAACGTCAGGCTTTGCGTTGTGCAAAAGCCTCGCGTTTTCGTCTCGTGATGCGCGTGCGCCGGGGAGAAATCCCCGGGATTTCTCCCTCGTGGGAATACCCCTTAAAGGAGCTGTGAAACGATATTCAATTGGAATGTTTTTCTCTCTACACGAGCCTACTGGCACACCTGGGACTCAAGGATATTCACACGCAAAGCCATTGGCCAAGAAACTCCTTTGTTGCGGTGTAATTTCAAGGACAAAAGCGATCATTTTCATTCAATCTCTGCTTTGCAAAATTTGATGACGTAACTCGGGGATCGCAGTACACCCAAGTGACGATATTTGAATGCGGTTCATAGATTGGACCCGAGCATTGCGTGGGCACTAGACTTGGGCTCGTGACAATTGCTAGCTCGAGAAGCATTCGGGTCGTGACCCGTGTCCAATCGCTGCAACTACGACAACAGCCGAGCCATAACAATGTCTGGAACTCAGCGCGTGTCCTGCGCTTTGCCAATCCCAGCGCGTGGCTATGATCAACACTGGCGGCATATAATCGGCTCCAGATCACGTGGCCGCTTGTTCTGGCTGCGAGTTGAGGGGGTGAACGCTGCTCGTTTTTCTTTAATTTTTTTCTGGGACTTATATTGCGTGGGGTGAAAAACGAACGCGTGTTTCATAGGTCATTAACGTTAGGGATCCGTTTTAAGCGGTATTTGCGCAAAGTACAAAAATTGTTGCATTGCTCCTTTAAGCTGACATTCTGGTGGAAGCTACGCGCTTGCCGGACCAATCAGCCGCCTCTCTTTCATCACCTGGCCTCATTATCTGCGCGTGGGTATGCAGGAAAAGAGCGTGATCACGTGGCAAAAGTGTGGCTGCCCCCCCCCCCCCCCCCCCCCCCCCCCGAGCACGTAGCTTCCGCAGCACTGTCAGCTTCCGTGTGAACGGGGTGGGGAAAGCGACTGTTGTCTGAATTTTGAGCGACGGGGGAGAATGGCTGTGTCCGGGTACACAACCGAGGGTCCAAGCAAGAGGGGACTCCCCCCTTTCCGTCTTCTTGAACTGTTTGGTACAATGCGCGATTTACGAGTTGAGGAAGAAAGCTAAACAGGAAAAAGTTGGAAAATTTTTTCATGACCCCTTTAATAATTCACACCTGAATAAAGAGCGATGCAGACGCTCACTCCATACTTGCACGAAGTTGTCGCGAAGGCTTAATTAAACAAAGAATGCACACCGTAAAGAATACTTCTTTGCGAAACTCGCGATGAGTCGCCCTTGTATTCTTACAAAGCGCGCCTTCCTCAAGCGCTCGTTCGGCACGCGGCCGGCGCGCAAAAGAAGTCGAAGCGAAACGAACAAAAATATTTTTTTTTTACTTGGCGACGTGACGGCTGGCGCCGGGGCGGCGGAAGGTGGCAGCGACCATGGCGGAGTTGTAACAGCCACGAACCCTGCGCTAAAGCCCCTCTATCCTGGGAAAACTGGTGCCATTCACTGTTGTGGAAATGCTCGAGGCACGTGCCGCGCGCCACTTGTGGGAAGAACATGGCGTCTGAAATCTAGCTCAGTGCTATCAGTGCTGCGCTGTGCCGCCATGATCTTCCCAAGGGCGGCATGTTGTACGTGCCTCGTGCACCGACGCACCTTGCGCTACTTTTTAAACGTGAAGGGGCTTTAGGCTTTAACGCGCGCCAGCGCCAGCGCCCCGACTGCGGTGAGGGAAAGAACTACTTCTGAGTGAGTGAAGTCGGTGAGTGAGTAAGTTCATGAGTTCGATGAGGGGCATGAGTTCGTTAGCTCGGTGAGTTCGGTGATGGGTTTGAGTTCGTGAGTTCAGTGAGTTTGGTGAGTTCATGATTTCAGTGAGGGGCGTGAGTTTGGGAATTTGGTAAGGGCGTGAGTTCGATGAGTAAGGGTGAGTGAGTTTTTATTTTTTTTTATGTTGAGCTACCTGTGAGTGAGTGAGTGAGTTTAACCAAAAATGCTGACCTCTGGTAACGAGTAACATATTTAGTTACTTTTTTAAAGGGACGCGTAACGTATTTTTTTAGTATTTCGTTACGTTTCAGGAGTAGCGTACAACACCGTTTAAACAATCTTGTTTTAATGCTTTCCTGAGTAAACATCTATTGCGACCTAAAGGCAGATGGGTAACCCGAAAAACATCTGCACATTATGACAATATAGCAACGATTATCGCTGAACCTGCCAGTCGTACTCTACAGCTGGGAATGTCCTTCACCCAGAGAACGCAATAAGGTTCGTTAGTTGAACCTTCTAGGATCATGTACAGACAAAATGTAAACTTGGAGGTTGTCAACACGGGAAGGCACAGAACTTATTCTGAACTTCGAACTCTATAGCAAAAAGAAAACAAAAGACAGGGGAACCCTAGATTCACCAGTTCTTCCTGAAGTAAAACACTGCCGTTCTTCGAGAGCGTCAGGGTCCTTCCATGCTAAAGTAGACGCGGCAATCTTTTCATGTATGAGATATGTACTAAAAAATTAATTTGAATAAAAAATCTCTAAAATCCAAGAAAGTTTTTTTGTTGTTGTTGTTGTTGTTTTTTTGCGAAAATTTACTTTTTTTAGCAGATAACATGCTTTCAGTTTCTGGAATTTGCATAAAACCCGTGTAGCTAAGAAAAGCTGTGAAATAGCGGTTGGGTACAGCCCAAATTGAGGTGGGCGCCTAATTATTTAATAACGTACTTGATCTTACAGTAAAATACAAACATTGAAAGACGCCACCTTGAGTCCAAATAGGAGCTCCAAAAAAAAAAAAAGAGACTTTATGAGATTCCTTTTTTTTTTTAGTCAATTTGGAGTTGGGTGTTAGCTCCAATACTTTTTTTGTTTGTTCTCGGAAAACTTGTAATTGAATTGCAGGTATTCAATTTTTAATGTCTCGCGTTGTTGCGTTTTGATTAAATGACAAATTCTCCAGCTTATGCAGAAACGGCCTTATAGGGGTATTCACACGAGGGAGAAATCCCGGAGATTTCTCCACGGCACGCGCATCCCGCAACAAAAACGCCAAGCTTTTGCGATGTGCAAAAGCCTCGCGTTTTCGTCTCGTGATGCTCGCGCACCGGGGAAAAATCCACGGGATTTCTCCCTCCTGTGAATACCCCACCACTTATTAAGGGCCAGAAAAAGCAATGTTGGCATCGGTGCCTGACACTTTCGAAATAACCAAACGTTTAATCCACCTCATCTCTTCAACATATTCAAACATTTTGAAAATTACTTTAATGTTATGGCTAAAAAATTATTATTATTATTATTATTTTTTTTTTTTTAAGATGAGTTTTTCCGTTCATGCCTCTAGGCGCCCGCCTCATTGGCAACGCACGCTGGCGTTGGCCAGCGAGGCGTGAACGGTGTGAAAGGCCGCCTCTAGGCCTTCGACTATCTCCTGAAAACACTCTTCATTCAGTTGCGGTGGACATTATCCTGAAATCCACGCATCCGTATCCTCTTTACCTTGTGGGTTGATACTGGCGTCTTAATGTTCCTCCACTCCTGCCCAGGTAACTGCCGACGAGTGCGGCCCTTCATCGTCTGCTTCCCTAGTGTGGGAAGGCATACTGCGCGTCAACGTCATCTGTCGTATGTCCAGATGTGAAAACAATTTCGGACCGGATAGCTCTTCGCCGATGCAAAATGATAACAGTGATGTCGCTTCCCCCATTGAACTTAAATGCATTTTGATAGAACTATAAATTATTGAAGTTGGCTGGCGCATCCACCAAGGACGTGCTGCCGAGACAGTGGTGACGTAATGCAAACCACTACGTCGCTTTTCTAAGCGTCATTGTGGGCAGGGCTGGCGGCAATTTTTGCGCGCAATATTGAAATCGCGAGTAAAAACGCGAAAACGGATCGGTGAATATCGAAGAAACTATGACCATTTCGTAAATTCTGTAAATTGGTCAAGCCTTTGATATAGTTGGCGTCAGTACTGGAATTGCAACATCAACCATGAAACCATTGTTTAAGAAGTCAATCAACAATTTGTTTAATAAGCCGAATTACCATGATTAGTACCTCATCTAATGTCTGCCGAGCTTGACGCTCAGATAGGGAAGACGGCATCCGTATAATTCCCACCTCTTATAAAACACACTTCCTCTAAAAATACTAATGGGTTCAAAATTCGAGACATGTTTTGTTGGCCTCCAGTTTATTCCAGAGCCTAAAATACTGCACATGAACGTGAACTCAAGGGTGTGAGGCGTCCGCGGCAAAGAGGGGAATGGTTTTTTCATCATTACACTGCTTTTGGTAGCGCTACATGTTCTATCAAAATACACTTAAGTTCAATAGAAAAGCAACATTACCATTTCGCGTCCGTGAAGAGCTATCCGGTCTGAATTGTTTTATATCTGGACATGTATACGACAAACAAAGCCGAAGTGCGGTCTGTATTCCCAAACTCGGAAAGCAGACGATATACAGGCTTGCATTCGTCGGCAGTTACCTGGGCAGAAGTCGATTGAAATTAAGACGCCAGTATCATTCATTACGTAACGTAAAGAAAATTAAGAGGCATGAAAATCAGGATAACGTCCACTTCAACCGAATAGAACGAGTTTTCAGGAGAGCGTTGGAGACCTTGCGGCGGCGGCTCACACCGTTGACGCCTCGCTGGCTAACGCCAGAGTGCATTGCCAACGAGGCGGGCGCCTGGAGGAATGGTCTCAAAGGCTCATCTTTAAAAAATAGTTTCTCAGCAACAACAAAAAATTACTTTTCTAACATGTTGATCCGTTGAAGAGATGAGGGGGATTGAACATTTGGCTATTTCGAAAGTTGCTGCACTGTTGCTCACATTGCCTTTTCTGGCTCTTGATAAAACTGTTTCTGCATAAACACGAGAATGTGTCATTTAATTAAAACGCAACAAAACGAGGATTTAAAATATAGCACGGGGAATTAAATTATTAATTCTATGAGAACAAACGCGGAGAAAGTATTGTAGCTAACACCCAACTCCAAGTTGACTAAAAAAATAAAGAAATCTCATAAAGTGTCTTCTTTTTGTAGCTCCTACTTGGACTCAAAATTTCGTCTTTCGATGTTTGTATTTTAGTTGTAGATAGGGAATATTATTAAGTAATTAGGCGCCCACCTAAATTTGTGTAATACGCAACCGTTTTTTTTTTTTTCATATGTGTTTCTTAATTACATTGGTTTTACGCAAATCCCAAAATTTTTGAGTATGATATCAGCAAAAATATTTTTTTTCCCACAAGAAATTTTTTTTTTAGTACATATCTTAGACATTAAAAAATTGTCGCATCTTCTTTGGCATGAAATGACCTGTCAGTAGAACGACCCTTCAGCGTCGCCATAGATGTATTCTCAAGGAAACGGGGAAACAAAACTTCGAGACGCAGATACTGAAGACAAAACAATCAACCATGAACGAAAAGCACTTGTGTACTTGGGTCACTAAAGTAACGAGAAAAGTAACTCGTTATTTTTTTATGTAAAATAACGCGTTCCTTTTGAGAATCGTTAACGAGTAATATATTTAGTTACTTGTTGAGCGAGTAGCAAGTAATAATTATTAGTTTGTTTGTTTGTTTTTCTTCTTTTTTTTTTGGGGGGGGGGGGGGGGGGGGAGGGGTTTAAAGAAAAAGGAAAAAACGTGACCTTCGTGTCTGGTTCTGGCCTCATCGGGATCGTTGTTCCAACCCGAGGGTTTGAGCCACTCCGTTGGATTCACTCGCACGTCACGGAAATAGAGAATTTCAGTCGATCGTTCCGATGACTCCGATAACGATACCCGATACTCCGCCGCCACCTTTGCACGCGTATCTTATCGTTATCAGGTATCCTTATCATGGGTATCAGAAGTATCAGAACGATCCACTAAAACTCTCTAAATTCTAATGTTTCTCAAACACTTTGTTACCGTCGTGACGAATCTGCCTAGTGAAGTCGCGCCGCTGTTCCACTGGCTTGTCTCCAGTGCGACATGCACTGTGAGGCGCTACTTCGCTGTTTTCCTGTTGCCTGTTGTCCATGAGACCCTTGCGGAGATCAGAATCAAGTTGCGCCTGCCCGTTCGCATAAAACGAGCAGCGGACGAGCCTTTCCAAACTAATGACGACAGCAAAGGGAAAATGTTAAAGGCTATATATTTCTGACAGGCCAACACCCCATCGCAAAAGAATGAACTGTTTATTTCCGGCGTCGGAGTAGCAGGACTTATCAGACCACAGAAATTACATCTTGCAGATAATCATTGTTGCTTTTTTTTTTTTTTTTTTCATTGTCGGTTTTTGTAACGGGAGCGTTTTCGCACAATCTTCCTCTTATGTACATACAGCTGCTTCAGTTTGGAACGCTCGAAAATTTCCCGATAAACCACTGTGGCCTATTCATACACGAGCGTATGACCCCAGCTTCATTCGAGCGCAAACTTCCATCATCCTCAATGGCAGTGGCATAGCCTCCCCTATACTCACAAAGCCTGGCAGTTTGACGACGGAGCCATAAATTGTCCGGTCAAGGTATGGAGCGCGAGGATCTGGTAGCACAGAGCATCAAAGAGCCATTTCTCGGGTAACCTGGACGTCAGCGCACAGCTTTTGCAGCGGCGAGGATCCGAAACACACTTGTTCGTTCGGGAGGAGTTTGTTTCGGCGTCTCGCCGCAGCGGGGCGCCGGTCACGTGGCTCGCCTCTCATTCGTTGTCTGCCGCTCCACCTTTCCCATTTCGGCGGCCGCTTCTCGTGGCGATCCGCCAGGCTTTGTCAGTATATAGGAAACTATGGCGGTGGTATAGACACTTTCTTATTAAAACATTGTATGGCGTGTCTTTGGAGTATCGTAACGAAAAACGCAGGCCAGTCAAAGGGCAACGCAGAGAGCGCGCAGGGAACGCGCGATGACGAGGCAGCCAAAACCTGGGCGCATTTGGTGGGTAAATAAAGGTACGCGGTGCGCAGAGAACGTGACGAACATCCATGCCGCGTATGGCGTGGCATCACCCGTCAAAGACCGTCATTTCGTTCGTCGGCGTATAGTGGCTCTGCCGTCCTTTTTTGAGCCCTACACCGAACAAAACAACAACAAAAAAATCAGGAAGTTGGAAGCGGGACGCCATCAAGAGGCGTTTGTTGGTTGCTTGTATACAGCTGTCGTGGAACACAAAGCTTTTATTGGCAGTGAATGGCAGCATTCCCAAAGCTCTCTTTTTACGGCTTCCGCTTCGATGAAACGCGAAATGAATATACAAGCGGCTTTCTCTCTTAGTCTCGGCGTTGCCGTTTGTTGAACTAAAAAAGAGAAAGTGAATGAAAGTGTATGGGACCGGTGGCGACGTAGATGTATACACAAGCTCAACTTTCTGATGTCACGCCATTGCGGCGGCGATGTTGTCGGCACCATGAGCGTGCGTCGACGCTTCCCTTCTCTCGGATATGGTTTCTGCTCACGCGTTGTATACCCACACCCGGTGTGTGCGCAAACGCGAGCTTGTTTCGTCAACAGTGTGAATAGACCGATCTCACCGGCTAGTTTGAGTACGCCACCGCTGCCGCCATGCATCGTGGGAGCTGTAGTCTTTCTGCACGCGCGACAACCCTGCTGGAGGTCTGCGCGAGCAGAGCACGAGGTGGCATGAGCTCAGGGGCGGATTCGGAGGGGGGGGGGGGGGGGGGGGGGGACCGGATGTCCTGACCCCCCTCTTGAATTCTGGATGTGTAAAAATTTAGGGGTGGGAAAGGGGGGGGGGGGGGGTCTTAAACATATGATACGCTGACCAACACCTGACTCCCCCCTCAAGAAATACCTGCGTCCGCCCCTGCATGAGCTGTCTCGTGAACTGAAGTCTGCCTCCTACGAACTACAGTAATGGCGGCGTCACGCATGCGTGGAACGCTTCGTGAGATCGGTCTACGCTGCAAACGCTCACAAGCCCGTCGCTGACCGTATATCCATATCTCGTATTGTAGGAGCGCACAAAACCGGCATGTGATTTAAACCCCGAGACATGGAGAAATAAAACGTCGCACAAGACGACGCAAATGGAGACTTTGAGTCGTCTTGTCCGTTATTTTATTGCTCCGTGTCTAAGCGTTTAAATTATGATAAGATTTGCTAACTTGACATGTTTCATGGGAAATAATAAAAACAAAATACTTAACATCTTGGTACGAGCCTTTCAGTTATTCCTCTTGAGATTTCTTTCCACAAACAAGAAGATTGAAACATATGAGCTATTTTGTTGTGCGAGAAATCGTCGTGGTATACTCGCATCATTTATTCTCTCTCTTTCGCTCTCGCCATGGCTTCTTAGCAAAACTTGAATAGCTGAAAAAATAGATCATGTTTTATTGCGAGACCAAATACTTAATGTTGTGGTTTCACCAACGTAGGGGGTCAAAATCGATAGGGAAGTCAACTTAGAACTTTTTCTTGGATGCGTATCAGCCGTGGGAACTCAACTGTTATCATATCCCCGTAATAAGGCTATGATGCACGTGTGACTTTATATGGTTAATGGAGCATAGAGTACCAGGGCACAAAAATGCGATCAATTCAGCTTCATGATGAATCCTTCGATTGTTAGACGCGGCAGTTGGGGAAAGAGCGCGCCCGCGTGCATAAAAAGAAAATGTTTTCCCTTGTAGCGTCTCGGGTTGTTCTGGACTTGACTCGGAAGTTAAAATGGTCTGGAACGGTAGGTGAGAACGCTAGCATTTTATTTCGTTAACTGATTATTACTTGTCCAAATTTATAATAATGATGAAAGAGCGTTGTCGGCGTCTGTTCAGGCCGCTGGTCCCATGTCGTCTCGGTCCGTCTCGTCTCCGTTCAGTCCTCTGTCCCGACTGTCCTCTGTCCCGACGATGGCGTGAAGTGGTGCAATCGCGAGGAAACACGTCAGCCAGATGAGACAGCAGTAGTGGTAGTGCTATGGTGTGATTGCTAGGGATGCCGCGAACTTTTTTCGAATCGAAGTTTCGATGATCGAATCAAGCGGTTCGAAAGGTTCGAAAGATTTCGAATTTTTCGAATTGTCTACATCGTAAAATTCGACGGGAGTCGAATTTTCGAACTTTTTAAGCTGAGAAGTTCGACGTTTTTCGAACCGTCGAACTTATTACGCTAAAAACTTCGATCTTTTTCGAACTTTCAAACTTATTGCGCTGCAAATTTTGATGCTTGTCGAACTTCCGAACTTGACTGACCAAAACATTCGATGCATTTCGAACTTTCAAACTTATTTATCAAGAGAATTAGAAAAATTTCAAACTTTCGAATCCTGAGAAGTCAGAAGTTCGACGAACTTCGATTTTTTAGAGTAAAAGTTCGACGTCCGTCGAACTTCGAAAGACCGGTGGACGGTTTCATTTGAATTCAAGTAGTGAGGTACATTCGTAATTTTTTTTTCTCAAACTTTTACACGCTGTGCTGCGTTCCTTACGAAAGACAATGCCGTTTGTTTCAATGTTCTGGCATGCTTAGTTTTAAAGAAATAAATTCCCGAAGGGGCGAGGAAGGACGACGGGTTTTTGACGATTATCGTTTGTGCCAGATTTGAAGCGCGCTGTAGCCGAAGCTATTTATGGTAGAGATGTTATACTTTTTTAAGAATGATCTATGTATAGCCTAGGTAATTGCCGTCTTCAGATGTGATTATTGTTATTCAACGTGAGTTTCGAAGGAATGTCCAAACATGTATACCATGCAATTATGCCCTAAACTTGATAATTATTTTCGTCTAAGTTGTTTGAGGTATCGCATTTAAATTAACAGCACAGACAGTACATACCATTGCCATCTGCAGAATACAAAATAATATATTTATTGTTTTTTCACGTTAAGGAATAAATTAACTCATGGGAGAAGATTTCTAATAGTGTTCAAGTTCAGGACGTCATTAAAAGAAAACTTTTTTTTTTCGCTTCACGTTCTTGGAACGTGTTTCTTTTAGCCTGTACACATTTTGGTAAAAGAAACTTGTTTCGAAGTTCTCAACCTCTGAATATGCTAGAATTCAGAGTTTGAGAATTCAGAGATTAGTGTTGTATTCTGAATATGCAAGAATACAACACTTCCGACAAATTCTTGATAGTTTTTTTTTTTTTTTTTCCCGCTTTTTATCCCCGCATTTACTCTTTTTTTTTTTTTTTTTTTTTTTTTCACAGGTATTTAGGTCGAAAAGATATAGCTTTGAACTTCCGAACCACTAAGCATGGGACGAGTAGTGCCTTCTGACAACGAGTTTCTAACAATGACCATCTACGCGATCTTTTCTGCAGTGAAGAGCGACAGTAGCTATACATATGCATAAATAATTTCAGATTAAAATAAGCTCGACCACCCCTCTTTTCCCGTATTGTTGTTTTTAACTGTCCTAAATATCTGGAAGGGGGGAAAGGGAACTGAATCCCCCTCCCCCTTCCCCCCCGCTACCTTCTTTCCCCCCGTTTTTCCTCTTCCGACGCCACTTGTATGGTAGAACGCTCCTCGACCTCGAGTTGTGTCGGCTTTTTGCGAGGCGATTCCTCCGTCCCAGAAAATAAACCTCCAGGATATTTACAAACTTAACTTACTAAATGCCAGCGTCACTCGGGCGGCGTTCGATCGGATTACTACCAGCGTGCAAGGGGTGGCGAGGTAATTTGCCAGGAGGCTTCAAGGTTTTTCTGAGCCTCAACCTCCTGCTCGCCCTTGGCCGTTTCGAACTGGATGAGTCTAGTAAAACAGTGTGTTCGTGTGATCACTACTGCGTGATGCAGGTTAAAGACCCCCCCCCCCCCCCCCCCCCCGGGGCTGGCGGTCACAATTACTGATCTATGGTCACACGTCACTCTGCACTGGCAAATATTCCAGCACATCCGGGACACTCGTCGTCTCATTTAATTGCCTGACCAACTTCGCAGAATCTAGATATCACACCCTAACTTTTCTAAACTTGATTTTGTGAAAACCAGTGAGTCGTGAAAACGTTATTTGAAACAAACTGTGGAGGAACTTGAAAACGGACTTCGAACTTTGAAAACTTGGACTAGAAAAAAATTCAAAATCTTCAAAGTTTTTTTTTTTTTTTTTTTTATTTAGCGTTAAAAGAGAATCGAAACCTTCGAACTTTTCGAACTTTATGCAGAAAGAAATTCGAATCTTCGATTTGTTCGAACTTCATGTCTATAAAAATTCGAAGCTTTCGAAGTTTTCGAATTTTATTTCCAAAGAATTTCGAAATCTTCGAATTAATCGAACCTAAAGTAAAAAAATATTCGAAATATTCGAATCCGAAATTTTAGAAACCGTGAAAGCTTCGAACTTTTCGAATTCGAAACTCCACTGTGATTGAAAGTTGCGAATTTTTCCAATTCGAGCCTCGGTCGATACGAAAATATCGAAAATTTTCGAAATCGAACCTCAGTTCACTTCGCAAATATCGAAACCTTTCGAAATCGAACCTCGGGTGGTTCGCGACATCCCTAGTGATTGCCAAGATTTTATCTAATGTGGTGCAATGGATGTTGCGCGGACTTATGTAAGCGTGCGGCAACATCCGTCGACGACGCAGCACTTGAGCCGGGTAAAGTAATCTGACGCTCTCCGGGGCCGCTCGATCGAGCAGAGAAAAGTTCTCTCGGGAGCCGCTGGGTCTGTGCGTGCGTAAGTGACCACAGTACTTGGTGACCCGGACGGGATCACACCCTCCTGCTTGGAACATGGAAAAACTGCACGAATTGGTAATGCATAATTACGAACCAGCGCACAGCTAGACAGTCACTCAAACATCCAAACACACAAACGTCCTCAGTCTTGGCCCTAAGTTTGCAGCTGACGGCGTACGCTGTCAGCACCGGAGCGGTTTTCCATCGTCAGACAAATGTCGAGACGCTCTACGGAGTCTGAGGTCAATAGATGCACCTCTGAAGGAGTGCATGGACTTACTTGTTAGATACAAATTTTGTCGTCCTCACCTCTTCCTATCAAGAAGGTAGGGACTTACTTTAAGAAGAACTCTCTCTTTCCTATGCCAGCCAATAAAGAAGGTGGTTTTCTGATCATGCACATAGAAATGTATGGTGCTAAGGCATTAGAAGCGATTGAATCAACTTCCTCAAGGAGGTCGCCTTGAACAAGATTAAACGAGAGACAAGACAATATTGTCAATCGCTGGATTTACAAAAATACTCTGCTCCTCCATTGACCGCAGCCCAAAATTTGCACCTTGAATTCTTCTTCAGTGCAAAAACCCACAAGATGCCCCCTTAGAGTCATTGTCTTAAAAAGAGGAACATGGCAAAGGTCGGTGCATTCTTCCTTCAGGAGAGGCTAAATCTACTAAATATTTACGATCCCTACCTGCGTCGAAGTTCCTAAGAGGTCTTCAGATTTCTAGAAGATCATAGTCATGAAGAGTTCAAGATATTTTCCATCGATACCAAGGACCTATATTATTCCTTACCCCAAGAACGTCTCCTAAAGTGTGTGGAAGAAAGCATTGACGCTTTTGGTGTCATATCATACCCTTTAAGAATACGGTGGGTCTGTCCCAAAGTCAGTTTCTGGCCTTACTCAAGATCTATCTTAAGTTCACCTTCGCTGCTTGGGATTGAAATGCCTGCCTACAAAAGACGAGAGTAGATATAGTATCCAGCATTGCTCCAGCCCTTAGTGACATCTTTCTTGCACATCAGAGATGGATTCTACAACAAATATTGAATACAGCAAATGCAGTGAAGGTATGTAGATACGTTGATGATTGTTTAATCTTCCTTGCTGCAGATGATGCCTATTTCAGAACCATGGTGGAAGAGGTTCTCTACAATTTTAAGAACCGTATGAATCCTCTGAAACCCATCTATAAACTGCCGGTCGAAAGAGATGGATCTTCGCCTGTATGTGCTACCCTATCACATCTGTTGGTCATATGAGCCCAGGGGGAATCTCCATCACTAAGTCATGCTTACACTCAATGCAGACGAGCTACGACGGGCAAGTATCAAGGCTGGATATTATCTTCCCGTACGCTCTCAAAAAAAAAAAAAATGTTCTTACACTCCTTGTCCCATAAACGACACCCCAAAACTTCATATCGACGTACAGCGCGCTGGCGTCGAACCGACGATACCAATATTCACAGGCGGCTTGATAGCCGAGTGGTACAACTTATTAAAATATATAATGTACGCGTTATTGACCACAAAAAGAGTAATCTGGGTTTTCTTGGCATCACTGCAAAACCTCAGTGTTTTTTTTTTTTGTAATCTTTGATACGTACTTTAGCTGTTTAATGAGGTATATCTCACCGTTATCAAGCACCTCGTAAAAGTTTAGGCCGTCTGTTCGACGTCAGCGCGCTGCACGTTGAACTGAAGTTTTGGGGTGTCCTATATGAGACAAGGGGTGTAAGAATATACCCTTTTTTTTCTGAGAGTGTACTGAAGTCGGTAACAGAGGTTCTCCCCAGAGAAATCAAGATAAGCGGCGCAAACATACCCAGACACAGGACAACCAGACCGGTAGTCATATCAGATATGCCCAGTCTATCTCATGGTCTAAATAAAATGGCAGACCGAGGAAATGTCAATGCAATTTTTTTTTCGCACACCAAAAACTTTACAACCCCTGCAAAAAGTGAACACCTCTTCGAATATCATAGTCAGCTGCACAAAGAAGCACAGATTCAACTTCGTCACATGTGTTGAAAGGGTGATCTATTAATTTTCCTTTCCTGTGGAAAAGACTACATTGGACAGATTGGATGGTGTTTAAAGGACCGCCTACGTGAGCGTGAGCAGTGAGCACAAAAACAAAATCGCCAATGCCAACTCTGGTCACTTAGGCGTTCACTGTAGGAATTGTGGCTGTTCTGCGCGACTGGATAGCTGTGCTGTGTTAGGCAAGAGTAAAAACCAGCTCACCCTAGAAATTATAGAAGCGGAGAACATTGTATGATGGGATGCCCAAAGCGTTAGCACTCCGTCCTTTAAAGGGGTCATGAAACAATTTTCCTACTTCTTCCTCCTTAGCTTTAATCCTCAACTGAAATGCGAATTGTGAAATCACGTCGTCGTGACATTCTTCGGCACCGGTGCGATGACTCCTAGCTTCCACCGTGCTTTTTATGCACACCATAGAACTTGTCATTCCCCAGTGGCGATAAGTTCCGTCAGGGCACTCATTAGCCACGAACGCGAACCCGAATATTCGTCAACGGGTTTATTGTTGACGAGCGGATACGTCCGAGAGCGGATACGTCCGAGTGACGCAGTTCTCGTGTCAAAGGCGTGAGCTGGGCTCGGCTGACGTCAGGTTGGCACCGCTGCTTTGGGAACCGCGGATGTATTATAGTGGAAAGGCTGAGAGCTTTCGAAGGAAAGAAGGGACAAAATAGTCCGCTATATTACCGAAAAGCTGGCTTTTGACTTTCTACCCTCTTTCTTTTGGCCAACTAAACGATATGCGATTAGTAAAGTTGCAATTTAAAATCATTTATCCCAGCCCAAAATTCGTTTCATGGCCCCTTTAACCTTGTCAGTAAGGGAACCGCATTATTTAGACAGAAGGTGTCTTCAACAGTAGGTCAGTATATTCCCTGGTTTATGTATTTTCGTGATCAATTTTTGCAATTATCTTTTGTAATTTTCGTGACTCTCGGACTTTGCAGTGTTATTATTATTCTCCTTTCTTTTCCTTTTCTTTGTCTTCTCTCTTTTCTTGAACTTTTACCTTTCCTTCCTTCACCTTGTCTTTCACTTTTTCTTTATCTTGTGTGTTCGGTTGGCATGCAATTCTATGGAGTTGAAGAAGAAGTTTTACTAAAAAAAAGATGAGTTCATAGTTCAGCGCTGTGTGAGTATTTTCGTGTGTTTGAATTTTTGAGTAACAGTCTACCCTGTGCGCTGGTTCATAATTAAAAACAATATCGTTCGTTTCACCGAACGTCCAGCTGTGAGCCAAAGCTGGGGCGATGGGGCTAATAAAGCTGCACCGTGTGCTTCTCTGCTCACCGGCTAAACGAATCAAGGGAAGGGAATTCGCCGTGATGTCGCTATTTTAATAAGTAGTACGTCTGCATTCCTGTGTCTTCTAGTTTCGACTGCGCTTTTACGGTAAAACGAAATATAGCTAATGAGGGCGAGCAGCCAGAAACGCGATATCGCCTTCGACATTCCGAAAAAAAAAAAAAAAATGTCGAAGCACACGTGCGAAGAGCCATCCAAAAAGTGGACGATGATTGGAACTATTTCACGCTTTTTCGGAAAACAGAATGTGTTCATGGCACGCAAACCGCATGCTATATTCTCATTAAAAGCATGTTCGCCCTTTCCCAACCACAGATACTGTAGCGTAGCTTGCTCTCCGAAAAATTAGCTGGAACTATTTTTTCCCCCTTAAGTTTTGATTTTTTTTTTTTTTTTTTTTGCCCGGGGGGGGTTGCGTTTTCCGGTTGATTTTTGTATTGTTTTTATTTTTTACGACGTTTCAGCTTTAAATGCTTGTACCCCATGTTCGAGAACACAACAGTAGATCGCACAAAATTCGGTGGATGAAAAAAATATTTCCACGCCATGTCATTTTTTTTTAATTAATCAGGCCTTTGGCATTTTATTGTACAGGAATGGCAAAGACGATTGTAAAGACATCAGATTTGCGATTTACGTGCACTTTAATACCCCTGTTTTCACATTTTCAGCTAGTTTTTCGCACAAAACTATTTTTTTTTATTTTATTGACTTTATGGTTATGTCCCAAATAGTGCCAAACGCTTAACCCCTCCCCCTCTCCTTTTCTCCCAGTCAGAACAAAAAAAAACGATGTTTTGCGTCGGCATTTGGCACTTGAAAGACTAAACAAGTTTTTAGAATGTGAAAAAAAAAAAAGAATAAAGAAAGAAAAAAAATATCTACTATGTTAGTACCTTTGACGCGTCGTTTCTTGTATGTCCCTCACCATCATAAGATCCCCCACTCAGTGCTAAAGCGTATTACGTAGAGACAGGGGCGGACGCAGGTATTTCTTGAGGGGGGGGGGGGGGGGGGGGGGGTCAGGTGTTGGTCAGCGTATCATATGTTTAAGACCCCCCCCCCCCCCCTTCCCCGTTTCCACTTCCTAAATTTTTACACACGCAAAATTCAAGAGGGGGGTCAAGACATCCGGACCCCCCCCCCACTGAATCCGCCCCTGCATAGAGAGGGCTCAGGACTTTAAAACAACGAGCTACAAAAGATCTATAAGTTTCAAAGTTCCCGGCTCCTCTCAAAAGGGTAGCGGTCCAATCTGTGCGTTCGATGTCGCAAGTTCTTGTAGTAGCGAACAGATGGCGCCAGCTGCGTGTCGGGTGAGGGAGGGAGCCTGCGCGGTACGTATGTTTCGCCGGTCGCTCGGTCGGCTCTGTTGCCGCCTGAAAGTGAAAACTGGATTGAGTCGGGCTTGTTTTTGTTGTTGCACCGACGCGGCGAACTTTGCTGCCGGCCGCTCCACGGCATTAGTTCCTCGTCCAATCTGCAATCCCAAGCATATTAAGCAGTTCCTGTGCAGCCTGTGAAGAAAATCCCTTCGACCCAGTACAGGTAGGGTGGACTCTTGTTTCGTATCCGTCACCGCTGCGAAGCCCGTTAGCATCAGCCAGCACCAGCAGTTTGAACCAACCTTGGTTTAAACTGTGCAAAGGCGAATCCGCATTGTAAACGTGTGTGGCGCGATTCGTGAAACCTTGTCAGTTCGTCACGCGGTTCTATTTATATATAAAACATCTGTTTTGCCCGAACTGACAGCTGTTTCCGGACTTCGGGGTGGGACGATTTCGAAGTCCTGCAGTTCGCCCGTTGTGGAAATGCGAGTCCACTACAGTTAGTCAGGTCTGGTACGACGTGCTCCTTCAAAATTTACCTCGGTGTTTTGTGGAGGCGTCAGCTCTGTGAGTCAGAAGGATCGCGTCAGTAGCCTCGAGCACACGCCCTGTTTAGTGCTTTCTTTTTGATTGACAAGTTTCAGTCGTGTCGTCACCGCTGGGGTCCCCGTCAAGGCAACGCAACTCGTGCGGGTGACTCATCCTTTCTTTCGTACGCCTTAGCATGCGGGGTCTTCCCGGCTTCGCCGCACTTTGTTGTGTCCGCTTTGGGCGTTTCTAAACCAAATCGGACCGGATCATTCAGGGTGTAAACTGTACGTTGCTTGAAGACTGCTAAGTGCTTATATCCTGTCAGTTTTGCGATGTCGTAAACATATATGGAGGCTTGGCCTGGGTCTTTCGTTGCTACACAGCACTCTGAACGCTCAGTTCAGCCGCTGGAGTAGATGTATTTCGTTGTTTGTGTTACACTTGAGCGCGTGGTGGCAAGAACGCTCGACGGGGAAAAACACCGCAGTTAATTTCAAGCTTACTCTTTAATTTATGCATGTTTTAGCCCGCGGTTTCGGTTAACGAGTGGATATCGTGTTTGCTTGCGTGTCCTTCTTGAGCGTGCGTCGATGATCCTTGACAAGTACGATGTCAGTAAGGGTTTCATTACGCCCGGCATCCTTTTTATGTCATCCTACTTCCATAGCCTCGGGCTTTAAGTTTGTCTTTTTGTTATTTGCGATACACTCTTCCAGTTTTATGATGGTGTTTATCACACCACTTTGAATTATTCGCCTCGTTTACCGTTTTCTATTTCTTCTTTTTTTTTTTACCCAAAAGTTCTTTTTTTGTTTTTTTAATTACACGTTTGAGGTACCGTGAATAAATAAATGAATAATTCTCGCCGCAGGCCTGGAAAAATGCAGGATTCGTTCGTGAGATCCTTGAGAGCGGCTCACGTGTTACGTGAAGGCATATTTAAATGCCCCCCAAAATACGTGACCGTTTTACTCAAAACTCTGTCGCGCTCCGAACCGGCGTCTGCCCAACCCAGCCTTGGAAACATCCGCAGTTCCCGCTTCCTTCGTGCGAGGAAGCCCCGCGGGCGCAGTGCGGAATCAGCTGGAAAGCTTCCCCTCCGCCACCACGACGAAAGTGCTCCTCTTCGAA
This sequence comes from Ixodes scapularis, assembly GCF_016920785.2. NCBI lineage: Eukaryota > Metazoa > Arthropoda > Arachnida > Ixodida > Ixodidae > Ixodes > Ixodes scapularis. The sequence continues at coordinate 16,050,863 of NW_024609868.1, read as the reverse complement.
CACGGAAAAGACCGCGAGACGTCCAGCAGTTCCCGCTTGGTTCCTTCCCGGCACCGGCCGATCCGCCTCCCGTCCTGCTGGGGTCGTTGACTCCCCGACGTCTTCCCTCTGGTCCGGTCCTTGACCTCGTTTCGGTACCGCCAGATAAAACTGCGCGTACCGGTTCCGAAGAAAGTTTAGATCGGCTTTCGCTTAGCTGGTGCCCGCTATTGCTGGCCTTGGGCGCTCCCGGCGTTGGATAGGTGGTACGCGTCCCGGCGCGCCGCGGGAACAGTTGGAATCTGGCGCGAAGAAAATGCGCGCTATACGGACCGTATCGCTGCTGGCTCTGCGTGCCGCTGTCTCACCTTGCTTTCCGCTGATGCGAGCGTATGATAGGTTCGAGGTACATGCCTTTGAGATGCAGTCTAGACGCACGCATCACCGATGAAAGGAAGGGCGCACCCTTCATATGATGTACCGTCTACCAATTAGGAACCACTTATGAAAATGCGGGTGTTAATTTGTGGATGATTGAGTCATTTGGCGTGTGAATAGGTAAGAGACTTACGCACAAGGTCAACAAGAACAAGTTTTGGGGGAACAAATTATTTTTCCATGATACCTTTTTTTAAAGCATATTGCAAAAATCTTTTTACGTCTTTTTTTTTTTTTTTTTTTTGCATTATCAGTTGGCGAGACACATTCTGGGCCACTTTTTGCATGAACCCTTTTTAGTGAGAACGTTTTGGGGAAATTTCCCATTTTACCTGCTGAAGAGGTAAACTTCTGACATGACTGAATCAAATGCTGTAGATGCCACTACTCTGGAAGGAAACTAATGGTGGCAGCGCAATATGTTTTCACTCTTCCAAGATTTGTAATAGAAGTATAGGAGGCACTGTCCCACACAGAAAGAGGATGAGAGGTGGGCACATGTCTGTCTGTGCCTTGTCCTCTTACCGTTTTATTTTTTTTTCTGCCAGAAGTGTACTTATGCCAGCAGATTCCTTATGAATAAAAGGTGTTTTTTTCCATTTGCAACAGATAGGTTTTATAGTGTAGCCATTGGCTAGAAATTCTAATCTTGTAGGCATTGGTTGTTAGCCCCAAATGGAATGATCCTGTTTGGGCATGATTTATTGCTGACTTTTTGCATTAGATTTGATCTGACTCTCCATATGTTATGTATTCTAACTGAGACATCTTTAGTGCAGTACCGGCGCCTGCTGTGCCTGGCCATTCTGTCAGGGACATTTATGAAAGCCAGTTGTTCGGAGCCAATCCTGCGTGCGAGCACCTGAACAACTTAAGATGGAGGTGATGATGGGGCACCACTCCTACTTCGAGTTCACAACCCACGTGGAGAACCTCCTCTTCAAGGGACTCACATCCTCCTCTCTTGGAGGTGAGAGCCTCCCCGCCAGCAATGGTAAATGCTAAGTGTGGCCTTAATGCTCAAATCGTGTCACTAACCTACGTAAACAATGAACGCCGAAAACTTGCGACTTGGGGGCATATAAATGCACGTGAGAACTGCTATCTCTTGTCCAAATGCTGCCTGTGTGCGCATGGAAGTTTTCTGTTCAGACCACATGTCACCGGCTTTGCTAACAGTCTCGCTTTCTGTCTGTCCATTGGCAACACCCTGCAATATCAAACTGGCTTCAGACAGCATGTTTGTGTGCCTCATGGGCTACCTAGCAACCTTTTTGAGTAGCCTGTTCTAGTTTTCCTTCTGTCATTGCCAAGTCCTCATCTCCCAAGACCAGGCATGGCCCAAGGGTTCAGAGCTTGGCAGTTTGCATTTATTTTTTTATTAACTTTATATGGGGTCTGCATAGAGCACAACTATAATCAATGACAAGTTCAGAACACTGAACAGACTCGACATACTCGAAGGAATGGGATTGGACTCCAAGGGTGTCCAAACCATTTTGGAATCAAGCACCTGTGTCCATTGCCATGGCAGGCATGAGGGTGTGGCTCTGCAAAATGCCTTGTTGGCAGGAGAACATGTGCAATCTTGCACCTTCCAAAAGCACATACTTGCACACCTGCCCCTTTCAACACCACACGACTTTTAAGATTATAGTTCTAAAAACAAGGGAAAAAAAAATTAAAATAACCTTGCCATAGTTTTTTTTTTTTTTTAAGATTTAGACAAGTCTTTTTTTTTTTTAGTTCAGGTACCAGAATGACTCAACACTTATGTATTTTGAAGAAATGCATAAGTTCATACCAGGCATATCACACCTCCTGTGGGCAGATAGGCTTCTTCATAAACAGAGTGTTTATGTAAATGGTCATGCAAACTCTGCTAGATCTTTACACTTGACTGGGACCATAAGCAACCGCAGCACATCGCAAAAGCGTGGCGTTTTCGACACTCCGGAAAGAAATCCCAAGGCGGCATGCTGGTAAATGTGGCTATCTTCCAGCAGCTAAAATCCCCACAAAAGGGATTTTCTGGTCACATGAATGGCTTCATGCGCACGGGAACTTGTAAAGAAATCTCCGCGTCAACTATTTTTTGCTACATGTCAAGGCTATCGTAGCTCTCGCAGTGCTACAGCTCAGCTCTGCTGCGAGAGCATGTGGCTTCGTCTTGCGTCTCACTCATGCGCGCTTTCGTGTGAAAGAGACGTCAAACAAAGCGACGTGCTCGTGCCACTAGGTTTGACAGCGTTGGAGCACTGTGGAAGCTAACAGCATTGACCATGCAGCGCAGAATAACCAATGCCGAGACAGGCAAATGGCTGCCGTAAGTCTGTCCTCGCCTAGATTATTTAGGTCCGCTTTTGCACACAGAAAGAGGGTGAACAGTCTTGAAATGTATAAGTGAAATTAACCACTTTTGTGTACTTCAAAAAATGGCATTTAAAGTTGATTCTGAGAAAGATTGCTTTAAGCAAGAATGAACAAAAACAACCGGCAACGCTTCCATCTGATGAGCGGAATTTGCTGGAATGCTGGGTACTTCCTGCCCTCTGATCAGGTCGTGTGACCAGAAAGTCCCTCTTGCAGGGATTTTAGCCATCGGGTGGGATACCTGCATCCACCAGCAAACCGCCCTTAGTATTTAGCCCCTGCATGAATACCGCTTAACCAGAAGCCTTGCCGCAGGGCTGCTCGGCCTGTGCCTGGGCGTGGCTGCCTTCTCGGTGCTGTACGAGTCCATCACGGCCTCCCGCCACTACCTGGTGGAGGTGCAGAAGCAGACGCCCCAGAGCACCTGGGAGCCCCGCAGCGAGCGCAGCCGCCTCGAGTGCGCTCCAGGCGAGTCCCAGGTCGACCTCCTCTACGGCACCATGGATGCACACCGCTGGACGAGGCAAGTACACTTTGCCGCACAAGTTTGATGGCGCATGATGAAGCTTTTGCTGGATGAGGCCAGTGCACTGCCATGCATTTAGCTTTCCAGTGATGAATGATGTAGATCGTATATCATATGTGATGTAGGCTTTGGAGAATAAAGCAAGTGCACTCTGTTGAATGCCTAGCTGTTCTCTGGAGCATGATGTAGATCTTACATTGTACATGATTGAGCTTTTGCTGGATGAGGCCAGTGCACTCTGCTTTGAATCAAGCTTTTCAGTGATAAATGTAGATTTTAGGTCATACGGGATGTAGCTTTTGGACTGTGTATGGTGTAGGGAGAAAAAGTATGCCATGTAGCAATGGCAAGTCTTTGTCTGACAATTTCTGTGCAGGGTGGACAACTGAATATTCAAAAGTTTTCCCCGATGCACGACGTCAAGTTCTACTGATGATAGTAAAAAAAATAGTGGTAACATTAGCAGCCATATTATTTGTTTACTAGGAGCAGGAGAAGAGTGAGTGATTCAGGGTGTTCTGCTAGGGAAGTGAAAGAATATAAGGAGTGATCACTAGGCATTGTGGCTTATTGTTGCAGCAATAACACAACAGGGACATAACCCTGCTCTAATATTCCCCCTGAAAGCCCTTTGTGATATGAGAATGCAGTGGTACTTTGCTGTGAATAGACTAATACTGACATGTGGCACAGCCTATGCCGAACAAGGTAACTTCTGCCCTTGCATCAAAATCGGCCATACAACAATGACTCCATCCTTACAGGCTCAAGTTTCACATGGTGCAGACACTTCTGCATGGACTGCAAGTAACCATGGGATTCTTCATCATGCTTATCATAATGCGCTACAATGGCTGGATTGCCATCACAGTGCTCGTGGCCTCTGGTCTGGCACACTACTGCCTAGGCTTGCTGCTGCTGGGGAAACCCCTGGGCATGCCATCTTCTGTGCCCCGCTGACCAGGACTTCCAGAGATGGAGGGAAGCATTTCTCCCGTCCACAAAGTGCCTCAGACCACCTGTGTGCCTCTGCACGATCAAACGAAGTTGCAACATCGATGACGGCAATCTCAACTAGCCTCCTTACAGCTGGAACTACTTGGTGTTCATTGATCAACCTAACCGTGGTTCCGAAAGTGCTCTCATCTGCGCTAGTGGTGTGGCTTGCTTTCCTGCCTTGCAAGGACAAAGCTCAGGCCGACAATTTTTCGTTCCTTACATCACCGCCCTGCCAGTGGAGAATGGTCTCGGATTGCGGTTGCTATGGTGAATCTGTCTAAAGTGTTCTTTCCCAGAGTCAACTGCTCTTGTCACGCTGAAGTGGACGGCACTCGTTTGATCGATGACAGTGGGCCAATCTTTGTCGCCAACTTTTGTTCGGTGATAATTTTTGATGCGCGAGATTGGAAAGGACATTCTAGTGACGTGAAGTGACTGGCAGCGCCATGTTAAGTTACACAGGCTTGTACTATTTCAGGACAGCTGCTGAATACATTTGTCAGGGTAGTACCATGGCAATTGATCAACTTTGATAACAAATTTTTACGTCGGGAGGGCTAGTACGTGTGACAACATAGTGCAGCTATGCCAATGATTGATCAGTGGACAACTGTGTGTGTGTGTGGTTTGTACAATTCCTGTTTGGGTACAATGCTCGAAATGGTATACCAAGTTTGCTGTTTTGACGAGCAAGAAAGACGTCTTTTTTGGTGTGAATTTCTGTCCCCACTTTTTGTTGCCTTTTCAGCATTTTTTTTTTTAAATTCATATCTGTGAGGATCATCTAGCTGCTTGTGTTTTTATTGAACAAGTGGAACGTTGTTTATTGGCTACAATGCTACAATGTGTACCAGGTATGCTGTTCTTCACGTGAAAGAGCGGCTGTCCGTGTACACCTTATGTTTAAGTTCTTTCGTTTTTAAGTATGCTGTTCTGGCAAGCGGAAAAAAGTCCTTTATGTGTGCTATTTTACATGTTGCTTTTTTTCTTTGTTACACAGCTCTCCACATTTCTATTCATACCTGTGACAAACAAAAGAAACCTAATCTGGCTGCTTGAGTGTTTTATTAAACAAGTGGAAAGATATTTACAAAGCAGACATTGTCATGGTTCTGGTGCTGACAGTGGCTGATGAGCTGCAAGTTTACCTTGGACTATCTTCTTCTTTGGGTCAAAAATGTACTTTTTGAACTCCAGGGTGACTGCAATGGGGCTGCGTTCCTCTGGGGGATGGTCCCCCTGGGGTGCTTGAGCCTTCTTTCCTCGCCCCACCAGTGGAAATTGGGAGCGCAGACGCTCCGATGGCTCATCTGCAGGGGATAAAGCGGCTGTCAAAAAAGCTGCCCAGAATTTTTTGCACCCCTCTTGGCTATATTGTTGACATCATTTATCCCACTGAGTGCTGTTATTTCAGCGCATATCCTCCGAATTTAGTACTGAAGTTGTATTGCTAGAACGAACAGCCAATATCTGCAATGGTTAAGGTGGCAATATCTAGGGGAAGTAGAACAAATGATAAAATAGGAGTTGCTAACCAAAAATGTGCTAAAGAAAAACTTCCAAGTGCTTGGAAATGACAGACACAAATGCAGCATGTCTTTCATCAAACTGCTTCAGAATGGCAAAGTGGAGTAAGCCCAGGACAGCAAGTGATGGTATGTACTATCGGGGCAAAATAAAATGCAAACAGAGGAGTGGGTGGCTCGCGGTACAGGCTGCGCCGCCTGGAAGTGAGCCTAGGGGCGAGGGTGCATGGCCTACTTTGATGTGTTAACGGCCTTCGCTCTGTGCTCCCCAAGCTTCGGCATTGCGCCTCTTAGTGCGCTCAAAACTATCACCGCTATCTTTGCTCGCTCGGTGCGAGGAAGCTCACCGTTAGTAGCAGCTGAAGCGCGTGCTCAACCAGCGTGAGCGTCCTCTTGAACTGCTACTAGCGGCCAGCTTCCTCGCGCCGAGCGAGCAAAGATAGTGGTGATAGCTCTCGGTGCACTAAGAGGCGTAATGCCAAAGCTTGGGGAGTGCCAAGTGAAGGGCGTAAACACATCGGAGTAGGCCACACACCCTCACCCCTAGGCTTGCATCCAGGCGGCGCGGCTTGTACCGCGAGCCACATGCTCCTCTTTTCGCATTTCATTTTCTTGATAGTACCTATGTGAACTGTTCAATAATTCATATGTACTTCCAGATTGCTTGTAAGCAGCTACAACCAATGACACCTCGCAGATGGGGCAATTTACTTTGTCTACACCAAACAGAGGGTAGCATTTCTAGAATTGCGAAACCAGAACCAATCCCACACTGAACATTTTGCAAACTTGGCGAGGTTAGCCTTCTTTAGCGTTTTGCACAAAATGAAACCAAAGTTCGGAAAGAAAAGAAAGCACACACGGAAATTAAAAATGAACTGATGCCACCTGATGGATACCTAACGGAAGAGTTGAGTCTCACAGCGTCGGTCAAGTCGGTCCTGCAAACAGTGTGCTTCCTGGAGAAAATAGAGGTGGACATCCTATAGGTCTCTGCTTAGGTGAATAATTTTTGGGTATAATTTGGTCGCTAATGACTTTTCAGTAATTAACTTTTGAATTAGTAAGCTTAAAGGCAGATAATTGGAAACTTTCTGGGCACCGAGGGAAGTCGCTAGATCTGGCCACCTTCGAAGGGTATAAGTCGCATGCTGTATTTTGCGGCGTTCTAAAGAAACTTTTCGGTCGCACTTCTAGGCTTTGGCATCCTATCGAAATGCACACTTTCGCCCGCATTCCTCTCCGTGGTCAAAGCGAGCAACTAATGTGCCCCTTCATATTCTAACCTGAGCAGAGGTGAAACCAAAAACAAGACCTTGTTCTAGGAATGTCATTTCATTTTGTCGGCAAGTGCCACACTTCCTTCTCCTACAAGGGAGGCAATGCACTAGTTGCGCGCTTTGGCCACGGAAAGCAGGACCACTGGTGCAGAGGTGCACTCCAAACAGTTCTTACAGAGAGCTCCAAAATGTTTGAAATGCCTTATACTTTCGTAAAGTGGCCCGATTTAGTGGTTTTTGATGATGCCCAGGAATAGTTTAATTAAAGCCATGCCTTTAAATTTACCAATTCAGAGAATGTGGACTAGGGGAAAAAAATTTTTTTTACAGCGGAGCTGGCTAGTTTTTTTAGTATAGTTTTCGATACCAAACAAATATTGACACATTACTACACAAAACTCTGGACAGCTACCATTATTTACGAGCGACAGCGGCAACCAGACATAGATGGCAGCAACTTTTCCAGGTTTTCCGTCAAGGTGCGCGATGGTCCGGTGGGCGTCGTCGTGTATGTCCCCCCCGCGACGCCCAAGAGGAAAGAGGGACATTGAAGCATTCATGATGGACGTCTTCGGCTGGGTCTTGCTCAGCGAAGACATGTCTGCCGTAGTGATGGGTGACTTTATTGTTGACATTGCACGCCAGGAACGAACCTACGGTGCCCCACCAGTAGCGTAGCCAGAAAATATTGGGGGGGGTTTTCAAAGTGCTGGTGCAATTGCAAACACAATAAAAAAAAAAAATAGATATACTACATATATTTTAATAAAGTAAAATTTCGGGAGGTGTTCAAACACCTGAACACCTCCCTGGCTATGCGCTTGGTGCCCACGACCAGGCATCGGACGTGTATAGACCTCGTCTTCACGAAGAATGTGCACGTTGCCAGCATACACCCTGTGGCAGTGTGCCACAGCGATCACAAGACCATGGTCACTGTGGTTGCAAAATAAATAATAACCTTGGATCATTACTATGTATACATCTGATTCTTTAATCATTTAAATAACCAATTACCCCATCACACCTTAATCCTTACATTTATAAATACTTCATTCCCACCATAGTACAGCTTTGCTGGCCTTCCTTCACCAAAAAGAAAAGGCTGACTTTTTTTTTTTTTAGATAATTAAAATTTTTACAATTTATAGGGCTTGATCTCTTTTTCATACGTCAGGTTTTTTTATATAGCTTGTCTTCTAAGCTCTGGATGCAATGCATGTGCAAAATATACCCATGTTCTTGCATGCACGTGGGGCATCGCAACAGACTTAAAAGAGCCTAGTAAAGTAGGCTAATTCACACCTTTTCAAGCACTGAGTGCAATGAACAATGGTGATGTGTACAAGAACTCTTTCATTGAAAAATAAAAAGCTTGCAAAAACAGCATTTTCAAAATGCTAACAAAAGGTTTTAAAGTTTTCATATGCATAAAAAAATATACATGCTTATTAAACCTTGATAGTTGCATTCTCCAAGCTTATGAATGCCAAATTTGGTTGTCATAAAACAATATTATAGACAAAAACTCTTCTGCGCCAAATGCGAAGATGCCTCGAAATTGCAAAACGAGATAAACGTGTTTGAATATTACCATAGATGCGTACTAGCACTCCTTAGTGGTGGGAAAAATATTTTTTTCTTATTTCTGCACCAATTTGAAGCTACAAAAGGTTGCAATGAAGAGAAGGCTACTTCACAATTCAAGGAACTGCGCACATGAACATGGCTTATACCATATTTACTCGAGTAATAGCCGCACAATTTATGAACAAGGCCCTTGCATCTACTTTCCCACAGAACACATATACAGCCAACCATTGCGTTGCGCATAAATAACATAGCAAATAACCAGATCGAGAACATGATTCTCCATACAAATGCAATCTTCACAGATGGTATCTTTGCACGAAAGACGTCATCTCTGTCCTGTAAACAGCTGGAATCATGCTGTCGATCGCAGTGATTGGCAATCTGCATGTTCCGCAGAAAAGCAAATCCTCGGGTTTTCTTCATAAATAGTGCGGCTATTACTCGAGTAAATACGGTATTTCTGCCTTTCTGGGTCGCCAAGAGGTCTTCAAATGCGAATTGGAAGACCAGTCGCTATTTTTTATACATAAAATATGAGGATTTAAGGATAATAGAACACTAAAATCCAATATCACATTTTTTGCAAGATAACATAACTATACCAAGCATGATTAATTCTTGCAAATAGGCCCATCAGTAGAAGCCAACACAATGTCAGCTTCCTTTTGTGTGACACATACTTTTCACAGAAACGAATTGGCCGGCATTCCATGGAACACCCTGTACATGCTTCCTTTTACATTGTGTAAGCATTGGTAATCATTTTTTTAAAATTCAAAACAAGTCACTACTCCTTAAAATATTTTTTACAGAATTCGAAATTCTGCATGGAAGTTGGGCAACACTACCCTAATATCTCCTGAGATGCTCCACCTTCGGAAGATAACCCACCTTTATTTTTGGCTTGATTTGCTATTTTTTTCTTAAAAACTTAAATTGAAAAAAAAAACAAGATAGCCCACTTTTAGTAATCATAGCGTTCAGATTAATGATGACCTCGGTGTAAATGCAGCTAGTTAGCTATGGTTAAATATAAGTGAACATTTCTGACTGGGAAGTACAGTCGTCTTTGCTTCATTGACCCTCACCGCGATAACAAGTTTGGCAGGGGTGCATGAGCTAAAACTAGCACTTTTTCAACTTTTCTTGACTGCATATCAAGAGTTAGCCCACTCGTAATTTTCACCAATTCGCTCTTGATTTTAGGTGGGCTATCTCTCAGTACATTATGGGTATTCGCAAGTTAAACTTTCTCAAATTTCCTGAAAGATCGAAAGTTCGCACAAACCTCAGATTTGACAGAAGTCCGCGACATCCCTACCGGACGTTTAAAAATGAGATGCGCAGGAAGAAGCAGTTGAAGTTTGGACTTGGAAACCCAAAAAGCATAATTTCTGGACTATACATCGCAGGGAAAACTTTTGTTTAAAAAAGTATGGCTTTCCTTACATCAAAAGTTTAATACACGGCGCACCTTGACAAATGCCTGCTTTATTATCTCGCAAAGAAGCTCCTAACATGCATAAATCTTTATTACCATACTCTGCCTCTCTCAAAATCTGTCGCATGTCGTCGTAATGAACAAGCTAGGAAGGAAAAAGAACCTTGTACAGTCTGCACCTGTAAATCGTTTGCACTTCGTAGAATATAAAGTTGATACGTAGCCGTTGACAGAGCAAGGCATCTCTTTCGAATGCCCGGCCTCCAGCAAGTGCTTTCTGCCTTCTATCGTGCTTTTGACACAGGTGTCAGAACGTTAAAAGTAGGAAGCTCGCTCTGGAGGTAGAATTAAAGCTCATCCCCGCCGTCCTCCCACTGTCAATGACCACAGCTCCTCTTGGCACTGCTATGTTATCTTAACGACAGAACATTGAAAACCTGGGGGCGCCGTCCGCACTTACCCCTGAGGGAGACCCGGACCTTCCCGCTCTGCCCGAAGGGTCCCCCCAGCGTGCCCCGCTCGCCAGTGTCCAGCCGCACCCAGAGGCCCTCGAAGCTGGCCAGGTCGGTGTCCTTCTTGAAGAGCGATCGAACCACCAGCTCGGACTCTCCGAGCATTCGGTCAACCACCCCCGCCCTCGACTTGCGCTTGTACACCGGGAGATCTGCAAAGGCGCCGCGCTGGCGCGTGTCCGTGAAGCAGCGTAGCACACGACCGTGGAAGGCCAGCCGGCAGGCACGGCCCTGCGCGTCCATGTCCAGCTTGGAGCCAATGAGCAGCATGTTCGGTCCCAAAATGGCCGCCTGTTCCAGCTCCAGGAGGACAAGGGTCTCCCTGGCAGGTTCCTGCAAGGGGAGGATGAACCGCTCTTTTTTCGTTCCGTTTCCAGCGGCGCTTCAAGGGCTGTCCAAACTGGACACATTTTCTGCAGTCACAGCATTCGGTGACGTGGAGGTTTCCCTCTGGCTCCAGTTCGCTTTGGGACGTTTTTTTTCCAAAGAAAAAAATGCTCTCTGCTTCTGTCCCTGGACAGAAAAACGGAGCGTGCTCGTCACAAGGGTACAGGCAGCCACTCGCGAGCATGCTGGCTGTCCTCAAGGTCTCCACTTTGGCTGTCAGTCTCCAACTTCCCGAAAACAAGAAAGGGAAGGAGACGACAGCAAAGAGGCGAGGAGGAAAGCCGTGCTGCCTTTAGGGTTGATGTCCTCACTGGAAACGTATGCAAATGCCGCAATGTTCGAGGCTCTTGAGAAGTGTGCATGCTATTTTGGTTGTGCACGGCATTTGCGGTGTCCTCTTTGCACAGTCCTTAACCAGCGTCCCTAGATAGCAAGGCCATAGAGCTGAATTTTCTCGGAGGCACATTCGCTGGGGCCAACAGTCGTGCAATTTGGGGGGGATAACTGCGCCTGAGGATGCCAAGCAGGGCATGGGAGTAGTGTGGATGCATAAATAGAAGATGAATTGTATAATTATTTATTTATCTATACATAGTGCCGCGCGCGCAGCTGGCCAAGTAGGCGGCGCGCGCGTGGCCTAACGGTTATCGTGCCTCCCTCCCACGCGAAAAGCCAGGGTTCAATTTCTGGGAGCAATGCATCTTTTGTTTATTCCTACAATTTAGTGTTCTGGTAAATTCGAGACTCCTGTTGCTTGTTCGAGGTACAAATGTTCTCCGCCTCGAACCTTCTCCGCCGATTATTCCAGGAGCCCACGCATGTACATAAGGGGCTCCGCGTGGCGAACCGCAGTCAGTCTCGCCCAAGCGTTTGATCCTGCCGCTACACGGCCATCGACGCACGCGACGCTCTAGTGTTATCCTTTGTTTTACTTTTGTTTTGGGCCAAGTTCGCCCCATTAAACGTTCAGTTTGTTTCAGTTTTCGTCGCTTCATTAACCGTCATTCGTGACAGTTAATGAAGCATGCCTACCAACAGCCAGCAGCTGTTACAAGAATATTTGAAGAAGTATGAATATGAAAGAAATTAAAAGAAAAAGGTATTTGACAGATTGTATAACTAATTATCTATTTACCTATACATTGCACCTACCAACAGCTGAGAGCTGTTACAAGAACAATTGAAGAAGACTGAAAATGAAAGAAATTAAAAGAAAAAGGTATTTCATAATTTAATGTGCAATGAAACTGATGAAATAAATATTATGTATGATAATTCGGGAATGTGAAACATTTACAAGGAATGCCCCGCGTCGAGCAATCAGCTCAATATGTTGATTGTTGCAATTCTTCCTAGAAAAACAGTGCACACGCTCCTTGTCTTTTAGGTGCATTTTAGCAAGTCTCGTAACCAACAGGCTCAACTATCCATCTCGTCGTCTCAGGTTTCTCTTTGTGTAACCTTGCCCGATTCATATTTTACACACATCACTTCCTATACTCCATCTCACAAACATCTGTAGCACTGAAAAAGGCACGGGCACAAGCGCGTGGCTTACGAAGTGCCTTCTATGCACGACTTCTCCACAACCAAAAGATACTGCCGAGCAAGGCCCACACACCTGGTTTATTTTTACTGCGGGCATTTGTGAAATGGAGTGTATAGTTTCTTTATTGAATGCACTACATCTCTTAAAGGTGCACTAAAGACGTTCCTGAGATTGTTTGTTCCTGGTGATAACTCATTCTGCGGGATCTTAGCATCCCAGAAATCTAAAAGTTATGCTCATGCGACGTCTATTTCCCTACAAAAAATGTGATTGAAGTTTGTGCCTCGCACCTTTCTGAGCGAAAAATCTGGGGAAAAGAATTCAGCGGCAGCGACAGCGACTGCGGCGTGACAACGGGCGTGCAACAGCCAGTGACAAGCCACCTCTCTCGGAAAGGCAGTTGCGATTGGCTGATGTGTGCCTGTCGTCACGGCGTCGGTGCCTCCGCTGAATTTCATGCTCCAGATTTTTCTGCTCAGAAAGGGGCGTGGCACGAATTTCAATCACATTTTAGTAGGGAAATAGACGTCGCACGAGCATAATTTTTCGATTTCTGGGATGCTTGGAGCCAGCAAGATAAGTTATCCCCAAAAACCGACAATCTGAGAAAAGTCTTTGGTGCACCTTTAAATATAGAGGCAAATGGGGCCTAAAAGTGTGAAAATTGCACCATCAACTAGTTGCAATAAGACTTTTCCTGGAATTGCATTACAGCATGATGCTTTGCAACTGTTGTGGACGAGAGCGTAGCCAAAGAAGGGCATGTCATTGACAATCTAATCCAATTACAAGTGATCCAATTGAGAAGTTGCGGAAAGCATACTTCGCAATCCAACATTGCTGAGCGAAAGCTACGGTCCCCAGATGTCAATTGGATCGACGGTGCGAAGCACACGACAACACCCAGGAGGAAAGTACTCCAGTGGTGTGTTGTAGCGGCCTCGCTCCGCTGCTCCAATTAGACCCCGTCCTGCGCTAAAAGTTATGCCGACATGAATTAGTCATGTCTCATTAATACAGACTCCGTTAATATGGACATCTTGCTATATAGAAAACATTTTTGTGGACGAACCGGGGAAATATGCGCATTTTAAAGCGATAGCTTTAAAGGACACATGCAAAGGAAAAAAACATTTTTTTTAGACAGCTTAGATGGAAAAAGGATGTCATAAAACGATTTTACAACGAAGAAAAAAAAATTTTAGAGCTATATTTACGGCGCTATACGAATTTGTAGTTGGCGCTCGCGGGAGCCGCCGCTGGTCACATGGTAGGCCCGCGCGCCGCCGCGCTGCGTCGCCGCCGCGCTGCGTCGCCGCCGCACGTTGAGCGTTGTGCGAACGCTGCTTCAACGCGTTTCTCCACGCCGCCGTCGCCGCCGCCGCACAAGTTTGTCTGCTTCGGGGCGCCGCCGCCGTCGTCTGACCGGCGCACAGGTCTATCACGTCTGCTTGCGCTTTTTCAGGAGTTTCCTTTGGGCTCTAAAAGTTACTTATTCATCTCAGTTTTTTGTTATACTTCAAACAAAGATGAATAAGTTACCTTTAGAGGCCATAGGAAGCTTCCGAAAGAACGCAAGCACCACGTGATAAGTAAAGACCAGTCACGTGATAAATACGGACCACTTTTCCGCGGTGCCCGCGGGCACCAACTACAAATTCGTTTTGCGCCCTAAGTATAGCTCTAAAAATTTTTTTTCTTCGTTGTAAAATTGTTTTATGGCGTCCTTTTTCCATCTAAGCCGTTTAAAAAAAATGTTTTTTTCCTTTGCATGTGTCCTTTAAGGAGTTTGTGTCGCAGAAAAGCCGGCGTCGGTGTCGGTGGGACAAGAAAATCCCGATTGGTCGATCAGTAATTCAGTTGCCTTAAAGAGAAAACTCTAACAATTTTAGGCGGAGCGGGATCGAATTCACAACCCTTTGGTTGCGACCCAGACACGCTACCGACAACGCCATGCAGACACGCTTGCGGAGATTTATATTTATCTATCGCGTACCACCCTTTAAGGCGAAGCTTAAGCGTCCTCCCACATTTTTTTTCTCTTTATCAAGGACAACGGAACGGAGGTGTCCATATTAATCGAGACACCACTGCATAGACTATGTAGGCTCGAAACGGGCATCCACCTCTGCTGCTTCTTGCTTGTGTCCGAGGAGCTCCGCGTCCCAGCGCAGGTCTTCTTCCGGCTTCCCTGCGGGCCTGCTGAGGAAGGTGGCCTTTGCCATGATGGTGGTGTGCAAGAAGGTCACGTGGAACTTTGCACCAGACAGGCAGGGCCCCTTGAAGTGGCCAATGCCGCTCACGCTGGCCAGGACAGACAGGGTGGGGCCCAGGTGGCCGGGGCTGCACACTACACCTCGTTCCAGGAGACCGGCCTCCAGCTGAGTGACGCACACCCCGACGCGGTCGCCCTGCGAGACGAGGAGGCGTAAAGTAAGCGGCCAAAAGGCGCTGCGAGAAGCAGTCAATGGCCAAAAGCCATTGAGGAAAGGGAGTGCTCCCCCTTTGCAGCATAGTCATTGGATATATGATACACGGTCATACAGAGAAATAAATCGCATTTGCAGCAAATCTAGATGATGCACTGACTGAATATTACAAAAAATATGATGGAAGATTCGAGCATGCTCACTTCAAAGAGCGATTGGATCTATCATTTTTCTAATGGGGTACTAGGAGCTTCGTATGAAAGACTACATGTTACTTCAGAAAACAGTCTCTTGCTTCCGGTATGTAGTGAGAAATGGAAGCAGCAAGGCAGTATGTTGCAGAACATAACCAATTTTAACCCGATGGCATTTAGGGGTTCACATCGCAGAAAATCCGGCTTCGGCGGGACCAAAAAATTTTATAATGCAACACGCGCAGCCACTTGTAATGTCACACGTGATGTCAAGCATGTCCCGACCCTATCGACTTTCCAAATTGAGCAAGAAATATTCCTGCGAAATTTAGCGGAAAATTTTTCTTTAAATTTAGCGGGTCGGTAGGGTCACGACATCACAGCCATGTGTGACGTCACACGTCACGGGACACGTGATGCTACCGACTAGACCACGCACACATGCTTGGGAATGAACGCGGGTTTATATGAGAAGGCTTCACAAACGGGGCTTGATAACGTTATCCTGTTCCACCCTTAAAGGCAAAGCTTAAGCATCAGTGTTTTTGCCACCTTGGAGTTTGAAAACAAGAGTCAAAAGTGACAAAAAATAAATAAATAAAAACATAAACTGTATTGTTTAATTCATGTTGTTAATGGGGCGCGCTCTTTAGTGTGCCGTGGAGACAACCAACAGGCCAATGCACAGAGCTTGAGGCACCGTGCGCTATACGTCGTGAAGTGAGTCCAGTTCCAACCTCCAGCCTGCTTGTACATCTCATTTCTTCGCTAGGTGGGTCCGCCTGATCCAGGACCACCAACGTTCCTTTGGCGCACACGAGGGACCACGTAAGCCTTCTCTCACCTCTAGCAGGTCTTCATAAACTCTGCCTTTCCCTGTCTTCTCCTTTCAGCAATTATCTTTAAAGGGACACTGACACCCCTCAAAAAGAATTTTAATTTTTTGACAGGTGATACATTACAGTGTTGGAAGACCACTAATTAATATTTAGCAACAGAGTCACATACCGTAAAATCCCGAGAGATGCCCCACCTCCGATAGATAGCCCACCCCTATTCGTGGCTTGATTTGCTATACTTTTTTTAAACACCAAAAGATAGCCCACTTCTAGTAATAGTAGTGTTGGGGTCAATGTTAGCCTCGGCGTAAATGCGGCTAGTTAGCTATTGCGGGATATAAGAAAACGTTGCTCACTGGGAAGTACAGTCATCTTTGCTTCGTTGCTCCTCGCCACCGTAACAAGCTTAGAAGGGACACAACCTAAAAATAGCAATTCTTTAACTTTTCTTGCTTGTACACCGAAAGTTAGCCCACTCCGTATTTTCACCCGATTTGCCCTTGATGTTATGTGGGGTATCTCTCGGGATATTATGGTATATTTTTAATAAAGCCAAAAAACGCAACTGCTCGAAACCAAAACCGAAACCTGCGCACGGAGGTTGGGGAAGTGGAGAGGAGAGAGTGAGTGGCGGAAGTCGCAAGGCTACGATTTTCCTCCAGCAAAAGCATTCCCGGGTCGAAGTCTCGCAGCACCACGCATTGGCCACATTCGCACCTAGTAAAGAAATCGTACGCGTGCATATTCAACTCGAAGTACGCACTTCGTGCTTGACGCTTGCGCGAGCGATGTCTTCAGCCACGAGAAGGGTGCGACGGGTCAGTGACGTCCTTGTGCAAATCGGCTTGGTGGTCAGGCGTGTCATACGGGATGAATACCAAGTCTTCTGATCGGTCCAAAATTTCTCTTTCAAAGAAGACAGAATTCGCCGGTAATGCCAGCGACAGTTCTGAAGTAGAGGTCCCATGCCCGTCGTCCACTGTTATCGCCGGCCCCGCGAGTCCCACGATACGCGAAACAATACCATGTTGAGAATTTCGCAGTGAACGCACAAAATGCTTCCGGTACTCTGTGCAATTTTTTTTTTTAAATCAACCTGTTTGCAGCTTTTTAGAAGTCACAAAAAATGGGTTTCATATTTTTTTTTTTTTCTATTTTTAATATCGAGTGTGTGCCTTCAATGACTAATAACTGATTAAATTTGGTGGTTGTGTCGAAACCTCAGAAAACAGCCATGACCACGGGAAAGAGAGTGAGCGCGACTCAAACCGGCCAGTTCTTGATCGGCGGTTTTCGAGCAAAAAGAAACTGAATTTTGAGCCGCAGATTCTGTTCTGGGTAGTTGGGCTCTCATATGTCACTTTTTTTTTTGTTTATTATTTTTGTTTATTGGAACTTTTGAAAATACAGGATTGTCATGGTGCTGAGGCAAAAGGTGACAATAAGTCACCTGACTAGGCCCCTAGCACCCAGACTGCACGTACAACTAAAAACCTCGGCGAGCATAAATACCCTGTCAGTGTCCCTCTAAAGGGACCTGCAAGAACTTTTTGACTGGTTTTTAATTTGCACGAACCTGAGCGCACTGAACGTAGTAACTTAATAAAACTTTTGTTGTCTCCAATTTCGCTTTATTTTAAACGTATTAGGCAAACTAAAATTACAAAAACAAGCAAAAAATAACCTCCTTCATGACGTCCTTGGTCGCTTGAGTGGCCGTTAACTAGAGGAGGGGTAGTGAGCTCAGCGAGCGCTCACGGCTGCCGCACTCCGTGTCAATGGCTACCGAGGGCGCCACTAAAGCATGCTCTGGATAGGCTGTATGAAGCGGGCAGCCAGGGCGGCTCGCATTGCATTTGCTGTGCGATCAAACACTCATTCGGCATGACACTTCATTGGCCACAAACGACAGCAAATACGGTGTAGAGATCAGTTCAGAACGGGAGCCACTTCGTGCTGCCATGCCACCAAATGGCCAAACCGCGAGCCAAAGCTGCTCGCCGAAGGCCTTCGGAACGCTCAGAACCGGTCAGATCCACCAGTTCATTTGACCGCAGCGCCGCCGCATATATCCAGGACCTTTCTACGCTTGCCGCTCGTCGGTGCCTGATCCCACTACCTACACCTTTGTAGTATGCGACGCCTTTTCCACCGCTTGGTGGCGGGTATGTGGACGGGTCATTTCTTGTTTCCGTACTTTCTAAAGTGGGTTTGTTTCTTTTCTGATCTAAAATACTGAACAAAAACTACTTTTATTCAAAATAGAAACGGTTCACGCTACTTATTTTGTGTATTTCGACTAAAAAGTAGCTTTTAGCAGCTCTGACCAGCAGTAAGCGCAGAACCAAAAACTTCACATTTTGAGCATTTTCGGCACCGTGGGTCGCCCCATAGGTGGAGGAGGTTTCTGCATGAATCGGTTAAAATATGACGCACTGATATTTAGCTACTCTCTCTGTGCCCGCTGGCTAGCCCGAGAGACGTGGAAACCACAAAAAAGGTGGACGGTTAAATATGATTCCAGGGCCCCTTTAATCACAACGAAAAAACGATCAAAGAATCAAAGTGACACACCTGAATGGCCTTGTTGACTGGCTTGCGAAACACTTGGATGCTCTTCACCTTCTTTGTCACCCGGAGGGAAGGTATCTCTATCACCTGTCAAACACAAATACCGTTGCATTGTAGCCATAGTCAGATCTGAAGCACAAACCGTGCAAGAAAGAGCAGAATTAGTCGCAGCTCGCGACACGATCGAGTGTATAGTACTCACATCGTTGAGAGATACACTGCCTTCAAGAACTGTGCCTGTGAGAACTGTGCCTTGGCCACGGATGGAGAAGCAGTGGTCGACGGACAGCACCAATGGTCCCTGTGGCTGGCGCTCTGGAATGTAGGCAGCTTTGGCCAGGGCATCCAGTAGGTGGGTCAGCCCCATGGGCTCCTTGATGCCCCCATCCTGATTACAGCACAAGCATAAGGGCAATGAGCTTTCAAATGAACTCTACGCCGAAATGAATGTTTAATTCAGCATGTAAACAGGTTATACCTACCTCCGCGCCGCCACCGGGCTTTGCCGCAACCGAAACAATGGCTGAATTCGCGAACTTAGTCTTCTCCAAGGTTTTTCGCAGTTTCTTGGTCATCTGTGATAGGAAAGTACGACTGAAGTGTCTCGGTATGCGTAAAAACGGGTCTGCTCACCTTTTCTACACTTTCAGCTCTTTTACTCTCGGGAAGGAGGTCCACCTTGTTCAACACCAACAGCATATGGTCGCAAGTTATTTCGCCGATCACCAAGCACTCGGCCGTTTGAGTCTGGATTCCCTTGGTAATGTCGATGACAAGCATCATCATGTCAATAATCTGGGCACCTGCACCAATGCAGACGCTCTCCTTTGCACACGCACTTAAGCTTTTTCTTCGGAATGCATGTTTTAAGATGCCCTAGCTCACCCCCGATGATTGTCTTGATGAGTGAGGCGTGCCCGGGGCAGTCAACCAGCGTGAACTGTAGGTGCTCATAGCTGCTTCGGATGTGCTCGGGAGCGCTCACCTGAAATGACGAGAAGCCTAGGTCTATCGTTATGCCCCGCTCCTGACTCTGTGGGTTCTTGTCGAACGAGGCAGTGCTCGCAATGGTGCTGACTGCCTTCGCCAACGACGTTTTGCCGCTATCGACATGGCCCAAAACACCGACATTAAGATTCAAGATAGAGGCCGCCATTTCTGTTTTTACGAGTAGATGGACAAACGAATAAACGAATAAACCTTATCGCCTAAAATTGGGTGGCGTGTCGCGCCACATAGTGAGTGTAGTTTGATGTGGACAAATGAATAAACCTGATCGCCTAAAATTAGGTGGCGTGTTGCGCCACCTTACAGCAGCAACAAAACTGAAGCGAGCCCCGGAAGTGACATACATACAGGAAAACGAAAAATACAGAAGTATTCCATACTAGACCCCCATAACCACGGGGGAAATGAAGAGGCAAATAAAAGGACTGAAAAATAGAAAGGCAACCGGTATGGACGATATTCCGAACGAGTTCCTGTGAGGCAGTAGACACAAAAGAAATACCGAAAGTGTGGAAACAGGCAATAGTAAAGCTCCTATATAAAGGGAAACAAGCGGTCCCAAAAGACCTCAATGTCTGTCAACCAATCGCAATAATCAGCAATGTCTGCAAATTCTTTGCAAGCATAATAAACCACAGGCTACAAATCGTGTATGAAAAAAAAAAACAGCGTTTTCGTAGAAGCTCAAAATGACTTTCGGCAAAACAGAAGAACAAGTGATAACCTATTTACGTTAACCCAAGCCATAGAAATGCAAAACATTCAAAACTCCCAGCTGCTCCTGGCATTGCTATACATATGGCGTCGATTCTTGGTCGGTATCCAAGCGCTCTAAGGCACAGAGAAACGGCACTGCGGCGTGCCAAGGAAGCTTTGAGCACGGCGCCAGACTGACGAAACTTGCTTTCGACGAGTTGAGCCTTTTCCCTGCGACACTGCGCTTTCGTAAAATTTCCCACGTGTTCACAACGGCAAGTCTCAACGGTGCACAGAGTCTTAAAAAACTTCTTCGGCGAATGACGACGAACAAGTAGAAAACGTGTTTACAGCATGCTAGAAAACCGCAGCAAAACGCTGGCAGAACCGGAAATCGTATCCCAGCCAGGTTTCGTCCAGTGGCTTCACTTGCGGGAGCGGGAAGCGCGATCCAGCTATTGTCATTGAGATCAGTGGTGTTAGCCACTGATCTCAATGACAATTGCTGGATCGCGCTTGCCGCTCCCGCAAGTGAAGCCACCGGACTTCACTCGCTTGGGATACGATTTGCCGTTTTTGCTAGCCTTTGCTGCGGTTTTCCAGCGTGCTGTAGACACGTTTCCTACTCGCTCGTCGTCATTCGCCGAGGAAGTTTTTTGAGGCTCTGTGTATTGTTAAGACTTGCCGTTGTGAACACGTGGAAAATTTTACGAAAGTGCAGTGTCGCAGGAAAAAGTCACAACGCGTCGAAAGGAAGGGCTGGCGGCGTATTCAAAGCTTCCTTGGCAAGTCGAAGTGCCGTGTCTCTGTGCCTTCGCGCGATTGGATACCGACCAAGATCCGACGCCGTGTGAATGTGTTTAGCGAGTGCAATGTGCGTGAAGCCGTATCAAAAGGTACAACTCGTCGAAAACGTGTCGCCGGTGTCGCGGCGTGATCAAAGCTTCCTTGGCACGCCGAGTGATGCATCTTTGTGCCTTCGCACGCCTGGATACCGGTCAAGAATTGACGCCGCACCAAAGTTCGGAACGTGTGTCGCGCGTAGATGCCTTTAGATCATTTATATATATCGGCCACGGACTTCTGGATCGTCCAGCTGTTCCGGTGAGTTGCTATCAATAAAAGGGGGAGATCTGTACGTGTTCTTATGTACTATATTAACCATGGCTATGTCCCAAATCTACTCTAATAGATTCCGTGGGAGCACAAATAGGGCAACGTTGTGGAGCCAGGGGGGTTTTCGAAAGCAAAAGTACAAGACGGCGAGAATGAAAATCTTTGGAGCGCGGCCGATATGGTCGTGTGCAATCTGTTGACCAATTACAATTAGGCGAGCCGCGCTCAAACGTCAAGTGCAATTAAGTAGGTTGATAATAAGCCAGCACTGATCAGTGATGAGGAGCTGTTGTGCACGGTATTGTGTAAATCGTCTAAGGACGAAAAAAAGATGTACCTTCCCCCCATCTTCCGTCGCTAGTGGACGCTGGATTAAGCTCGTTCCTAAACCGCGAGGAGAAAAGACGCTGATCCAGAGGCACGAACAGCTTCACGCACATTGCACTCGCTAAACACATACACACGGCGTCGGTTCTTGGTCGGTATCCAAGCGTGCGAAGGCACAGAGACACGGCACTTCGGCGTGCCAAGGAAGCTTTGAACACGCCGCCAGCCCTTCCTTTCGACGCGTTGTGACTTTTTCCTGCGGCACTGCACTTTCGTAAAATTTTCCACGTGTTCACAACGGCAAGTCTCAACAATACACAGAGTCTCAAAAAACTTCCTCGGCGAATGACGACGAGCGAGTAGAAAACGTGTCTACAGCACGCTGGAAAACCGCAGCAAAGGCTAGCAAAAACGGCAAATCGTTTCCCAAGCGAGTGAAGTCCGGTGGCTTCACTTGCGCTGCAGCGAACAAGCGAGGAAGCGCGATCCAGCAATTGTCATAGAGATCAGTGGTGTTAGCTAATTGTTAGCTAACGGACAATTGCTGGATCGCGCATCCCCGCTCCGTGAGTGCGGCCAATTGACGGCCATCTTGCATGCAGAATTTTTTTCAATTTGCTAGCGTTGCAGAGGCCGGCAGCAGGGTGTTGAAGACAGGTTTTCTACTCTTACGTCGTCATTCGCCGAAGACGTTCTTTAAGATCCTGCGTAAGCCGTGATACTTGCCGTTGGAAACACGTGGAGATTTATACGAAAGCGCAGTGCCGCAAGAAAACGTCTCACCAAGTCGAAAGCAAGTTTCGCCGGTCTCGCGGCGTCTTCAAAGCGTCCTTGGCACGCCGAAGTGCTGTGTCTCTGTGCCTTCGCACGCTTGGATATCGATCAAGAATCGACGCCGTGTGGATGTTTCTTGCAAGTGCAATGTGTGTGAAGCCGTATGTGCCTCTGGATCACCATCTTACTTTACTCTGACGACTGTATACTTGCGGCACTTGCGGCACTTGCGGTCCAGAAACGAGCTTAATCCAGCGTCCAGTATAGACGGAAGAGGGGGGAAGGTACGTCTTTTTTTCGTCGTTAGATGATTTACAGAATAATATGCACAGCAGCTCCTCATCACTGATCAGTGCTGGCTCATTATCAACCTACTTAATTGCACTTAAACGTTTGAACGCGGCTCGCCTAATTCTGATTGGTCAACAGATTGCACATGACCATATGAACCGCGTTTCAAACATTTTCATTCTCGCCGTCTTGTACTTTTGTCTTCAAAAACCCTCCTTGCTCCACAGCGTTGCTCTATTCGTGCTCCCATGTGATCCGTTAGAGTAGATTAGTACATAAGAGCACGTACAGATCACCCCCCCTTTCCCTCCCCCCTTTATTGATAGCAACTCACCGGAACAGAAACGCATGCTTTGTTCGTTGTTATCTTTGGCTGCCCACCTGGAAAAAGCGCCGAGAAGCGGCATTGGCTTGGTTGTTCCACGCGAATCTTTCTTAAAAATCAGAATAAACGCTTCAACTTGACGTCAAAGCGGTGATCGATAACTGTTTTAGCCAAGACACTCTCTTCAGGCCTTCGTCTTCGAAGTGACCGCTACCTGCGCTGCCGCCAGTAACACCCGACGTGAAATCATTCTGATGCTGCGAACCTATCGTCGAAATGCGAAACTCGAGAGTCCTGGAATGAATCTACCGTTGCTAAAATAATGCGAAGGACAAGAACGCTTATATAAACGATAAGGAGTGGACGGCCCTTAAAAATGCAGACAGAAACGTATTTCGTTCAGAAAACGTTTTAAATGCACTCGAATATATATATATATATATGTGTATAAACATTCACGGAAAAGATTTCGTTTCTATACTTTAAAACTAAGGGAACGCGAATGATCTCATCAAACCGCGAGTACGACATCGCATGGAGAGTCAAGAGCCAACCAGATGCAGACGACACCCTGCGCGCTTCCGCTCCGGAAGCCGACCACAGCGTCAGTCCCAACGCATTGGCTGCAATGGCTCTGCGCCGCCGCTGCCTGACTCCTGCACTCCTAACTCGGACAGAACTAGTTCAGGACTTTCTGGCCGAATCGAACAAACCTAATATCTAAGGTATTCGTATGAATACAGTCGGGTGTTGCTTTTGATTTCACCATGTGAAGCAGAAAAGCGGTTTTGCATGTGGGGTATTACAACCCAATGTTCGTATGCGTCACAGTAATGTGGTAGAAAAGAAAAAAAAACGAAAGAAAAACGAAAGACGTTTACAATTCTCTGTAATGCCAAATTAGAGCGCAGTTCTTGAGGAGGACGAGGAGGGGAGGGTACGAAGAGGAGAGTATTCCCTTCTTCCTGCATACCTTCTCCTCTCCTCCTCCCTCGTGCTGTCCTTCTCCTCCTCCTCCCCATCCTCCATCTTCCTCCTCTCCTCCTCCTTTTCATCCCTCCCTCCTCCCTCGTGACGTCACCCGTGATCTTCGTCGGAGCCTTCACGAGTGACCTTCGTGACGTCACTCGTGACGTCACGAAGGTCACTCATGAAGGCCTCGTGAAGGTCACTGTGAAGGTCGTGACCTTCGATGTGACCTTCACGAGTGACCTTCGTGGCGTCACTTGTGACCCTCGTGACGTCACTCGTGACATCATTATGGAAAACGTCCCATAATGCAACACGCGACGCCGCTCAAGTCGGAAACTGGCGCCTAAGAGCTGCACCCTAAAAGAAACTGCGACAGTTGAGGTTGGACAGTTAGCTATGAAAGGTCTGTTCGCACATACATCGCAGTGCCGAATCCACTCCGAAAAAGACATCTTGTAAACCCTGAGATGGGGAACGATAAAAAAAAACGGACGAACACCGATGCAGCGCTGGTGCTGTGCCGAGTTGTCGGTTCAGCAGCGATGCATTGACGCTGTATTGCAGCTCTTCAATGTGAAACAGTACGTCGGCGCTAAGTCCGGTGCACCACTGTGAAACCACATCGGCGATAAGTCTCGTGCAAATCAGAGCTGCACCAACGCCGATTCGGCGCTGCGCCATTCCGAAACTGGTGTTTGATGCCTTGCTGCCTCTTCGTACCAGTCAAAACCGGACCTGGCCTGGTGCGTATGCCGGCCGCCGTCCTTTCGCGTGCACAAAATCAATCAGTTGCTGAATTGCGAAAAAAAAGCGCATTGAATAGAAATTGGAGATGACCTCTCATACTCGATATCATTAGACCCCTCGGTGGCTCCGAGGCCTGGTGCCGCCGCCTAGGAAACCCCAGGTAGCGGGTTCGACTCCCGGCTGAGGTGCCTGCAATCAGACGCAGGCTTATATATTTCGCCGAATTACACCGTGTTACCAAGTTTTCGGTTGCTCGTCGAAAAAACCCCCAATTGATTCAAATCAATCGCCAGTCCTCCACTGGAGCGTGCCAGATGCCCTTCTTTGGTTTGACACGTAAAACGATGAAGTTTGACTTTGACAAAACCATTACAACTTTGAACACACATTTATACAGATATGTCTAAAAAGGTTAAACACTTCTTATCAAAGAAAACACTTAAATATATCAAAGGAACACAATTTTCCACAGTTATTATGCTCCGCTCATACTCAGCGCTTACACTTGTCGTCACGGTTGCATTAATACTAATAATAGTAACGTGTTTTTTTCCTTTGAAAAAAAAACAAAAAAACACTCCCAGTTACAGGTCCACAAAAGCATAGAAGATTGCTTGTTCGTGGAACCAGGCAGGCCAAAACATCTACAAATAAAAGGAGTAGAACACAGTATAACAAGTAGCACTACAAATAAAGAAATTAAAAAGAATTTGTAAAACAAAGCAAAATTTGCGCCATGTGAAAGAAGCTACACTCCACGTGAAAATCAAACAAAATCGCTGAACACTGAAATACTAACAGATTCTAAACACCGTACGACCTCCACGTGAAACATTCATTAATAAACAATACTTGATATCAACATTTCATAACACAGAAATTACTCAGGAAAAAAACACTAAACAACAGAAAATCAGGTTTTACATTATAGACACCAATTTTTAAAAGCTTTCTTGCCGTTTGCATGAATGAGATACTAATAAAATTATCGGGTAATTTATTAAAAAGGGAAGGAATATAATGCCGTTTTATTTTATTTCCGTAGTTCATAAATATTCTGGGTATTACGTACCTTTCAGTGCACCTGAGATTTCTCTTTTTGACCTCAATTTTCGAGCTGTTATTGTAGTAATGCCGTGTTAGAATTCCACATTCATACAGTTTAGAAAAAGACATATTTAGTTCATTTATTTTCATATCTATTACTAGGTTATCATATCTGGTTCCGTATGCAACGTTACTCGCAATTTGTATGAGTAGTCTATCTATTCCTAGCCTTTTATTTTCTGCACATTGACCGAAAACAGTAATGCCGTATCGCAAGCTCGACTTTCCTAGGTCCATAAAAACAGTTTTCCTGACATTTATACCACAAACGTTCTTTAACCGCTAAAGATACGGTGATACTACGCAAAGCCTTTTTCTCTTTTTTTTTTTATAAATTCGATGTGATGGCTCCATAAAATGTCAAAAAAAAAAGTCTAAGTACTTTACAGACTGTTCGTATGGAAGTGCTATACTTTTGTAAGAGTTGCCATTAGTGGTGCAAAACTATCGATAGTACTCTCGATAGTATCTATATAGTCGCCGTAAATATGACCATCGAGTGGTCCGAGCACGTTCCTCAAGGGAGCGTGCTCGGACCACTCCTCTTTTTAATCTACATCAATGACCTCCCTCTTTGTGTTTCTTCGACCATCCGCCTTTTCGCAGACGACTGCGTAATCTACCGTACTATCTCGAGCACCAGTGACCACTCATCCCTGCAAACTGACTTGTCATCCATTGCAAAATGGTGTGATAATTGGCAGATATCACTAAACCTAGATAAATGCAAAGTACTCACCTTTTCTCGTCTTTTGTCACCGTCTTCTTATAACTACAGCATTAACGATATTATACTCGGTTCATCCTCATCTTACAAATATCTTGGTCTTCATATAACCAGCGATCTAACATGGACCACCCACGTCAATCACATTGTTGCTAAGGCAAACAGCACACTCGGTTTTCTCCGACGGAACATAAGACTCGTACTCCCTAAAGTAAAACAAATTGCATATCTAACATTAGTACGCCCAAAACTAGAATACGTTGCATCTATATGGTCTCCGAGGCAAACTTATCTGAAAGACAAACTAGAACGTGTCCAAAGAAGAGCATTACGATTTATTTATTCTGATTATTCTTTTCACACAAGTGTGTCTGAACTACGTAAACGATCAAACTTCCCTGAACTCACTTTAAGGCGGAAAATATTTCGTTTGACACTGTTTTACAAGATTTAACACCATAACCCAACAATTAGAAATAAGCTATTTCCTCCTCCCACTTCCTTTTTTCCGAGATTAGATAACAGCTGTAAAATACAACCCATATATGCATCCACGACTTCTTACGCTAACTCTTTCATAGCTTTTAGAATTAATGAATGGAACGCTTTGCCTAACAACATAGTCACAGCTCACAATATAGATATATTTAAAAATAAGTGCTAGGCGAATTTTTAGAATCCACAATGAACTAGCGCTTTTTAAACATAAGTGTATGTGAACTTCTTTTCATGTTTTGTTTAAATATTTTGTTGATTCTTTTTGTTTTGTTGTTCATGAGTGTATATGCTTTATCTGCTTTTCTTATTATCCTACAAATATGAGCTGCCCATCCCTTGTATAATGCCCTGTTTTAGGGCCTTCAAGGTACTAATAAATAAATAAAAAAGTATGGAGAGTACTTTCGATAATCGACTATCGATAGTTCTGTGACACTATCGATAATTGGGTAAAACTATCGACAGTATCGATAGTAAATTTATCGATAGTTTTCACCGCTAGTTTCCATGCCCCGATTGAAATTGAAATAAATACCTGACGTAAGCTTCACCTGCTTATGGGGATTAATATTTCTTTATCCGGAAAACCCCCCTGCCTCAAAGACAGTGGCACAGCCAGAAATTTGTTTCGGGGGGGGGAAGGCTAAAACTCCATAAGCCCCCCCACCCCTGGCTACGCCCCTGCACCCCGACCAACAGCAACGTTACTTTCTGTCCCTAAGGCCTAAGGCCAGCGATTAGGGCGAAACGAAATTTAGTTTCATGTGCTCCAGCAGCGCCACTGACCTATTTTTACGTCGAGCTGCATATATCCGATTGTAATGTGCCACACAAGACCAATATTTGCCACACTTTCGTATACCCCGCCGTCCGCCGTGGTTTATAACGTTAGCACGAAGGAAATTGATTTATTTCAATATATATATATATATATATATATATAGAACAGCACCTGGGAACATATATATATATATATATATATATATATTTTTTTTTTTGCAGCTTATAAAAAAGTGTTTATGTATCTGAAATTCAGGAGCCCGCTCAAATCCCACACATAACAAAATGAGCCGACCCGGTTTGAAAGGTGCAAATTTGCTTTGGATTGCCAATTATGTTCGTCGTTGTCCGCTATCATTCGTCAATAGCGGTTCGCGCTTTAGTTTGTACAAGCATCAACATCGGCTTATTGATATCGCATTATCGCTGCGAGCTGTTTAGGTCCGAGCCATCTGTCTGCACGTTTTTACTAACCATTATTACCATACTAAAACGACTGGTTTCTTCGAAGGTCACTGGTCATCTGTTAGGCACTCATTTGTTTTCAACTCACGCACATGTTTATTCTTAAATAGAAAAAAAAGCTCTTTATTGGTATAATGTTTAGGTCGATGTGTAAATCAAAAGTCTTATGCATTATCCACATTTTCAATTGCAGAGCGACTCCAGGTTTATTGTAAGGTTGTACATTGTAGGGTTTATTTTGTTACTTGAAAAGTCAAATATTATGTACTATTATTTAACAGGTGATTTCAACTACGAAGGTACTGTGCAGAGAGTTCCATTCCGGAATGGTTAAAGAGAGGGAACTGTCGAAGGTAAAAGTGCGAAACCGAGGGTAGCCAGGGCTTCCCTCCTCTCATCCGTATGCAAATGAATTTTTCCTCCCACAAAACTGAAATTAAACAAATATTCAATCACGCATTAAACTTCCGCACGAGTCCCTCTCTCGCTAAAAATATGACTAAAATAATTTTTTTTCACTGGTTAATTAACCCTGCTTTAGCCCATTGAACCATCACTCGTGTGATCTTCCTGTAGGAGTGAAATCTACGACTGTTAAACCTTGATTTTCATAGTAATGCATTGATCACGCATCAGGTCAGTATTCTGCTACAGAGACTGTACACGAAGGAAGGAACAGAATCCAATGGACTTTTGCAAGGAAGTTCAAACCGGGGCAGTTATTATGCTGCTAACGTGGCGGCACCTTAGTCGTGTTCAGAGCTACTTGCGTTACATCATAACGCCAGCTCACGATTGAAAAGTTTACCTTGACTCAGAATCGCTGAACTTAGCGCGGCGCCTGTCTTCAATCACCCATAACGTGACCACAGTTGGGCAGAGTAATACCGATGCGATAAAGTCCGTGGCTTTGCTTCACACGAGCGAAGTTGAACGATTCTAGCCGACGGCGAGCTCACTTACGTTACGTATGACTGTAAGAGCGCATGAACAGCCATTTACCTGGACTCCGACAAAAGTGCAGTCCCCAGCAGCACGTGAATGGGTGAATTACTCCCACTCATGTGCAGAAGGGCAGACTAGTCTCCGTGAGTGTGCTGCAGTTCTTTGTCGACGGAAACCAGACAAGCTCTGGGCGACTGCACTGATCATTGCATCGTAACATCAAATATATCTGTTCCCGAGTCAAATTTGTAAGTACTATATTAACTGCACCAGATTCGAATTATCCGGGCCGGGCCACGAGTAGCCAGAGATCAGTGAAAGTGATTATTATGGTAATCATGAAAAGACAATATATTGTCGTATAGGTAATTGATGAAAGGTGAGGCGTTGCTCGGTGACATGTTTTCTTTCTAGGAAAGGGCCACTTCCAAAAAGGTCAGGATGATACAGGCGGCGGTAGTATATTTTGAGTCGACTGGAATATTCGATGTCTCGACCGCGGCGAGGGTGGTCTTGGGAGACTTGTAAAGATTCCACCACTGGCGATGTATGGTCCAGCGCTCGATTTGGGCAGTGGATTCTGTCAAAGAACTTTTGAGTGAATACAGTTGTTCTGCCGTGGGACTGACAGCCAGACAAAAGCACCAGTCTCTAAAGAGGTGTCTCGATCACGGCTATCATAGCGGCGTTCTTTGCCCTGTCGTATCGCAGCAATGGCTAGAAGACCGAGTTGGTAGCTTGAGAAGCTGCTCCTGGTGCACGAGAGTTAGCCATGGTGCGTACTTGAGAAAGAATTCCCCAGTGCACTATTATACCCCGCTGCAAGTTAAGAAAAGCAGGACAAGCTCATTCCCCCACAAATTCCTCCACTCTTTCCACTTTAGCAGAGCGAACGCTGGAAAAGAGGTTCGCAAGGACTCGCCTTCCTCCAGTTGCTTGAGAGGCGAGCGTATCTTGGAATCCTGGATGCAATCAAAGAGTGAAAACCCTCAGGATAAGACAGGTGTGATGAGCCACGGCATTCAGAAGCAATACAGCACGGAGAGAGAATTTTTCACGTGCTCCGCTTTTTTCATTTAACGCATACAGCACGTGAAGTGGCAATGGCGGACATATTGTTGATTTCTTATTGTTTGAAAATTATAAATTCAGCTCTGCGAAACTGGTGATTGCTATACTTGTTAAGACTTAAACGCATAACTTTTTAACGTGAATGCTATGTAGCTAATTCAGTATAATTCTTGCCAGAATACCAGAAAGTTCTGGCTCTCATGAAGTGCAAATTATAAGCATTAGTTTTTAAGTTCGTACTATACATTGCATTAGAAACATTTGTTTACATGCTCGAGCACTGCTGTTCGTTTTGCCTGTTTCGTCGTCTTTAGTGTAAGGGAGGAGAAATTACAGTTATGTAACATACTTGCAGCTTTAAAGCCTTTTCTGTCACGCTTTCAACATATCCTTGTTATAACGGACAAAAAGTTAGGGCACAAACTAGATGGTGATGACTGAACATAATTTCAAAAAAAAAACAAAAAAAAACCGAGAATGGGGTAAAACGAAGAAGTTGTGTCGTGTTCGTCCTCTGCTTTTCCTCAGTCTCGTCTTTTTTTTTTTTTAATTTGTTATAACGTTGTCTTTTTTTTTTTATTGTTGTCATTGCTGATATTCGAAGGCGCAGCTGGTGCACCGGATTTCCTTCTTGTCTCGTAGTGATGTGTGGACCGTGATGTGTATAAAGCAATAAAGCGATATAATGGGTGGACGTATACATTTCCGTCTATTTATATGTTCAAACGCGCTCTTTATTCTCTTCAGGATTGGACAGAAATAGCCTATCAAGTATTTAAAAATAAAAAAATACATGTTAAAAACACCTTAAAAGTCAAACACTGATATACATTTATATAAAGGTATCGCCATACATATCAGAAATGCACTTCAAATATAAAACAAAAAGTAGTTTGAAATGCAACTACAGGAGTACATTTCGTTGGGGAAGAAGTACAAATTTTGAAATACATGTTTCTCAAAATTCTATTCGAGATGGTCTCATACTTCATATAACTGATGGAGTGCACCTGCTATAGTGTATACGAAGAAAAAAAAAGAAAAAAAAAAGAAGCGAGATTGACATTACTGTAAACAATTAAACGAAATATTTTCTTGAAACCAAAAACGAGTATACTCACTCTAAGATGTAATCTGAAATTCGACGTTGACGCGTTTGCACCCAAAATAAATTTCTAGCAGAATTAACATTTCCCGTTTTGCATAGTATTGGGGAAAGCGAGCGGGTTTTTAATCTGTTGATAAACATTTTTTTTTTTTTCGGGATCAAATACAATAAACCTCTAAATAAGTTTCGTGTTCTCTCAAACAAACTCCAGACGTCTCAGTGTTCTCGTTCAATCCGGGTGCGTCTTTCAGCATCGGTCTCATCATCATCCAAGTAAAATAAATGAGTATTTTCTGGCATGTCGGTTAGACGTGCATTTGCGGAAGTGCCTTCAATGCCGGAAGTGCATTCAGTTTTCAATGCAATGCCGGAAGGGCCTTTAATTTTCGAAATCTACGGCAATGGTCAATCACCTGCAGTGCAACCAAACGTTTGTTATCTTTGCAGAATAGATAAGGGGATCAAATATGATCCAAGACGAGAGGTTCAGAATGGATGAATCTTGGCCTACACAGTAACCAAGCCGAAGCGTCCTCTTCGCAGTACCTTCCAGCCTCCCAAGCATGGAAAAGGGTCAGCCTAGCTTCTCTTTGGATGACAACGATGGCCCTGGTAGCATAGTGATACCAGGATTACATCCGAAGATGTATTTCCATGCAAGAATATGAATTCCGTTGACAAATTGTATCACGATATAAAAATTCAAACACGAAATGTATTAATATACTCAAACAAAATATTTGTATCTCGATACTGCTCAACCCTAATTCTCTTAAACTGGATGGCGTCTGCCTTACCTCTCCCTGAATATCCCTTCAGCTTTCAAAAGCCAATTTCAGTTATGCAACATTTTAAAAGGCTCTCTCGATGTTCCATGTTCTAGCTCGATGAGCCGACTCTCTTAGCTTCATCTCTGCTCGCAGGTCATTTCAGTACGATTTTTCAATGTTCCTCATCCAGACTAAATTGGCTGCACTGGCTTTATTATTTTTTTTTGTCTCGATTTTTTTTTGGCTTTTAAATTTACTTTTATCCTGAATAGCTCGATCGCCTTTTGTAGGTTTTTGTGCCCCAGGCTCTCAAATTCAGCCATTTTCCGCATCCCCGAGCACGATGTACACAAAAAACAAAAGAAAACGATGCTCAATCCACGCGCACTACCAATTGTATGCCGACCAAGTAAACAATCTATTCGAACACTTAGCGTACATGTCAGCGGTTCATAAAGCATGACTCCTGTGTATCTGTACACGACACTTGTCCTTTATTGCACATCTTCATAACAGCATTTTCAAAACTTCTAAGCAAAATGACTACCCTTATAAAAATTTTGCCTGTTTGACGGGTAAAATTAGCAGCATTATAGCGGCGCCAACGTCCGCCGAAACTTGAAAACTAATATTGGGGAAACCATTTGTTACTAGACCCGGTGTTTGTGACAATGAGCAGCTGTCTTCTGAAGGCTGAAGACAACTTATTCCTTTCAGGAAACTTTAACTCCAAGTTTGTATGTGTGCGAAAGAAACACCATCCCGGTACGAAAGAAAATATTGCCAAAGTCAACACCTGCGTCACATAAAAGGAGCTAAGAACAATCACGGGTAAACAGTCTTGAAGAAAAAAAAATAAAAAAATAAAAAACAAGTGTGAGCAGGTACTATTAATTGCGGAAGAATTTGGTTAAATCAGGTCACTGAAGTCAGACAGATCTCGAAAGTTTAATATGACAGGAATAATAACTACAAAGAAAACGAGGACCACATGATTGTCACTTACACCCAGCAACCTAAGACTATCTAAAAAAAAAAATATTTTACCACGACTTACCTAACATATTGTCACGGGTGGTGATCAATAAACAAGAAATGAACAGGAAGAAATAAACGTTTAATGTGGCGAACTTGTGCCAAAACAAAAGGGGTTCAAAAGATAATAACAGAGCGTCGCGGGCGTCGAAGTCGGCGTAGCAGCAGAATCGAACGCTGGGGCGAAACTGACTCGACAAGGTCGCGGGCGGCCTCTTATCTAGAGTGCGCCGCTATCTCGAAGATTCGGCGAAAGCGGTTCGAGCGTCGCGTGATCGGGGCGAGAATGAACACGCACTTTCTAGAAAACAAAACCAGGGATAAATGATAGAAGTTACGTGCGGTACATGAATAAACGGGAACTTTCTGGAGGACCGTGACCGAGCGTTGCTTTCTCAGCCTTGCGCGCGGCATTACTCCCCCCTTTAAAAGTGCATCGCCCCGATGCAGTGTAAAACAAATCAAAATAAAAAAGAACGATAAACTAAAGAGTCTTTTGGAGCACAAAAGGTCCACAGTCCTATCGAGCGTAGTACGGCTTCAGGCGCACGACGTGGACGACCTCAGGTCGTGGTGGGCGGCGTGACGATGTTCGTGTTCCGTCGGGCATCACCTCGTAGTTCAGTTCGCCGAGGCGACGAAGTACCTTGTATGGTCCAAAGTACCGTTTCAGCAGTTTCTCACTGAGGCCGCGGCGACGGATGGGCGTCCATACCCACACCCTATCTCCGGGCTGGAAGTGGACGTCCCTGCGACGAAGGTTGTAGCGGCCGGCGTCGACGCGTTGCTGGTCTTGAATCAGGAGTCGGGCGAGCTGGCGAACTTCTTCGGCGCGTTGAGCAACTGCCTGGGCGTCGTCGCTCTCGTTGTCAGATGGCTCATGGGGCAGCATGGCGTCCAGCATGGTCGTTACCTTCCGACCATGTACCAGCTGGAAAGGGGTGAATCCAGTGGTCTCTTGAACCGCCGTATTGTAGGCGAACGTGACGTAGGGCAGCACCTCGTCCCACGTCTTGTGCTCTACGTCGACGTACATAGAGATCATATCGGCGATTGTCTTGTTGAGTCGCTCCGTCAGCCCGTTGGTCTGCGGGTGGTACGCTGTGGTGCGGCGATGGCTGGTGTGGCTGAGACGAAGGACTTCTTGCGTCAGCTGGGCCATGAATGATGATCCACGGTCTGAGATCAGGACTTCGGGAGCGCCGTGCCGGAGGACGATGGATTCAATGAAAAACTTGGCAACTTCCACAGCAGTTCCGGAAGGAAGGGCTTTCGTTTCGGCATACCGCGTGAGATAATCTGTGGCGACGATGATCCAGCGATTTCCCGACGTCGACGGCGGAAAAGGGCCAAGTAGATCCATTCCGATCTGCTGGAAGGGTGCTGTTGGCGGAGGAATTGACTGCAAGAGTCCGGCCGGCCTCGTCGGAGGTTTCTTTCGTCGCTGGCATTCATGACATGATCGCGTGTACAGGTGGACGGTTTTGGGGAGCTTGGGCCAGTAATACTTTTCACGAATACGTGCCAGGGTCCGGCTGTAACCAAGGTGTCCGGACGTCGGGTCGTCGTGGCAGGCTTGAAAGATCTCCTCCCGAAGGTCGGTCGGGATTACCAGCAGCCATGGCGAGTTGTTGTTCCCGAAGTTCTCTTTGTAGAGTACACCTTGTCTAATGGCGAAGGTCGGCAGCGCTCGTGAAAAAACACGTGGCATCGCACTCCCGCGCCCTTCCAGGTGCTCTATTAGTGCGCGCAGCTCAGGATCGTCTCGTTGACGCCGGGCCATGTCGTCGATGTTCACTGCGCCCAGAAAACACTCGTCGTCATCGTCGTCGCTGCTGCCGGAAGGTGTTGCGACGGGAGCTCTGGACAGGCAGTCGGCGTCGCTGTGCTTGCGGCCTGACTTGTAGACGACGGTCATGTTGAACTCTTGTAGTCGGAGACTCCACCGCGCGAGGCGTC
The DNA here is from genome assembly GCF_016920785.2 of Ixodes scapularis. Lineage (NCBI taxonomy): Eukaryota > Metazoa > Arthropoda > Arachnida > Ixodida > Ixodidae > Ixodes > Ixodes scapularis. The sequence continues at coordinate 16,015,506 of NW_024609868.1, read as the reverse complement.
CTGACGGGTCCTTGAGGTTCGCAAGCCAGCAGAGCGAGTGGTGGTCCGTGACTACCCGGAACGGGCTCCCGTATAAGTACGGACGAAACTTCGTGATTGCCCAGACGACCGCAAGGCATTCTTTCTCAGTCGTGGAGTAATTTCTCTCCGCCTTGGTCAATGTCCGACTTGCGTAGGCGATGACTCGCTCGGTGCCTTCTTGTACTTGAACCAAAACCGCGCCAAGCCCTGCGTTACTTGCGTCCGTGTGAATCTCGGTTTCCGCATCCTGGTCGAAATGTCCAAGAACAGGAGGGGTCTGTAGTCGTCGCTTCAGCTCGTCAAATGCCTGCTGCTGTTCATCGGCCCATTCGAACTTCTCGGCGTCCTTCGTGAGGTGTGTGAGCGGTGCGGAAATTCTTGCGAAATCTCGAACGAAGCGCCGATAGTAGGCACATAGCCCAAGGAACCTTCGGACGGCCTTCTTGTCTCTTGGCGCTGGAAATGCTGCGACGGCACGAGTCTTCTCGGGGTCTGGGCGGACACCTTCGTTACTAACCACGTGGCCGAGGAACTTCAGTTCGTCATAAGCGAACCGACACTTTGACGGCTTCAGGGTGAGTCCGGCGGTCCGTATGGCTTGGAGAACTGCTCGGAGTCGTCGCAAGTGCTCGTCGAAGTCGCTGGAAAACACGACGACGTCGTCGAGGTAGACGAGACAGCTCTGCCACTTTAGTCCTGCCAGTACGGTGTCCATGACACGTTGGAAAGTTGCTGGCGCCGTGCACAGTCCGAAGGGCATCACTTTGAACTCGTACAGTCCATCCGGCGTGACGAAGGCTGTCTTTTCTCGGTCCCTTTCGTCGACTTCGATCTGCCAGTAGCCGCTCTTCAGGTCCATCGATGAGAAATATCGAGAGTGGCGCAGCCGGTCTAGAGTGTCGTCGATGCGGGGGAGTGGGTAGACGTCTTTCTTCGTCACCGTGTTCAGCTGCCGGTAGTCAACACAGAACCTAAGCGTCCCGTCTTTCTTCTTAACCAGTACGACTGGAGAGGCCCAAGGACTGCTTGAAGGTTGAATTATGTCGTCGTTCAGCATTTCTTGAACTTGCTCCTGGATCGCCTGCCTTTCTTTAACGGAGACTCTGTATGGCGATCGATGCACCGGGCGCGCGTCGTCCTCGGTAACGATGCGGTGCTTCGCAACGGTGGTTTGGCGCACCTTCGACGACGTGGCAAAGCAGTCGCGGTATTCGGCGAGAAGGTTAATCAACTGTCGTCGTTTCGGGCCCGGGAGTTTAGGGTCAATGTCGAGCTGCGCTGGCGACGCACTGTCTTGCTGAGGTGGCGAGAATTCGTCAGTAATGGCGGCGACAGCGGCGGAGTTTTGGAGTTCCTCGACCTGGCCCACGGCTGCACCTTTTGTGAGGTGTTGCGCTTCATTTCGGAAGTTCGTGACGAGGACCACAGTGCGGCCATCCTGAAGTTCAGCAACTCCTCTTGCGACGCCTATTCCTCTTCCCAGAAGCAACTGGAGGCTTCCTTCGAGCAGAACTTCGCCGCAGAAATCTTCGGTGATCCCGACGGGTACGAAAACACTCGACCGCGGCGGTAAGTTCACGTGGCTGGCGAGGACTCGGACCGCAGATGACGTCGCTTTGGGTTCCTCCGGTGGTGAAACAGGCTTTCGCAGCGTCAACCGGTTTGCTCCGAGGTCGATGACGGCGCCATACTCGCAGAGGAAGTCCATTCCGAGGATAACGTCCCTCGAACAGTCTTGCAGAACGACGAACTTTACAGGGCACGTCTCACCGTGGATCTCGACGCGAGCGGTGCATCGCCCGACTGGTGTGATGAGGTGCCCACCGGCGGTTCGTATTTGAGGTCCATCCCACGGCGTCGTGACTTTTCGAAGGCGGCGGGAGAGCCTCCCACTCAAAACTGAGTAGTCTGCTCCGGTGTCCACGAGTGCCGATGCGTCGTGGCCGTCGATGATGACGTTTAGGTTGTTGGACACCGTTTCAGGAGCGTCGTTTCGGTCTCCGGTAGCGTTCGAGTGGGGGCCCTCCGACGTTCGTGGAGGATCTTGGCGTCGGTCGTCTTCGGCAACTCCACCTCCAGGGGTTGCCGCGCCTAGTTTCCCCGGCGTGGAGCGAGGGGTGACAGGCTTTCACGTCGGGGTCGGTGCATCGGCGAAGCTGGACGTCGTGGTGACGGCGACCGGAACTCTCGGCGTGACGCAGGCTCGGGGTACTGGGGTCGTCGCAGGTACTCGTCGATCTCCCGAGGGCGTTCACCATACCGGGGGCGCGGGTCGCTTGGATGGAATCCGCGCAGCCCGAGTCGTCGGTATGGGCATCGGCGGTACACATGGTCAGCTTCCCCGCAGTGGTAACACAGCGGGCGTCGGTCGGCCGTCCTCCAGACGTCTGTCTTCCTCGGCGCAGGTCGCTCTGGGGGAACGTGCGCCTGATCTTCCGGCCGTCGGGGGTACTGCGGCGTTGGGGCGTCTCTTCGGGGTGGCGCCGTGGCTTGGCGGGAAGCTTGCGGCGGTCGTCGGGCCATGGCGGCGTAGCTCAACGTCGGTTCCTCCGGTGCCACCCTGGTGACGGGAACCTCTGGTTGGAGCGCGCGATGCACTTCTTCTCGGACAGCCTCGGCGATGGAAATGGTTGGCGGACGGCTGGTGGTTGGCAGCAACCTTCGCAGTTCCTCCCGGACAACCTCCCGGATAATTTCGCGGATGTCCGTACCAGGCACGTTTTCACCGCTAAGCAGCGCGGTTGCAGTGACGCTTGGCTGCCGCTGGTAGTGGGAAGCGCGCGCTTGGAGGGCGCGCTCGATGTTTGTCGCCTCGCTGACGAAGGCGTCAACGGTTGCCGGCGGGTTGCGGACGAGGCCTCCGAAGATGTCGTCCTTCACGCCCCGCATCAAAATGCGCAGCTTCTTTCCCTCGGTGGCCTGAGGATCGGCGCGGGAGCTCAGGCGGAGCACGTCTTCCACAAAGCTCGTGACGCTTTCATTGGGGCCCTGGGTCCTGGTTCGCAGTAGGTCCTCGGCTCTCTCTCGGCGGTGGTGGTTGACGAACGTAGCCTTCAGGTCGGTCTTGAAGATGTCCCACGACGTCAAAGAGGACTCATGGTTCTCGTACCAGTGCTTGGCGGTTCCCTCAAGCGAGAAGTAAACGTTGTGCAGGCGTTGCTCGTCGGTCCAGCCATTGTGGCGGGCAACGCGTTCATACTGGTCAATCCAGTCTTCGACGTCTTCGTAGAGTTCACCGTGGAAGGGGGCAGCCGTCCGCGGTGCGACGGGCATGTAGACGACGGGAGAAGCGGCGGGGGCTTGCGACTGGTTGGCCATCGTCGTCTTCTTTGGCCTGGGCTTGTCCGGCAGCAGACCACATTCAGGGGACTGACCTCTGGTGCGGCGGCTTCTTCGGGCTTCGGCGTCTTCGGCGAAGGGTAGCCTTCCGGGGCTGAGCACGTCGCTTGGCCGGGATGTCTTTGGAGGGGTACGATTGACGGGCATAGAATGGAATACCCCGCACCTCCACCAAAATGTCACGGGTGGTGATCAATAAACAAGAAATGAACAGGAAGAAATAAACGTTTAATGTGGCGAACTTGTGCCAAAACAAAAGGGGTTCAAAAGATAATAACAGAGCGTCGCGGGCGTCGAAGTCGGCGTAGCAGCAGAATCGAACGCTGGGGCGAAACTGACTCGACAAGGTCGCGGGCGGCCTCTTATCTAGAGTGCGCCGCTATCTCGAAGATTCGGCGAAAGCGGTTCGAGCGTCGCGTGATCGGGGCGAGAATGAACACGCACTTTCTAGAAAACAAAACCAGGGATAAATGATAGAAGTTACGTGCGGTACATGAATAAACGGGAACTTTCTGGAGGACCGTGACCGAGCGTTGCTTTCTCAGCCTTGCGCGCGGCATTATATTGTAGTAACCCAAGAAAGTTTTGGAACTTGGTCTCGCCGAAAAGTAGCAAACCTATTATCCATTTTACAAACGCAAATGGTGGCCCCATCCTGGAGAGCGACTGCTCAAGAGTTTTTAACGATTACTTTTTTTCAGTTTTTACAAACGAGTGTTTGGACAGCGTTCCCATCCTTCCCGATGAACCCTATGAGTCCATGCTTCCTATCACTGTTAACGCTGTAGGAATAAAAAAATCTTATTGATACACTAAAACATCATCTGCTGGTCTCGATAACATCAACTCTAAAATTCGAAAAATACTAAGATAAATTCTAGCCAGTTTTTTTTTTTTTTTTTTAAACGGATATTTACCCAATCACTATCAGAATGCTGCCTTTCCTCCGATTGGAAGATAGGCAGGCTCATCCTATTTTTAAGCGGTTGCGGTCAGCTACTCGTTCCTATTTTGAAGCACATTTTTAATATGTCACTCAGTTCAGGCGTTTTCCCTTCGCTCTGGAAAAAAGCAGTTGTTGTTCCTATCTTAAAAGGCGGTGACGCATCTGTAGTTGCGAACTACCGTCCAGTTTCTCTGCTTTGTGCTTTTTCCAAGGTTTTTGAGATTGTTGTGCATAGCAGGATGACTTTTTATTTCCGTCAAAAAATAACGCCCTTGCAGCACGATTTTTTAAAGGGTAGGTCTGTGGAAACAAATTTGTGTACCTTTTTAGATTACTGTGTGCCGTTTGTTTTAAACAGAGAACAAGTAGATGCAATATAGTTTGATTTGTCAAAAGCCTTCGATAAAGTGAGTCACGTGTTGCTTTTGTCCAAGTTGCATCTGTATGGTGTCTGTACAGAATTGTGTAACTGGTTTAAGAGTTATTTGTCTTTTCGATCAAATAGTGTTCGGGTCGCTGACAGTTATTCCAAAGAGTTTTTTTCAATATCAGGCGTGCCCCAGGGTTCAAGTTTCGGTCCTCTACTGTTTTGAATTTTTATAAATGATATAGCGTCATGTGTAAAGAACGTTGAACTGCTTTTATTTGCTGACGATATCAAGTTGTTTAAGAGTGTTCACTGTCATTTAGATTATGATCTGATTCAACATGATGTGTCTAATATAGCACAGTGGTGTAAACAAAATCAGTTATTTCTTAATCCTTTAAAAACAAAAGTGATATCTTTGTGCAGACGCCGCGCGATCAAAAATAACACTTATCATCTTGAGGGAAATCCATCTTGGTGTGTTCATTGACTGTGGATTAACTTTTAAAAATCATGTCTCTTTTGTTGTCAGCTCTGCAATGAAAGTTCTAGGAGTTATATCGCGTTTGACCAAGCATTTTAAAAAGCCCCATTGTCCAATACATCTTTTTCAATCCTTAGTGGTTTCAAGGCTTGAGTTTGCCTCTGTGATTTGGAATTCAATTTCTGTAACACAGGCTTTGATCATAGAACGTGTGCAAAAAAGATTTGTTCGAATTGTTTATGATAGATGGATTGGACGACGCGTGTATTATGACTATGAATGCTTACTGAATAGATTTTCGCTGAAGCTTTTATCACACAGAAGAACAGTCCTTGACTTGGTATTCCTGCATAAGATCATTAACGGTGCCATTGATTCTTCATGGCTTATTAGTAAAGTCCATTTCCATGTTCCTTTCCGTGCGACGAGACAGCTCACCTGTTTTGATATTTGCTCACCATGCCGTGTGTCACCTCTTTCTCGTTTACAGACATTGTATAACAGCATTGTGCCACCTCAAGTTGACATCACCACACCCCTGCCTACATTTCGCTGTCAGTTGGACGAACTTTTCGTCACTTCATAGCGCGTCAGTGTATATGCACATCTATTTCTTTTTAATGAGTAGGATTTTTGTTTAAGAGTTTTTATTGTACGAGTTGGTGTACCTAAAAGAAGGCCGCTCGGCCGTTTTAGGGCACCCGAAAAATAAAGATTATTATTATTATTATTATAAGCAGGGTCGCTCTTTTGTGTCTAATTATAGCCCAATATCTTTAACCTCTATCTCTTGCAAACTACTAGAGCATATATACTTTACTCCTACATCATGACTCACCTAACAAGTAATTATATCGTCTTTAAACAGCAGCACGGCTTTCAAAAGGGACTTTCCTGCGAGACTCAGCTTTGTGATTTTATTCGTGACCTGCACACTAACCTTAAATGTCACACTCAAACTGACACTGTTCTTTTCTTTTTTTTGTTCTAAAGGATTTTATTGTGTTCCTCATCAACGCCTGCTCTCTAAGTTGTCATTTCTTCGGCTTGACCACTCACAGCTGCCCTACATTATGATACAGTAAAAGAGGCATCGACTGCAGCGGAAGTGACTCGCTCAGTGTCTGCGTGTGCGTCGTACGCACATGATCAATTGTCTTGAAGTCCGGTCAGAATTACGAGGTAAATAGGACTGATGGAAACTAATCAATATACCAATATACCAAAGAGCAAAACAAAATAGCCAGCCTAATTAATTACTTGTTTATACTGACTCAATTTTGCTTACCCTCCACGTGACGAGGGTTTCAGTGCCACTTTGCTTAGAAAACGAATTTTCAACAGCAAATCACGCTACGTGAAAACGGCATGATTTTATTTACGTCAAGAACTTACTAAAGGGCATGGGTGCCACGTACGAAGCTCGAGCAATTCTTTTTTCGAAGTGACTGCACCACCCACTGCAAAACCCTTCGCGAGCCCCCAATCTTCGAGAATTTATTTATTTATTTATTCAGTTACCTACAGCGCCCTTGCTAGGGCATTATAGTAGGGGGGAAGGCAGTACAAGATATACGCAAATGCATAGTACATAATAAACAGCAGGCTGTGTGACGCGGGAACATTGACAATGACAGCAAAAGCAAATTATGTAGATGATAACACCACAGCAACTTTCCCGCAGAAACACCAAGAAAAAGATGTTAAGATATTGACAGCAAAACAGAGATAACTAATTTAACAGAAAATTTTGTAGCGTTGTGAAAAATGACAAAATGTGGAGCAGAGACAACTTCAGCTGGTAAGTTGTTCCAATCATGTACTGTACGGGGAAAGAAAGTATATATGTTAATTCTGCACCTGTATTCGTGGACTTTCATAGGGTGATCTGTACGGGGAGACACATAAGTTGGTTCTTTTATGTATTGCTCTTTATTAATGCCATTTCTGTTATTATATGTGTTATAAAATAAGGACAGTCTAAGATATTTTCGGCGGTCAGCAAGCGAAGGCCACCCTAATTTGGTACATAGAGCAGATGAGCTTTTAGAGAAATCATAATCGCCAGTCACAAACCGCGCTGCACGTTTTTGTATGCGTTCGAGCTCATCTATACTTGTCTTAGTGTAAAGATCCCACGCGGTGCACGCATATTCTAAAATCGGACGCACGTTTGCCATATATAAAGTTTCTTTGAGTTTTGCAGGTGCTTGCCTAAAGCTACGTTTAAGGAAGTTCAATGTGCGGCTGGCCGTAGAGGACAGGTAATTAACATGAGAGTTCCAGGATAGTTTGCTGGGAAAGAGAACGCCTAGATACTTATATTCTAAAACAATAGATAAGCTTGTGCCACCACGAAAATATTCCGTGAGAAGCGGTCGTCGTTTGTTAGTAAACCTGACCAGATTGCATTTGTTTGGGTTCAGAGTCATCTGCCATGTTTGACGCCAGGATAAAATAGAGTTCAGGATCATTTTGCAAAAGTTCAGAGTCCGCTTCACATGTGATTTCACGGTAAACGCAGCAATCATCAGCATATAATATGACGGAACTAGAAATATTCACAGCTAAATCATTTATGTATATCAAAAAAAAAAAAAGAAGGGGACTGAGCACAGATCCTTGCGGGACACCTGATAAGACGCTTACATATGACGAATTCAAACCGTCGAGGACAACATTTTGCTTCCTTCCAACGAGATAGGCTTCAAACCATTAAAGGAGTGTATTTGGAATATGAATGGTAGATAATTTTTGCAGCAATAGAGTGTGTGATACTGAATCAAATGCTTTTCGTAAGTCTAAAAAGGCACTATCAACTTGGCTACCATGGTTTATCGATGTAGCGATATCATGGGTAAACTCTACTAATTGTGTATCGCAAGAAAATCCCGTCGTAATTCCATGTTGCGTTGGGTGAAAAAAAAATTATTACCTTGTAGGTGACTAATTAAGTTAGTGTAAATAATGTGTTCTAGTGTCTTGCAGGAAACGCTTGTCAGAGAGATAGGTCTATAGTTAGAAGTTTTTGTTTTGTCTCCACTTTTATGTACAGGGACTACATTTGCATTTTTCCAATCAAGAGGTAACTCACTTTGTTTAAATGATTTTCTAAACAACACTATTAGATATGAAGCGACAGAGGGGGCACAATTTTTCAGAATATAGTTAGAAATGCGGTCTGGACCAGGGACTGAGCCTATCTTGATCTTCTGTAAGAGCAACGTGATGCTGTGCTCTGAAAACTCTACGTCATCCATAAGTGAAAACCCATTGAAATTCCGTAGGCCACCAACCATGCTGCCTGGCTGAGTGAACACTGACTGGAAGTACAAGTTGAAGCTTTCAGCCTTGCCTTCTAGATAAATTACAAAATTAGCGAAAAATAAAGGCATGGGAATACCTTTCCTGTTCCGAGGCCAGAACTCATGTCTTCAAAATTCCCGAGCATTAGCGGCCGCGAATAGGTTTTTATGCCTAATTCAGGAATAATTTGGATCGCAACAATAAAGGGTTTTCCTTATGCAGTGTTTAAAACAATCGGGAGGACGAATCGTGCGATTCTCTCAAATATGTTTGCGGCAGTTGGAGTTACAAACAATAGTTATCCGGCAGGGCAAGTGCACGAAAGTTCATCAATCGTGGCACAGTTCGTGAGGTTCAGATCTACAGTGTAGGGATCCTTGCTGAGAGCCGACGACTGCAGCACGTAACTCCGCACGCGTACGCTCGTCGATGTGGTGGTTGGGGCCACGACGCTCCACTCAATAATTTGCCCGGCATTCGCAAGTTGTTCGCCTTCGACAATGCACCGCTTTCCGTCGGCAATGTATTCCATGGTAGTATGCAATGACACTGAAACTGAAACAAGGAACCGCATCACAACACGAACCACAATAACAACATTATGTAAGTATCCTGCTTGGCAGTCCTTGCCTCGCGTATTTCCACGCTCGTGGAACGATACAATCTTTTCGAAGAAACAGGCTGTCATAACGTAGATAGCTCAGCTTACCCGAAAACAAGCCTTCATCGTCGCGAGGATCCATGGTTCAACGTGCGCTGAGAGCAGCCGACGTGCGGCGGTATCCACAATCGTAATAGAGAGTTTTAGTAGATCGTTCCCATGACTCCGATAACGATATCCCGATACTTCGCCACCGCCTCCCTTGCGCATGCATAGTATCGTTATGGGGGCCATCGGAGGTATCGGAACGATCTACTAAAACTCTCTAATGTCTCTAACATTGGCCGTACGATGGCAGCTCTGTTCGACCTCGAGGCCAGTAGACGCGGCACCGCGGGCCTTCATGGTACAAGCTGCTGCTGCCTTTCTGCGGTGCCGCGGCTCTCCTGAAGCAATGCATTTATTGTTATTATTATTAATTATATGTATATCAAACGGTAAATCTATGTGCGCGTTATAAAGTCCATATTTTACAGCACAGCTCTTAGAACCCTGTTTCCATGTATAACGGCGTCGGCCTAGCCGCGCGCGTTGCATTATGGGACAGACATACACCAACTGAATTTCCCGCTAAATTTAGCGAAGAAACTGAATTGCTATGTAGGCCTGTGACGTCCCATAATGCGAGACTGAGCATTCAGTTTCCCCGCTAAATTTAGCAGTAAAACTGACGTCCCCTGACCTAAACACTAATTCAGTTTCCCCGCTAAATTTAGCGGGGAATCGAATTGGTGTTCAGGTCACGTGACCTCAGTTTTCCCGCTAAATCTAGCGGAGAAACATAATTCGTTAATAGGCGACGTGACATGAAGTTATTAGCGAGTTTTAGCCGTCCCTCAGCGCTTTCCGCAACCCGCTGCGATATCCGGAACTCTACAGTCAAGGCCATCGGCGCGCAGGTGCAGTAGCGGCCTCTTTGTTGGGGAGGGCTGTGGGAGCCGGGGGTGAAAGACGAGGCAGGGGGCACGTGACAGGCGGCCGGCGGAGAAGACACGAGCTGGCGCGAGACATTGCGAGCTGAGGGAGGCTGGAAGCTGGACAAAGAACGACGGAGCCGGGGCTGCCTAGCCTGGCCCATAACTAGGGTTCGGAGTTTTCGGTTTAAACCGATAAAAAACGATAAAAGTACGCCGAATCCATTTTCAGAAATTCGGTTTTAACCGAAAAAGATCAGTTTTTAGGTTCGGCACTTTTTATTAAAACTGATAAAAGTACGTCGAATCAATTTTCTAAAATTCAGTTTTAACCGGAAAAGGTCACTTTGACCTTCCAGTCGTACCACAGAGCCGTGGCGAAAACGTGGAACGACAGTGTCTATCGAAACGTGTCCGAATGTATGGGATACACGGATGCCATGACGACGTTTTCGTTTAATGTGCGCATCATCGATCGGAACGGGAAGTCCGAAATGCCCCATAACTTCGCCATGTACGAGCGTGTTTTCAAACTCGTTCTAAGGAAGAATAACTTGATGCAAGCTCTGCATGCTGTGTTGAGCTTCACAAAGTCGCACCGTGTCTCTTTTGGCGGTCACAATTGGTTGATTGACCGATTTTGGCTCAGGCAGCGCTTCCTCTCCTCAGCCTGCCAGTTTCCAGTATTAGTGTTGACAGGGCATTCTCGAAGCTCAGGGCCATAGCAACAGGAAAGAAAGAGTGCGGATCAACGAGGAGAACCCTGGAACGTACATCTGGGTGTACTGTTATAAGATAACGTAATCCTGATATACAGAAGGTGAAGTTCTATGTTTTTCGGGCATAGGCTTCATATCTGACTTGTTCGTGCTTCTCAGGTTTTTCCTTGTTTCTTTTAGAGCTGCACACATTTGCCAAATAAAGTGTCCATTTCTTTTTCAATGTACCTATGCCGTTATTCTTTGAGTGATCACAAATATCAGAGCTACAAGGATCATCCAATCCGGTGTCCGTTGGTGTTTATTTTATATTCACCGAAAAAAGCCGATAAACGTTTGTGGGCATAAATATATGCCGAAAAACACCGAAAATTTAATTTTAAAATAAACACCGAAAAAAGTACGCCGAATTTTGAAAAAATAGAAACCGAAAACGCAGAACCCTACCCATAACGAACCCCGGAGCGGTCCACCAGCGAGGTCTGGAGCAAGACCGGTGGAAACGGCGAGCCCGGGCCATATGACCTGGGCTATGACGATCCCGGGGTGGTTCCGCAGCGAGACTCGGGCATTGATAGCCCGGGACAGCCAGCCTACGCAGCGCTGGCGTGGGAAAGGCGATCCGCAGGCCTGGACACGGACCCCGACTGTGAGCTCTGATCGACGGGCGACAACAAGGGTCGGCGGGCCCGGACTACCGACTCTCGACGACGGGCAACCGGGAGGTATACAGTAAACCCACTCGCTGTCTTCTCGTTGCTGTATGTCACTCCCTGGGTGACGGGCGGAACGCATACCGATCGGGCAGCGATTATTAGTATAGAGGAACCTCCCCCATAAAGAACCCCCACATTAAAATGGCGCCCAACGTGGGGCCCGTTCGGTATGCCTCTGCTTCTAATCGTCCCCAGGGAGTCCCATGGATTCGTTGAGCGGGTTGTTCACTAACGCTAACGATGCCCGTTGAGACAAAGCACGTTGGAATTTTGGTGACTTGTCTCACAGCAGAGCTCAGCAGGTGTCTCCTCGAATCGAGTACTTAAAGGTCTCGAAGGACGAGGTTGCGGACGCGCTTTCTCGGGTACCCCAGAATAGTGGTTGGCAGAAGGTGACGCAACCGGGAGGAACAAGAGGAGCGCGGTTAAGATGTAAGAACGCCGTCTTCGGAGGCAGACGAGAGGCACGGCAGGTTCACTGGAAGGCAGGATAGCGACTGGCAGGAGGGGAAACAGTCAGGAGTTATTGCATATTTAGGATTTAGGCTTGGAGTGATGCGGTGAGCCAGTAAGCGCTTGTCGAGGCCCGGGGTGCAGATCGGTTTTTGTCAGTGGGTGTCGGAAAGATTGCGGGAATTGCAGTCGACACCGGGAACACTGGCGGACGAGATTGTCAGCGGGTGTTGGGTAAGCTGGCGTAAATTGCAGTTGACACCGGGAACGCTGGCAGGCGAGTTGAGGGGCAGTATGATTCGTAACCGCTGGGCCAAGACGGCTAGTTGCTTCGCGTCACTCCAACAACCGACGAAGGGCAGAGGGACGACTCTCCCTTGAGGGGGGTCGTTCCGCGAAAGCTACGAAATGTTTTACAGGATACTTTTTCGGCTTCACTCTGGCCGGTCGTCGAAGTGACAGCAAGACTTTTAATAAGTTCTGTCGCGTCACGACCTGGCCGGGGATGAGGCGGTAGACATTTAGGTGGCTTGCAGCTGTCCAGCTTGCCTTGAGGCATAAACGGTTTAAGCGGGTTTGCTCGCTGAGCTACCGCCCCCTCCGAGGACCGAGCAGTCCCTAGAGCTCGTATACACGTGGACGGAACGGGACGCTGATGCTTACATCGAGTACCACATGGTATATGTAGCCGTTGTGGAACGCAGGTATGGAATATGGCCGTCCCGCCACAGGCTTTGGATCCCTTCGCTTGCGCAAACGATGGGCTAGGTTTACGCCATCGTTACCTGTTCTGAAGGAAACTCACGCTTTGAGCAACGCAGCTAGTGGTTTTGCCGCATCGCTTGCTCCGAGGTGAGAAGGGCACCCGAGGTATAAAGACGCGAGCGTCGTGTCTTACTTCTAGGCTTACTCGGCGAGATACAAACGAGGAGGCTTGCCCGGTTCACATCGCTGACTGGAAAGGATACTACCGTCGTCGCGATGGGGAAGACGTATAGCATGAGGTTGCGGTAGGACGCAAGAAATCCCCTGTTCTTGGCGACCCACGAGCGAGCTCTGGAATGCAGACTTGCTGAGTTGGCCGCATGGTACACGAACCCGTCGGCAAGCTATGTGGCGGCAGAGGCTGTGGCCCCTGCCACATTCTGCGGCAGAGTATTTGTTCGATGTGTGTTGTCTTTACACTTTGTTCTGCGCAGAATAGCTTCTTTGAAAGACTGCCGTCGACGGCGTAACCCAGGAAGCCCACCGGGAGGGAAAACTGGCGATTCGTTTTCCCAAGTGCTCAGAGTGGCTGACAGTTGTTCGGCCTGACGAACGGTTCAGGCGGGCAGTTCTAAGCCCGCTGTGACCTCTAAGCGGAACGGGACAAGTCCGTCTGCGTCGGCCGGACCAGCTTAGAGCAAACCCCCTGCTGCATCGCGGTGAGTGGGAGAGCGAGCGACAGACAGGTCGGCATTGTCTGCCGGCTTCGCTAGCCACCACCACCTACGCCGCTTTCGGACGCTGCAACGTGGCCACTCCGGCAACAGCAACAGCGGCCGCCCATGAAGCCCAGCGGCTCCCTGAGACTCATGAAGTCCCCCGAAGTCCGGGCCTTGAGGGGGGGAGAGTGTGGGAGCCGGGGGTGAAAGACGAGGCAGGGGGCACGTGACAGGCGGCCGGCGGAGAAGACACGAGCTGGCGCGAGACATTGCGAGCTGAGCGAGGCTGGAAGCTGTACAAAGAACGACGGAGCCGGGGCTGCCTAGCCTGGCCCATAACGAACCCCGGAGCGGTCCACCAGCGAGGTCTGGAGCAAGACCGGTGGAAACGGCGAGCCCGGGCCATATGACCTGGGCTATGACGATCCCGGGGTGGTTCCGCAGCGAGACTCGGGCATTGATAGCCCGGGACAGCCAACCTACGCAGCGCTGGCGTGGGAAAGCCGATCCGCAGGCCTGGACACGGACCCCGACTGTGAGCTCTGATCGACGGGCGACAATAAGGGTCGGCGGGCCCGGACTACCGGCTCTCGACGACGGGCAACCGGGAGGTACAGTAAACCCACTCGCTGTCTTCTCGTTGCTGTATGTCACTCCCTGGGTGACGGGCGGAACGCATACCGATCGGGCAGCGATTATTAGTATAGAGGAACCTCCCCCATAAAGAACCCCCACAGGGCTTAGCGGTGGGGAAACGCGGTTTTCGAAAAAGCCCTCCGCAACGAAGTAGCTACTACTGCGCCTGTGCGCCGATGGCCTTGACTGTAGAGTTCCGGGTACCGTAGCGGGTTGCGGAAGGCGTTCCGGGACGGCCAAAACGATCTACGAAAACTCCCTGTTGACGTCATTTTCCCCGCTAAATTTAGTGGGGAAACTGAATTCGTGTTTAGGTCACGGGACGTCAATTTTTCAGCTGATTTCAGTGAGGAAAGTGTGGGAGGAGGGGAGGGTATGGAGGAGGAGGAGGAGAGGAGGGTACCAAGGAGGAGGAGGGTACGGTACAGAGGAGGGGGAGGAAACGAGGAGGAGTAGGAGGGGACATGAGGAAATGAGGGGAGGGGAAGAGTAGAAGAGAAGGGGAGGAGGAAGAGGGGAGGGTGAGGGTACGGATGAGGAGGAGGGGCATACACTCCTTTCCGTACCCTCACCTCCTCCTCCTCCTCAAGAGCTGCGGTCTAATTTCGAATTAAAGAGATTTGTAAACGTCTCATTTTTTTGTTAACGGGAATCAAGGATCGCTCAGCTGGTGCGCTGGCTCTGGCAGGGCTTTCTTTCACCCATCCTTTGCTAAGACGCGGTTACGGACAAGCCGGCCCTGATCAACAGTAAACAGTATGAGAGAATGTCGCATAAAATTCCACTGCGGCGAAAAGGCCGAAGCCACTAAAGTCCTGCCGATAGTCTAGTCTTTCTTCAAGGGCGCCGCCATCTGGAATTGTCGTCACTTCCAGTACGGGCGAAAACATTGCTTTGCCGTCGCCACGCCAGTAGAGGACACTTAAGATATAAGCGTAACAGTGACACATTATCGTTTTGCCTCCCCCTTATTTTTTTACTAGTTACAAGTTGAAACGTTTTAGTATTTTTCCGTCGCCCATACCAGATACGCCTATTAGGTGGCTGGGGACGAGGGTACACAAAAAATGTCTATAGATGGAGTCCATGGGCACATGAGAGAGACGAGAAAAAAAAAAAAGGACGCAACGAAGCGATTTGTAAAATTAAGCAAAGATATCAGGGAAAAAGCAATGTAATTTGAAGTCCCAAGCAAGTGAGGAGACAAAGGACTCGAACACCTTTGACTTCCCATTCAGTAAAGCGACCTGCGAGGTAATGATGAGCATGACGTTTCACCTGCTCGAACTCACAAAGAATATAGTGTTTTCGGTGCAAAAACTTTATTGGAACTCGTTATTGATTCGCCACTGTGTTTTGTTTAAAATAACTAAATGTGCATTTCGTCTGAAAAAAAAAAAAAAAATAGCTCGTGCCTTTATTCTTTGTTTTTCCCGGATTTCAAAGGTAAAACAATCAGGATTCCAACCCACCGCTTCGCTGAAAAAGTAATGTGTATTGTGGTGAGAAGCAGCGACTACAGTTCGGGCAAACAAGCGCTTTTTTATTAGGAAACCTAATCAAGCAATGTCGATGATGATAATTTAAAGGTCCCTGTACCTAGCGCCACCGCAGAAATAAAAACCCAAAAAATCTCGATCCACATATTTTTTTTTTTTTTTATCTTACGTTGTGTTTTATATTTGTCGCAAATTTATCCGAGTTACTCCGGGGGGTCATGTCAAGTGACAACACAGACTAAAAAACGCTGGGCGCGTTTTAGAAAGCGAAGCTACAAATCTCTTACCCTGGAGTAAGATCCAGTAAATTTTGGAACGCGGCCATAGTTTCTCCCGAATGGAATGGTCGGAAAGAGCTTTGGCGCGCAAAAAAAACTCCGAGATCATTTTTATGGCGGCTTCACGCCTGCATGTAACGCTTGGTGAGATCGTTCTATTCTCTTAGTGTAGAGTACAAATGCTCTCTCAACGTAACATGTTTGAACATGTCTGCTCTTCTTTTTTTTTAAAGTCTTTGAATGAAGTTTAACTAAAGTGTGAAAATGCCGTGCGCCAACTTGCGACAACCAAAATAAATTGCAACTGAGAGACAACAAAAAAATTTAATTAAAAGGTGTGTGCGCCGGGGGAGGAGGGCAGCGGCCTTTCGCATTCTAGGATTTCAGCGTACAGTGCTGTTTTATGTTGCTGTTATTTTAGTGACTTGTGTGTGTGCGTGAGGGGGAAAGGGGGCGGCTGTTCAAACACCTGTCTAGCGTAGGCAGACACACACTTCGCGCGCGGGGGCTAATAGTGCAGAAACAGCTGCTTACTTTGCGGCTTGCACCCAGAGCGGGCAAATTGCGCCTTGGTGTTGATCCCCGGGAAGAGAGGAAATCCAGCCGTGGCCGTTGGGACGGACGGAAATGGTGAGGACTCACTTTGTAGGTGCACCACCATGGCGCGCTTATATCGCCCTGTGTGTACCCTAACGTTATTAAGTAGTTTTCGTTCACCTCGTCCCCCCCCCCCCCCCCCCCCCCCCCGCTAAGTCCTCCGCAACGAAGAAGCCGCTACAGCGACTGCGCGTCGATGGCCTTGACTCTAGAGTTCAGGGTATCTTAGCGACTTGCGGAATGCGGTGCGGGACAGCAGAAACGATCCACGAAAACTCCCTATTAAATCAACTCAGTTACGGAGCTGACTTTGTTTTGCTTGTATGTATTTTAATTTTAGAGCGCAGCTCTTAGGCGCCCCTTTCCGAGTTTCGCGACGTCGGCGTCGCCGTTGGCGTAACCGCCCCGCTAAATTTAGCGGGATATTGAATGGGTGTTGAGATAACGTGACGTACATTTTGCCGCGAAATCTAGCGGAGGAAATGAATTTGTTCATGGGTGACGTGACACGAAGTGATGTGACGTCATTTTCCCCGCTAAATTTATTATAGCTGGGTGTCGATTGAAAGATTTTACCCGATAAATCGCCACCGTTTATTTCTAGGCGTAATATTTTAAAAAGTCCATATATACATTTTTTTGTTTGCCTCTGCTGAACACATGAAAAAGGTACAATATAGAACTTGGAGTATGAACCAATCTCTATGTGTAGTTAAGAATAGTTCAAAGACACTCACATTCACAGATTCTTTCTTCAACTGCATGAGGAAAAGGGGTCCGTTGATATTCTCCGGCAGGAGCAACCTCCTTCCATTGTTCACAACAGCCTCTGCTGCGCTAAACGGTCACTCGAACGACGTTGAAGTGGCCAGCACATGTGTAGCCTTATGCACTTGTCTGGAGTTACACATTTCATCCCTACAGTTTACTTTATTCTAAAATTTGACCTAAAGTTTGCCCTTCATACAAGTGTACTCCTCCAGGCCTGCGTGATGTTTACTTTCTTTTGGTTTGTAAAAAATTTACCGATTAACCGGTAAAAACGTTTAATCGCGATTAAAGCATTAATCCATTAATCGGTAGGTTAATCGATCAATTGTCCAGCCCAAAAATGTAGCGCGGAAAAGGACGTCACATGACGTCGTGTCACTTCACCCATGAGCGAGTTCAGCGGGAGGAAGAGAGGAGAAGGAAGGGGAAGGGGAGGAGGAGAAGGGGCATACCCTCCGCACCCTCCCCTCCTCCTGCTCATGAGTTCCACTCTAGTTTCGGATTACAGAGATTTGTAAACTCCTTACATTTTTATTATCTTTATGACCAAATGTTTCTGATATACACTCCGTGAGGGAACTATGGTGGGCGCTCTATAAAACGCGTGTAGCGCCGTTAGCGGCGCTACACGCGTTTTTTGCGTGTAGCGAGAAACGCGTGAAGCAGCCTGCAGCGCCTTTTTGCGTACGAAGCTGTAGGAACAGAAGCGCGCACGGACGGAACTTTGGCTTTTTGAGCCGATACGTCGATGGTGACGTGGCATGAGGGCTGGGGCAGACCTAAGAAGGACCTGTTCCCCGCTTCTTATATATCCCGGAAAATAACTTGTAAATCTTTATCAATCACACTGCATGCAGGCTTCCGACGAGAAACCTTACCGGCTTCTAGAAAGTGCAACCACTGCACTTTTTCACATAATCGGCGAGCTTTTATATCCTGAGATTAATCTACCACACATTCATCAAGTTCAGGGTGGAGAAAAAAAATCAAGACAATTTAAATCGCAATTTAAACCACACCAATATCACTGATCATTTTCCACAATAACACCTTATTCACAAAAAATTATGTCGTGCAAAACTAATACCATAAATACGTGTTTATTATTTTTGATCGAAAATACTAGTGAAAAACAAATGTACTTTTTGGGGTAAAATAACAAAAATATATATGTATCTAATTTATATTTGGTTGAAACTTGGAGAAAAAATTTATTTACTTATATTTTTATTAACATTTTTTATTAAGGTGTACTAGTTACTCTGCATAACTTTTACCAAATTCTATCTAGCCTAGACTTCCGTTTTGCAGTCACTAACTGCCTACCGGCAGTAGGTGACTGTGCGTAGGAAGATGTGAAGAAATTGCACGACCGAAAGGAGGCTGATCAAAAACGAAAGCACACCACACAAACTGCCATACACAAATGTCGATTGTCAAGTGATTCCAAGCTTCATTGCAGTTTTCCTTAGATTCATATTTGTCACTTCTGTACCGTCAGAATCTTTCATCATGAAGTACAGTCTGCATGCCATACTAGTGCGTAAATAGCATCGACACGTACGCTGGGGCCGAAAGGCCTTTGGAGGGAATTCTTCAAACGAAATCGTCGCTGCATACCCGCGAATGTGGGTTGACATTTCAGTTCGTCCTATCGGCGCTAACATATGTAGGCGTTACTGCTACAAAAAAAAAAAAAAGAGGAAAGGCGTTTACAATCTCCTGTAACGCCGAACTAGAGCGCAGCTCTTGAGGAGGAGGAGGGGAAGGTACGGAGAGGAGGCTATGCCCCCTCCACCTCTCCTGCTCGCCTCCCATTGAGGGGACAATTTTCCGCTAAATTTAGCGGAGAAATTTTCCCGCTAGATTTAGCGGGGAATTTTTTCCGCTAAATTTAGCAGGGAAATTGTTTTTGAGCAGAACGACGCAGCAGTTCGTGCTGTCAACCCAGCGCAGCAGCCCCGCTCCTACTTCAACGCGTACCAATGTATGCGACGTTGTTTCGTTTCGCTGGGGTTCTCACTGCCTACCTTCGGTAACGGCCGCGCGGCGGCAAAGCCGGTCGCGTCGCACGGAGTGTATACTATTGTGACATGTCAACCTCATGACGTTTAGATTTTTAGCCATTTTGACCATGCATCTGTTTCTGTATTGTCATCAACGAGGTAGAGGGGCTTAGAGCGATAAACTGGCAAATGAGTCTCAAAGTGACCTCCACGCGACCGCCGCTATGTTGCACATTTTTGACCACTAGACACGTGACCTTATAGTTTTACGTCTAGATTTCAACAAAGTACCGCACAGAGATAATTGCTTAGTGATCTTAAATAACAGTACTGAAAAGATAAGTTATGTTTCGTTTGTTTTAAATACAAAATGTGCTGATGGACACGCAGCGCCATGGGGTGAGCGGTCGTGGAAACCGACGAGCGCAGCGGCCAATGAAAGCCCCGTCGACGCGCGCCAGACAATGGAACGGAAGGAAACTATCTGCCGTTTTCGCGCTTCAGACTGATGACGTCATCTCGCTTCATGAGACAGTTAATGCTTTCGCATTGACACCACAAGCAGAAAAGCTGGAAAGACTACATATTTATTTTGTTCATGACGTTTAATCCTCTCGGTTACTTTTTGCCCCACATCGATAGACGCTGACGGACGCTTGTATTAGACCGTGGCTCGTGCATAGTGGAAAGTTAGAACGCCCTTTCCATGGTCACATCTTGTGAGCGTAGCCGAAGTTTTTAGACGGGGGCGGAATAGCAGACGGTCGAAGACGAAAGCGGAGGCCGACGTGTAGCTTTCCTGTCTGCGTCTGACTACTGCAAACGACGATAGACGGTGGCCAAGGTTATTATATTAGCCTATTTACGGAACTGAGCCGTCCGCCGCTCAACGCGCCGGACGGCTGCTACGGCAGTTGCAGTGTATTCCATGGAATACGTACGTTTCGATGCACACCGTCTAGATGGCTTTCCACCGTACTCAAGAGAAAACACAGTTTGAAAACGAAAATCTAGATGGCGCTTCACATGACGGGAGGTGGACTGAGGTTAGTTAAGGGGGGTACCCCCTTCCATGGGAGTTCCACAACTGAGGTAATGTAGTAGCGTTGACGGTGGTGGAATAGCAGATGATGCCGGAGGCTGCGGCGTCTCCTCGCGTGACGAGCAGGCAGTAGCTTCGTTCGATTTACTTGTACTTGCGGTCGTATCTCAATACACATACCCGACCCGTACGAAAATGTCATATCGGAGCGGTTCCAGTTCGGATCCGCGCGGTTCGAAACTAGCGGACAGTTCCAATCCGCGCGATTCTGGGTGTAACCAGTCGGATCCAGTACTGGAATCGCACGGCGATAAGTGGATCCGATCCGTTCCCCTTGTTCCAGTAGGGTCTGCTCCCAGCCAGCGGGCGCGCACATGCGTGACTGGAGGAGGAGGGGAGGGGGGGTTGGCGGGGAACTTCCGCGGTTTCTCGCAGGTCACGTGTTAGGGACAGGCGCATCCGCTACGCAGGCGCTGCGAGCGGGCGTTCTCCGCGGGCGCGCCTGGCTTAGTATGTTGCAGTCGGCGGCAGCGCTCCGGGAGTTCAGTTTCTTCTTCGCTCTCGTCGGACTGTCGGACGGTGCTCGCCCGGCGGAGACGCTCGCGCTGCGGGCGCACGGATACTGACGCGCCCATTGTTGCCCTGGATGGATACCCACTGACCTCGGCTTTGAATCTTTATATAGTGTGAAGCTGCCGACCCATTCCACTTTGGCTCGGCATCTGGATGCGCTTGGCGCTGGTGTGCTTGGTGACAAAACTTGGACAACTCAGATACCGCTTGCCCGCCAGAACTTTCCGATCCACTCAACACTGGATACTGTGCTTGTGCGTGCTGTGTGTGTGTACCGTGTTTGGTGACGACGCGTGCCTTGCATTGTCTGTTGCAGTCGGCGACAGCGCTTCGAGAGTTTAGGTTCTTCTCCGCTCCCGTCGGACTGCCTGCCGGCGCTCGCCCGGTGGCGACGTTCGCGCTGCGGGCGCACGGATACTGACGAGCTCATTGTTTCTCTTGATGGATACCCACTGACCTCGGCTTTGAATCTTTATATAGTGTGAAGCTGCCGATCTATTGCAGTTTGGCTCGGCATCTGGATGCACTGGTGTGCTTGGTGACAATACTTGGACAACTCGGATACCGCTTGCCCGCCGGAACTTCCCGATGCACTGAACACCCGATACTGTACTTGTGTGTGCTGTGTGCGTGTTCCGTGCGCCGTGTTTGGTGACGACGCCTGAACGACCGTGTGCGCAGCCGGAATCACCGCTGCGCTCACCACTGGACTCTACAAAAGTATTTCGCGCGATGCCCTTAGCCGTTACAAGCGAGAGATCGTCGCGATTTCAAACCCAGTCCGCCTGGGTCTGAAATCGCAACGATCTCTCGGTTGTAACGGCTAAGGGCATAACACAAAATTCTTTTGTAGAGAACAGTGGTGAGCGCAGCCGGAATTCCGGCGGTGCACCGCCTGGGTCTAAAATTGGGGCTGGACATGCGCGGTTCCAGGCTGGATACGAACTGGTGCCCCAAGTTTGGGTCTCGGCGGAACCGGCATTTTTCATTCCGGCCTGTATCTGACATTTTCGTACGGGGAACTACACTGCACTACACTTTTCTGCGTCGGTGCAGGAGGTGCAGATGTAAGGAATGAAGCTAGTGCAGTGGCGTACCAACTTGTTTTTCAGAGTGTGCGGGGGGGGGGGGGGGGGGGGCAAACACCCCCTTCCAGGGCCAGGGGGTGCCCTTGGTATCCCTTGCACGCCGCCGGTCAGTGTTTTCCCTGCTCAGTGGCGGCTGTTTCAGGG
Organism: Ixodes scapularis; assembly: GCF_016920785.2. NCBI lineage: Eukaryota > Metazoa > Arthropoda > Arachnida > Ixodida > Ixodidae > Ixodes > Ixodes scapularis. The sequence goes on along the minus strand of NW_024609868.1, from coordinate 15,993,522 downwards.
GGGGGGGGCACAACACATGCCTTGCCCCCCACTCTGAAAACTGGGGGGGGGGGGGGGGCAAGTGCCCCCTTGCTCCCCGGTTGGTACGCCCATGAGCTAGTGTCAAAGCAACAGCATCGTTTTCTTACATTTAGATACCCATCAAAGTATTGAACACTTAGGACAATTCAGCATCAGACGTACTCGCCTTGCATGTATATATTTTTTACAATAAGTCTACTATGCTTCTTTTTTTAGGTTAAATGTCTCATTTATATCATATACCATAATACCGCACAGAGTGCGCACGGCGGTTCTTAGGCTGCAAAACGAGCCGGAAAATTCGGCGCTTGCATATAGAAAGCCCAAAATTCCACCGAATGGGCACTGAGGTGGCAGATTATACCGTGTGAAATTTCCAGGGCGTAGCTCTTTTTCTGTATCAAATGAGACCAACAAACTCGCCAAAGTCAACGAAGAACCTTTTTAAAAGTGTTTGAAAATTTTCGAAAAATTCCCTATCAATATATGGATAGTTTTCTCAAAATTATCGTAAGTGTCGAAAACTATCGATAGAGGACTATCGATAACACAATCGATAGCGCTATAGGCAGCTTGCTATTGATAGTTGACAATCGATAGTATTATAAATAGATGACAATCGACAGTTGACTATCTATACTGCATCGAAATTTGGCTTTCGTTTGACTATGGATACTATTGAAACTCTACTTTCAGAAAATGATTGAGTGCTACAAAAATTAAAGCACGACCCAAAAATACGATGTCAAAGGATATGACCAGCAGACAATGCGGGGTTCTGTGCAAAGCATGAAATAAAATTAAAACTAAACACAAAGTTGCGTTATCATACAAAGAATTTATAAAAAAAAAGAGAAATGGAATTTCGATACGTTTTCAGCACATATATTATGCATATTCGTTTGGTTTAAATATAATGCTTCGCAATTTACTATGCCCGCGTTTGTAAAAGTAACAAGTACATTCGGTTTATTTTTATTTTTTTCTGGCGAAGAAGGCTGGCTGGTGACATATTAAGCATCTCTGTATATCAAAAGTTTGTTTCACGCTTGTGTTAGTTTTATTAATCAATTGTCACGTATTACCTTCAATAGTTTTAACTAATGACAGGTGAAAATGGGCATTCTGCTGGACATCACATTTTTTTCCTGCTGATCATACAAGCTAGCTCCCGACGCCAACACCGACGCCGCTCAACCCGGAAACGGGCGCCTAAAAGCTGCGCTCTAAAAACACCCGGTATGTTTCATAACCGGGGAGATAACGTTGTTTTGCATGGCCTTTTTACGCCAGGATATTGAAAGACCATCATCAGGTGATGAGCGGCCGGGCACCATGATGTCCAGACAAAAGGAGCTGCCTCGTCTGCCCGTGGCACCTCTGCACGAGTCGCTCACGCGGTACCTGGAATCTTTGGAGCCGCTGCTGAGTCAGACTGAGCTAGACCACGCCAGAGAGGTGAACACTCTGGGGGTGGGCTTGGGAAAATAAATGTCAAATATAAGGGCGCTCACACCCAAAATAAAGTTGGTTGCTTCTTACGCTAAAAGTTATTTTATGAAGTCAAGGGAACAATGACCAGCAAGCGAAACATGCGAAATTATGTCTCAAGCAATACGTGCACACATGCAGTTATATTACTCTTAAACCTGCTTCGTAGATATCTGCTCTGTAATTTTTCACGTATACACTAATATTCTTCACACGCAAATATTCACTGCAGACGCGTAGGCAGGGACTCTTTTTCCCTGGCCTCTTTTTGTACAAATTCTTTGTTGTGTTTTCTTAACCGTTAGAAACTTTTATATTAACAGTTTTCTTTTTTTTTCTGTTTCTGAATTTTATTGTAATTAAATAATGTTCGCTTTTTAATTGGTTTTATACCTTTTTTATCGTGTACCTAGCATAAATTGCTCCTTTTCTTTGTGTAACTTTGTTTTTTTGTTTTTTTGCCTTTTTATGATGTTTTTTTCGGGATGTTAAAGCTGGGTTAACTTTTTGTTGCCAACTAACATTTTTTTGCTAAAAAATTGTTTTCAAAATTGCTTTAACACTGGGACTCTTGACTAGATATATATCTTAGGAATTAATACCTTGTACAACGATAAAAACATATTTTTTACTTGACTCCACTTTGACTTGAAATAATGGCGTCCTGTATTCTACCTTAGCCCTTTCTTTCTTGTAAAACGATGGCATGCGCTTACTAAGTTAGCGCACATTTTTCCGCATCGCATAGGAGGCACTTTTAGCGAACAGCGGTAAAAGATGCATAATACGTTTTACAGAGCCTCGATGATTTTAAAAGGCCAAACGGCGATGGTAAAAAGTTGTTTAAACTGCTCAGAGCGAAAGCTTCTGCAAAGAAAAATTGGGTAAGTTGTGAATATTTCAATCGACTTACCAGCTTCGAGATACTACGTAGCAAAGACTCGTCGTTTGCTAGCTTTCAGACTGGTGGGTGGAGGAAATCTTTATGAAGGAAAGGCAACCTGCGGTTTGGTATTCTTGTCCAGTAACAGCGCTTCCAAAACAGAAGTTCAACGCAAAAATCGACCAGCTCAGGTATTTCCAGCCTAGCATGCGCACGAAATAGTTACTTACTTGAATCATGGAAGACTTGAAAGCACTGCCATGCTAATGTTGTTGCAGACACGCCGCCCTGCTAGTTGCTGGGGCCTTGCGCTTTAAGCACCTCATAGACACGTAAGTTCGAAGGGAACAAAACCGGCTGAGTGTGGTTACCATGCATCAGTGCAGAAAGTAATATGTTCTGTTAAAATATAAAATAAAATACTTGACCGTGCTTTGATTTGACAACAGGCAACGCAAGGAAATTGAAATGAAAGGAACGAAGCCTCTAGACATGTCACAGTATCGAAGGATGTTCACCACGTATCGAGTACCATTTCAAGATTGTGATCGACTGGAGCGGACTTCACCACCTAATGAACCATCCAAAGATGTGCTGGTTGTCCACAACAATCAGGTGACTTTCCTTCGAGACCTTTTTTATCAGAAGAGTTGTGTAAAAAGATAGTTACGTAAATACACGATAACCTGTATAACTAATTGTGACAACGCTCCACTTCTCGCACTGAAGCAGTTCAGAATCGAGCGGCACGCTTCATGATGTTTTCCTATTCAACTAACTTAAGTGTCTCCCTCCAAAAAAGTCAGTGCTCTCTACTCTTGGTTGAAGTGTGCCGTACTATTTTTTATTTTGTGCCTACTTTATAAGCATTATTACAGAAAGAGTCTTTTGAAGGTTTCTTTCCTTCCACCACCTAACAGCTCAACCCATCGTATACCACAAACAGTAGTTTTCAACGTCTAACCTGTTCAACAAACACGTTAATCAAATCCTTTGTTTCATGTGAAATTCTAGCTTGGAACGACCTTCCCGAATCTCTAACGCTGATCCCTGACGCCCCATTGTTCCACGAGAATATTGTGAATTCTTTGTCAATTGCATTTTCATACTGAAGTAGATTGAATATGTTTATTTAGATTTGTTTAATCTATTCATTCTTTTCTGCTTTTTTACATTTGATGTGCAACTCCATGCATTTATGATGTTGTATACGTATGATCACCTGTCACCTTTCTCTTTCACGGTTGATGTTTCCCGAATTTTTCGCCCCAGTCTCGGGTAATATAAGGAAATTGTATTTTCTTGTTTAATTATTTTCTCTCTTAAATTCTGAGCAATGGTGCTTTTCACATAATAGTGTGCTTTCTTGTCTAGCACGATGCGTTGTCTATGATTACAATGCTGTTAAATGCAAAGGTGCAAACGAGCTGGACAAGAATGACGAAAATAATCCCTGGAGAGGGGGAACAGGGGGGACAAAGGACAAACAAAAAACTCTATACACAGCTAGGTGACTTGTGCGCGACCAAAAATATCCTCCTGGTCCTGCTAATAAACCAGGGACCTCTCCATTCTCATTAGAGCGCACTGTAAACTGAGCTAACGAAGAGTTAGACGTCAGTAGAGCAAACGGGTTTTATCAGCTGCAACCAGACTAACACCTGCAAAGGTGAACGGCTTGCATTTTAAGGATATGAATATGACGCTATTAAATGCAAAGGTGCAAGCGAGCTGCACACGAATGACGAAAATAATCCCTGGGGAAGGGGAAAAAAAGTGGACAAAGGACAAACACAAAACTCCAAACACAGCTATAGGTGACTGGTTCCCCTAGCTGTTCTCCTGTAATATTCTTTATTGTGATGACATTCCTTAGCTCTTCATCCGGTTTCCGCGATACGGTATCTGGCCTCGAATACGCCGTGCTTAAACGTGGGGCGCGTATGCGGAGGCACCTCCACAGACGCACGACGTCCGCATATTCAGCCGTCGCGCGTATGCGGACGTCTTCCTAGAGGTCGTCCTTGCGTTATTTTTAGACATCGTTTTCGATGTCACCCTCTAGTGCGTCGACCCTGAGGTCGTCCTTGAGATCGCCCTAGAGGTGGTTCTAACTGTCGTTCTAGACTTCGTCTTTGCCGTCGTTCTCTAGTACGTCGTCCTCGTCGTCGTCCCTGAGGTCGTCCTAGAAGTGTCCTTGAGATCGCTCTGGAGCTTGTCCTAGATGTTCTCTACGGCGTCGTCTTTGACGCCATCCTAGACGTCGCTGTCCTCGACGTCGTCCTAGCAAGCAGATAATCCCGCCCCGTGCACACATGGAGCGGCAATAAGCACAAATTCACATTTGCGACCAAGCTACGAGCACTGACTTGTGGCTGCGGCAAAAGCAGATAAACCCGCACCGCGCATACACGAAGCAGCAGTACGCTCACACTGACATTTACGCCAAAGCTACTAAGCAATTATCGGTTTGAGTTGAGCTAGTTGGTACATGGTCAATGGTGGCGGTGAAACAGTTTGAACATTAAACGATTACACAGAGACAGAACAAGAAACACACACGAAGCTGCCCCGGTGGTTAGGAAACAGCTTAAACATTAGGTGATTACAAAGAGAAAGAAGATTAAACGGTGACACAAAGACAAAGAAATCACTCGATTTCGGAGTGCTGCGCTGCAGTCGCGTTGATGTCAATGATTGCTTCGTAAGCCATTTATAAAATAGAGTGTTTACTCAAAATTTGCGTCGTCGTATTCACAGTGAGCTGCTTCACGACTCTCATGACAAATGCTATAGCAATCCATAGAAAACCATCAAAACTGGTTTCTGCAGACAATTCTCTGCGTCTGACAACTGTGTGTGGTAAATCTGGCTTGTAAACTTGTTTTCAACTATTATTGCACGAGGAAAAAACTAACGCGTGTTTCATAGGTTATAAACGTCAAGGATTTCTTCTTCTAAGTGGTATTTACGCAAAGTACAAAAACAGTTGCACCTCCCCTTTAACGAGCTCGTAAGGTATTATGAAAAATATAAATAAATGTATCGTTTGCAAACCGTGCGCACGATATATTATACAAGGTATTATTGTTCAAATGTTTTTATATTGTGGTATGCAGTGGCAACGTTCGTTTGGAAAGAACTAATAAAACTATGCAATACCAAAGTCTGCGTGTTCTTTTTTTTTTTTCTATAGTATTTCACATTTAATGTCTACGAAACGGATGGATGCCCCTTCGACGAACGCAAGATCCTGCAGCAGCTGCTTAGGGTTGTGGAAATGTCGCCGAAGGCTGACGTCGGTATTGGCATCCTGACAACGGAGCACAGAGACGTCTGGGCTGAATCGTACAAAAGGCTTTGTCAGGGTGAGCGGCATATACGTTGTCGTCATATCTTAAGATATGGTTTAACATTTCTTTAACGTTTAAAAAAACATTCGGCTGGTGTTAAATATCTGGGGCTTTGTTTCAATTTTTTTCTTAAAATATTAAGGTGTTCACAAATCTGTTACCTGGTCAGTAATATGACCGTCATTATGAACATTTTATAAGAAGCGAACATCCACACAGAGACGTTGATTTTAGTCTCAGGAGATGTTTAAGGGTGGACACTGCCGTATACGAAACTTTCATGCGCCTCGAGAAGTGCCATTAATTTGTTTGTGTGTGTTTTTAACCGCAACAAAGTTTCTCAAATATCCTACAAGACCTGTCATACCACGCATATACAGTTGACCACCATGCCGCCCCTTCTATTAGCATGCGTGTTGATCAGCAATTACGGCGATTTTCTGACACGCAATCATTCACCTCTACGAACGTATATTCAGTTGCCGATAGGTTTACGAATCGCGCCCTTTTATACAGGTAACAAGTCAGGACTTAGTAGCAACTTAAGACAAACGATTCCCTCGATTCCAGCTGATACAGGCATTAACAACGACCAATAGCGATTGTTTTACTGTGCCGAATACAGATTCCAAAAACGCAGCGTGTGCCGAAGCAATCCGGAAGGCCGTCTTAGCGCTGTGCCTGGACCGCCCACTGAACAGTTCAGAGCCGTATGATGTGGCCTGTCCTCAGCAGATGTTCTTGGGCGGAAGGGATGGAGAGAACGCAGCCAACCGCTGGTGCGACAAGTCTCTCCAGGTAAGGCCTGTTTTGAAGATCTTGAACATTTTAAAAATAGGCTTAAATATAGTATACTTATCTTTCCCCTTATTTCTTCAACTTTAAATTGGGTGGCACTATAAATGGGACCATAAAATAAATTTACCGACAGGAAAAAGAATTTCATGTTGGGATTTTACTAGTGGCATATCGCTTAGTGCGGAGAAACAAAAGAGGGAATAGAAAGTTAAACGCCAGACTTTCGATACGGAAATGTTAAAATATAGCGGACTATTCTTTACTTTTTTTTTTCACTTTCGAAGACTCTCCGCCTTTTCAGTGCGATTCGTCTGTGGTGCCCAATCCACGTCAGCCGAACCGAGCTCAAACACTGGACACGATCACCGCAGTCAAACGCACTCAAACTCAACTGTGGGTATGAGGTCGTTAAGGCCGGTTCAGACACTTGCGTTTGAGTGCGTTTGACTGCGTTGCGTCGAGTACCGAAAGCGAGTCCCCGGCACACCTGCGCTTCGTATGAAGCGTGGAATTCAATTCAAGGAGTCATCTTGGTACGCGATATAAGCAGCAGGGGTGTCCTGGTTTCTCGCTGCCGCAACGCAATCAAACGCAGTAAAACGCAACAATCTGAACCAGGCTTTACACTCTCATCACAAATCAATCCGTCGGTGATTATTTAGATTCGCGTTCGTGGCCGATAAGTGATGTAACGGCACTTATTAACTCCTGCGAATAGCAAGTTTCATGGTGCGCTTAAAAAGCACGGTGGAAAATTAAAGTCATTGAGTCCGGTGCCCAAACACGTCACGATCACGTCAATACTCATTTCGCATAATGAGTTGCGGATTAAAACTAAACAGGAAGAAGTTGGAAAATAATTGCGTTATCCCTTTAAAGGCTCCTAAGCGATCTTTAAAAATTTACTTTAATATTGCTAAAAAGTGGTTCAACCTCTCACAGTCACCACTGTTCTTTGTGATATTATGGTACTTATCCTGCTCTTCGAGGATTCACACGAGACAGGCGACAATTACTTACTGTGCCCTCATGGGAACTCTGTCAATCTCACAATGTATGATATAAGTTATCGCAGACAATAACACTTTTCGACTATCCACACTAACACAAGCTCACGAAGTTTAAAGTTGTACCAATGTCATAATACCCTGTTTTAATACGTGAAAAGAATCTTTATAATTCTCGAGTCCCAAAACGAACTGGTCGTTAGTTGTTTATACAGTGTGGTGTGTTCAGATAATGGCGGTCTTAGTGGTGTCACACCTTATTTTTTTTTTAACTAAATTTTTGTGAGGTGGAGAAGTGTGTCCACACAAAGGTAAAAGCCTTATTTTTGCAAGAAACGTTATTTTATATATTGGGGATATAAAATCGCGCCTAAGGCGAGGTTGAAAACAGGACTTCAATTGCGCGTTGAGGCAACTTTGAAGGCACCTGGAATAAAAAATACGATTGTCTACGTTATCAAATGTTTTATGCCGAACGCACACAAACTTTACTACTAGAATAATCAAATTTTATATTGCTTATTATATACTGAAAAATAAATAAAAAGGCAAACTTGGCTTTTTGAGCAACTCTTTCGTAATAAGCCATTTTTTGGCGAATTTCTAGGATACATTAAAATAAAACCTTCATCGTGAAATATTTTGTCCTGGGTATACCATTCTTAGAACATTTCAGAATAAAAGATATAGCGCTATACTACTGAAACAATATTTTTCATTGCGCCGAAAATGTTCCAAAAAAATTTTAAACGCAAAATAAAAGCATCAATTTTGTCCTTAGACTTAAAAAATTATCATCATCGATTTCATCGTCATTTTATTCGGTGGATCCTTCACAACCGGTAATTTCATACCTGGAAAAACAGGTATGAAATTACCAGGTTTTCCAAGTTTTTTAAGGTCGCTTGTCCCTAGCGATCCCTAGAGAAATTGATCAAACTATTTGGTCAGTAAACTACCTTGATTAAAGTATTACGCAGGAAATGTAGCGTGATGAACAAATAATCAATAGAGTACAACACCCGAAGGGCCGAACACGCTCCAAAGTTCAGGTTTCATAAACAATGACGACATCATCACTGATAAAAAAAAAATTAAAAAGAAAAAAACTCATTTGTTATTTTTCAGTGCCCTATTGTACCTGGGAACTGAGACGACCACAAGAGGGCACCGCGGTGTGCGGCGCTTGAGTATCGCTAGTCGGAAAGACGAAAAAAAAAATCATAATCGACTACGACAAGCCAGAGTTGCGCTTTTTTTAATTATTATTTTAAACAATATGAGGCAACATTTTTTTCCAGATATGAAATTACCGGTAGTAGAGGATCCACCGTATAAAGTTAGAAAAAATCGAGGATGATGTTTTTTTTAATTGAAGCACAAAATTTATGTTTTTTTTTTTACCTTTCAACTTTCTTTTTAAGCATTTCGGACGCGATGAAAAATAAAGTTATAGTAGTAAAGCACTCTATATTGTTTTTCTGAAAACTTATACTGAGGACAACAAATTTCAGGTTTAATTTTAAAGTGTCCTAAATATTCGCTGAAAAATGCATTATTACGAAAGAAACGCTCAAAAAGCCAAGTTAACCCTGTTATCTTTGTTAAGTATAGGACCAGATAAAATAAATGTGTTAATTCTAATAGTAAATGTTGAGTCCGTCCAGCATAAACAATTTGAAAACGTAAAAAAAATTGTATTCTTTATTGGAGGTGCCTTAAAAGTTGCGTTAACGCGCAATTGGGAAAGTCCTGCTTTCAGCCTCACCTTAGCTGCGATTTAACCTCACAAATTCAAATTGCAAAAGTAAGATTTTTACAGTTGCGGAGACACATTTTTCTACCTCATAAAACATTTTAATTGAAAACAAAGAATAGGCGTGACACCACTAGGATCGTCCTTATTTGAAGTTCTGAACACACCCAATGGTAGTTTAGTCTGCCAGAGCCTGGTGACATTGTTACCCACCGTGGGTGAGAAATTTAGCAAGTGCTACTGCACTGGCTACTGCACTGCTAGCCTGTGGTCTCTATAGTGCATCACGCAGTAGTGATTCGCGACCGCACGCCGGTACGATTTCCATCCAGATCGAAGCGGGTAGGGGTAGGAATTGAACCCAGAATCCCTGGGTCCTGCAGCGCGAACTTTAACTCCACGTGCTCCGAGCTGCTGTGTGGTAGAACACTCGGCCACCGATCCCCTTGCGTAGTCCCACAGTGTGTCCCACAATGTAGCAAATGTACATCAACTTATTCCAGTTCATCGTAGGTGAAGAGGGCTACAGCGCGCTCTTGTCCGATCACTCGCCCATGGATGGCCCAGTTGTGACTGCCTTGGTTGACCACTGCTACGATTACATGTGAGTCCATCTACAAGCCTGTATTTCTGCTACTTACCATCCAAAACTCCCAAAGACACCGTGCCATAAGCACTAATTTTCGCAAACATTTTCTAGACACTCTTCGAGCCCGTTAACTTTAATACAAAGAACCGCATATATTCCTGTTCCTATCATATCAAAAACTATTGGGTGATATAAGATAAGATGAAACAACCATGTCCGGTTACCATTTTTAATTTTGATTAAAAAATATATATTTCTGACTCGATGCCCAGAAGAATAAAACCAATCCTTGTTTGGGAAAAAATCTGTGAGCACCTCTCAGTCACGTGCGCGTTTTGCGGATCGCGCGATGTTGGCATTTCGGGCGGCTTCCCCAAAACAACTGTTCTGGCTACGGGTCTAGAAATATTTACTGACAAATTAGGCATAAGAAAAACTGACAAAAAGTATTAATGACCGTGTATTAGGGTCGCTATTTTGAGAAACAAAATCGCAAACACGGCACATTGCGCAATAACGCTGTGGAATAAAGTTGTTTTTTCTCCGTATCTATAAAAGCTAAGGTCTTCAAACTTTGCCAGTGTGTTGCTCTGTATATACTTCATTTTTGTATAAAATATTGTTGTAATGGTTAGCGGGAGAAATTTACAAGAATTGCTCACACAGGGGCATTTAACTAAATGTGCATTATTTTGAAAATCATTTCTTATAAAAAGGAAATTTTTGATATTCTTTAAACTCTCCGAAAATAACGTTCATAATATGTACTAACAGAGTCTGCAAAAACATAATGTAATATATGTGTGGATTTGAGTTATAAAGCGAGAAATATGGCCAAATTGACGCTAACGCGGTTGACACAAAGTGGGCGTGCACATACCCGTACTTCACAAATTCATTATTATTAATAAGTCTAAAAATACTACGGTGTGGTCAGGAAAAGACAAATTGACAGGACAAAGGTGGGCGGTAGTTTTGGAGGAAAAAATTCAATACATTTTCGTACAACCGACCCAAAAATGGCCATGGGCCGAAGCGAGCGAGAGGCGCCAACCTGTAACATGCTTCGCGGTGTCTGTTTCAACATCCGGCGTGTATAGCGTCTCCGTCTACGCGACGTAAAGAAAGCAACCCGAGCGACATTACATACATATCAGCCTACAACCTTGGCGGTAACGTGATATAGGAGGTAAGGCGCGGCAGGACCTGAACCTGCATTGCCTGTGAGCGCCAATAGATCCACCGCCGTGGAGAGCCGCACAACGCCTAGAAAAGAAAGGTACTTTGAAAAAAGAGAAAAAAAGAATTCCGATTGACTGAGACTGTTTGTATTGGGCGTTTTCATATAGGATCAAAGATCCTATCCTATCGCAAAAACATATTCGAACTTTTTTTGCGGAAAATAAAATTTCTCTTGAGGAACAAAAATCACAACGTCGCTGTCGGTATACGCGCACGTTTTTGCGACTTGCGTGAAACCGTCCCTTTGGATATTTATAAATGAAAAACTGTTGTCACCATAGTTTTAATATTCTTTGTGTAGAGACTGTACATAAAATAAAAGGAGACAAACATGTATTATCGATTAAGAAGCAATCCAGACCTTTATGAATCTGGGTCTTAAAAGACTGGAAATTGAAATTCTTTAACGTGATTTGGACGCGTTTGTTCACTATTCGCAAAACTTTTCATTGAAATTGAAAGAGATAACCTTTCTAAAAAAATACACTGAAATGTAGACAGCTTACCGATTTTGCAATAATTAGAAAATCAGTTTAAAATGACGGCCATCTTAATTTTTCTTCTACATTTTCACAAATCAAAGCTCATAATCCAACATCGCGCAATTCGCAAAACGCGCACGTGATTAAGAGAGGGCTGCAATTTTTTTTTTTTCGCAAAAACAGTTTTTTTGTTTGTTTTTGTTTTCTTTTAACCAAAGATTGGTTTTATTTTTTTGGGCATGGAGCCACCAAAATATTTTTTTTTTCATCACAATTTAAAATGATCATCGGACATGGTTGATTCATTTTATCTGAAAGCGCCCTTTTGTGAGATTAAAATATTCTAGACATTGGATTCTACTAAGTGCAAGCGGTCTATGAAAATCTCTCACAGTAGTCGAAATAACCGCAAGTTCCTCAAGTCAAAATCGCGACGACCAATTTCTCGCAACTAGTTTCCAACTTTTCTTATGTGTTGCTCTTAGTCGTGGGCTAAACTGCATAACTTTAGAAGTGCTCAGCTCATCAGCATTTCCTGTAAGTTTGAAGCTAACGCTCATAAGGTAAAAATTAAAGTAAATCCTTTAATAGAGCACAGTGAATCTTTTAACAGAATCCAGCGTGAACATTTTGACTCAACATCGAACGCCTTAAAAGACATTCCAAAAAAGCTGGAGTTTCAACTAAGCTGGGAAACGTTGCAAGACATCGAGAAAGCCAAGTCTTCACATGCAAGGTCAGTGAATCATACTTCAATGAAATTTGAAATATACCCGCCGTGTTCAGAAGTAGGCTAAATATGATCCACAATATCCGTAAATGACAATCGCAAGTTTGTATTTTGAGCCTGATGGCTGTATTCTTCGTTATAAACGGCCCACTCTGGCAAGCGCTTGGAGAGTAGCTAGCGGAGAGCACGTCACATCCGGCGCAATCGTGAAGTAGTTTGTCTCGGGATGAGCAAAGCTGCAACAAGGCTGACGTCGTGAGGATGCTCCAGCCGTTCCAGCCACCGAAGCGATCGAAGCACGCCGCGATCCGGCCACGACATCTAACCGCAAAGCTGCTTTTGTGTGAATTTTGAGTGACGGGTTAATAATCTCCTATAATCTTGTAGAGGGAGAATAGCGACGACTGGGACACACAAAAGAGAGTCCCGTTGAGTTGGGAATTCCTCCCTCTTCTCTTGTGCTGGCCTTAGAGCTGTCGGGATGACGTCAGGTTGCGAGACAGTTACTGTCACTTCCTGTCAAGGTTCCTAGACGGGCATTGCAAGGGAGGCTTTAGCGACATCCACCAGATGCTCTTTGCTAATCGTTTAATTTGTTTTTAAATTCCTTTTCGTGTTTTTTTTAACAAGCTTTTGGTGTATCCGATGCGATACCGCTCCTTTGAACACGTATCGACCAAAAAATAAGCGCCGAAATTTCGTTGTATAGTATCCCTTTAAAGAATGCAGGAACGAATATACCGTTTCAAACATACTCTGCTTTGCACATTTGACACTTTTAGATAATTTACACTATCTGATTTCCACTGCCTCATCTCACTGTCTGTCTGAATTTACACTGTGTGTGCGTGTGTGTGCTTTCGTGATTGTGTGTGTGTATGTGTGGTCTCTGTTTGTGTGTGTTTCACCTTGTTCAGCTGTTTTCTACTTTATGTTATTGCACCATTCCCTGAAGTCATTATAGAAAGCAACTGTGTAGAATTTGCGGGCAACCTTATACTAAATACAGCGCAATCAAATATGTTAAATGTCCCAACGATTCTCATGCAGGTTCAGGGATGAACTCGATGTGCTCATCTACAAGTTTCAAAACTATGGCAAAGACTTCGTGAAATCGCGCAACATGAGCCCGGACAGCTTCGTGCAGATGGCACTGCAGCTGTCATTCTACAAGTAAGAACGAGACATCTCACACAACAAAACGTTTGATGCCAAAACATCTTAGACCGCGGCATGCGAATAAATTCATGTAAGCAGTGTGAGGAAACGTGTATTGAAAAATAGAAACTAAAGTGATACGCAATCGCCCGAAAGCATAAGTAGCGATATCGCAGCATGCGGGGATCAGTGTGAGCCTACGCCATCCCCCGCTACAGAACGTTCGAGCGTTTGACACTTTTGTAACACACTCGAATCTATAGTGAAGACACCCAGGAGCGTTTGGCAGAATTTAGAAGACTTATGGCGGCTTCGAGACATGCCAAGCCTAGGCCGCGGATGTAAATACTAACATGAAGACCACACGTCGTGGCATAATTATTGAAGCAGTGCTCTATCGTTTTCTGCACATGCTGGAGTAGAAAATGTACACGTCTCGTACCTTAGCTATCCATCGCGTCCGCGCCTTCGAAGCCGAACCCAAAACTACAATATAAAAAGCCGACACTAATCGCGATGCAACTTGTAGACACTGACAACATCGAACGAGATGAACCAGATTCCCCAAGGCGAGTGTCTGAACGTAGACAAAACATTGCAGATAATGAGTAGTAAATTCTTATTAAAAGCAAAACACAAATGCCTTCCTGTTAAAGATAACGAATTTCTTACTTCGAGCCAGACCAACAATATAAACGGTAGAAATGCTTTCACCAAAAATCTACCGAGGGTTTTCATTTTTGAAAACCCAGTGTATGCTATCAAATAAGGTGCGGAAGTTACACTTGACCCATGGTAGGCAGGTCCTATTTTGATTGTGCTCGCACGGACATTCAACCAGACTGAGAGTTAGTCCCATGAAAAAAAGAAAAAAAAAACCTTAGAGCAGCAGTAATCCCGACTAACTAACATCTATACAATTATAAAAGAACAGCCAAGAATACCGGAGTGCGAGAGAAAAATTTGTAAACTATGAGCGTAAAAATATGCCTGAATTATCTGTGATGGTATTATTTCCCTGAAGCGTTCTACCCAATAATTCATCTGCAGTATTTTCAAAATGACCAGGATGCATTGAAATAAGGTGTGTTTCATTAAAACCGCGTTCAAAATCTACATTTCTTGCGGCACAGTGTTGCATATTTGCGCGAATTATATATGCACGACGCACCGTTCGTGATGTACAGCGTACCTTGACGACTATATTTTCTGATGCAGAATCTTTGTTTGTTTTTCAGAATCCACAAAGTTCCATGCGCGATGTACGAGAGCGTTTCAACGCGCGAGTTTCTTAACGGACGAACAGAAGGAGTCCGTGGAACCTCGTCGCAGAGCCTCAACTTCTGCAGAACGTTCCAAAGTCCGCACTCCACCAGGGAACAAAAAGAACACAGCCTCAGAAAAGCCGTCGCAAAGCACAAGTACGATGCAAATCTGGTAAGCCAGAGCGCTGGGCATCTAACTTTACTAAGATCCTAGTTACTCGGGCATCCAAAATCGCAGTTAAGTGTTGCTGAGTTCATACTTAACTGCGGTTAAGGGCGCCCGTGTAACGAGGGTATCAGAGTGCAACCTCCGTCTCATCTCATGTGCGTGTGAACAAGAAGCTATAGTTTCAAGAGTGATACCCGCATTTATTTTGGAACTGCTCGCCGTTCACACGCAGTCGTGCGCTGTAAAGTCTCGAACGAAGCACGCAACGTGAGCGCGGGTATAGCTTCCACTGCGCTTGCCCTTATGGCGAAACGGTGCTTATTCAGACTAATTGCTTATACGACTGAGTTTTCGTGATCTCTTATGACGAGGGAACACTTTGGCACGCTAATGCCATCCATGATGTGTCCCTGGAACTCCGTTTTACTAGAGTGCGAATGTTTTGCAGTATTGGCGAGATCAAATGTACGCCTTTATCTATAAAAAAAATATATTTTTCGCCCACAATTTGCGAAGAAACGAAAACAATAGCTGTAGCACGGTCGCGCAATCAGGATGGAATGGTGCCGTCACGTACCCGAGGACGGAGGTGCGACGCGTGGTTATTTCTCATAGCCGTCGTGGTTGGCGTCGTGGGTGCCACTGACGGCTGCCACCACCACTCGGTGATCCGTGAAGTGAGTGGGCAAGCGCGGTGGAAGTTTCTAAAACCATCCAACATTACGCGTAGCAACTGGATACTGTCTGCCAAAGTGAGAGTTCGCATAACGCGAGTAATGTTTGGAAAAAAACTCTTTGAAGCAGACGACAGGACGATTCTCCCTTCCTCGCGCCATTCCTTGACGGGACGCCAAAGCTGCCCTTTCTCGTCGCGTGGCACGGTCGACGCTAAGGGAAGAGAAGAGTGTTTCCCTTATTCGCGCGTGGCGACGACAACCGACGAGGTCAAAATCTCTGCGAAGTGTCGCCCTTAAATATATCGCTTAAGAAAAGAAAAAAAAAAAAGCTTGTTTATGACATTGTCAGACAAAACGTTTTCGAGCCAAGAAAGAAAGAATGATGCGCGAAAAAATATGAAATATAGAAAAATGCCAAGTGTTCCACAGCTGCCCGATAGATGGGCAGCTGTGTAAATGTCAATTAGCGTTTCCACTTATAGCCACACCCTCTCGTCAGTCTCATTGGCAGTAATACGCTATTTACAGTTGCAAAAGAATGTGCTATTGCGTGGCATACCCTTGATTTGTTTAGGGGTGTAAACGAATTTGTAGGAAAGCGTGCTGCGGTGAAGTGCGGAAAAGCGACGGCATACCCGCTCCAAACATCTTTAGATGTGATAATGTAGTGATTGCACAGGCGAGCTGGTGGATGTTAACCATATTGTTCTTAGCCCGAGACTGAGGCAGGAAAAGAGGAACGTTTCAAAGTAGAAGAAAAATGTTTCAGCGACTGCGTGGAATTATAATTCTCTTGGCCAATGCCTTCTACAAAAAGATAGGTTCTTAAACCTCGATAAGTTTTATAACATATAGTCTATAAAACAAACTACACGAAACATCGTATTTTGTCTTTACCTTTATAATAGTAAGGCAGTCACAGGCCGTATCAGCGACTTTGAATTGTCGAGTGTCGGTGGAGCTGGCCAACGGGGTCGTGATTCCAGTGTCGTGCGCGCTTCGGTGCATCTGTATTTGTTGCTTTTTCCGCGTCTGACAACTGCATGTGATAAGTCCTGCTTGTAAACTTGCTGTTTCAATACTTCGCCTTACTTTAAGACCCACCGAAGCATGCGCTAAGACGCTTATTCCCCCCCCCCCCCCCTTCTTTGTGCTTTTTCTTTCACCAGCCAAACCGATCACGCGTCGTGAATGTGCCGAGATCCTGCACTTTATTTTCTTTATGCGCGTGATTGGATTGTTGGTGGTAGCAGACCCTCAAAGACATCGAGCGTCATGACAATGCACTTTTGGCGATGATTGATTGGCTCCACCGGATTGTAGCGTCGATCAGACTTAGAGTGAAACAAAGTATAAAAGCGTATCTTCGGATGCAGCTTAAGATCGCCAGCACTACAATGCTGAGGTTTTTCACAGCAGCCAATGCTGTAGCATCCTGTTAGCAGAGCACTCTTCAGGACGTAAAGCAATATTTAACATTAAAGGGTGTAAAGCGTTTGATAGTGTGTACCAACTCATGTTTTGTACGTACAGTGCTCAACTAAACAAAACGGACCATGCAGACCTGACCTCGCGCATATACAGTTGCTCTAGCAATGCCTAGAGTAATGTAAAGGCGGAGTCATATCGTTAGTTTATACGCTATAAAAACTGTATATGCTCCTCAATTAGGGCAATCTGCAGTTACTTAAGCGGGACCGAGCGTTCCGCTGGTAGTTTTCGTGTCGTTGAGCTCTGTACCTTGTACCATTTGGCGTCCTCAAAAGTACGATGTTATGTTACTGAAAACACAACCTAAGTCTGCGTGGATTACAACTAACGAACTTTCATTAAAAAAGAAAAAAAAAAAAACATCAGACGCAGTTTTTGGAAAAATTGTCCCGTTTTCTTGTTCCTCTCCCTTCAAAGGCGAACAGTGGGCTCGGTGTAGACAGGCTCTTTTTTGGTCTGAAGATGACTGCGAGAGAACACGGCATCCCACTTCCACCCTTCTTCAGCGAACAAGCCTACCGTGTCAGCTCCCACTTTCGCCTCACTACAAGCCAGGTGCGGTGACGTGACTTTATCACCTAGCACCCTCGCGTTTACCATCCAGTGTGGCTCAGATATGAGACACGCGGAACACCAGCCTCACCCATTCACCATCCTCCGTCAACAACACTTTCTTCGCGAAGCGCCATTACCTGCATACCGCGCAGCTGCTTCCTCAAATTTCCAGTCAAAATTTATGAGCAACGGTGGCGCCTAAAAATTCAGACAAGCACCTTCCGTTTTTTGTGTGTGTGTGTGTGTTTTTTTTTTTTGTTTTTTTTTTTGTTTCTCGTTTTGTTTTTTGCCGGTACAGTGGTTACGTCCCAGCCTCCATTGAGCAAGCAAACAGGCAACATTTTTCGCAGTCATTCAAACAGCCCCTCGGACGCGTGAACAATCCTCAGTAATATGTCATGCTCGTAACTTTACAGACTTGTGAGTTTGTCTGTCCTTTTAATTTTCCCTTTCTTCAGTCCTGCCGTATTCATCCCAATCATAACAGCCAGCCTTGCCTTATTAATGCGAAACGTTCTTTCGTTAGGTATTCGGCATTTTGTGAATCCCAGATAAAAGCGTGGCCGCCAGGCTCGAATGCTCGAATTCGTTGACGAGTGGGAGAGGAGGAGTGAGGTGCTCGACGCTGATTGGTTAACGGGGAGGTCATGTGACCAGAGGGGTAGGCGAGGAGGGGCTCGACCACCTGTGCGCACTGAGGGAGAGGAGCTCGCGAGAAAATGGAAAGATCTGGAAGATCGCCATGTCTATCAACCCGATTAGCGGTAGTGACTCTTCATTCTAGGAACAACTACCAAGCGAGCACGTGGTACGCGTTCAACTATCCGATGAAGAAGCGCCGTGAATATAGACCTTTTCTGTGTACTCTCGTTCCCAGCCACCTAATAGGCGTATCCGGTATGGGCGATGAAAAAATACTAAAACGTTTCAACCTGCAAATAGTAAAAAAACAAAGAGGAGGCAAAACGAGAAAGTGTGACGGTTACGCTTATATTCTAAATGCCTTCTATTGGCGTGGCAAAGGCAAAACAATGTTTTCGCCCATACTGGAAGTGACGTCAATTCAAGATGGCGGCGCACTTGCAGAAAAGGTCTATAGGCGTCTAGCGTCTGGAGTATCGCTAAACGTTTGTGATGCTAGCACGTCCTGCGCTTTTTGCTGCTCCTGATTGGTTTAGCCGGTGAAATCAAACGTACAAAAGCGAAGAGCTTCCGTGGCGAGGCATACTTGGCGCTGCTCGACTGACGCCTTTAGATCGTGGCGTTGACTTGTCTCGGACGTGACGTGATACCAGACTTGGACGTAGTTCAACTACTCTACTCAAAATACTGTAGTTTAACTACTTTTCCGAGTAACTTGGTAACTTTCAATTACAACTTGATTTGGGTAATTAGTAGTTTAATTTAACTACTTTTTTCAGGTAACTTCTACTCAAATTTCTAACTGCTTTCGAAATCTAGTGCTAATTTTGCTTATCAGGAAAGTTTGAGCGCAGAACTAAATAAGACTCCGGCAGATGAAGTGGCATGCCCGAAAAAGGGGCCCTCTCCCATTCCGTTCCCACGCACTCATACTCGGCACTGGGCAGCCGTAGAAACTGCATCACAGACGTCCTTGGGCCAAGGTGGCGACGAGCAGCCAAAACATAACACCGGCGCACACGAACGCAGAAAGAGGTGCTTAACAAGCCCTGAACGGGCATTGACCTAATCCGGTAATGCACGCAGGCGCCGCGTCTCCAGCTGCAACCATGAAAGACACCTCGAGGGTTGTTGTTGTTTTCATGTTGTCTGCCTTTAGTAAGTTCTGCCTCAAGCGGTGTGGGGGTTCCACGGGAGGCGCCACTGGAATGACCTCGCAGCTAGGCGCCTGTTCCCGTGGTCGCCTCGTCGTCAGTGCATACGCCTTTGCAAAGCCGGACTCCCCCGCGCACAAATCCAGACACGGATAATCAGTTCATAAGAGCACGTTCCCGCTTCCAGCTGCAACTGTACGAGCGACGATGCTTGTTCACGTAATCCTTCGCGTCCTTCCGACCTTCCATGCCAGGGAGACCTCCTCTTTGTTGAAAACGATTTACTTGTCGGGCATGTCATGCGCGTCAGGATACCATAGTCGCCGGCGAGGATAGTGAGTTGCTTTTGGGAGATCCTTCTGTTGGACCCGGCGTCAGCGGCGAAGTATACTTCGGTTCATCTTCTGTTAAACCAAAACATTTTTTTTTTCAGTAGCCTAGCACTAGCATTGCAACGAGACGCGCAGTCGTCCGGATGATCTCATCGTCGTGGCGCGAGACTTGAACCCTTGACGGTCAGGTGCACTCGCTCAACCTACTCTCAGAACGTCGAAGGAATTAAGAGGGGCCAGTCATAACAATCTCAACTTGCCGAGAAAAAAAAAAGAAGGAGGGGAGTTTGTTATAAAAAAAACCCTACTCAAGGCAAACCTCACATGTTTAGTCATGGACACCTAAGATTCCGACACTCGCTTACCCGACCCTGCACAACCTGTTTCTCAAATCCAACGCTGCCATTTCGTCCAGCGCGTCGGTGGAACGTCTTTCCAGCTTGACTGGGGACGTCTTTAAAAGGAAAAGTGCAAAATTCTCCTATCAAGAACTTTGAAAGTTCTTGATAGGATGTGAGCTAATAAACTATTTTGGTGAAATCGTAAGCCATAAGATGACTGCATTTATTTCAGGCTCGCAGGGTTTTTCACGGATCAAAACTGGTGTTCATTCACGGATCAAAACTGCTGTGCAATATAAAAAAGTAACTTCGAAAGTAACTTCAGAGTAACTCGCTACTTTTTCCAGTAGTTACTAGTTTACTCAATTACTATTGCAAATGCGTAATTTCTACTCTACTCCAATTACTTTTGGCCTCGATACTCAGTAACTTATCTTAATTACCTTTTTTGAGTAATTTGTACATGTCTGCGTGATATGAAGTTTAGTGCCCAAGCTGACCTCTCTGTCTTTAAACCCTTTATCATTTGCAATACCTTTTTGTCACGGGTCAGTGAGAATGGCGGTTCTTGAAAAAAAGTGTATCGTTTGCGAGCAATGTCGGTGCCCTTTTATGTTTCCAGGTGTCCGCTCGGTGCGATGCTGTCATGATGATCGCCCCGTTAGCCCGAGACGGCTACTGCGTCTTCTATAATGTCCTCAAGGATTCCTTCAACTTCGGCGTGTCCTGCTTCAACAGCTGTCCCGAAACCTCGGCTGTCCGGTTCAAGGAAGCGCTCGAGCAAAGCCTGACAGAGATGCGACACTGCGTCGCGCAGTCAAACCCGGCTGTCGAAGCTCGAACCTAGCGACATTGGAGACAACCTGTTTGGGTCCTTCAAGTGTTAACCTAGATTTCTTGTATGCTTCTTTTGATGTGTTTCAGATATAAAATAAAACGTTATTTTACGGACATGTTTAAAGTCACATAGTATCGTGATGAAATAAACACGATGAAGGTGAAGATACCTGTAGTAATTCATAAGGATTGCTCTACGTTGAGAGACACGTCACACGTGTAATATAGAGTACCTTAATAGGTAGGCTTAAAACGAACCCTGAAGCAAGCTGCATTTTTGTTGCAACAGAGGAGCTGCAGGAGCGGCCTCACCCACAAATTCCTAGAAGTAAGAAAAAAAAAAAAAAGCGTCACCACGAAATTTAATACAGACACACACTTTTTTCTGCCGTCACAAAAAAAAAAAAAGAAATGCATCGGGTAACGCCTGTTTTTTTTTTGTTTTTTTTTTTTTGGGGGGGGGGGGGAGGATTTGTTTTCACAAAACTGGAGATCCCAAGGCTGACGTACACGCGTGAAATACTTTCAGAGGCAATAGTCGAATGTAGTTGATGAACAGTGTTGGGAAGTACTTTAAGTACATTGCACTTAAAGTACTTTTTCAAGTAGGTTTACAAACCTTGTACTTTACTTGAAGTGCGTTCTCTGAGTATGCACTTGTACATTACTTAAAGTAATTTTTTTTCTGATACTTTCCCAGGAAACTACAACCGCCGACTTCAAAGTACATTCCCCAAATTTGGTCTCGTCAATTCTGTGTCACAAAATGATGCGTTGTCAAACCTGAAGAAATATTGGGAGCGATATTCTTTTCTCACCAGAAACGTGAGCAGACGACGCATCGGTCCGTTTGTTCTGGAGACGGCTTTCCCGTAGCCTATTCGAACTCTTGCTACTCCTCGCTCGGTCAGCCCAAGCGAGGAGGTTAAAAACATTAGGGGAGGACAGTCAATCATAACTTAACATTTGAGACTGCGGCGCGGAAAACTTGAGAAACTTTCAAATCGAAGTAAAAGGTATCAGAGAAGAACGTCACAATGTCTTCAGACATTCTCTTTTGTCTTTTTCTTCTATTCGAAAGTTCCTTAATTTTTTCGCACCACAATCTCAGGTGTTCAATTATGATTCATTATCGCCAGCTAGCCTGCACACTTACTGTTGTTTTTATTATTATTATTAAGAAGGGGGACACCCCTTTACGAGAAGAACGCTTGCGGAAGCTGCGGGGATGACATCACGCGCTCTCGTAGTGCTTTTAAGACCCTTGGGTGCAAGAAATCAGTGCAAGCGGCGCCAAATTCAGAAGTCGGAGGGACTGCTGAATTTGGCGGCATTTTTAAAAATAACTACTTTATGGCCACTTGACTTTATCTAATATTTGACCAGACTTGTACCGTACGCATTACAAGTAATCAAATTACTTGTAATCGATTACTTTTCGGAGTAATTTTGTAATCAGTTGATTACTTTTATTAGGCAGTAATCACAAGAGTAATCTGATTACTTTTTAAAGTAATAAAATTACTTGTAACCGTTACAATTTGTTCACAGGACCCCCCCCCCCCCCCCCCCCGGCACACGCCTCTTTTTTATGCAATGACACAAATAAAATTTGCTTCTTTTTTTTTTTCGAACGGAAAAAAGAAAGATTATGGCGAGGCTGTAGGAAACGAGGTCAATATCTTTCTATGTACAGTTTCTGTGGAATGTCCGTTTTTTTGGGTGTTTTTTTTTCGAGCTGGGACTGGGAGTGGGAAGC
Organism: Ixodes scapularis; assembly: GCF_016920785.2. NCBI lineage: Eukaryota > Metazoa > Arthropoda > Arachnida > Ixodida > Ixodidae > Ixodes > Ixodes scapularis. Next base: position 15,970,790 of record NW_024609868.1, on the reverse strand, counting down.
CCCAGGGAAGCCACAGTGCGCGTGACAAAGGCCATTCAGGTCGAAGTTTGAGGAAGCAGAATGTAGCTTTGTGAGTCCTTCGTTAAAACTAGCCCCCTCACGCACACACACACACCGAAATAAAAAAAAAAATCCTGCTTAGGGTACCTACTCGCAGCCCGTAGGAGAACCAGAACCGAAGAATGCCTAAAGCGGATGCAAAATATAACAAAGGCAGTTGAAATATTTCCCCATTTCCCCTACGTGGTCTTTGTGACAAGCAATGTTTCGAGTTGAGTAGTGGTATGATCCATATCAAATCCTGGAGCTGCTGCTCTTCTGTATAACATGCGAGCTCATCCACATGTGAATAATAAAATGAGCGAAGCAAACTTTGAGCGACAATCCTTGCTCAAGCTTAACAAGATCTAGAACCCCCTCCGCTCCCCCCCTCTCCCCCCTCTCCCCCCTCCCCCCCCCCCCCTCCCCCCACACAGATACACACTGCCGAACGCCCAAATCATTAAACGTCTTCAAACGAATTCTATGCTTGTGTCCGCATTGTGAAGGTGCAACGACCACGAAGAGGGAGCCAGTTTTTCTTATTTAATACTTGTGCAGATGTGAAATATAGGCTGGAAGTAGTTCATTGTTATGAGCGCTAAAGAGGTGTCTTCACACAATAAAGTAATCGGAAAAGTAACGATTACTTCTTTAAGTAATGTCCAATTACTTTTGCCGTCGAGTAATCAAGTAATCTAATCGAATACTTTTTAGCCAAGAGTAATAGTAATTGTAATTGATTACTTTTTTTTAGTAACGTGTACAAGACTGTATTTGACGCCGTTTCGAAAATTTGGCATACACCCCTGATTACCCCTGGGGTAATGCGTACCAGTTAAAAGATCAATGTATAGGGGAATTCTATTCTATTCTATTAAAGGGCGTCATGGAAGAGTGTTAAAAATACTTGTACTTTGAAAGTACATTGTATTTATAGTATTTTACTTGAAGTACATTGCACCCAGTGTACTTACTACTTTACTTGAAGTACATCACCTCTCATTTGCTTTGTACTTAACTTGAACTACTTTTTAGATGTACTTTACCCAACACTGCTTATGAACAAATGAGCACTGCGTGAGCGCTCGAAATGACCACGTGAAAATCAATGCCTCGGCGAACATTTGGGTTGCAGGTGCCCTACATGCAGGGCTTAAAGTCTGGGGGTCTCAAGGGGTCTCAGACCCTCCACTGATCTTAACGGATGGTCTGAGACCCTCCCCCACAGCCCCAACATTAGTGAAATCAAAATCATAACTTGGAATGAAATAGCTTGTTTTCAGGGATGCGACATTTGGGGATTAGCAATTTGAGGGTTGCAGGTACAGCGTGGGCCGAGTCAGCAGTGGGGTTTATTTTATGTGCATCTTGTCAGAACCCGCCCCCCCTCCCCTCCCACCTTCTTGTAGGGACCCCCCTCAACTTACGGGGAGACTTTAAGCACTGCCTACATGTGCTATAGCAACCGCTGCACGTGGCAGCAATGAACATTGGCGGCATAAATTGACTCAGATTACGTGACTGCTTGTTCTGGCTGCCAGTTGAGGGGGTAAACGATTTTGTTTACGCAACTCTCATGGGGTGGAGAGAACAAATAGTGTGTGTTTTTTTATTGGTTATGAACATCATTGATGAATTCTAAGCCCGGTATTTACTGAAAGTAGGAAAATAGTGGGGCTTGTCCACACCAACCAAAAGATCGGTGTTCGGTACTTCGCGGGACGGTATACACCTGGAAGCTTCTTGAAATCCTGCTCGAAATCTGCGATGTGTCAATTACGTCACTCGAGTTGGAACGCGCAATACATCGTGCACCCACATTTCAGTACTGCGACAAGCACATGGAGCAATGTATACTATTTATTACTTCTGCTTTTACCTGTTGCACTGGGTTGTGAAACCTTGAAAGCGCTGTTCGCCATGGCAGTTGTTTCTCGGAATCCGGTTTCTGTTTTTTAAGCTTATCTTTCGTATGTCACCACGCTTCCAAACTGCGGCAAGTGTCATGGAAAGTTTGGGCATATCCTCGTCAATGTTCACCTGTAGTCCTATAGTTGATTCGCTCCGCATATCGCAAAGAGTGTGTAAGCACGGCCTCTGGAACAAAAACAAGGCACACCTACACACACTCTCGAAGGGAGCCAGAGTTGCGCGTCTGTTTTCCACGTGCCGCCGCGCCACTATTCGCCGGGATCCGATCACGTGAGGAGCCGGTTCAAATGCCGTACAGGAAAGACGTTGCACGCGCCCCGGCGAACGTTCCCCTGCTTTTGAGCGCACCGCGCGCCTAGAACGCGCGGCGCCGCTATTTGCCGAATTCAGCCACGTGACGAGCGGGATCAATATGCCGTGCACGAAAGACGGCGCTGCGGCGATGAAGGCGCAACTCTGGCTCCCGTAGTTCGGAGTCTATACGCCAACACAGTGTTAACGAATAAGCCCGCTTTGCCCACATCAGGTGTGGGCACTGCGCGTGCGCAGAAACCAAATTCGGGAGTAGTGAAGCGTCTGCGCATGTGCAGTACCGACAGCAGCGCGCCGCTCTGGTGTGACGTCAGTGACCGACCGGTAGCGCCGCATGGTGATCTTTCGGGGAACTAGGCGCGTCTCGCCAATTGCGGCGCATCTGGCACCTCTGCGTTTCAGACCGAGCGACTGTGATGTTAAATTTCAACTCAAGCCTATCATTTATTCTCTCCTCCTTCTCTCTGCGCCACGAGCGCGAGTGGAACACTCGTCGTCGGAATGTCCCAAGTCTTCCACCGGCTCCGGCCCTTACAAATAAAACAATGTGACACTGGATTTAAGAAAAAAAAAAGAGAGAGATCGACAGAAATAAAGTACTTTTTTATTAGGTAAATCTTAACGGGGGTTACTCCTGTGAAAACAAAAGTAGTTTTTTAGTGCCATAGAGACTGGGAGCTTTCTGGTCTTTGTAGCAGTATGTCGCCTTTGGTTAACAGCCTCATGAGGGAGATCATGATAAAGGGGAGGTGGCAGAATCGCCAATACGGTGTAAAAGGCCTCCCCTCCCGCTGACGTAAGTTACTAACGGGTGGTTTCATTTTAAAGCGAACACGCGCGTGGGAGGCAGATAGATATATATATATATATATATATATATATATATATATATATATATATATATATAAACTTGTTGTTGGGCTAGTTGGTGTTGACTGTATTAAACCATGGTTTAAAGCGCTAAAAAAAGACGTACACAAGCGCCCGTGTTTGTCTTCTATCTTGTGTACGTCTTTTTTAGCGCGTTTAACCATGGTTTAATATATATATATATACATATATATATATATATATATATATATATATATATATATATGCTTCACGAAAGGTGGACATATTCGATATTGCGAAAACTACGCGTCGCACCAAAAAAGGCTTGCGTCATTTTTGTCCTAGGGCAGGGGCCTATTTAGGAAAGTTATTAAAGTTCGGGATAATTAAATTGTTAATTATTTTGGCGTAATTATTTTTTTTTTAATATTGAGTTGAAAGGCATGGTTTCAATTAGAACCTTGCTGAGCATCGTCAAAAAACACTAAATCAGCAAATTGCAGAACGATAGAAGGTACGCGCGGTATTTTACGGTTTTCTGAAAAACCGCACAATTACGACGGGTTTTTAAGTTTCGGTTTGCAATCGGAGTGCTCTCGGCACCGACGGCACCGCACCCCGCGGAGGAATAGTGCAACCACCCTCTGCTGCGCTGTCCTCGTGCAATGCAGTAGAGGCTGGTTGCACTATTTCTCCACGGGGTTGAATGCGTATACAGGTGATTGCTGCAATACAATTACGTTTATAGCAAAAATATTTATTCGCGACAAAAGTATTACACAGACGCTTCTATTCTAATTTATTTAAAGGCAGACATTTTCGATGGTACCGTGGACATATACTGAAAATTGCGCCACAGCGATGATATAGTCAATAATGAAACCAAATTTTACGCTCTTACACAATTTAATTTGATATCTCACTGAGGTATTCTCGAGTATCCTCTTCGGAATCTAAAGTGGTTAAAAAGGCGGAACGAATGATGCCCTGAGGTTCGTGGCATGGACAATACATTAAGCGCCCAAGAAGCAACTGTGATTAAACGGTCGTGCAAACAGTACTATGCTCGATTCCTAATTTTACTTGCAATTTCATAGTCGCGGCTTTGCCGCAACTGCGAAATCGCGGTGATTCGGGCACCCCGTCCTTTGATAAAAATATGTGTTAACTTTTAATCCTCGTTGTTGTTGTCTTATTCTATTTTTTTATTAGTGTATAAGGTTGCGAGTGCGGCGTGTGAGAGTGTTTCAACGCACGAGTTCTTTCATGGGCGGACAGAAAACGTTCCCGGCACCTCGTCGCAAAGTCTCAACTTCTCCAAGACATTTGAAACTCCGCACTCCCGCAGGGAAGAGAAAGAACAAAGGCAAGCCGTTGCAAAGCACAAGCACGATGCTGGTAGGCCCGAACCCCGACTTTTGAACTATTTATGATGAAACCTCCCTCCTCTCACAAGTTTGAGCGCAACAGAAACGCCTTGCAAGTGCGAGATCCGAGCTCTGGACGCGCCAGTCGTGCCGGCGCTCTCGTATTCGCAAAACCTAAAGAAGCCGGGGCCACACTGCTTATATACATCATAGAAGACAGTCTGCTCACAAATTCGAACGCGAGTCATCGCGAGATTCGTGCTTCGAATGCCGCAGGGCAGTGAGTTCAAGGAGGAATCTTGGCACAGGCCTTCGAACCTCAAATATTGCGAAGACTCGTGCTTGCAGACTCGCCTCCACTGAAGTTGCGCACGGTGCAATCCTCGGGTAAGGCAGCTTCGCTCGCACTTACGGGGAAACGGTGTATGCTTCAGCTAATGCTTCTGACGTCACACCGAGACGTCATGCTCGCGCATATGCTTTGCTCTTTGAGAAAAAAAATTGGGTCGTTTGTATGTTTATAAAGCCTAGAACTTGGTCTGCCTCAACCGGCGACTCTTTGAGAAACTGCCTTATGAGCATGCGTATACTGATCACAGCTTCTTTGGTGAAAGCCAGAGGGACTTGTTTATTAGTAATGGGTAGGTCAATGGGAATGTTATAATGTTGAAGCAAACTACACCGACTTTACATAACAAATATAACAATTTAATCGGATGTATCGTCTCCCATACGGGAGACATCATCAGTGAAGCCAAGAGGTGGAAATGAGAGAAACAGGTGTTCCGTGGGGAGGGGGTTGGAGTGTCGTGTGGTTATGACGTAACTCGCGGAGGAGTTGTCGCGCCTCGCGGTGTGGTTTGTCAGTTGCGTAGGGGATGAATTCGTCCATCAGTAAGGGGTGCCCGAATCGTCCTCAGCGCGGGCAGCTGAGTTGGTGGCTTCGTTGCCGCTACTCCCTTTATAAACTTCGAAATGCTATAAAAACACTCCTCTCGTTGTTGTTGTTGTTGTTGTTTTGTTTTATTTTAATGTAAGGAATGCATTTTTGGAGTTTGAGTGCGCTCAAAGAAGACAAAGAAGCGCTATAAACGTTAAGTCACGGCGCAGCGCCCTCTCTGAGCTTGACTGCATAAGACGGCGGATCAACTCCAACAGAAAGACGGTGACTGCCATGACGTCACTGTTTCAACACAGCCCGATTGGCTCCACGGCCCGTATACCGTCGGCTGCGTTCGAACTCAAGGTGAAACAAAGTATAGCACGACCGTCTTTGCAGAAGGTGGCGAACCGTTCTGCAGCCTGTAATACGCCGTTCGCCTATGTGTACAGTTCCCGATACGCATACGGCTGTCGGGCAACTGCACCGCTGCGCTTTGACAGGAGGACCGACCCTTCGTTACCTACGTTTCGACGATATGCCACCGATACTGCGTGGCGGCATCGAAAGTAATTTCGACTCGCTTTTTTTTTCACGTCACCAACTCGCCGCGAAAATTCGCAGTGTCCGGTGCTCGCGTTTTGCTCCCTGACAGAAGAAGGCACGCTGCTGCACAGTCGTCTGTGCAGTCGGTGTCGACCTATAATGGGAAGCCTGTTTCTCTTTAGACAGAAGGTGTCTACGTTGTAATGTGTCCCAGTATTTCTTTTTCATCGACGGCAATCTTTGGCGTTGTCCAGGTCTGTCTGGTGGTCAGTTTCACACGTTAGGAAAACAGGGCATACTATATCCAACAATGATCAGAGCCTGTGAACAGCATTTTCTACCTCCACGTGACGTCATCATACTCAGACGGCCCCAACTCGGCACTTGGGCTTTTCCAGCCCGACGCCGGACGTCCTTCGACGCGTTGAGTGGACACCGGGCCCCGCTGAACGCTGGAGCGGCGCTCGTGCCCTATCCGTGTTCTCGCTCGACCTCACTGGGACGACGACAAAATGCTAGTGCACGGGCTTCGATTATTCTAGGTGGCGTTGGCATAGCCTGCTCTAAGTTGCCGCCTAACGACGAAGGCTTTCTGACTTGCTCATAAGGCTTTTTTTTTTTTTCGTACCACATGGGGACTATTTATTCAGGTGTGGTGGAATCTATTGTAACTTATGGAAGCACAAAATCTTTTTAAAAAAATGCTTCTGCCGGACGTGTAGGGCGAGGAATTTGATTCACTAAAGGTTTATTGTACAGAAAGCCTTTGAATTGCCCGTGAAACAGGGGTATCATTCTTCGTGTATCAAATTTTATTATTTTTTTTTTACTTGAAGATTTTTACGCAACGCACTGCTTGGTGAAGTAAAAATAAATAATTAGTAAAGGTTTCAGTAGTAGTTATTTTTTCTAAGTATATTTTTTTAAAGTTATGGATCCTGACGTTTTGGTGTGTGTAACCATGACCTCACGATTTCTGTGCTCAACACCTCCATCACGCCGCAGGCATAGAAACGTATATTATTATTATTTTTTTTTTTTTTTTTACAAATTCTGCTTGTTCTAGTTCTGCAAGCGATGTCCTTTATAATACAGGATTCATTTACGGCAAACTTTATATTTAGATTTTTTTTTTCCAGCGGAGTTGTTAAGAGCTAGGTTCCCCAGCATCGTGTCCGGTATCAAACCAATGTCGACACAAACCTACACAAACCTCTAGACAGTTACCGCCATCTATAAGCGACGGCGGCTACCAGACAACCAGTCTGGTTTCCCCCGTCGCTCATATATTGCGGCAACCTTTCCAGCTATCCAAAGCGGTTTAATGGGAGAGTTCGGCCATACATTGGTTTGAATAGGCGAGCATCTCGGGGCCAACCACAGGCCTCGAAACAGCCCTTGGCGTTGGTCGCGAGGTCTAAATATGCGACACGACAAATTTAAGCCGTTTTAGCGTCGCTAGAGTGAAAAGGTATAACTCTCGGCGACTGAAAACTTGGGGCATGCGAGGTTCTGGTCCCGTCCATATTCAACGGCAGAATGAACGAACGTGCGCTTCCAACCAGGGCCGACTTGCTAGAAACAGTGTCTCAGCTGACACCGGGGGAAAGAAAGCACTGTCAAAGCCAGCGAACGAGACGCTCGCGTGCTTCAGACTTTGCACTGTTTTCTTTGAGCCAGTCTCAGTTAAGACGCTGTTCTACCAAGCCGGCCCAGAGCAAACTATCACCCAGACGCCGAGATTGAACGCTTCTATTTCACGCTTTAATTGTCATTTGCAATATTGTGACGTCGCGGTCTGCTGATTGGTCGACGCTGTGTCGTTCTTTTAGTTTAAGCTCTAACCGCGGGGGCAGTATTTGGTGGTGGCGGCTGCCTTTGCTACACCCATTGGCCAAACTCTCCCAATAAACGGCCCTGCGGCGAGTTGGTGGAAATTCATCGTAGGAAACAGCGCGAAAAACAGACGACGGCGAAGAAGAAACACGCGTGACGAGCGCAGCCCTCGTTAAGTGTGTTTCTTCTTCGTCCTCGTCTGTTTTGTGCGCTGTTTCCTACGCTCTTATCAGTTTCGGTTTGGACCCACGATGGGCCGGCCGCGTGCCCTTTCTTCGCGGAATTAAGACATGGATACGGAAGGAGCCGCGACGCACGCAGCAACAGCTCCGCTGCTCCTCCTTCTTCACCAAAGTAGAAGAAATTAAAGTATTTTTTAGAAACTTATTGCCTCTTTTGTGACGCTCCTCCTCTGCTGCGTGGTGGCTGCCTCCCCAAACCCGATTGTGGAGATAGACAGCAGCAAGATCATGGGCACCAGAGAAAAAGTTCTCCAAGAAGGCGAGACTGTGTAAGCATTCTTGGGTAACCCACACGCCACATCTCCCGTGGGCACCCTGCGCTACAGGAGATCAATGGCGCCTACGCTTTGGAAGCCTGATGTACTGCAGGCCACCGCGAAAGGCCCGGCACGCGTGCAGTTCGTCCCAGTTAACCCGATCCCAGAATGGGTCGCCAGGGGAGACCCACAAAGTGAACATTGTCTCTAACTCAACGTCTGGAGTCCTCGGTGAGACTCGAACAAAATTACGCTGGAAACTGTACTCGTGTGGATTCACGGCGGATATCTAAACTGCGGTTCGGCGTCTATGGACCTCCATGACGTCGCCGTCCTTGCGGCGGCTGGTGACGCGGTGGTTGTTTCGATGGGGTCTTCCGGGTTCTTGGCTGTCAGAGACGGTAGCGATCATTTGGCGGGAAACCAGGGGCTCACCGGCCAGCTTCTAGCGTTGGAGTGGGTGCGTGACCACATCGCGAGGTTTGGTCGAGACCCCAAGGAGGTCACAATCGTCGGGGAAAGTGCTGGCGCATGGTCAGTCGGGTTTAATGCCTTGTTCCCCATTGCCGATCACTGTTTAAGAGAGCTATCGTACTGCGCGGAGGCGTGTTCGCCAACTATTTAACCAAATCCGCGGCTGAGGCAATACAAAGGACGCTAATCTTGTTTTTAGGAACGTGTAACCGGTAACCGAAACCGTAAAAATTTAAACCGTAAAAACCGGAACGAAACACATATCAACAGGAAACGGTAACCATAACCGTAACGTTATTTTTGGTTTGAGTCAATTCCTGTTACTTAACTGTCAAAAATATATTGTGAAGGTCAAGAGAGAAACACAAGTAACACGGGAGAGTGTCTATAAAACCGCTTGCAATCCCTGGCTCCATCTGGCAAAAAGCTGGGTTGGAGGATTCTGAGTATGAAACAATGTGCGCATTCGGAAAGAGATAAAAGAAAGGTCTTAAAAGGAGCTTGGAATCCAAAGTAACAATAGACACAAGAGGGGCTTTGGGGAAGCCCAATCTAGGTCAATGCAGCTCAATAAAACCAGCAGAATCGAGCGTTTTTGGCTGAGAAGTGGTCGCGCTCACTTGAGGCGTGCTCGCTTATTTTCACACCAGAACCCCCTAAATCGGCAATATCCGAAAAACGTCCATTGTGACCTTACCAATTGTTCGCATTACAATCTTCCGCTGACAGAACCACTCTAGCTTCAGACAAAAGGTGCAAAATCTCGACGACGTCACCAGCACTTTGCTGGCTCCAACGTCATTAGATTACCTGAGTTGTGGAACTCCCGCGCGAGGGGGAGTTCCACAACTGAGGTGTGACCTGCAAAAAGTATTTCCAATCAGAGCGTTTAATATCGTTCGTAGTCGTCGAATCCAATGTCTGCAGAGAGTCATTCGCGAGATGAACGTGCTCTTCTTTCAGACCGCCTCCAGATTTTCTGCAGATAAAAGAACAAATCAAATAATTAAAAATAGAGTTGATGGAATAATTTGCCCAAGTGGCTTAGCACTTCGTTAGCCCTCTATACAAAGAATGACCACCTCTTCCGCCAATACATCGCTGGCATGAACATACCAGGCGCGCAACAGCTGCGGAAAAAAAACTCTTGCCATGCACAGACTCAAACTGAGCCCCCATATCCAACCGATACGCAAACTCCTGCTTGCTCTCTGACGACAGTAACTATAAGCGCGTAATTTTTGTCCACGAAGCCTCTATGTATTATAGTCACTGGCGAGGTGCAAACAGCAGGATGGAGGCTGTTTTATCGCCTTTAGCGCGAGATTTTTACCCTCGACAACGCTTCTGTGTATAGTGCGTCTCGAGCACGCGCACGCAGCCAAAAGCACGGCGGAAGGCACGAAGCGCGTGCTGGAAACCGGTCGTTCAAAAGACACGCCCTGCCGTTTTCACTCCGTGAGAGGTCATAATACTTCACAGGTTTTGTGCAGCACTGTCTAAATCATGGAAGCGATATCGTCCCCCGGCAACATGCTTAACCTGATTAAAGGCTAAATAGTACATATAGACACCACCCCTAGTGTAAACAAATTCGTATTTGGTCAGAGCTTACCCTGAGCATGACCGACGTTCTCCACTGCCTCTCCAAGAGCTCCAGGTTGGTAAGATTACCAAGGGAATCGACACCGAGATCCATGGACGCCAATCGCTGCAAGGCCGGCTTCGGCCTGTCTCTGTTTGGACCCCGAACAGACGAGACCCATAACAGGTCCTATCGGGTAAAAACGCTGAATAATTGACAGCCATAAGAACAATTCTCGGAGTTACGAAGAACAGTGAAAGATAGACACAAACTGCAATATATTTCCTATAGGTTTTCTTTGTGCCAAGTTTCCTAACGAGTGATTTTGATTGAGCTAAACAAATTTAAGTGAGCTTAATTAGTTTTCTTATACCTAACACAATTTCAGCACAATTTCAGCACTATTTTTAGAGACATTCCGCAAACTTACCTTGGGAAGGCCGTGCATCGACTCCGGGAGCGCTGAAAAATAAAAGTTGAGCACAATGCTTCAAACTCCTGAAACCGTCAAAGGCGGCGTTTAATATATCAATGCTTCAGAAACACAAAACCTTTGATTGAGGAAACAGTTATGTGGGGATATAGCTGCCATAACCAGAGCCGGATTAAGGCATTTCGGGGCCCTGGGTTAAGGACGCTTCAGGGGCCCTAATGATGATGATGATGGCGACGATGATGATAATAATGCGGTCTGGTTAAGGCAATGAACCTGGGAAATACTGCAGTTTTTTTTTAGTTTTTAATCAATAGAAAGTAGAGTCTATATTTTTCAGTGTCATCGACACATTCATTACAGCTCGCGTTTGATTATCGCCTAAGGGATAACTTGTTGAGTTTCGATTGTCAACAATGATCGCTCTGCCACGTAGGCATAGACAGAAGTGCAGAACAAAACCTTTTCCATGAGAAACATATTTTATTTAAACAATCACGCTCGAAATTGAATGAAAGTGCAAAAAGGTACCGCAAATATACAAGTATTAACAATATTTACAATGCAGATTTTAGCTATACAATGCGTGCATATCGCATATTATACACAATGCAATGATATCTGTGATTTGTCAGTTTCCCTACGTTGCAAAGGAACGCAAAGGGCCATCATGTTGTACCGTTTTACATGTCTCCGTGCAATAAAATGAAAGAAGGAATAAACACCAGTGTTTGTCACGGGTGTCTTAAATACAACAATTATTAACACAACTAGCAAAAATCTGAATGCGAACTAACTTTACATTCAAAACGGCATCTTGCGGCTCTTCAAGCTTGAAAATTCAGATATCGTCTCGTCGAAAGGTATCTGCCGCAATATATAGCTTTCGATAGACAAGATAGCAAGAGAATTCAACTTTTCCTCGCTGAGAGTGGAGCGAAGGCAATTCTTAATCAAGAACAACTTCGAAAATGACCGTTCGCTCTCGCAATTCGATACAGGAATACACAGGTATATTCTAAGGGCGATGGAAACATTGGGGAAAACGCTTACAATGTCTCGTTCCTGCAGAAGTTGTAAAAGTCCTCGTGCACTTGTATCCTGTAAAACGCAACTCTTCAGATAGTGCGAGAACTGAACGACTTCAGTAGAAAATGTCGACTCAAGATCCTCCTTGTAGGTTTCAGCGAGCCTATCAGCTTGCTCTTTTAGTTCGTCTTCGCTTCCAGCTTCCCTAAGAAGTTTTAACAACTGAAATTTTTTTACAGAGATTGGTATACGCGGCTTTCCGAGTCCTCAGCGCTGAGCTCAGGTTATCGAGAATTACGTAAAACGTGCCTACCTCGAACCTTCTGCTACCATGTGCCCTCGCATCCTCCTCCACTGCCGTGAGTTGCCTTGAGGTGTCTCGAGTGAGTTTACCTTGGTAACACTGCTCTAAGCTTATTGCCATTGCCTTCTCCTCGAAAGCTTCAAATTTAGGCCGGAGAGAACTCACGAACCCGTCAAGAGAGTTCAGCAGGTCAACAGCCGTTGATAGGTCTAAACCAGGTCTCTGAAGTGCGGTCTTGTCAAAACGCTCCAGGATCTCGTTCCAAAACGTTGCCATAAACGCCGTTTCGAGCTTAGACAGGTTCTTGAGAAGAGATTCAATGCGAGTGTCGCAGGTCTCTTCTTTGTCGCTCATCATAGTCTGCAGACAATTTTGAGTACGTCTGAAGTTGTTCACAATTTCTTTGCACGAATCAGCGTGCCTTGACCACCTCGTGTGGCTTTTCAGGACAGATGGCTTTCCTCCCTGTTCTAGACTGTTGATAAAACATCTCCAGCGCTTTGGGGAGGCAGAAAAAAATACGTACGACTTCTGAGTAAGGATAAAAAACTTCACTGCCTCCGTACAACATTCAACAGTCCGAGTTCCTACTAGGTTTGAAGAGTGACCCGAGCATGGAACATAAACAGCGAGTTCGTTTTTCTCTTTTATCTGGGTTTGGAGACCCTTATACTTCCCTGCCATGTTGCTGGCATTGTCATACGACTGACCCCTGCAGTTACCAATTGAAATGCCGTTCGTGTCAAGAAGGGATAGTACTGTGGCTGCCAGGTACTGCCCAGTGTACGATTCAATTGGAACAAACCCAATGAACCTCTCGTGAACCCAGCAAAGAGTACCGAAGTACAACAGACAACTGGTCAACATGGGAAATGTCGGGAGTAGAATCCACACTCAGTGAGTAATATTTGGCACGTTGTACCTCCTCGACAACTCGTTTCCTTACGGTCTGCGCCATCAAATCAACAAACTCGTCACAAATAGACTTCGAGAGATACGACGGGTGACCTTTTCCCTTGTTGCCATAGCGAGCGATGTGATCGCTAAGAAAAGGGTCAAATTCCGCGATCACTTCAAGGATCCCTAAGAAATTCCCATTTCTAGGAGAACCGAACGCTTCTTCGCTGCCCCTAAATGCCAGGCCTCGCTCAGCCAGCAATCTAATAACTGCCACGACGCGCTTCAGTACTTCTTTCCAGTAGGCGCGTTGGGTTACAAAGTGTTGAATTAAGTCTTTGTCAATAGTGGCACGAGCAGTAGAGCGAGCTAGCCACGCAACAACAGCATTTTGATGGTCAATGCTGTCTTCGTGGGCTCTTGCCTTTTCTTCAGCCTTTTTCCAATCACAAAACCCATCTGTCGCAAAAGGACTGTTTGATGCGGCGAACAGCTTGCACATGAAACAATACACAGACCCGCTGGACTGAGAGTACAAAAGCCAGTGTCGCTCAAATACCTCCCCGTTAGCGGCCTTTCTCACAAAAAGTTGAGGGGACAGATATCGTTTCTGGCTCGTGTACTGTCTCTCTGAAGAAGGGTAATATTCCGATCGATTTTGAAAGTACTGCGGTCCTCTCTCGATACACGCGGTTCGAAATTCGTCAGGCACAGTGTCAGGCCACTTAGCTGGATCGCTTTCAACGCTGATGGATCCTACCCCGAGAGGTTGCGGAGTCAAATGCACGAACTCGTCACAATCGCTGGGTGGTGACGCAACTGTTCTTGCGACATCCTCACTTCCATGGACAGCGACCGGCTCCAGTACAGTTGCCCGCAGACAGTCTCCGACGCCTGTGGAACACTGTTCAGCACGCTGTTGGAAGGGCTCCTGGACCTTGAGACAATTTCCTTTGTCTGTGGTGGCGGGTTTCTGGGTGGTCCGTGGTAGCAGAGGCTCACGCGTCCCAGGAAGGGGGAAGGCAGAGGAGGTGGATCAGCTTCTTTACCAGTTTCTTTGGCATAATAATAATAATAATAATAATAATAATAATCCTTTATTTGTATAATGCACCAGAACAACCTATTGGTTACAGTGTGGTGGCACATAAAAAGTTTAAAAAGGGAAAAAAAAAACCTGAAACAGTACACAATGTCAACCCCCCCCCCCCCCCCCCCCGACATATGCTCTCGAAATTAAAACTTTTCACAATCATAAACCAAAAATATGCATATCGAGTAGTCGTTTGAACGCAGCAAAATTTAAGAATATGTCTGCATGAGTCGGAAATTCATTTAAACAAATTTGTATTCTAGCCAAAGGGGACGGTCTCGTTTGGATAGATCTATAAAACACGCTTGAGTTTCTAACGACTCCGACCGGTACATGAAAGTTTAAAGACGACACAAGATTGCTATCGGTGGATTGCTGCACTTGGAAGTCAGCTTTTAGTTTTGGTGATCCCGATGGTAGAGGCTCATTCGAAGATGTCTTAGGGCAACTGGCTAAATATTTAGTCAGCTTTGGCAACCATGGTAACCAATCCGAAGGTGCGGCCAGGGCGCGGTAAACCTCTCTTACATACACAATGCTCTCAGTAAAGTTTTCACGCACAGTGCGAACATTCACATCCGTGTGCCTTATACTCATTCTTATCTTCCACATACTGTGGAGGCTCAACAGCATAATCATGTCATAAGGGATTTGATTCTCGTTTTCTACAGATAGATACCGAATACCGCGAGGGTTGACTGGAAGATCTTTCTTGAGGGTGGGCTGGAGGATGTCCCAATGGAACACAGCGTCCCGAAATTCAATAAACACATGCTCTACTGTTTCTGCTCTTTTACATAAACAGTTTGTGGACCAGGTAACAAACAAACCTTTATCTTCCAGCCAGGTTCTTAGTGGAAGGACTCCCCAGTGTAATTGAAAAAAAAACGTTTTGACATTCGGCTTTACCGGCATTTTTTTAACTCTCTTGAGCACATCTAGCCCACCGATACAGAGGTATGGGCAACAAAACATTGACTAAATCTTTTTACAATTTTTTCCGTGAGTCCGTAGATAGGCATTCTAAAGAAAATCTTACCTTCAACATACGGAACGATAACAAAACTTCCCTCATATAACCACGAATACCAGCGCTCCTTACAACGCCCGATGACACGAAAAATTCGGGCAGAAAACTTTGAAGGCGAACTTGAATTACAGTACGCAAAAAGGAGTTATTTTGATCACGAAGAAAAATAAACCTAGACATAATTTGTCTTATAAACAAATGAGACAATCCTAGTCCTCCACTTCACACCGAACGAAATGAATTGGTGCGAGCACAACGCTCCCATTTTGAGTTCCAGATGAACACGGCAAAAACTCTGTGCAGCTTCTGCAGATTGACTCGCGACATACACAGAACTTGTAAAACATACCAAACCTTTGATATCAAAAAGAGATTACACACTGTGGAACGCGAGAATACGGACAGATCCCTCCCCCTCCACCCTTCCGCCTTTGTTCTTACATTCTCGGTCTCTTCATTCTAGTAATTAGTGAAATCTTTAAAATGTTCTAATGGTACACCTAAATACTTGGTCGGTAATTTTTCCCTCTTAACATTCGTAAAGACTTCAGGCTTATAAACCCAGTCACCATGCCAGAACCCTATGGTTTTATTCCAATTAACTGCGCTCCCTGTTTTTCCACAAAAAGAAGAGGTAACGTTGACCACCTCGCAAACACTCTCTTGGTCCGCGCAGAAAACCGTCAAATCGCCCGCATAGGACAGCATTTTTTACTTCACTAGAATTTAATGTAAAACCACGTATATGCTACTGTGCTGAATAAGTTTCAAACAAAAGGGGGTTCCAGAAAAATGGCAAAAAGCAAAGGCGAAAGAGGACAACCTTGTCTGACACGGTCAAACGCCTTCTCGAAGTCTAGTTGCAGCATTCCAACTCGGCTGTTGAAGGCGTTACAGCATTCTGAAATGCATCTAACTACATGTATATTCGTACAGATTGTACGGCCTTTTATTCCGCACGTTTGATGCGGTCCTACGAGTACTTCAACAACTCCTTGTAGTCGTTTTGCCAATATCTTCATGTAAATTTTGTAATCCACTTTCGTTAAGGTTATCGGCCTGTAAGATTTCACGGCTAAAAGCTGCGCTGAATCATCGCACTTCGGGATAGGCACAGTGTGTGTTTTTAAAAAGGATGGTGGCAACAGTTGTTTAGTGCAAGCCTCGGTCAGCACCTCGTACAGCGCAGGGGCTACCTCACCCGTAAAAGATTTATAAAACTCAGCCCCAAGGCCATCGGGTCCTGGAGTCTTGCTATTGCTTAACTCGTTGATGGCTGCCTCGACTTCCAGGAGAGTGATAGGCACTTGTAGACTTTCGCACACTTCCTGTTCTAAATGGGGCATTAAAAACAAAAATTCCGTTTCAAAACCGTCATCTACTGGTGTGATACGCCCAAGCAGATTACGATAGTGCTCGACAAAAGCCTTTTTCAATGTTTGCTTTATCTCGCGTTACCTTGGTTCCATAACAGATTTCTTTAATTTCATGACGCTGCGCATACCTCTTTTGTCGCCTAGTGCGCGCTTTGTCGGAGCTTCACCCATCCATAACTTATCACTTCGCGCCCTTACTATTGCCCCCCCCCCCCCCCCCCCCCCGCCGTACTTCTCGGTATCAATCATTTCTAGTTGGTTTTGCACTCTCTTATTTCACGCTCGAATTCACCAGGATTCACGCTTTCTAGGCAAAATAACGTTTAACTGACGTCGCAACTGATTCTCTTTTTTTCTTTTTTTTATGCTTTAGTATGCTACTTCTCTCGATTGCAGCCATTTTAACTTCTTTAAAAAGATCCCACCGCACCCCCATGATGTACGCTCGTCCCCATACAAATTTCCATAACATTTGCTCACACGTGCCCTAAAATGCTCATCCTGAGCAAGACTGCTGTTAAGTTTCCAAAGGGCCCAATCCCATCGTGGATATTTGACCTTATTCCCAAGGGTAAACATGACCAAAGCACGGTCACTAAACGATACATGTTTAACCGCGTAATCACTACAAAGCGGCAGAAGTTCGACCGAGATATACGCCCTATCCAGCCTCGCATGGCTCCGGCCTTGGAAATGCATGAACTGAACATTGGCCCGACTCACGCAGGCCGCAACGTCCACCAAAAAATACTCAGAAACAAGATCGTTCAAACAAAATGAACTTTAATCTCGAATGGGAGCATGATTCGCTCGATCTTCTGGTCTACAAACAGTTAAAATCCCCAAGACGAATTATGAATAGATTGCAATTGAAATACGTGCCGATATTTTCAGAAAACAATTTGCGTTCACTTTCGCGATATCGGTGCGTACACACAAATAACGCGCCAAACAACGCTTGAAAAGGAAAAAGTCTTCAGCGCGGTACGGACGCGCCTTAACATCCACATGCAAAAAAAAAAAAAAAACGTATTTATCACGAGTGACCCGGTAGGCAGCGAAGGCAGGACAGTATATAGTCCTTATCTTCAGCATTCCTGATACCGCGGCCCGGCTGGGCCGCTGAAACCACTCCGTCGGAGCTAGGCATTCCGCGTCCGATCGTGACGGCTACCGGAAGTGTAATTCTCGGCCACGACCGCGGGACGAGCAGGGGGCTCTGAGATGGGGTAGTAACTCAAGAGCTGGGGATGTCATGAATGAAACGTTGCATATGTAGCCGCCCAACGTCTATACAGGAGAGAGCGCTGCGGTGAAATGCGTATATAATCGCGTTAAACTTTGCATGCATTGGCTCAACGTTTATAGACGAGAGGCCGCTGCGGTTTAATGCTCGAATGCGTGTATAACCACGTTCCATACCACACATTCTCTTTCTGACATGGATGAAAACGAACGAAAGGCTCGGCATGCTGCGGCTCACCGTCTACGCAGACAAGCACCACCAGAGCTTCGCCCGAATCAACATCATTCACCACGTGCAGATGCGGTCGATTTCTTGCTGTTTTTGTTTTTTTGTTTTTTTTTTCAAAACATTTTTTTTTTTTTTTTTTTTTTTAGTTGGCGGTGGAGAGGGGGTGGCTGTGCAAACACCTGTCTAGCGTAGGCGTGCACACTTCGCGTCCGGAAGCTAATAGTGCGGAAACAGCTGCTTACTTTGCGGCTTGCATGCAGAGCGGGCGAACCGCGCCTTGGTGTTGATCCCGGGGAAGAGAGGAAATCCAGCCGTGGCCGTTGGGACGGACGGAAATGGTGAGGACTCACTTTGTAGGTGCACCACCATGGCGCGCTTATATCGCCCTGTGTGTACCCTAACGTTATTAGAAAGTTTTCGTAGACCGCGTCCCCCCCCCCCCCCCCCCCTTAAGCCCTCCGCAACAAAGAAGCCGCTACTGCGACTGCGCGCCGATGGCCTTGACTGTAGAGTCAAGGCCACTCGTTGCGTTGCGGGACGGCGGAAACGATCTACAAAAACTCCCTATTAGTTCAACTCAGTTACGGAACTGACTTTGTTTTGCTTCTGTGTATTTTAGTTTTAGAGTGCAGCTCTTAGGCGCCCCTTTCCGAGTTTCGTGGCGTCAGCGTCGCCGTTGGCGTAACCGCCCCGCTAAATTTAGCGGGATATTTAATGGGTGTTGAGATCACGTGACGTCCATTTTTCCGCTAATTCTAGCGGAGAAAATGAATTTGTTGATGGGTGACGTGACACGAAGTCATGTGATGTCATTTTCCACGCTAGATTTACTAGAGCTGGGCGTCGATTAAAAGATTTTACCCGATTAATCGCCACCGTTTATTTCTAGGCATATAATTTTAAACAAAAAAAAATAATTCTTTAGGGGCGAAGCTCCTTAGGGGCTAGCCATGTCTGTATATCCGTCCGCCGTCGGGTGCACGTGCTCCTGCTCGTGAGCTCACGTGCTCACGAGCACGTGAGCACGTGGTCCCGCGCTCGTGAAGGGCAAAAAAAAAAAACATCTCCACATGGTGAATGATGTTGATTGGGGCGAAGCTCTGGTGGCGCTTGTCTGCGTATGTCACGCTGCGGTCAAATGCTCAAATGCGTATATAACCACGTTCCATACCACACAGATTAAATCTGGCATTGTAGTAACTGATATAAGCGACCACTCGGGTATATTTCTCTGCGTAAAGACAAATTATAAGTAAAAAAGTCAATCAGTCGGTGCAGTTTCAGGATATAACGCCAGATGGCCTAGATAAATTTAGACGAGAATTTTCTTGGAATTCTGTACTTCAAGAGACTGATGCAGATAATGCATATAACATGTTCTTGACTGAATTACAAGAGCTCTATACAAGATGTTTTCCATATAAATCAAGAAGAACTTCTAGAGAGATTCGTAAACCATGGGTAACAAAAGAGATAGTCGATAAAATACGTACAAAAAATATGCTATATCAAAAATTTGTAAAAACAAGAGAGACCGAAAAACTTGAAAGTTTTAAACGTTATCGAAACCAATTAAACAAGGAAATTCGATACGCCCGGGAACGATATTTTGCTGATAATTTTTTAGCATGTCATAACAGAAGTGATATCCTGTGGAAAAAACTAAACTCAGTTCTAAATCGTACATATACTCCAAACCATATAGAAAAGATAAGCTACAATGGTAACAATGTGACAGGCCAAGCGTTAGCAAATCTGTTCAATGAGTACTTCGTTAGTTTAAGCAAAGAAAGTCCTGAGTTAGATGCTTCCAAGCTTAAAAGTTCTCGAAACTGCGCGTCCATGTTTCTTAGCCCTGTTACAGACACAGATGCAGTAAACGTATTTAATGCATTAAAAAATAGTAAAAGTTGTGACTGTGATGGTTTGCAAATAAAGCCTGTTAAATATATAATTGACATTATATGCCCTTGCTTGGCGCATATATTTAACCCTTGCCTTTTAAACGGCGTGTTTCCCAAGCGGATGCAATTAGCGAAAGTTGCAGTTTTATATAAGAAAGGTAATAAAAATGAATTGGGAAACTACCGACCCGTTTCAATTTTGTCAGTATTCTCAAAGGGCCTTGAGAAACTTTTGTTAACTCAAATGACAGTGTTTGCAGATAATCATAGTTTGATCAGCACATCTCAATTTGGCTTCCGCAAAAAAAGGTCAACTGAACTTGCTCTTCTTCAACAAAAGGAATATGTTCTTAAAAAATTCGAATTCATTGACTTTACAAAGGCTTTTGACTATCTCGATCATGACTCGCTTATTAAGAAGTTAGAAATGTATGGATTTCGTGGTCAATCAGCAGCGCTTATTAATTCATATTTGTCTTATTGTAAACATTATGTACATATCAACGGTCATTCATCAATAGTAAAATCAATTAGATCATGCGTTCCTCAGGGAAGCATCCTTGGACCGTTTTTATTCAACCTTTATGTAAACGACGTCATAAATATATGCCAAACAGCGAAGTTCATAATTAATGCTGACGACATCACTTTATTGTTTACTGGTGATACCGCCACCGAACTCATAGATAACGCGAATGATGCACTCAGGCAACTAGAGAGATGGAGCAAAAGTAACGCTTTAAAAGTGAACGTAAATAAAACTAAGACAATTTTATTCCGCCCAAGGAATAAACAAGCAGACATAACCAATGCAATTTTTTTTAAACTCCGCTAAAACCGAATTAGTTTCAGCATTTAAAACCTCAAGTGTATCTTTCTCGGAGACTCTATGTCATGGGATGATCATATTAATTTCATTATATCCAAATTATCCAGCGTTGCTGGCTTAATATACCGCAATAAGCATATCTTGCCACGTTGAATAAAACTGTTACTATATAATTCTTTATTTTATTCCCACATAAACTATGGTCATTTAATATGGGGTACAACCACACTTACAATTTTCAAAAGGTATTCGTACTGCAAAAAATGATATTAAGAAGTATTTGCAGTTTCGCTGGAATACCCGGCAGATTTGCTTTTCAATGAACTTGGTGTAATGAAAATTTCCGATTTGTATAGATATCACCTATGCTTAAGATATAAAAATTGAACAATATATGCACATACGACATCTTGAAGAGTTATCAAATCTAAAAAGAATAGAATACAGTTATCAAAGACGTATAATGTTACCCTGGCAAGTGCCTTTCTCTAGAACAGATTACGGTCGTCAAACCATAGCTCACACACTTCCAACAATTCTGAATCAGCTTTCTACAAATCACATAGAACTTGATAACCTCTCAGTGGGCGGTCTGCGGGAAATGATGCTCTCTAGCCGGAACGACCATGACTAAAAGATGCTTTTGAATGTTTTATTGTTTTTGAATGTTTTGTTGCATTTCTTATACGAGAGTCTTTTGTGCAATGTATGTTTTTCTTGGGTGTATTTCATGTGTTTGCGTTCGAAAACACTGCGGCAGTGTCCTCTTATAGAGCTCGACTTGGTTTCTAATGTACGTGCAAATGATTCTTCCGTGTAAAAATGTTGATTTTTTTTTTTTCTCATCTTTTTTTTCGCTGTTCTGCCACTACTGATGTCGTGGGGGCTTGGGACCAGTCAAGCTGTGCTAACAGATTTTTTTCCAAGCCGCCCTCCAACCTGTACTTTGTTGGAAAATAAACTCCTATTATTATTATATACATTCTCTTTCTGACATGGATGAAAATGAACGAAAGGCTCGGCATGCTGCGGCTCACCGTCTACGCAGACAAGCACCACCAGAGCTTCGCCCCAATCAACACCATCCACCACGTAATGATGCGTTTTTTGTTGTTTTTTTTTGCCTTTGTTAAATACGTGAAAAAGGTACAACATTAAACTTGGAGTATGAATCAAACTCTACGTGTAGTTAAGAATAGTTCAAAGACACTCACATTCACAAATTCTTTCTTCAGGTGCATGAGCAAAAGGGGTTCGTTGATGTTCTCCGGCAAGAGCAACCTCATTTCATTGTTCACAACAGCCTCGGCTGCGCTAAACGATCACTCGAAGAACGTTGAAGTGGCCAGGACACGTGTAGCCTTTTGCACTTGTCTGGAGTTACAAATTTCACCAGTTTACTTTATGCCTAAATTTGACCTGAAGTTCACCCTTGATACAGGTGTATTTGTTTAGGTCTACGTAACGAAAGCGCTTAATTTTTACTTTCTTTTGGTTCGTCAAAAGTTTACCGATTAAGCGGTTAAAAAGTTTAATCGTGATTAAAGCATTAATCCATTAACCGGCAAGTTGATCGATCAATTGTCCAGCCCGAAAATGTAGCGGGGAAAATGACATCACATGCCTTCGCGTCACTTCACCCATGAGCGAATTCAGCGGGAGGAAGAGAGCAGAATGAGGAGGGAGGAGGAGGAGAAGGGGCATACCCTCCACTCCGTACCCTCCCCTCCGTACCCTCCCCTCATTTGTCTCAAGAGCCGCACTCTAGTTTCGCATTACAGAGATTTGAAACCTCCTTTCATATTTATTATCTCTTTTACCAAGTGTTTCTGATATACACTCCGAGCGAGAACTATAGGGGGCGCTCTGAAAAATGCGCATAGCGCCGCTAGCGGAGGAGCTGGCGTTCGACGGTGGGACGCGTTCAGCAGCCTGCAGCGCCTTTTTGCGTACGAAGCTGTAGCAGCAGAAGCGCGCACGGGAACTTTGGCCTTCTGAGCCGATATGTCGAGGGTGACGTGGCATGAGGGCTGGGGCAGACCTTAAGAAGTTCCCCGCTTCCCATATATCCCAGAAAATAAAATTTACACCTTACATCAATCGCACTGCATGCTGGCTTGCGAAGAGAAACCTTTCCGGCTGCGAGAAAGTGCAGCGACTGCACTTTTTCACATACTTGGTGAGCATTTTTATCCCGAAATCAATCTACCAAAAATGCATTGAGTTCAGGGTTGAGAAAAAAAATCAAGACAATCTAAATCGTAATTTAAACCACACCAATATCAGTGATCACTTCCTACAGTAACACCTTTTTTACAAAAAAAAAATTCGCGCAATACTAATATCATAATTACGTGTTTATTATTTTTTGTAACTTGATGCCGTCCATGTAAATTTGTTTTGTTTTTAATAAAGAAGTTTTGAATTCATCTGCACTTTACAATATAATTAAATTTTGAAGCGAATCTTTCTTTTCCACTTTTCAATAATTGGGCGGATTAAAGAATCCATTTCCCGTGATCGAAAGTACAAGTGAAAAACAACTGTATTTTTTAGGTGAAGTAACAAAAATATTATATATTTATCTAATTTATATTTCGTTGAAACTTTGGGAAAAAACGTATTTACTTATATTTCTTATTAACATTTTTTTATTGAATTGTGCTAGTTATTTTGCGTAACTTTAATCGAATTCTAGCGTAGATTTCCGTTTTGCAGTCACTTAGTGCCTACCGGCAGATAGGTGACTGTGCGTATGAAGATGTGAAGAAAGGCAATTTGCACGTCTGAAAGGAGGCTGATCAAAAACGAAAGCACACCACACAAACTGCCATACGCAAATGTCGATTGTCAAGTGATTCCACGATTCATTGCAGTTTTCCTTCGATTCATATTTGTGACTTCTGTACCGTCAGAATCTTTCATCATGAAGTACAGATTGCGTGCCATACTAGTCCGTAAGTAGCATCGACACGTATACCCTAGTAAAGTATTTGCGTATACGATGGGGCCGCCTTTGGAGGGCATTCTTCAAACGAAATCGTCCCTGCATACCCGCGAATGTGGGATGGCATTTCAGTTCGTCCCATCGTCGCTAACATATGTAGGCGTTACTGGTACAAAAAAAAAGTGAAAGCCGTTTACAACTCCCTGTAACACCGAATTAGAGCGCAGCTCCTGAGGAGGAGGAGGGAAGGGTACTGGGGGGGTGAAGTGACCTGGGGGTCACGTGACCTTGGGGGGTCACGTGACGATGCCGGTGATGTCATCAGTGACGTCACTGATGACGTCATCCGTGATGATGACGATGACGATGCGGATGCCGGTGGCGTCATCAGTGACGTCACTGATGACGTCATCAGTGATGATGACGATGACGATGAGGATGCCGGTGAGGTCATCAGTGACGATGACGATGCGGACTCCGATGACGTCATCAGCGATGATGACGATGCGGATGTCGGTGACGTCATCAGTGACGTCACTGATGACGTAATCCGTGATGATGACGATGACGATGCGGATGCCGGTGACGTCATCAGTGACGATGTCATCGGGGAGGTCACGTGACCTCGGCGGGGGGTCACGTGACTTCGGGGGGTCACGTGACCTCGGAGGTCACGTGACCTCGGGAGTCACGTGACTGGGTGTCACGTGATCTTGGGGGTCACGTGACCCTGGGGGTCACGTGACCTTGGGGTGACCTTGGGGCCACGTGACCTTGGGATGACCTCGGGGGTCGCGTGACCTTGGGGTGACCTTGGTTACGCCGACGCCGACGGCGACGCCGCTCAAGCCGGGAACGGGCCCCTAAGAGCTGCGCTCTAAAAAGGAAAGGCGTTTACACAATCCCCTGTAACACCGAACTAGAGCGCAGCTCTTGAGGAGGAGGAGGGGAAGGCACGGAGAGGAGGTCATACCCTCCTCCTCTCCTGCTCGCCTCCCATTTAGGAGAAAATTTTCCGCTAAATTTAGCGGAGAAATTTTTCCCGCTAAATTTTGCGGGGGATTTTTTTCCGCTAAATTTAGCAGGGAAATTGTTTCGCTATATTTAGCGGGAATATCTTTCCACTAAATTGAGCGGCGAAATTTTTCCACTAAATTTAGCGGGGATTTCTTTCCGCTCAATTATGCGGGGAACTTCTTCCGCTAAATTTAGGGAAGATTATTTCCGCTAAACTTAGCGGGAAATTTTTTTGCTAAATTTAGCGGGGAATGTTTTTCCCAAATTAAGCGTGCATTTCTTTTTTTTATATATATATATCTAGAAAGGAAACTTTTCCGTTCAATTTAGCGGGGAATTTTTTCCGCTAAACTTAGTGGGAAATGTTTCCCTACATTTGGCGGGAAATGTTTTGCACTACAATTAACGGGATATTTTAGAGCGCAGCTCTTAGGGGCCCGTTTCCAGCTTGAGCGGCGTCGGCGTCGCCGTTGGCGTCGCCGTCGCCGTCGGCGTCGGCGTCGGCGTAACCGCTCCCCTCCCTCTCCTCCTCCTCCCCTCCTCCTCCTCTTCCTCCCCCTCCTTCTCCTCCTCCCCTCATTGTGTAGTATGGTCCGGGCGGGTCACGTGACCTCGGGGGTAGGGGGTCACATGACCCGTTTCCAGCCTGTGCGGCGTCGGCGTTGGCGTCGGCGTCGGCGTCGCCTCTCCCCCTCCTCCTCCTCCCCCCTCCTCCCCCGCCCAGGTCACGTGACCCCGGGGGGTGACTCCCCTCCCCCCGCCGAAGTCACGTGACGGCCCGCCCAAGGTCATGTGAACCCGTCCCCTCGAGGTCACGTGACCCCCCGGACCTCTGCCCTCCTCCTCCTCCCCCTCCTCCTCCTCCCCTCATTGTCTGGTTCGGGGGGGTCACGTGACCTCGGGGGGAGGGGGTCACATGACTTCAGCGGCGAGGAGGAAAGCAGTACGAAGGTGGAGGAGGGGGGAGGAGAGACGAGGAGGCGGAGGCGAGGGGAGGGGAGGAGCTTGAAGGACGAGGAGGTGGTAAAGGAGAGGGAGGGGGAGCAGGAGGGGAGGAGGACTAGCAGGCATGATCACGAGGGAGGAGGAGGAATATACCCTCCACTCCTCCTCCTCAAGAGCTGCGCTCCAATTCGGCGTTACAGGAAGTTGTAAACAGCTTTCACTTTTTTAGCGCTAAATTCAGCGGGGAATAGTTCCCGCTAAATTTATTCGGTAACTTTTTCCGCCAAATTTAGCGGGGAATTCTTTCTGCTAAATTTTGGAGAAAATTTCGTTCTTTTTTTTTTTTTTTTGCTAAAATTAGCTGGTTATTTTTGTCCCTAAATCTAGCGGGAAATTTTTTCAACTAGGTTTAGCGGGTAGTTTCTTCCACTAAACTGTGGGTTTCTTTTACGGAGATCCCTCTACTAATAATCCCGCCCGATCGGTATGCGCTCCGCCCGTCACCCAGGGAGTGACATACAGCAACGAGAAGACAGCGAATGGGTTTACTGTACCTCTCGGTTGCCCGTCGTCAAGAGCCGGTAGTCCGGGCCTCCCGGCCCTTGTTGTCGCCCGCCAATCAGAGCTCACAGTCGGGGTCCGTGTCCAGGCCTGCGGATCGCCTTTTCCACGCCAGCGCTGCGTAGGCTGGCTGTCCCGGGCTATCAATGCCCGAGTCTGGCTGCGGAACCACCCCGGGATCGTCATAGCCCAGGTCATATGGCCCGGGCTCGCCGTTTCCACCGGTCTTGCTCCAGACCTCGCTGGTGGACCGCTCCGGGGTTCGTTATGGGCCAGGCCAGGCCTAGGCCAGGCAGCTTGGCTTCGACGTTCCTTGTCCAGCTACCAGCCTCGCTCAGCTCGCACTGTCCTGCGCCAGCTCGTGACTTCTCCGCCGACCGCCTGTCACTTGCCCTCTGCCTCGTCTTTCACCCCCGGCTCCCACAAAACTTAGCAGGAAATTTTTCCGCTAAATTTAGTGGGGAACTCTTTACGCTGAATTTTGCGCGGACTTTTTTCCGCTAAATTTCGCGGGGAATTTTTTTTCGGCTAAATTTAGCGGGGAAATTTTTTGTTGGACTTCGCGGGGAAAATTTTTCGTTAGATTTTGCGGGGAAAATTACCCATAATGCACCGCGCGGTTACGCCGACGCCGCTCAAGCCGGAAACGGGCGCCTAAGAGCTGCGCTCTAAAACAAACGCAGAGTGCTAGTAGGCAGTGTGGAAGATGTCAGTCGTGTCGACACGGTGGCAGACATGATCGGGAGACCAAATTTCTCGCATCGTACGGCACGGGTCCATGGTTGTCGCTGTTCCTTTTTCGTTTCTTTGTTAACAGGATATTGGTGTGTCTTATGTGATACTGCTCCTTTGAACACATATACACCAACTCATGTTTACAAACAAACCGGAGCGCCCCTAGCGGACGCCAGCGGCGCCGCGCATGCGCGATGGGAGTGTGGGCAAGAAGCTCGCCGTCGCCCATAAACAAACCATTGAAATGCGATGTTGTCGGCGTCGGTGTGAGTCCCCGCGCTCTTTTTCGCGTTGGAATTGTTGATTCTACGTCCTCCTAACAATGTCTGACTACTTGAGGGGCGTCAGCGAAATTAATGAGGCTCGTTACACCGCAAAACTTCGCGTGAATAATCTGACATGCGGCGATTCATTCCGCGTGGACGCCGCAGAATGTACGCTAAAGCCTGATTCACATGATGAGATTTCTCTCGCAATTTTCAGTAGCGACGTCGCTCGGACTGCAAAAGCGTGAACTGTAGCTGAGATGGTCGACGTCGATACTGAAACTCGCAAGTAGAATCTTACTCTACGGGGGGTCAGAGCCGTGTATTAGGAGAGTTTGGACAATGGGCGGAGCAAAGGCCGCCGCCAGCGCCGAAAACTCCCCCCGCGGTTAGAGCGTGAACTAAAGGTACGACACAGCGTTGACCAATCAGGAGACCACGACGTCACAATATTGCAAACGACATTTAAAGCGTGAAATGGAAGCGTTCAATCTCGGCGTCTCTACTCCATCTCACAAATGCCTGCAGTAAAGACAAAGGCACAGGCGCCTGAGCCAAGCTCAGCAAAATGCTTTTGTTTGTACGAGAACTCGTGCATAGGAAGCACTTTCCAAAGCCACGCGCTCGTGCCCATGCCTTTGTCCGCACTGCTGATGTTTGTGCAGACGGAGTATCGGTGACAGTTTGCTCTGGGCCGGCTTGTTAGAAGAGCATCTAAGCTGAGACTGGCTGAAAAAAAACAAAAAAAAACGGCTCGTGCGTTGGCTTTGGCAGTGCCTTCTTTCCCCGTCTCAGATGAGACGCTGTTTCTAGCAAGTCGGCCCTGGTTTGAAGCGCACGTTCGTTTATTCTACACTTTAATATTGGCGCGACGAAAACCTCACATGCGCAAAGTTTTCAGTCACCGAGAGCTACACCTTTTCACTCTAGCGACGCTAAAACGGCTTAAATTAGTCGTGTCACAAAGTTAGAGCACACGACCACCGCTAGGGGCTGTTTTGCGGCCTCTGGTTGGCCACGAGATGCTCGCCTATTTAAACCAATGTATGGCCAAACTCTCCCAATAAACGGCTCTGCGGGGGGTGGACTGAGTTGAGTGCAGGGGAGTACCCCCTTCCATGGGAGTTCCACAACTGACGTAATCTAGTAGCTTTGACGGTGGTGGAATAGCAGACGATGCCGCAGGCTACGGCGTCTCCTCGCATAACGAGCAGGCAGTAGCTTCGTTCGATTTACTTCTACTTCCGGTCGTATCTCAATACATATACCCGAACTACAGTGCCCTACACTTTTCTGCGTCGGTGCAGGAGGTACAGGTGTAAGGAGGTTAAAAGTACTAGGAGGGGGCACTTTGCAATATTGGTGAAGCCTCGTCATAAAAAGTTTAAAGGATATTGTGCCAAGCGTGACCGCAGATCTCTCTTGCGATTGGTGCGCGTGACATGTCACGTGCGAGAGGGATGGTTGATTGTAGGAGGTTCTTTGCAGGCTGGCGCGCGCTCCGTCCGGTAGGTTTTATCAGATCGAAGGCTAGACGAAGGCTAGTGACGGTCACGTGATGTGGTCATGTTGGTTTGATAAGTGAGGAGAGTAAGGAGGAAAATGAGAAAGAGACGAGGCGTCAAGGGAGCATGGCTTGTGGAGTTCTTTTCTCCATGCACCCACCATTTACCCACCGAATGCCGCCATTTTGTACGCAAAAGTGACTGCTCGTCACGGGACCTCACAAGAGCCGTGACGTCACCGGTAAGATGGCAGCGCCCAGAGCTCGTAGGCGCGAGTTAAAGCGGTTAAAGCCCCTTCATGTTTCAAAAGTAGCGCAAAGTTCGTCGATGCACGAGGCACGTGCAACGTGCAGTCCTTGGGAAGATCATGGCGGCACAGCGCAGCACTGAGCTAGATTTCAGACGCCATGAATTTCCCAGAAGTGGCGCGCGGCACGTGCCTCGAGAATTTCTACAACAATGGATGGCGCCGCTTTTCCCATGATAGAGGGGCGTTAGTGCGAGTTTGTTCGGTGCGCAGTAGTTGTGATGTGCCGCTGCTTGCCGATGATTTCTTGCTTCCTTGTGCCTTCTCTGAAGGAACTTGGAATACATTTTAGCGCTCAAGAAACAAGGAATTAGACTTTATACCCTTTTTGGGCAAGATCGCTCTGGATGTGAGACAGCATGTGAGACAGCATCAGTCGAATCGCCGTAGCGGTGCTAGGATTCCCTGATGTGTTCGGGGATCTATAGAACGTTTAGCATGAAAGTTTCGCATTCTCCAGCTCTGTTTGAACGTTGGAATGTCTGAGAATCGATGCGAAATGTATCCGTCGCATGTAGGGCTTAGGTAAGTTGCTCCAGCATTAGGTAGCCGCATAATCGCAGCAACTTTTAACGAGGAAACTACTGCGATCTTTACGATTTTTACTAATCTACGATTCTACGATATAACTTTCAGCATAATATTTTCTCATTTTTCCTCGCTTAGTTTGAAAGTTGGAATGTGTGAGAATAGAAGTGAAAGGTATACGTCGCTACTCGCGTGTAGGGCCTTGGGGAAGTTGTTTCAGCCCTGGGTCACCGAATAATCAGAGCAACTTTTAGCGAGGAAGCTCGCTAATTGGCAGTTGTCAAGATTTTGATATAACTTGCTTTCATTGCATAGCTTCCATTCGATCACAGTTATTTTTTTAAGTGAAAATATGGCGTTGCTCAAGTGACATGTACGCGTACTTTTACAAAGCATTTGAACCAATTATTCGGGAAAAAAAGTTAATAACTAACGTTCATCAAACAGTTAATTTTGTTTCTTGTAGCTTATAGCACAGCAAGTCTTCACATTTTGGTTGATCAGTGCAAAAACAACTGCATTTGATGTCTCTTAGAAATTATTATTAGTAGTCTCTTGACCTTGCCGATGGGTATCAATAGTCAACACTAACCTCAGTGTATGATCACACTCCCCTTAAATGGTTGCCTAATCCATAATTCCAACATCTAGACTATTACAAAAAAATGTAGCCCCACCCTTTAGAGACCCGGATATAGAACCACACATTTCAACAATTCGTTAAATTTAATGGAACTCGGAAATAGAAGATTGACTGCACATCTTTCCCTTTTTGTGGGATTTATTGCAGCGTAATTTTTTCTCCAATAGTGCGTCGTGTCAGTCGGTCGATGATTTACTTGTTCTAATTACCTGGGCAGGATCAGTTGTATTTCTTCCCTTGCCCGAAGAAGTCTTGTTGCAAAATGTTGAGTCCAACTTCTTTCAGTCTCTTCAATGGACTTTTTTCAAAAGTGTGTGCTGCCTATACTTTGTTTCACCACAACTTGGCAAAGGGAAACCACTACGACCCCATCGAGCCAATCAGAAAGATGGAATGAAATCATGTGACAAATCTCTGCACAAGGAGAGCGCTTTGATGATGTGCAGTCAAATGTCTCTCCTCAACGTGCATATTGGCTCACTGGAACTGCAGCCTTGGCAGTTTGCCAAATTGTGATGAAACAAAGTGTAGTAGCTACAATGCTAATTACCCAAGGTCTTCATATTCTGGTCAGTTTGTTCTACAAGAATTTTATGTCAGCAATCACCGCGAACTCGGCTCAGCGCCTATTGAACTGGAGTGCCGCATTAACGTTCGACGTGAACTGGGGTCCATTCGTGTGCTTTACGCCGAAAAAAATGGGGACAGTTATTGTTGCTTGATGGGACTTTGCAAAGGATCTATTGTATCATATGTATATGAAATGTCCTCCTATACAAGAATGCATTAACACATACTATTAATCTAGGTGCTCAGAGGTATGTTCGTGCTTGTAATTAACAAGTTATAGAAATAATTATTTCTTGAGAATGTAAGCTGCACCCGTTTTGTGTTCATTAATGTTAGTGTGCTAAGATGTTATTATTATGTTTGTAGTTTTAAGTATCCTCTCTGAAATGCCTACAAAGTTCCTTGGCGGGAATAGATTAATAAAGAACATTTCCGCATCACTGGAGTTTGTTTTCGGATTCATCCCATGTTCAGGAGAGGTGGAAGAAGCGCAGCCCCATGCAACAAGTCTGCCAGTCTGGTTTGTACCACTTATTAATATTTGGGGGTACAAGATTCAAAAGCTCCACCGCATGCAGTGAACACAATTCTTGGTGTGTAGGCTCTGAAGCTGAAGATTGAATGCTGAGTGTGAATATGATGCATACTTGGCTAATATATTAAATAGGTTTATTTCCACTTGATTACACAAATATTGAATCTTATTAAAAGGTTACTCAACCCCTGGCCTTCTTATCACGAGTGTCATTCGTGCCTCCCGCTTACGGACCAAAAAGCCTGACCATGAGTGTGACTTGCGTTTCGGTTTCGGTGCCTGTTTAGCGCGCTCACTGGCAGATAGCTAAACCATTACTGTTGCTCCATTTACTTTGAGAATTTTGCTCGTTTCTTTTTCTGTTTGACAAAGAAAGAATGCTCCATTTGGCCAAAAACAAAAGTGTCATCGCTTGTGAGCGGTCACGCTGAAACAACATGGCTTTGGCACGGAGGTCCACTTTAGCCAACTATCAGAGGATAGTTTGATGGGCAGTGACAAGATGACAAGAGTGATGAAAATTATGTGAATCTTTCAATCATTTCATCAACTTCGGTGTCTGCACTTCATTGAGATTCAGACGAGAAGTCCTGATTTAGCGCAAGAAATAAAACCTGAAAATCAAGGAAATATTCTTGCCTTATTTTAATGCGAGTTGCCTGTTTAATATAAGATTTTGTTGTTTGTTCCTTGAAGGAAACAATTAGTAGGCAAGGAGTTGACGAGTTCTTTTTGGGGCGTTGCCTGTGTTTGGGTCTTCGTAACCGAAAGACGCGGGTAAAGCGTCTCCTCCAATGTGTGTCCAGAGTGTCGAACCGAAATTTTTATCGGTTCGGTTCCGGTTCGGGTTCACAGCTTTCGGTTCGGTTCCGGTTCAGTTCCGGGGAGCCAAAAATAACGGTTCAAACCGGTTCGAACCGGTTCGAACCGGTTTGAACCGCTAAATTGAGAATATATTTTCCACGTTGTTCTGGCCATATACACTATTTACGCCGTAAAACGATTAACTCTTGAGCTTCTTCGATCGTCCGTGCAATTTACTTTTGTTTTTAGGTACCAAAATATGAGATTCAGTTATTTAATTTTGACGCAAAAGTAGAAGAAAATCTACATTAACGCACATAACGTCGTGTTCATACGGCTCGACGTCCCTTTGTTTACCAGTAACACATATTTTACCTGAATTAAAATGCTTAGGTACAAGAGTGAAGAGCTGAGCTTGTTGGTACATCTGGAAATATATCGGCTTGAAATTTAGAACTATACTGCATTTTTTTGTCCTTTCTTCGTGTTTAAATAAAATTCTAAAGTTCAAGCGGATTTATTTACACAGTATTAAATATTGTCGCGAAGTGTGGGAGGTCGCCTAAAATACACGTGATTGATACAACTTTATGTCGCAGTATTACAGTTGAAATTGTGATTGTGTCTTTGAACCAAGGAATTAAATATATCACATAAAATTATAAAATGAGCACCTCGTGGCCATATATATACCAGATATTGTTCACGAAATACACTTCACAATATATGTATAAGATGGCGACACAACTTAGCTAAAAGCAATGAAATTTTCAAAATGTCACAACAGTTTTTAAAATAATTCCTTTTGGACAATCTTTTATAGGAACACCGAGCCGCAATCAAACTGAATGTTGTTCTAACCAAACATTGTTTACACTCAGTACTGTATGCATGCGACTAATCATGCAGCAAGGAGTAATCGCAATTGTTCACCCTAATCTATACACACCTTCGCACTCCGATCGAATCTGGCCCAAAATAGCGCTTGTCCAAATGAACATTTTCTTATACAGGAGAAGCTGGCAGAGCCTGGCTGTTGAGGTTTGTTCTTGACAAGATGCCGTTCAATTTAATTTCCGAATGGGCATCACCCTAACTAATTGATGACTTTAACGCGGTAGTGTTAAGGAGCTCATTTCGCAGAAAACCAAATGTCGGTGGCGTGACTAGAAAATCTTGGTTGGTCGATAGGGTGATGACGTCAGAGCTACATGCCCTCACGCAAGAATTTCAAACAACCCACAATGCTCATGTGAAACGTAACATCACGCGTATAATGAGAGTGATTAAAACATGACATGTAATGCGAATTAAAGTTCGCGGTATGTCTCAAGTGATTTTACTTTTTAAAGTAATTCCTTTGCCTTAAAAAAATAAAAATAAGAATTTTAGGTGGGATATGAACCCACGACCCTTCGGCTGCGAGTCAGACGCTTTTGACTAGGCCACGCGAGTCACGCTTTCGTGGCAAATGAGAGTGCGATGTAAACAAGACCTGTTAAGGCTATGGCGTTCTACTTTTAAAGGCGAAGCTTAAGCGTCCTCCAAAATTCTTTTTTGTTAAGTAAAACGCAATAGTATTTCACGTTCTACTCGACATGGCAGCTACTTAATTGGACACTTTCTGACGGTTTGCGTGCGTAATCGTCATAGTTCCGCCGCGCGCCCTTGTTTACTTTGTTTTTGTCCAGCCCAGAGACACATAAAAGTAATGTTCCCCACATAAAAGAGCGATAACAGACTTCTATATGCTTGAGAAGTTATATGTGTGAGGAACACATAGTTATCTAAATTAGCTTCAAAATCAGGAATGTGTGTAAGGCTGTCCCATATCACTTACAACGTGGCTGTCGAGGATAGAAACGACGGAAAAGATTGACAGAACAATTTTCAGATAATTTGGGGGGCATTGCTTTAGGGTGGTCGGACACTTATTTATGTTGTCAAATATTCAGTTAGTAATTAAATATATTTTTATAACGATCAATAAATTTTACTTTATAAAGTTCCCATAACCGCTTGAGATCGACGCGGAAGGACGATACTCGAAACTATATACGCGAGCTGTGGAGTCTGCATAAAAGTGTTTTTCTGTTTGCTGATTGGCAGTGTGAAACATCGGGTTACAGGGTACGCCAAAAAGGGCTCTGTGCTCACATAATAGATTGGAAGTCAAATACATGAAAAGTTCAAAAATAGAGAGATAATTAATGTAATTTTTCTAAACAATCCCTTACTTAACGGCCTGCTGCAAAAAGATATGCGTAAAAATGCACGTAATGAAATTTATAATTTTACATAAATAGGGCGAAGGACAGCCAAATATTCTTAAAATCTTAGTATAAATCACATTTTATCAGCTTCCATGAGCTCGAAACTTCGCCAAATACTGCCTCGGGAGGCTAATGTTATATTCGGTTTTACCTGCACTTGTTTTGGCCCTCACTTTAGAACCCTATGCTTGAATAGCCATGCGCGCTAACATTTCTCTAGGCTGACATATATCATCGCGAGACTGCTATAAAAATTGCACAAATTTACAATTAGGACATGTATTGTTAGTTTTGCAAACACCACATTTTACCAGAAAGCTTAACTATTTAACATGGCACGCAAGTGACGTCATCACACTATAGGCTGTAGTCATTTTGATTTCGTCCTGCTAAGAAAATCGAATTCGATGGCGCAAAATGCATGCTGCGTAACGTTCAAGCTCAGTGAAAGCCAAGTATTTTAAAATCACGTATTACTATCCTTAGTGGATCGTCGTGAGGAACGGCGCGAGCGTCTGGAAAGACAAAAACGTGCTATTTGGCAAGAGCCTTTTGCACACAAAGTAGTTTCCGGGCTAGCGCTTTTTGGTCGGCACCAAAGATGCGGGGAAGAGGAACCTTTACAACACAGTAGGTTTTTAAAATTAACCCCCC
Organism: Ixodes scapularis; assembly: GCF_016920785.2. Lineage (NCBI taxonomy): Eukaryota > Metazoa > Arthropoda > Arachnida > Ixodida > Ixodidae > Ixodes > Ixodes scapularis. Next base: position 15,935,827 of record NW_024609868.1, on the reverse strand, counting down.
TCTCCCCCACACACACGCACGCGCGCGCGCACACACACACACACACACACACACACACACACACACACACACACACACACACACACACACACACACACCTTTTTACAGCGGAGCTATTAAGGGCTAGTTGCCCCAGTATCGTGTCCGTCAGCAAACAAATGACGACAATAAACTCTGGACAGCTTCCGACATCTACAAGTGACGACAGCAACCAGACAACCGGCTTGCCGGTTATCTGGTTGCCACCGTCGCGCATAGATGGCGGCAACATCTCCAGCCTTTCCACTCTGGCTTGCCGACTTGCGGCCGGCAGTTACTTCATTCCCACCATAGTAGAGCTTCGCTGGTCTTCCTTCTTCACCGGAGTGGAAAGGCTGATTGATGGTATTCCTCAGAAATTGTCTCTTCCGTTCGTGTGTTCTAATTCGACAATTTTAGTTTTCACTAGTTAACAGCAACCTTTCACTGCTTTTATTTTGCACCCCGTGAAGTTTAAAGGGGTCATAAAACGATATCGGGGTGGAATGTTCATGACTTTGCAGAGGCGTACTGGTCCTAGTCTGACCCAAGTATACTCGCAAAGGCCGCCACTGATTTAGAAGCTTCTTTGTCGCGGTGAAATTGCGAGGCCAAAAATGAGACTATTTCTTTTAGTCTATCCTTCGCAAAGATTGATGACGTAATTGTGGGATCAAACCCACCCGCCTCACGACAGTCGAGCGCGGGTCATGGATTGGGCAGGAGAACTGCGTGAGCACTGAACATCGGCTCGTAACAAGCAATGCTTCGGCGAACACTTGGGTAGTGGCTCGTGTCCAGCCACTGCGGTGATGAGAATAGCCGAACCCTAACAATGCCTGGAGTTCCAGCACTCGTTTTCTTCCTTTCCGACCCCAACGCGGGGGTATGATTAACGTTGGCGGAATAAGACAGGCACCAGACCACGTGGCCGCTTCTGGCTCCGAGTTGAGGGGATGAACGATGCTCATATTTCTCTAACTTTTTGGCGACTGCCATTGCCTAGTTAAGAAAAGAAAAGCAAAGCCAAGTTCAATCAGTTATTAACGTTAGGGAGTGATCCTGAGTAGAATTAAGTGATGTATAGGTATCTTTTTATAGCTTCTTTCAGAGAAATACAGAGGGGGTCGAAACTTGGGCAATAACTTGAGAACGACGCTCGTGTGAGACTTACAGCGACTGCCATGGTTCGGCTGACCCTCTGAGGTCACTAAAATATATTTTTTTTTTTAAGTATTCCTTCCGTATACACATGTAGTTCTATCGAACGTCATATGAATAAGTCGCATTTAGTCATTTCAATACTTCTATTCTCAGCGACATCTTTCGGATGCAGTTCAGCAGCAACGAAAAAATGTTTGGGTGCCACAATGATGTAAAATTGGTCTTGCAACATTTTTTTCTACTTTCAATAAATACTGCTAAGAAGTAACCCCTGACGTTTATAGCTTGCAAAAATATGCATTAGTTTTACTCTCCGCGCAATAGCAGATGCAGAAAAAACAAAGAAAAAGACAGCTGTCGATCCCCTCCTCAACTCGCAATTTGAACAAGCGGCCGCGTGATCTGACGCTAATTATATACCGTCAGTGTATATCATAGTCATGCCCTGGGCGGCTAGGATTTGGAAAGCAAAAGCTTGGGCTGAGCTTCAGATATTTTTAGAGTTGGGCTATTATCATATTTAATTGACATGAGCCGTTACCCGAATGATTGACGATGCTGACTGTCAACAACCCGTGCACTCGACTAGGTGTTATGAAAACCGCTTACGTCACGGTGTCACGTGACTCGGTGAAAAATCGTGATGTCATGTTACGTCACGCTGTCAACAAGGCTAATGCATGTAGTGACTTCCTCAAATTAAATCGAGTTGACGCAGTGAGTCACGTGACGTCACGAGGTCACGTGACATTATTTGACAACATGTATTGACACCATGACGTCACGTGACAACGTGACACATGGTTAATCATAGTGCCAATACAAAAGCGCCACGAAAACCCACAATTTACCATACGTTGCCATTCTGTATATGATAATTTGAGCAATAGATAGAAATAAAGCCGTCAATTTTTTATTCCCATATGTTCATTTTGTGATACTAGCAAAAAATAAAAAAGATAAATTACCTTGAACCGTTTTGAACCGGTTACCGTTATATTTTTTTCGGTTCGGTTCCGGTTCAGTTCCAAGATGGCGGCGACGATTTCGGTTCGGTTCAGTTCCGGTTCGGCTAAAAATAACGGTTCTGTTCCGGTTTTCGGTTCGGTTCGGTTCCGGTTCGACACCCTGTGTGTGTCTTTCTGTAACCTTCACTATATATATATAAACGAATATGTGCAGATGAATGAACCGTACTTAATCCAATGAATCAAAGAATCAAAATTTTCAGGAACCCGCCGAAAGCCGAAAAACGGCGGAGCCAGGATTTGAACTCTGGGCCTCCCAATGTCCGGTCGGCCCAGAGTTCAAATCCTGGCTCCGCCGTTTTTTGGCTTTCGGCGGGTTCCTGAAAACTTCGATTCTTTGATTCATTGGATTAAGTACGGTTCATTCATCTGCACATATTCGTTTATATCCTCCTCGGAGACCACGTATGATGATGTGAAGTGCCCGTGTTGTATATATATATATATCAAGCAGGTGTTTTTTGAAGAGTGATAACACTGGGTCTTCCACAGCAGTCAAGCCAACCCAGTAGTAATGGGCTGGGTCACTGATCTGTGGGCGGGGCTTAAAACGGGCAGTGACCACCACCTAGATTGCAATAAAATCATCTGGTTGGCTAGATGGGTAAACATAATTAAGAAACAGCGCAAGGACGGCGGAGTCGTCCTTGCGCTATTTTTTTTATTTTTTTTTAATTATGTAAACCTAGATTGCGTCTAAGAAAGTAAATATTCCACGAAAAAAAGCCAGCTTTGGTGAACAAATTATAAAAAGAAATGGCTTTCATATTTACGATTTTGCGTGTCCAGCGTGTCCTGAGTGTCTCATGTTGTGAGTGACCATACTTTTGTTGTTTTTTGTTGTTGTTTGTGGAGCTGGTGTTGCTGTTGTTGCTGTTGTTGTTGTCGCTGTTGTTGTGGTTGTTGGTACAACTGGTGCATGTTTTTTTTTTAGGTTAAAGCGGTATTTGAGTATTTACTACAAAATTAATAAGTATGATGGGAAAAATCTGGGAGCTCCGTTTTCATAACCCTTGCGGTTTATGCTTTATTCACCGACTGATTTCTTAACGACGAATGAGTCGAAGTGGGGCTGTCGAGAGCATCACCTTTGTCGTTTTTAAGCTAATTATTTATTGCATTACTGGTGAGATTTCTACTTTTCTTGGGCACCATGCTCTGAAAATAAGCAACAGCAAACGTTTTCTTACATTTAGATATCCATCAAAGTATTAGACACTTAGGACAATCCAGCGTCACACGTACTCGCCTTGCATGTAGATTTTTTTTTAGAATAGGTCTACTATGTTTTTTTTTAGGTTAAATGTCTCATTGATATCATACACCCCAATACCACACAGAGTGCGCATGGCGGCTTTTAGGCTGCAAAACGAGCCGGAAAATTAGGTGCTTGCATATAGGAAGCTCAAACTTCCGCCGAGTGGGCACTGAGGTGGCAGATTTTACCGTGTGAAATTTCCAGGGTGTAGTTCTTTTTTTTTTTTTTTTTTGTATAAAATGAGACCAACAAACTCGCCAAAGTCAACAAAGGACGTTTTCAATATAGTGATGGAAACTTTTCGAAAAATTCGCTATCGATAGTATTGATAGTTTTCTCAAATTTATCGTAAGTGTCAAAAACTCTCGATAGAGGACTATCGATAACACAATCGATAGAGCTGTAGACAGCTTACTATTGATAGTTGACTATCGATAGTATTATAAATAGTTGACAATCGATAGTTGACTATCCGTACTGCATAGAAGTTTGGCTCTCGTTTGACTATGGATCCTGTTGAAACTCTACTTTCAGAACACGATTGAGTGCTACAAAAATAAAGCGCCCCCCAAAAATATGGTGACAACGGATATGACCGGCAGACAATGCGGGCTTCTGTGCAAAGCATGAAATAAAATGAAAACTGAACACAAAGTTGCATTATCATACAAAGAATTTAGGAAAAAAAAGAAAAATGGAATTTTGCTACTTTTTCAGCACACATATTATGCATATTCGTTTGGTTTAAATATAATGCTTCGCAATTTACTATGCCCGCGTTTGTAAAAGTAACAAGTACATTCGGTTTATTTTTGTTTTTTTGTTTTTCTGGCGAAGAGGGCTTGCTGGTGACATATTAAGCATCTCTGTATATCAAAAGTTTCTTTCGCGCTTGTGTTAGTTTTATTAATCAATTGTCACGTATTACCTTCAATAGTTTTCACTAATGACAGGTGAAAATGGGCATTCTGCTGGACATCACATTTTTTTTTTTTTTTTTCTGGCGAATAAGGCTTGCTGGTGACATATTAAGCATCTCTGCATATCAAAAGTTTCTTTCACGCTTGTGTTAGTTTTATTAATCAATTGTCACGTATTACCTTCAATAGTTTTCACTAATGACAGGTGAAAATGGGCATTCTGCTGGACATCACATTTTTTTTCTGATGATCATACAAGCTAGCTCCCGGAAATCGAAAATTGGCTGTGGACAAAAAAAAAAAAAAGTTAGGCTTGCTTAAAAAATGATCAAGCGCAGACGACCAGATGCAAATTAATCCCATTTTTCTTGTCTTCGAGCTTTCCTTTAAGTCTGGTGGTCTAAACATCGTGGTTAGACTTGTTTACCGTGATTTATGTACTTTTTGTTTGGTTTTATTTTGGAAGATATCAGTAACTATGGTTGGTAAATGATTTACTTTCTGATATAAAATGCAACTTCAAAATAAAGGACGCTTCAAATTATCAATAAACATGCATTTTTGGTCAATAAATGTCAGTTAACTTTTGTTGTGGACGCTTAATATTGAACGTTAACAAGATAAAGAGCTTATACCGAGCCAACATGATTAGTTACTGATGTTTTTTTTTTTTTTTTTCAATTCTTCAAACACGTTAAATCTTAAGGCAGAAGGTTAACTGGATCTAATATAAAACATAAAAATTAAACTTCCGTGATCCAAGTAACGATATTGCTTGACAATGAGGCATGGTTTCAGTATAAAAGCATGGGAATCTTAAATACTTTCTTGATTCCTTTCTTTGTCGCAACATGGTTGGTCAAAATTAACGCTACACCTATTTATTTTTTTTCATCCAGGTGAAGACACATCCCCAGGCTTTCGCAGTTGATCACCAAGCATAGTTTAGCATTTCTACGATGAGTGGTTTACCTACCAGGGACGGCAAAGAGATTTTCATTTTTCTCATTTATCTCCGTCTGTAAATAAATAACAAAGTGCAAACTGCCGTGAAGTAATTTATAAGTATCACACAGTATTCATCAACCTATCAAGAAAAATACCGTTATTTATCTAGGGATATATTTTATTCGTAGCTTATTTCTTATAGCACCAGTCGATAGTTTTTGTGTAGTTTATTGTCAGGTCAAATTGACGTCATGTGACCTCAACACCAATTCCGTTTCCCCGCTGAATTTAGCGGGAAAACTGTGACGTCCCATAATGCAACGCGCGCGGTTACGCCGACGCCGACGCCACTCAACCCGGAAACGGGCGCCTAAGTGCTGCTCTCTAAAAACACCCCGTATGTTTCATAACCGGGGAGGTAACGTTGTTTAGCATGCCCTTTTTACGCCAGGATATTGAAAGGCCACCATCAGGTGATGAGCGGCCGGGCACCATGATGTCCATGATGTCCAGACAAAAGGAGCTGCCTCGTCTGCCCGTGGCACCTCTGCACGAGTCGCTCACGCGGTACCTGGAATCCTTGGAGCCGCTGCTGAGTCAGACTGAGCTAGACCACGCCAGAGAGGTGAACACTCTGGAGGTGGGCTCGGGAAAATAAAGGTCACAAATAAGGGCGCTCACACCCAAAATAAAAGTTTGTTGCTTCTCACGCTAAAAGTTATTTAATGAAGTCAAAGGAACAATGACCAGCAAGCGAAAGATGCGAAATTAGGTCTCAAGCGATACGTGCACACATGCAGTCATATTACTCTTCAACGTGCTTCGTAGATATCTGTTCTGTAATTTTTCACGTACACACAAATATTCTTCACACGCAAATATTCACTGCAGACGCGTAGGCAGGGGCTCTTTTTCCCTGGCCTCTTTTTGTACATTTTCTTTGTTGTGTTTTCTTAACCGTTAAAAACTTTTATATTAACAGTTTCCTTTTTTTCTGTTTCTGAATTTTATTGTAATTGTATAATGTTCGTTTTTTAATTGGTTTTATACCTTTTTTATCGTGTACCTAGCATAAATTGCTCCTTTACTTTGTGTAACTTTTATTTTTTTTTTGCCTTTTTATAATATTTTTTTGGGATGTTAAAGCTGGGTTAACTTTTTGTTGCCAACTAACATTTTTTTGCTAAGAAATTGTATTCAAAATTGCTTTAACACTGGGACTCTTGACTAGATATATATCTTATGAATTAATACCTTGTACAACGATAAAAACATATTTTTTACTTGACTCCACTTTGACTTGAAATAATGGCGTCCTGTATTCTACCTTAGCCCTTTCTTTCTTTCTTTCTTGTAAAACGATGGCATGCGCTTACTAAGTTAGCGCACATTTTTCCGCATCGCATAGGAGGCACTTTTAGCGAACAGCGGTAAATGATGCATAATACGTTTTACAGAGCCTCGATGATTTTAAAAGGCCAAACGGTGATGGTGAAAAGTTGTATAAACTGCTCAGAGCGAAAGCTTCTGCAAAGAAAAATTGGGTAAGTTATGAATATTTCAATCGATTTACCGGCTTCGAGATACTACGTAGCAAAGACTCGTCATTTGCTAGCTTTCAGACTGGTGGGTGGAGGAATTCTTTATGAAGAAAAGGCAACCTGCGGCTTGGTATTATTGTCCAGTAACAGCGCTTCCAAAACAGAGGTTCAACGCAAAAATCGACCAACTCAGGTACTTCCAGCCTTGCATGCGCACGAAAAAGTTATTTACTTGAGTAATGGAAGACTTGAAAGCACTCCTATACGAATTTTGTTGCAGACACGCCGCCCTGCTAGTTGCTGGGGCCTTGCGCTTCAAACACCTCATAGACACGTACGTTTCAAATGAACAAAACCGGCTTAGTATGGTTACCGTGCATCAGTGCAGACAGTAATATGTTCTGTAAAAATATAAAATAAAATATTTGACCGTGCTTCGATTTGGAAACAGGCAACGCATGGAAATTGAAATGAAAGGAACGAAGCCTCTAGACATGTCGCAGTATCAAAGGATGTTCACCACGTATCGAGTACCTCTTCAAGATTGTGATCGACTGGAGCGGACCTCACCACCTAATGAGCCATCCAAAGATGTGCTGGTTATCCACAACAATCAGGTGACCCTCCTTCGAGGCCTTTTTGTTTCAGAAGAGTTGTTTAAAAAGATAATTACGGTAACTACATGATAACCTGTATAACTAATGGTGACAACGCTCCACTTCTTGCACTGAGGCAATTCAGAATCTAGCAGCACGCTTCATGATGTTTTCCTATTCAACTAACTTAAGTGTCCCCCTCATAAAAAGTTAGTGTTTTCTACCCTTGGTTCAAGTGCGTCGAAATATTTTTATTTTGTGCCTAATTCGTAAGTTTTATTGCAGAAACCGTTCCCCGAAGTTTTGCTCCCTCCACCACATAAGAGTTCAACCAATCGCACCACAAACAGTATGTTTTAACGTCTAACGTGTTCAACAAACACCTTCATCAAATCCTTTGTTCTACGTGTAATTCAAGCTTGGAACGACCTTCCCAAATCTCTAGTGCTAATCACTGAAGCCCCATTGTTCCACGAAAATCTTGGAATTTCTTTGTCAATTGCATTCTCATACTGATGTAGATTGAAGATGTTTATCTAGATTTGTTTGATCTATTCATTCCTTTTTCTTGTTACATTTGATGTGCAACCACATGCATTGATGTTGTTGTATACGTATTATTACCTATCACCTTTCTATTTCACGGTTGACGTTTCCCAAGTTTTTCGCCCCAGTATCGGGTAATATAAAAAAAATGTGTTTACTTCTTTAAATATTTTCTCTAATAAATTTTGAGCAGGGCTGCTTTTCACATAGTTTTGTACCTTCTTGCCTTGCGCGCTGCTTTACTTATATCTTGAACTTTTGTATTTTTAGACCCCTTTCCGAATGGTCTTAAGGGAGAGGTTCAAAATATACGGTTGAAATGTTTTTCCCTTTCCATCAGCATACTTGCACTAATGGGGTCGATGTCTACTCGCACACAACGCCATTGACAAAGGAACCTATTTATAGCAATAACATTTCAAGAATATAAAACTTCATCACGTAGATTGCAGGTCGCAGTGTTTAACATACCTCACCAGGTACGAAATTTGACTGTGCCTCAGAGATTCGACAGAATGCACCCGAGCATTGCACTTGATTTGGGCTGTGGATAATAACTCGACAAGCACCCAGGTAGTCCAATCGCTGCTATGACGACAATAGCCAAGCCCTAACAATGGCTGGAACTCAGCACTTTGCCAACAAATTGGAGGCATATAATTGACTCGAGATCACGTGGCGACTTTTTCTGGTTGCGAGTTGAGGGGAAAAACGCTGCTAATTTTTCTACATTTCTCGCAGAATGTTCGGCGTCGACGTCGGTGCCGGAATCGGCGTCGGGGGGACAAAAAAATCCGAAAAATAATTTATTTGCCTTAAAGAAAACTATCGAAGGATCTCAGGCGGAGCGAGATCGAACCAACGACCTTTCGGTTGCGAGCCAGATGCCACGCAGACGCTTTTTTTTTTTTTTTTGTTCACTAGGCTACGCAGACACGGTTCAATGACTTAGGAACGAGCGCGGGTTTCTATTTAGGTATACCGCCTTCCACTCTTAAAGGCAAAGCTTAAGCGTTCTCCTGCAATTTTCCTTATTGCGATGACTTTCTCAGGCGTCCGAGAGGTCGTCCTAGATGTCGTCCTTGAGTTATTTCTTGACGTCATCTTTGATGTCACCCTCTAGTACGTCGTCCCTGAGGTCGTCCTTGAGATCGCCTCAGATGTCGTACTAACTGTCCTTCTAGACGTCGTTTTTGACGTCGTTCTCTAGGACGTCGACCTCGTCGTCGTCCTTGAAGTCGTCCTTGAAGTGTCCTTGAAATCGCCCTGGAGGTCTTCTTAGAAGTTCTGTTAGACGTCGTTTTTGACGTCGTCCTAAACGTCGTCGTCCTCAAAGTCGTCCTAGCAAGCAGATAAACCCGCGCCGTGCACACACGGAGCGGCAATGGGTGGTTTCCGTTTCGACCCATTCCCAAAACAACCTTCCCGTTTGTACCTTCCCGTTTCGACCCGTCTCAAAACGACCTTCCCGTTTCATCCTTTCCCATTTCGCCCTTTCCCGAAACAACCTTTCCACTTCGGCCATCGTTCGGTTAGTTTGTATTGTTTGTTAACAGTTGATTAGGTTCAAGTGTCCAGTGTCTGTTCTTCTTGCTCACATCACTTCTCCCTCTCCCGAAACAACCTCGGAGACATGGCACCATAAGATAAACGCTGTGTCAGGGAGGGCTCACCCGAACATTTACACCTTCATCGACCAGCAAACGTGTTGATCCTTGAGAAGGATATCGCTGCAGCAGCTTGCAAATGGTGGTGGCGCGCGGGCCAGGTGACCGCCGCGAACTATCACAATTGGAGTGCCGCCTTTCTGATGGCGCGACTTTCCTTCTCGACTTCCTCAACCAAGGCGACAGCATTTTGTGGTTTATGATTTTTGGCTGTGTACGCGACGGTTCTGTGTTTGAACACTCTAAGAAAATGAAGTCGCAATCATGTGCCCGTCAGCCTGTCTGATTTATCACTTTTAAAAAGTATCCCGTTCACTATAAGGAAGTTTTAGAATAACGTACGTATGCGCTTTGGGTAACCTAAAAAGCGTCGCGATATAAAAACTTATGCAGCGCTAATTTTTGCTTACTCAAAGTGCTTGCCTGCGTTACTCAAAGACTTGATTAGGTGCTTTCGTAGACCGCGTTTCCCCTTTCGCTAAGCCCTCTGCAACGAACAAGCCGCTTCTGCGCCTGCGCGCCGATGGCCTTGACTGTAGAGTTCTGGGTACCGTAGCGGGTTTTGGAGGAGCGTCGCGTGACTTTGAAAACGGTCTACGAAAGCTCCCTGTTATTGTACAGAGCACGAAACCGTTAGCGCGAACAAGTGATTGTTGGTTTTAGCTGTTTGTCTAAAGAAAAATCAGAAGACTGCCATCAATATTACTAGTGTGTTTGAAAGTGTTTATCTGGGCCACTAACCTAAGCGGTAAAATGTGGTACCTTCTAATACCATTTCGAAGTAAAATTCGAAAAATCGCCAAGATCGTGTACGTGGTAACGTTGTCGCGGAGTGTACATAGTCCATTTTGTAATTACACATTTTGGGGACCCTCTTGAAAGAAACGTTTTAAGTGGTTCAAGCAGAAATATATTTCCTTGAAGCTTGTCTGAAAGTATTGCATATTTTAATAATACGTTTACAAGCAAAAATATTTCAGAACACAACTGAATTGCTCGCCTGCACCTTTGTATTAATTGCATTAACATGATTTTGGGACATATTCTTAAGCAGAAAAACTGCGCAAACCAGGATTAGAACGATGGACACTTTTTGCGAAGAGGTTGAGATGCGCGGGGTTTTATACCAATTAACGGGTTCAAACGGGACGAATTCAAACGTAAAATATGTCTTGGCTACGGGTTCAAATATGAAGGGCGTTTCGGGAACGGGTTGAAACGGGACAGGTTCAAACGGGAACGTAGTTTCGGGAATGGGTCGAAACGGGACGGGCTCAAACGGGAAGGTCGTTTCGGGAATGGGTCAAAACGGGACGGGTTCAAACGGGAATGGGTTGTTTCGGGCTACACCCGCAGCAATAAGCACACATTCCCATTAGCGCCAAAGCTACGAAGCAATTATCAGTTTAAGTAATTGAGCTAGTTGGAACTTGGTATATGGTCAATAGTGGCGGTGAAACATCTTGAACATTAAACGATTACATAGAGACAGAACAAGAAACACACACGGAGCTGCAGTGGCGATAAGGAAACGACTTAAACATTGAGGATTTACAAAGAGACAGAAGATTAAACGGTTACACAGAGACGAAACAATCACTTAATTTCGAAGTGGTGCTGATGTCAATGATTGAGTCGTAAGCCATTCATAAAATAAAGTGTTTACTCAAATATTTGCGTCGTCGTATTCACAGTGAGCTGTTTCGTGACTCTCATTATAAATGCTATCGCGATTCATAGACAACGAACAATAGTGGTTTCTGGAGTCAATTTTCTGCGTCTGACAACTGTGTGCGGCAAATCTTGCTTGTATACTTGCTTTCGACTACTATTGCACGAGCTGAAAACTAACCCGTGTTTCATAGGTTACAAACGTCACGGATTTATTCTCAGTGATATTTAGGCAAATCACAAAAATGGTTGCACCTCCCCTTTAGCGAGCCTCTGAGGCATTATGAAAATATAAATGAATGTATCTTTTGCGAGCCGCGCGCATGATATATGATATACGATATTGTTGTTGAAATGTTTTTATATTGTGGGATGCAGTGGCAACGTTCGCTTAGAAAGGCCAATTAAACTATGCAATACCAGATTCTGCGTGTTATTTTTTTTCTGTAGTATTTCACATTTAATGTCTACGAAACGGATGGATGCCCCATCGACGAACGCGAGATCCTGCAGCTGCTGCTAAGAGTTGTGGAAATGTCGCCGGAGGCCGATGTCGGTATTGGTATTCTGACAACGGACCGCAGAGACGTCTGGGCTGAATCGCACAAAAGGCTTTGTCAGGGTGAGTGGCATATCCTAAGATAGGGTTTAACATGTCTTTAACAACAACAAAAAAAAAAAACATTCGGCTGGTCTTAAATATCCAGGGCTTTGTTTCTATTTTTTTTCTTAAAATATTAAGGTGTTTACAAATCTGTTACCTGGTCGCTAATATGGCAGTCATTATGACAATTTTATAAGGAGCAAACATCCACACAAAGACATTGATTTCAGTCTCACGAGGTTTGAAGATCTTTAAGGGTGGACATTGACGTATATGAAACGTTCATGCGCCTTGAGAAGTGCAATTAAATTATTTTTGTGTTTAACAAACTTGCTAAAATATTCTATAAGACCTGTCATACCAGGCCTATATAGTTGACCACCATGCCAGACCTTCTATTACCATGCGTCTATATCAGAGTTTACGGAAAATTTATGACACGCAATGATTTACCTCTAGAAACACATATTCCGTTGCCAATAGGTTTACGAATCGTGCCCTTTTATACAGGTAACAGGTAACTCTCCCGACTCCAGCTGATACAGGCATTAACAACGACCAATAGCGATCGTTTTACTGTGCCGAATACAGATTCCAAGAACGCAACGTGTGTGGAAGCAATCCGGAAGGCCGTCTTAGTGCTGTGCTTAGACCGCCCACTGAACACTTCAGAGCCGTACGAGGTGGCCTGTCCTCAGCAGATGTTCATGGGCGGAAGGGATGGAGAGAACGCAGCCAACCGCTGGTGCGATAAGTCTCTCCAGGTAAGGCCTGTTTCTCAGATGTTCAACATTTTGAAGATGGGCTCAAATATTGTTTTCTTACCTGTCCCCTTATTTCTTAAACTTTAAATTAGGTGACACTATTAAAGGGACCATAAAATAAATTTCCCGACAGGAAAAAGGATTTTATATTGGGATGTTACTAATGGCATATCGCTTAGTGTGGAAAAACAAAAGAGGGAATAGAAAGTTAAACGCCAGACTTTCGATACGGAAATGTTAAAATATAGCGGACTATTTTTTTACTTTTTCTTTTCTTTCGAATGCGATCGGTCTGTGGTGCCAACTCCACGTCAGCCGAACCAAGCTCAAACACTGGACACGATCACCGCGTCACTCGGACTCTCGTCAAAAATCAATCCGTCGGTGATTATTTGGATTCGCGTTCGTGGCCGATAAGCGATGTAACGGCACTTATCGACTCCTGCGAATGACAAGTTTCATGGTGCGCTTAAAAAGCACGGTGGAAAATTAAAGTCATTGCATCCGGTGCCCAAAGACGTCACGATCACGTGATTACTCATTTCGCATTTTGAGTTGCGGATTAAAACTAAGGAGGAAGAAGTTGGAAAATAATTGCATCATCCCTTTAAAGGCTCCTCAGCGATCCTTAAAAATTTACTGTAATATGGCTAAAAAGTGGTTCAACCTCCTCAACTAATACGTGAAAAGAATCTTTATAATTCTCGAGTCCCAAAACGAACTGGTCGTTAGTTGTACAGTGGGTGTGTTCAGATAACGGCGGTCATAGTGGTGTCACACCTTTCTTTGTTTTTTTGTTTTTTCAATTAAATTTTTGTGAGGTGGAAAAGTGTGTCCACACAACGGTAAAAACCTTATTTTTGCAAGAAACTTTTTTTTAAATATATATTGGTGACATAAAATATCGCGCCTAAGGTGAGGTTGAAAACAGGACTTCCGAATTGCGAGTTGACGCAACTTTGAAGGCACCTGGAATAAAGAATACAATTGTCTACGTTATCAAATGTTTTACGCCGAACGCACACAAACTTTACTAATAGAATTATCAAATTTTATATTGCTTATTATATACTTAAAAAGAAATAAAGATGTTTACTTGGCTTTTTGAGCAAGACTTTCGTAATAAGCCATTTTTCGGCGAATTTCTAGGATACTTTAAAATAAAACCTTCAATTCGAAATATTTTATCCTGGGTAAACCATTCCTAGAGCATTTCAGAAAACAATATAGCGTTATATTACTGAAACTATATTTTTCATTGCGCCCAAAATGTTCCAAAAAATTTAAAACGCAAAACAAAGACGCATTAATTTTGTCCTTCGAGTAAAAAAACGATCATCGTCGATTTTATTGTCATTTTATTCGGTGGATCCTTCACAACCGGTAATTTCATACCTAGAAAGACATGTTGCATTATATTGTTCAAAATAAAAAAATATATAAAAATAAAAATTTGTAACTAGGTCAATATTGCAGTCGAATACCGTTGGGGGGGGGGGGGGGGCTATCTCCTAAACAGCTGTTGTCCAGTCGTGTCTATTCCTTTTATCGTTCTCGTTTTTTGAAGCTGTTACACCCACCATGTCTCCTAAACCTGCTCGTATTGACGCCAAGGCAGCGGGATGCACTTAAACGTAGAGGTATGTCACGTAGACACCTGCCGTCTGTTAGGCGCACTCCACGTATTGATACTAAACATACGCAAGTCAGGACGCTTTGGCCGCGGTCGCCAACGAGCCAAAAAGCACAAAATGCTTCTTTATAACTTGGACGACTCACTTGTAACCGAAACATTTGACATATCCTTGTATTGATACAAAACAATTGTGGTAGATACCAAACACTAACAAGTGAGCCCTTTTATGAGTGGTGTGACTGATGTTGCCTCTGAAAATATGGCTGTGCTACCCAGACTTGTACACGTGACTAAAAAAAGGAAAGGAATTACATTTACAATTATACGACGTTAACTTGTAACTAATTACAGTAACAATTTCCCGTCCATAAAAGTAAGTGACGGTTACCACGAAAATTAATCCGTTTTTTCCGCGGCGTTACTTTCTTCGTTACTGATCTAGGGTAAGACACTTAACACAAGAGTGTAATGGATGCGTTTGAGTACAAACCGCAGGTAAGCGATTTGGCGAGCAACGAGACAAGCGACGGCGACCCGCCTTGCTGTCGCTCGGTCAGTCGCGCGACGAGGGAAACCGCATGAAAGCGACGGGAGCAAGCGACCAAGCCGATGAGCGACGTTTTCTAGAAATCCAAAAACCGAGCGACGCGACGGGTGACAGTGAGAAACCTCAATCGCTCGTCGCTGGCTCTTGTCGCTGTCGCCGTCGCTCGTCTCGTCGCTCGCTAAATCGCTTACATGCCGTTCAGCCTTTGTTGTTGCCTCCAGTGACACTTTTGCGACTTTGAGCAAAAGGGCTCTCAAAAGTCTCGTCGAACGTCTTGCCTCGTTTCTAAGCGAAGATGTTGTCCGCTGCACGAATGCCATACGCACTGCATACTGCGTGCTTCTTGAGAAGAATGGAACAACTCTCTGACTTGATGAAAGTGCGAAGCTTCGTTGTTACAGTTACGCTGATAGAATAGCAAAGCTGTAAAACTAATAATACAGATAATCAAACCTCGAATAAAATCAATGTATGTGAATGTATTATGTAAACGTATTTTAGCCGGCAAATATCGCCAAACTGTAGTACAGAAAAATAGCAAGGCACGGTAAGTACGCATAAGAATTATATTATACATTATGTTTTTGTATCAATCTTACATTAGCTCTGAACACATGTAGTAACTTGGTTGAGACGTCGGTGAATAAGAAACGGGAGCTTTTTGGATACATATTTTTAGCAAAAATATTAGGGTCTCGCCCAGGAAACAAATATAATTTCGAATAAGACGGAAATGTAAACGCCTACCGATTCTTGATACCGCCCAAAACGCATGTAGCACGGGTCGGTCGTACTACAGCTCAGTATTCTTCAGCTAAATGTCAGGTGAGACAACGGCAGTGCCCCCCGCAGCGACAGCAGTAATTCTAATTTTGAGAAATACGAGATATATAAGAGACTTACTTCATACTACCACGTCTGGAAGATGTAAGCAAGCACCTTCATTTTGAAGCCGACCATCCAGGAGCTAGGGAGTGCGATTCTCTTACCGGGGTACCACCATCGCCGAAAGTTGCCGTATATTACCGACGACGTCTCCTGATATTGTAAAAAGAAAAACAAGAAAACATGAGGCACGAGACGAGTGACAGGGATGTAGGCAACCTGAAGCTTTTAGAAGATTAGGTGAAAGTCAGGACAAAACCAAGTAAACATTCGTATCTCCGACAAAATGGCAAGTGTTAAAATATGTTTTGAGTAGCATGCCAGTTAATATCAAATTCTTTTCAGTCGATTTTTGTGTCGGTTTATTAAGCGAAAAACGGAGCGTCCCCTCCCGTTGCGACATTTTGCAAACTGTTGTAGTCACTGCAACCGAGAAGGGCATTGTTAATTGTCTCGAGATTTTGGAAGGCACGCAGTCGACGATCGTTTTGTGTCATCTCCGCGTTCAGAAAAAAGGCGTTAGAAGGTATCGGACGGGAGGATACCTCGGTTCTGCAGCGCAATCCTGGGTTCGATCCCCGCCCCTGCGCGTTTCCATCTAGATGAGAACTGTAGTGGCACGTACTCGTGTGAGCACTACTGCGCGCGATGCACGTTGAAGATTTCAGGCTAGCAGTCGTACTGCAGTGGCCAAATTTCTCATCTACAGTGAAAATGCTGGCGCCACTCTGAGGCAGATTAACATTTCACTGTCTAAACATCCTCATCACAAGTTGCATTTTTTTTAACGATATAATCATCTGGAATTTTGAGTTTAAAGTTAAGAGGAGGAGTGCCATTCCTGCAGGTGAGACATCCGGGGGGTTGCAGGGTGTTCTACCGGGTGACTGCGAAGGGGATCTATGGGCGGCGGAGGCAAGACGACTTTTTTTCGGAAGTTTTTTTAAGGTCGGTTGTCCCTAGCGTTCCCTAGAGAAATTGATCAAACTATTTGGTCAGTAAACTACATAGATTAAAGTATTACATAGGAAATGTAGCGTGATGAAGAAATAATCAATAGAGTACAACACCCGAAAGGCCAAACACGATCCAAAGTTCAGTTTTCATAAACAATAACGACTGATAAAAAAAAAATTAAAAAAAACTTATTTGTTATTTTGCAGTGTCACATTGTCCCTGGGAACTGAGACGACCACAAGAGGGCACCTTGGTATGCGGCGCTCGAGTATCATTAGTCGTAAAAACAAAAAAATGAAAAACAAAACAAAAAACAATCCTAATCGAGTGCAACAAAGACCGGGTTACATCTTTTCTTAAACAATATGAGGCAAATGCTTCTGTAGATATGAAATTACCGGTTGAAGAGTATCTACCGGATAAAGTTAGAAAAAATCTAGAAGGATATTTTTTTTAATTGAAGGAAAAATTGATGGTTCTTTGTTTTTACTTTTTAACTTTTTTTCAAACATTTTGGGCTTAATGAAAAATATAGTTACAGTGGTAGAAGGCTATATTTTTCTTTTAAATCAACAAGAAATTGTATACCGAGGACAACAAATTTCAGGATGAACGTTTAATTTTAAAGTGTCCTAAAATTTCGCTGAAAAATGTCTTATTACGAAAGAATCACTCGAAAAGCCAAGTTCGCCCTATTATTTATTTTTAAATATATAATAAAATAAAATAAAATTTCCATAATTCTTGTATTAAAGTTGCTGCGCGTTCGGCCTAAAACATTTGATAACGTACACAACTGTATTTATTTATTTCTGGTGCGATCAAAGTTGCGTTGACGCGCAATTGGGAAAGTCCTGCTTTGGACCTCACCTTAGGTGCGATTTTATCTCACGAATACAAAAAAAAAGTTTCTTGCAAAAAAAAATATTTTTTTTTACAGTTGAGTGAACATATTTCTCTACATTATAAAAAAAATTAATTGAACACAAAAAAATAGGCGTGACACCATTATGACCGTCCTTTTCTGAACACACCCCGGGGGAGTTTAGTCTGCCAGAACATAGCGACATTATTACCCACTGTAGACAGGAAATTTAGCCGGTGCAGTACGACTGCTAGCCTGAGGTATTTAAAGTGCATCACGCACTAGTGATACACGACGGCACGCCGGTACGATGCTCATCCAGATCGAAACGCGAAGGGGTGGGGATTGAACTCAGGATCCCTGGGTTCCGCAGCGCGAGCTTTCACTCCACGTGCTCCGAGCACGTGTGCGCTTAACCACTCGGCCACCGATACTCTTGTAGAGTACCATACGGTAGTAAATGAACCCCAAATCTTCCAGTTCATCGTAGGTGAAGAAGGTTACAGCGCGCTCTTGTCCGACCACTCGCCCATGGATGGCCCAGTTGT
Organism: Ixodes scapularis; assembly: GCF_016920785.2. Lineage (NCBI taxonomy): Eukaryota > Metazoa > Arthropoda > Arachnida > Ixodida > Ixodidae > Ixodes > Ixodes scapularis. The sequence continues at coordinate 15,917,664 of NW_024609868.1, read as the reverse complement.
GACTGCCTTGGTTGACCACTGCTACGATTACATGTGAGTCAATCTACAAGTCTGTATTTCTGCTACTTACTATCCAAAACTTCAAATAAACGCTCATTTTCGCAAACAATTTCTAGACACTCTTCGAACCCGTTAACGTTACTACAAAGTTAGTATGAGATCAAAAACTATTTTGAGATTAAAATTTTCTAGACTTTGGATTCTTTTAACTGAAAGCGGTCTATGAAAACCTCTCGCATGCAGTAGTCGAAATAACCGCAAGTTCCTCAAGTCAAAATCGCGACGACCAAGAGCTCCCAACTAGTACGCCACTTTTCTTATGTGTTGCTTTTAGTCGTGGGCTAAACTGCGTAACTTTAAAAGTGCTCAGCTCATCAGCATTCCCTGTAAGTGTGAAGCTAGCACGCGTGAGTTAAATATTAAAGTTAATCCTTTAATAGAGCACAGTGAATCTTTTAACAGACTTCAGCATGAGCATTTTGACCCAACATCGAACGCCTTAAAAGATATTCCGAAAAAGCTGGAGTTTCAACTAAGCTGGGAAACGTTGCAAGACATCGAGAAAGCCAAGGCTTCACATGCAAGGTCAGTGAACCCCTTAAAAAATGCAGAAACAAATGTGCCGTTTCAACGAAACTCTGCTTTAAATATTCGGCTCCTTTAGATACTTTATACTGTCTGATTTCCACTGCCCAATCTGATGGTCTGTCTGAATTTACACTGTGTGTGCGAGTGCGTGTTTGTGTGTTTCTGTGTGTATGTGTGGTCACTGTTAGCGTGTGTTTTACCTTCTTCAGCTCCTTTCTACTTCATGTTACTGCACCATTCCCTAACGTCATTATAGAAAGCAACTGTGTAGAATTTTGGGCCACCTAATACTAAATACAGCGCAATCAAATATGTTAAGTGTCCGAACGATTCACATGCAGGTTCAGGGATGAACTGGATGTGCTCATCTACAAGTTTCAAAACTATGGCAAAGACTTCGTGAAATCGCGCAACATGAGCCCGGACAGCTTCGTGCAGATGGCACTGCAGCTGTCATTCTACAAGTAAGAACGAGACGTCTCACACAACAAAACGTTTGATGCCAAAACATCTTAGACCGCGGCATGCGAATAAATTTATGTAAGCGGTGTGAGGAAACGCGTATTGAAAATAGAAACGAAAGTGATAAGCAATCGCCTGAAAGCATAAGTAGCGATATCGCAGCATGCGGGGATCAGTGTGAGCCTACGCCATCTCCCGCTACAGAACGTTCTAGCGTTTGACACTTTTGTTACACACTCGAACCTATAATGAGACACACAGAAGTGTTTGGCAGAATTTAGCAGACTTATGGCGACTTCGAAACATGTCAAGCCTAGGCTGCGAATGAAATCACTATCATGGGGACCACACGTCGTGGCATATTTATTGACTCAGTGCTCCATCGTTCTCTTCACATGCTGGAGTAGAAAATCTACACGTCTCGTACCTTAGCTATCCATCGCGTCCGCGCCTTCAAAGCCGAACCCAAAACTCCAATATAAAAAGCCGACACTAATCGCGATGCAACTTGTAGACACTGACAACATCGAAGGAGATGAACCAGACTCCCCAAGGCGAGTGTCTGAACGTAGACAAAACATTGCAGATAATGAGTAGTAAATTCTTATTAAAAGCAAAACACAAATGCCCTCCTGTTAAAGATAACGAATTTCTTACTTCGAGCCAGACCAACAATATAAACGGTAGAAATGCTTTCACCAAAAATCTACCGAGGGTTTTCAATTTTGAAAACCCTGTGTATGCTATCAAATAAGGTGCGGAAGTTACACTTGACCCATGGTAGGCAGGTCCTATTTTGATTGTGCTCGAACGGACATTCAACCAGACTGAGAATTAGTCCCATGAAAAAAAGAAAAAAAAAACCTTTGAGCAGCAGTAATCCCGACTCACTAACATGCATACAATTTTAAGAGAACAGCCAAGAATACCTGAGCGCGAGAGAAGATTATTGGTCTATGAGCTTAAAAATTTGTCTGAATTATCTGTGATTGTATTATCGACCCAAAGATTCATCTGTAGTATCTTTCAAAATGGCCAGGATGCACTCAAATAAAGTGTGCTTCATTAAAACCCTGTTCAAAAGCATCTTTTACGCCACAGTGTTACATATTTGCGCGAGTGATATAAGCACGATACACCGTCCGTGATGTACAGCGAACCTTGACAACTCTATTTTCTGATGCACTATGTTTGCTTGTTTCTGTCTGTTTGTTTGTTTTTCAGGATCCACAAAGTTCCATGCGCGGTGTATGAGAGCGTTTCAACGCGCGAGTTTCTTCACGGGCGGACAGAAGTAGTCCGTGGAACCTCGTCGCAGAGCCTCAACTTCTGCAGAGCGTTCGAAAGTCCGAACTCTACCAGGGAAGAAAAAGAGCACAGCCTCAGGAAAGCCGTCGCAAAGCACAAGCACGATGCAAATCTGGTAAGCCGGAGCGCTGGGCATCTAACTGTACTAAGATCCTAGTTTCTCGGACATCCATGACCACAGTTAAGTGTTGCTGAAGTCATACTTAACTGCGTTTAAGGGTGCCCGTGTAACGAGGGTACTAGAATGTAATCTCCTTCTCATCTCAAGTGTGTGCGAACCAAAAGCTGTTGCAAGAGCGATACCCGCATTTATCTTGAAATTGCTCCCCGTGCACACGCTGTCATGCGCTGTAAAATCCTGAACGAAGCTGCGTAGCTTCGACTGTGCTATCACTTATGGCGAAGCTGTGCATATCGAAACGAATTGCTTACGGCTGAGTTTTTGTGATCTCTTATGACGCGAGAACACTTTGGCACGCTAACATCATCTGTGATGCGTCCCTGGAACTCTGTTTTACTAGAGTGCGAATGTTTTGCAGTATCCGCGTGATCAAATGTACGCCTTTGTCTATATATAAAAAAAAAAGTATTTTTCGCCCACAATGTGCAAAGAAACGAAAATAATAGCTGTAGCACGGTCGCGCAATCAGGATGGAATGGTGCCGTCACGTACCCGAGGACGGAGGTGCGACGTGGTTATTTCTCTTAACCGTCGTGGTTGCCGTCGTGGATGCCACTGACGACCACCACCAGTGCTCGGTAATCCGTGAATAATAAGAATATTAATTTTGTTTGCGCATACCGGAAGGGGCACATGTGGTGGTGTGCGGAGCTAGGTAGACAGGTGAAAAGCCTTACGCAGAGCGCCTGCAGCCCGCCACCTCATGTGAAGAAACAAAACAGAAATATATATGTACAAAATATACACAACACAGAAAGTACACAAAAAGGAAATAAGAGAACGTGGGTAGGTAAGTGCGTTGGAAGTTTGTGGAAATTCTCCCTGCCTCGCGCCCTTCTTTGGCGGGACGCCCCAGGGTTGTCTCTCTCTCTCTCTTCGCGCGGAACGGCTGACGGGAAGTCCCGACTTCCCTCTACTCGCGCTTAGGGAAGAGAAGAGTTTTATTCTTCTTCGCGCGTGGTGACGACCACCGACGAGGTCAAAATCTCTGCGAAGCGTCGCCCTTAAAGATATCCCTTTAAAAAAAATGGTTGTTTATGACATTGTCAAACAAAAGTTTTCGAACCAGGAAAGAAAGAATGATGCGCGAAAAAATATGAAATGTAGAAAAATGCCAAATGTTCCACAGCTGCCCGATAGATGGGTAGCGGTGTAAGTGTCGATTGGCGTTTACACCTATAGCCAGACCTTTTCGTCACTCTCATTTGCAGTAGTACGCTATTTATAGTTGCAAAAGAATGCGCTATTGCGAGGCACACCCTTAATTTGTTTATGGGTGTAAACGAATTTGTAGGAAAGGGTGCTGCGGTAGAGTGCGAAAAAGTGACAGCATACCCGCTGCGAACATCTTTAGATGCATGTGTTTGTTTCAGCAACTGCGTGGAATTATAATTCCCTTGCCCTTGGCCAATGCCTTTTACAAAAAGATACGGTTCTTAAACCTCGATAAGTTTTATAACATAAAGTCTATAAAACAAAATACACGAAACATCATATTTTGTCTTTACCTTTTTAATAGTAAGGAAGTCGCAGGCCGTATCAGCGACTTTGAATAGTTGAGTGTCGGTGCAGCTGAAGAGGGGGGGGGGGGGGGGGGGCAAAGGGGTCGTGATTTTAGTGTCGTGCGCGCTTCAGTGCATCTGTATTTGTTGCTTTTTCTGCGTCTGACAACTGCGTGTGATAAGTCCTGCTTGTAAACTTGCTGTTTCTACGTTTCGTTTTACTTTAAGACCCACCGAAGCATGCGCTAAGACGCTTACTCCCCCCCCCCCCCCCCCCCCCCCGCCTTTGTGCTTTTTCTCTCGCCAACCAAACCGATCACGCGTCGTGAATGTGCCGAGATCCTGCACTTTATTTTTTTTTTCTGCGCGTGATTGGATTAGTTGGTGGTAGCAGACCGTCAAAGACATCGAGTGTCATGACAATGCACTTTTGGCGATGAATGATTGGCTCCACCGGATTGTAGCGTCGATCAGACTTAGAGTGAAACAAAGTATAAAAACATATCTTAGGATGCAGCTTAAGATCGCCAGCACTACAATATCTAGGTTTTCCACAGCAGCCAATGCTGTAGCATTTGGTTAACAGAGCACTCTTCAGGACGTAAAGCAAGATTTAACAACATTGAAGGGTGTAAAGTGTTTGATAGTGTGTACAAACTCATGTTTTGTACAGTCGCCGGCCATATGAGCTCCCCCGGCCGAACGCCGACCGGAGCAGCGAAAATCCCGCATGCGGCGCGTCGAGCGTTGCCGCGTTCTGGGAGCCAGGCTATTGGGACCAAACCATTCCGTTATCAAAGGGGTGGACGCAGGAAGTTTAGTAGCATTCCGCGTTTTGGAACGTGAATCTGAAGCACGGCAGATTACAATCTCGCTTCCGGTTGTAGGTAAACGCAGACGGCTTATCGAAATTCTTCGCTGCATAATATATGTGACATGTTATATGCTACTTTTTTATTTGCAAAACCGGTTTGTCATTTTAAATGTTTCCTACCCGAAGAGTAATCCCACGCACAACCTAGACTAGACAATGACAAGCGATTTTGAAATAATTTATTTAATCTATAGGGATATGCTATAAATAACAAAAAAAAATTTGTGTCGAAGCAGAATAAGATTCAGTCACTTTCATGAACGCGTTTTATCGAAAAGACTCTATTGTTCTGCGCTCAGTAGCGTGTTGCTTCGCCAAGGGTAATTATTTACACGATGACTTTGCAGATGGCTTCCTGGTCAGCCACTTCTCGCTTGCCGAGGGATCATTGTTGTCATGCCTAATATCGTATCAAACATAGGGTCTTTACATTTGTAAGCATCGATCGAACACAGCTGCTTTATCTACGGCTAAAGCAAGCTCCAGTTTATCAGCAGTTATACCATCATCTCCGAACACTTGGGGCCAACACCCGAGACGGCAATTCTAATCGGCCATGTTTTCGTGATTCACACTTGTAAAGGCTGAAATCCCGATAAAAGCTATGCGTCCACCCCTTTGATAACGGAATGGTTTGGTCCCAATAGCCTAGTTCCCAAAACGCGGCAACGCTCGACGCGCCGCGTGCGGGATTTTCTCTGATCCGGTCGGCGTTCGGCCGGGGGAGCTCATATGGCCGGCGACTGTACGTACAGTGCCCAGCTAAACAAAACGAACCATGCAGAACACCTGACCTCGCGCATATACAGTTGCTCTAGCGATGCCTAGAGTAATGTAAAGGCGGAGTCATATGGTTACTTTATACGCTATAAAAACTGTATATGCTCCTCAATTAGGGAATTATGCAGTTACTTAAGCGGGACCAAGCGTTCCGCTTGTAGTTTTTGTGTCGTTCAGCTCTGTACCTTGTTGCATTTGGCGTCCTCAAAAGTTGGATGTTATGTTACTGAAAACACAACCTTCGTCTGCGTGAATTACAACTAACAAACTTTCCTATAAAAAAAAAAAAAAAAAAAAAAAGAAAACATAACGCGCAATTTTTGGAAAACTCATCCCATTTTCTTCTTCCTCTCCCTTCAAAGGCGAGCAGTGGGCTCGGTGTGGACAGGCTCTTTTTCGGTCTGAAGATGACTGCGAGAGAACATGGAATCCCCCTTCCTCCCTTCTTCAGCGAACAAGCCTACCGTGTCAGCTCCCACTTTCGCCTCGCTACAAGCCAGGTGCGGTGACGTGATTCTCTAACGTAGCACCCTCGCGTTTACCATCCAGCGTGGCTCAGATATCAGCTACGCGGAACACCAGCCTCGCCCATTCACCATCCTCCGTCAACAAGAATTTCTTCGCGAAGCGCCATTACCTGCGTACCGCGCAACTGCTTCCTTAAATTGGCAGTCAAAATTTATGAGCAGCAGTCGCGCCTAATAATTCAAACAAGAAACCTCCGGTTTTTTTGTGTGTGTGTGTTTTTTTTTTATTGTTTTGTTTTTCGCCGGTACAGTGGTTACGTCCCAGCCTCCCTTGGGCAAGCAAACATGCAACATTGTTCGCAGTCATTCAAACAGCCCCTCGGACGCGTGAACAGTCCTCAGTAATACGTCATGCTCGCAACTTTACAGACTTGTGAGTTTGTCTGTCCTTTTAATTGGCACTTTCTTCAGTCCTGCCGTATACATCCCGATCATAACAGTCAGCCTTGCCTTAGTAATGCGAAACGTTCTTTCGCTAGGTGTTCGGCATTTTGTGTTTTGTGAATCCCAGATAAAAGCGTGGTCGCCAGGCTCGAATTGATTGACGATTGGGAGAGGAGGAGTGAGGTGCTCGACGCTGATTGGTTAACGGGGAGATCATGTGACCAGAGGGGTAGGCGAAGAGGGGCTCGACCACCTGTGCGCACTGAGGGAGAGGAGCTCGCGAGAAAATGGAAGAATCTGGAAGATCGCCATGTCTATCAACCCGATTAGCGGTAGTAGCGCTTCATTCTCGGAACAACTACCAAGCGAGCACGTGGTATGCGTTCAACTATCCGATGAAGAAGCGCCGTAAATGTAGGCGTCTAGCGTCTGGAAACTGAGAGTATCGCTAAACGTTTGTGACGCTGGCACGTCCTGCGCTTTTTTCTGCTCCTGATTGGTTTAGCCGGTGAAATCAAACGTACAAAAGCGAAGAGCTTCCGTGGCGAGGCATCCTTGGCGCTGCTCGACTGACGCCTTTAGATCGTGGCGTTGATTTGTCTCGGACGTGACGTGATACGAAGTTTAATGCCCACGCTGACCTCTCTGTCTTTAAACCCTTTATCATTTGCAATACTTTTTTCTCACGGGTCAGTGAGTGGTGGTTCTTAAAAAAAGGTGTATCGTCTGCGAGCAATGTCGGTGCCCTTTTATGTTTCCAGGTGTCCGCTCGGTGCGATGCTGTCATGATGGTCGCCCCGTTAGCCAGAGACGGCTACTGCGTCTTCTATAACGTCCTCAAGGATTCCTTCAACTTTGGCGTGTCCTGCTTCAACAGCTGTCCCGAAACCTCGGCTGTCCGGTTCAAGGAAGCGCTCGAGCAAAGCCTGACAGAGATGCGAAACTGCGTCGCGCAGTCAAACCCGGCTGTCGAAGCTCGAACCTAGCAACATTGAAGACAACCTGTTTGGGTCCTTCAAGTGTTAACCTAGACTTCTTGTATACTTTTTTTGGTGTGTTTCAGATATAAAATAAAACGTTATTTTATGGACATGTTGAGAGTCACATAGTATCGTGATGAAATAAACACGATGAAGGTTAAGATACTCGTAGTAATTCATAAGGATTGATCTATTGAAAGGGGCCTACGTTGAGAGACACGTCACACGTGTAATATAGAGTACCTTAATACGTAGGCTTAAAACGAACCCTGGAGCAAGCTGCATTTTTGTTGCAACAGAGGAGCTGCGGGAGCGGCCTCGCCCACAAGTTCCTAGAAGTAAAAAAAAAAAAAGCGTCACCACGAAACTTAATACAAACATACACTTTTTTCTGCCGTCACAAAAAAAAAAAAAAAAAAAAAAAGATATGCATCGGTTAACGCCTTTTTCTTTTCGAGATTAGTTTTTACAAAACTGGAGAATTCAATGCTGACGTATACGCCTGGAATACTTTCAGTGGCGATAGTCGAATGTAGTTGATGAACAGTGTTATTAAATACTTTAAGTGCATCGTACTTAAAGTACTTGATGATTCAAGTACTTTGTACTTAAAGTACTTTTAGAGCGCAGCTCTTAAGGGCCCGTTTCGGGCTTAATCGGCGTCGCCATCGCCATCGGTGTAACCGCGAGGTCACGTGAACCCCCTGGTCACGTGACCACCCTTGAGGTCATGTGACCTCAAGGAGTCACCTATCCCTCAGTACGCTTTCATCCTCCTCCTCAAGAGCTGCGCTCTAATCTGGCGTCACAGAGAATTGTAAACGGCTTTCATTTTTTCAAGTAGGCTTACAAAACTTGTAGTTTACTTGAAGTACGTTCTCTGAGTATACACTTTTACTTTACTTAAAGTTATTTTTTATTTTTTTATTTTTTCTGGTACTTTCCCAGGAAACTACAACCGCCGACTTCAAAGTACATTCCCCAAATTTGGTCTCGTCAATTTTGTATCACAAAATGATGCGTTGTCAAACCTGAAGAAATTTTGGGAGAGATATTCTTCTCTCACCAGAAACGTGAGCAGACGACGCGTCGCTCCGTTTGTTCTGGAGACTGTTTTCCCGTAGCCTTTTCGAACTCTCGCTACTCCTCGCTCGGTCAGCCCAAGCGAGGAGGTTAAAAACATTAGGAGAGGACAGTCAATCATAAGTTAATATTTGAGACTGCGGTGCGGAAAACTTGAGAAACTTTCGAATCTAAAAAGAAGGCATCAGATGAGAACGTCAGAATGTTTTTAGACATTATCTCCTGTCTTTTCCTTCGACTTAAAAGTTCCTTAATTTTTTTGCACGGCAATCTCAGGTGTCACATTATGAATCATTTCACCACCTAGCCTGCACACTCACTGTTTTTTTTTTTTTTCTTTAAAAAGAGGACACCTTTTTGCGAGAGGATCGCTTGCGGAAGCTACGGGGCTGACGTCATGGTCTCTCGTAGTACTTTTAACACCCTTGGGTGCAAGAAATCAGTGCAAGCGGCGCCAAATTCAGAAGTCCGAGGGACTGCTGAATTTGGCGGCATTTTTTGAAAATAACTACTTTATGGCCACTTGACTTTATCTAATATTCGCCGTCATTTTGGAAAATTGATCATACACCCCTGATTACCCTTGGGGTAAGGCATATCAGTTATAAAATGAATGTATAGTGGAATGAAAGGGCGCCATGGAAGAGTGTGTTAAAAATGCGTGTACTTTGAAGGTACATTGTATATATAGTACTTAAAGCACATTACACCCAGTGTACTTACTACTTTACTTGAAGTACATCACCGCTCATTTACTTTATACTTAACTTGAAGTGCTTTAGATGTGCTTTACCCAACACTGCTTATGAACAAACGAGCACCGTGTGAGCGCTTGAAATGAACTCGTGAAAATCAATGTTTCGGCGAACATTTGGGTCGCAGCCCGTCTACAATCGCTGAACTGACCGAAATTTCCGGTTTTTTAGACTACCCGGAAAGCTGAGCACGTGCCCCACAAATGGTATCACAATCCCTGCACGTGGCAGTAATGAACATTGGCGGCATGTAATTGGCCTCAGATTACGTGACCGCTTGTTCTGGCTGCCAATTAAAAGGGTAAACGATTTTTTTTTTTTTTTTGCGCAGCTTTCCTTGAGTGGAGAGAACAAATAATCTGTGTGTTTTGTTGGTTACGAACGCCACTGATTAATTGTGTTGTGTTCGTCCCCTTTTGTGTTCCTGAGTCTCGGGTTTTATTACCATGAATCATCACCAGCTCGCTTGTTTTTTAAGTATTATTGCAATTAATTCTAAGCCCGGTATTTACTGAAAGTACGAAAATAATGGGGCTTGTCCACTCCAACCCAAAGATTGGTGTTCGGTACTTCACGGGACGGTATACAAGCGGAAGCTTCTTGGAATCTCGCTCGAAATCTGCGATGTGACGGTAACGCCACTAGAGAAGCTACGCGCAATACATCGTGCACCCACATGTGAGTACTGCGACAAGCAGATGGAGCAATACAGACTATTTGTTACTTCTGTTTTTACCTGTCTCACTGGATTGTGAAACCTTGAAAGCGCTGTTTGCCATGGCAGATGTTTCTCAGAATCGGTTTTCTGTTGTATTTTTAGCTTATCTTTCGTATGTCGCCACGCTTTCCAACTGCGGCATGTGTCATGGAAAGTTTGCCTATATCCGCGCCAATTTTCAGCTGTTGTCCTATAGTTGATTCGCTCCGCGTATCGCATAGAGCGTGTAAGCACAGCCGCTCGATCAAAAACAAGGCACGGCCCGCCACGTCGCACCGCCGTACATAGGCAATGGAAAGATTGATCAGTTCACAGTATCTACTGGCCGCGTTGCGCTGGTAGTCGTGTACGCTCCGGGCGATTACGGGGAAGCGCGCTGCTGAGCAGCAGCGGAGAGAATGATCAGCGGAGAGATACCACGGAACAAACCAACCAGCGCCGTAGCTGTCACCAGAGCCGTTTATACTGAGAGAGTTTGGTCAATGGGCGGTGCTTGTTGCCCGCTAGAACCAGCGGATTTCGTGATAACATAATATGGCGTTACTTCTTTGTCTTGTTTATTCCTGAGAAATCGCGTAGAGTTCCTATGAGTCAGAGCCACAAAATGGCGGACGGAAGCAGTCATCCCCCGATTGTCAGACTACGCTGCTGTGGTTGCCAGGCTGACAAAATCTCCTTAAGAAGGCCAAACTCTCTCAGTAAACGGCTCTGGCTGTCACCATGAGAGTTTGGCCGGTGAGTGTGGCGACGAAGGTGCAGGAGAAGAGAAAAGTGAAGAAAAGGGAGGACAGCGCCGAAGGAGCGAGAGAGAAAGGAGAGCAAAGAGGAGACGACCACCATTTGGACGCAACGCTGTCGGCGCTGACCACTGTCACTAGCAAAGGCAGTGGTAACACAATGTGATGTGGTAGTCTAGAGAAAGTGGGCACACATGTGGAGGCGTCGTGCCTGCTATATTTCCATCCGCGCAGCGCGGCACCTGCCTGACTGAGGTGGACGCGCGGTTGTTGACTGTTCGTTGGCCGCGGTTTGGGCCGAAGTGTGAAGGGCCGGCAGATGTACACGGCCGGGGATTATCGTGTGCACTGCCGCACGCGGCACTTGAAAAGATCCTCTGCCGCTATGAGATTCCAGCGTTTCCTGTAGAGAAAGTCCCGCTCGTTTGAGGACCTGGGATAACCCCACAAAGGCTCCGTGCCAACCGCTGATCCTCGCGGCCTAGTTTTGTCGTGCACGGTAAGCGCGTGAGCGCTCCGTGAGTGTGTCTTATTTGTGGGTGTCCTTCTGTGCGGTGAGACTGTAGATGCCAAGTTCAGATGGGCTTGTTGGGCTATGAGACGCAGTAGGCTGAACGTGTGGAGAGCAAGAACAATGAAAACGCGGCAGCGCCTCAGTGTGCATAGGTTGCAGAGATGCTTCCGGCATATATCTTGATAGGGGTCGCCTGGATTATGGGCCAGATTCGTAACACAAGCAGCGAGGGGGTGACGAAGCGTTTCTGCCTCTCCGCCAGCATATCTCCTTCCCCCCCCATGAGAGTGGAACGCATGCGCATTTACGATGAATATTCCCCCAGAAGCTTGAGGAGGCATCCGCCATTAAATTGTATGCACCCTCTTTATATTTTCAATCGATCCCTCTCTTATATCTAGGCGTTCTACAGCGTTGAGTGAAACAGTGCACAAACTGAGCTTTCTAGAAGGATACAACACAGGGGCAGTATATTACGGCGTTCCGTAAAAACGCCCGATTCGGACGTGCTTCTCGGTTTCGATTTCTTATCGGAGCGCATCTCTGCGCCCGCGGTCCTGCTCCCCAGTGGCTGAGACGCGCAACACACGTGCGCCCAACTTCCCTCCATGCTACGAGGGAGGCGAGGGGGTGGCTTCGCGCCGCGACCACCGGGGGCAAGGACCGCAGGCGCTCAGATGCGCTCAGATAAGAAACCGAAACCAGGGAACGCGTCCAAATTGAGCGCTTTTATGGAACGCCGTAACATGCTGCCCCCTGCTTTATACCCCTTTAAAAAGAATGGTTTTAATGGTTTTCGATGACGCTGAGCAAGTTTGTAATTGGAACCATATGTCTATTTTCATTAATTAAAAAGTTAATTAACGAACTTTAATTAGCAACTGATGGTTACGATTAGCCCCCTATACTATGTCCCAGTGGCCGTATAACTCACCTGCACAAACCGCATAAGTGTGACTTTCACGACTGTTTTTAAACAAATTTGTTACAAAAATAAACGGCATTCTAAAAAAAAATGTATTCACTTTTCTATCTTCTATCTGTAGCTTTTTGGCCGTTTTTTAGACGTTCTATAGACGGGTAGAAATTGCACACATAGAAAACCGATAGAAGCAACGTTTCTATCACTTTTCTACTGCCAATAGGGCAGTCTTTCGCAAATAAAAAAAACATAAATGGTGAACATTAATTTTAGGTTCGTTACACTGCATCCCTGGAAACATGCACTCGCCACTTGCCTTGGGAACACACACAGACATCACAAATACACACGCCACGGAGCACTAGTAACAGTAGTAATTCAGTGGTGTTGGCTGTTACATGGCCATAATTAACTGTCCAACACTTATAGGGCAGTAATTTGAGCAGCAAGCATGTAGCTTTTTTCCCGCCAATAGTTTATACGAAATCTGCTTTCTAAGGGTCGGTTTTTAACACAGCCGAAAAAAGCACACTCCTCAATGAGCTTCCAACTGTGTGCAATGTCGCTTCTCCGCAATGCATCTTATTATTATATCGAGTCTAGTCTATATAAATTTTATAAAAAATATGCCGACAGAAAATCTACTGAGACGTGGCGATAGACATTCTATAGCATTTCTTTTGTCTGTGCTCTATAGAGTTTGATTGGAAGAGTCTATACAGAATCTATCGAAAATTCTCGGTACGACGTGACTGGATAGGAAGCTGAAGGCCCGTTCACACACTTGCAACCGAGTAGGACCGAGTGATGAAATACAGGTTTTTAAGCCTCTTGCGACGGCGTAGGACAAGATGCGCTGCTGCGGAGTAGGTCCTGAGCTGTCGCAAGAGGCTTCGTAGCCGGCCTCGTCTCAGCCGGTCCTACTCGGTTGCAAGTGTGTGAACGAGCCTTGAGAGTCGTTAAAATGTAGATAAGAATTCTATAAATTGACTCTTTTCTTTTTTCTTTCTTCTAAGGGTATGTACAATGGCAGCTAGATTTGCGACTACCCACCTATCATTACAGTCAAAGTTCGGTGCCCTCGTCTCCTCCTTGTTTACACCTGTATATTTATTTATTTCTTCACTGCTTTTAGGTTGCTTTTTAATGTGAAAGCATTAACTGGTGTTATGGAGCGAACCGGCGTCATCAGCTTTTGAGGTTTGCGCCAAATTCCCCTGTCCGATGGAGCGGAGCCTGCCGTTTGCAGCAGCGAATCGATGGACAACTTCCCATGGGCTGGCGCGCGTCAAAGTTTCAAGGAACGCCATCCCACAGAGAAGCCCTCCCCATGGCGCTGCGGCCCTCGCCGGAGGCCCCGAAAAAAAAAAAAAAAAAAGGTTGGGAGGGTTTTTTTTTTTTATCGCCGGCGAACATGGCAGCGCCTCAAAATTTGCACCGCAAAACTCGAAGGAGCACTCAGTGGCGTTCAACTCGACATTCATGCTTTCGCATTCACAACTCATAAGAAATGCATAAATGTCATCAAATCTTTTTTTTTTTTTTCTTTTTGTGTGTGTGTTGAGTTTGGAAAGCGCTTGTTACACGGAGTAGTAGAGTGCCGCTGTCTCTCTGACCGAGGGATGTTTTCCCCTGGCCGGGAGTATAGTAACACGGAGGCACCCGGGTTGGAAGAGGTTCGGCTGGCAGACGGGACGCGAACCCTGGATGAGCGTTCGGCTCGCCGTCGGTCCGTCGACTTTCGTTCCTGGTTGGATACCAGATATGGTTAGATGCCAGGCATATAACAAATGCTGCTTTAATTGACGGATGCACTATTTTCCAGTGTAACTACTTCCCAACATGATATTTGCGGAATCTTTCTCGAGTGACCTTTTTGAAAATATGGAGTGAACATCCATTAAGGGTTGCTTGATTGTAAGTATTGGGGGGTCGCAGCTTTCCCGTGGAGTGTTGCGTCAATGCTATAACCCCCGAGAAACTCGTTCCCGACTGCCTATATTTTACTTTTTATAACTGTCGTGCGTTGAAGGGGCGATCGTGTTGGCAAATCGAAGCACGTGACTCGAAAGTCAACTGTACTGGTAAGCAACGCGAACTTCCGTGGAAACACCACCAGCGTCGCGACCACCTGACATCATGGGAACCATTCGGCGAGCAGGATACAAGCACTCCAAAACACCAATAAAAAAATTAAAAAAAAAAAAAAAAACTTTTCAGGCTGTGCGTAAGTTCAAAGCAGGGGACCTGTCCGGGGAAAGGTCTGAATGTGCACTAGGCGATGAACAGTTTTGGTACTATTTTTGCTACTTTCCGTAAATGCCGCTTAGAATTAATCATTGACGTTCATAACTTACGTAACAGACATTAGTGTTTTCACAGCCACCGAAAACAGAGGGAAAACGAGCCGCGTTCACCACCGTCAGCTTGCAGTCAGAACAAGCGGCCAAAAGATCTAGTGCCGACTCTGCATATGCCGCTAATGTCTGCGTACACTTGCCACGCGCCCATATGAGCATCGAATCAAGATTTGACGACCATGATTTAGTACAACTGGAAAAAGCGAGGCACCTGTGATTGCGTTACAGTCGCGTTCACGCAAAACGCCAGTCATTTTTCATAGTAATCACGCGCTGGGTTTAGCAAAACACAGAGCACGGGCCGAGTTCTGCAGGTCTTACTAGAGTTTGGCTATTCCCGTAAGTGCAGCGTTTGAGCACGAGTCCCTACCCCAACGTTCTCCGAGGCACTGATCGTTGCGTAGCCCATGCATGGAGAGCCCCTGTTCACGCCCCATTCATGAGCCGCAGTCGACTATCGCCACCAAGGGGCAATTTCCCGCGGATACACCAACGCTGCAATCCCTAGCTGCTACGTCATCAAGCTTTGCCATGGAGAGACTAAAGAAAATTGTCCGGTTTTCTCTTCGAAATTATACTGTGACAAAGGAGCGTGTGGTTTAGTGACGTTGCTCAGTGTTGCGCAAAATATTCAAAATATTTCAGATAATAAATACCCATTCGAAAATGTATTTAGAGTACAAACTATCTTGAGTAGAGTATAAATATTCTGAAAAACTAGTTGAATAACATTTGAAGATGTTCGGCTAGTAAGCTGCAAGCTGGCAATATACGAATAAAAAAGTCAAAAGGGGGTGCTCTACTTGCGATGATTTCTCTAAAAGTCACATTCTGCTGTGCTCTTCATGACTTTCAAAAATGAAGGTTGATAATGTGGAGGCTTGGGCTAGCTGATAATTCATGCTTGGATGGAACAGCGCGGATATGCAATCACACTCATAGACACACAAGAAACAAACAGACCCGCAGCGGTGACTAACAACTCAGAATATATTTCTCCTTCCAATGTATTTCTTCTTTATGGAAGAAATTTATCACTGACTTGTTAGTCAGCGCTGCGAGTCTTTCTTGTGTGCCTGCGAGTGTGACTATATTTGCGCTGTTCCATCCAAGATTTCCAAAAAGCGACTTAGCTACTGCAATAGAAGTTTACTTTGAAATAATTCAGGATATGCAGCACAATGCCTGCCGAAAGATTTTAGGAACAATGGAGACTCGCGTATCGTAGTCATGGCAACTGGCGTGCTTTAGTTTGGCGGTAGGCTCGGCTCATGACGCATTCCGCAATAAGTTCATAGTATGCCTTGACGCAATTCGGCGGACGTGACACGGAGTCCGGCCTTGCATATTCCTAACAGCCGAACCTGTAGTTGATCAGGTGGCCAGACTTGATGATGAGTGCGCAAGTGATTGACAAACCTGCACGCGCAGGAGAAACATCGGCTAGGAGACAGCAGTCTCTGTCCCTGATCAACAACCAAGAGCAACATTTCATCTCCCCAGCCAAGGTCGAGGAGGCACGCTTGTACGTTCTAAGTGTCAAAAAATGTATTTTGAGGGTCAAGAAGGAAAAACAAGTAACACAAGAGAGTGTCCACAAAACCACTTGCAATCCCTGGCTCCACTTAGCGGAAAACTGGGTTGGAGGATTCTGAATATGAAACAATGCGCGCATTCAGAAAGAGCTAAAAGAAAACGTTTCAAAAAGGTGCTTAGAATCCAAAGTCACAATAGGCACATAAAGGGCTCTGGGGAAGTCCAATTTAGGTCACTGCAGCTCAATAAAACCAGCAGAATCAAGCGTTTTTGGCCGAGAAGTGTTCGCATTCACTTGAAGACGTGCTCGCTCATTTTCACACTAGAACCCCCTAAATCGGCAATTTCCGAAAACGGTTCATTGTGACCTTACCAATTGTTCGCGTCACAATCTTCCGCTGACGGAACCACTCTAGCTTCAGACAAAAGGTGTAAAATCTCGACGACGTCACCAGCACTTTGCTAGCTCCAACGTTATTAGATTACCTGAGTTGTGGAACTCCCGCGCGAAGGGGAGTTCCACAGCTGAAGTGTGACCTGCAAAAAGAAGTATTTCCATTCAGATCGTTAATTTTATTCGTAGTCGTCGAATCCAATGTCTGCAGAGAGTCATTCGCGAGATGACCGAGCTCGTCTTTCAGACCGCCTCCAGATTTTCTGCAGATAAAAGAACAAATCAAATAATTAAAAATAGAGTTGATCGAATAATTTGCCCAAGTGGCTTAGTACTTCGTTAGCCCTCTATACAAAGAATGACCACCTCTTCCGCCAATACATCGCTGACATGAACATACTAGGCGCACAACAGCTGCGGCAAATAAGAACTCTTGTCGCGCACAGCACACTCAAATTGACCCCCTATATCCAACCGATACACAAACTCCTACTCGCTCTCTGACGACAGTAACTATAAGCGCATAATTTTTGTCCACGAAGCCTCTATTATAGTCACTGGCGAGGTACAAACAGCAGGCTGGAGTCTGTTTTAACGCCTTTAGCGCGAGATTCTAACCTTCGACAACGCTTCTGCGTATAGTGCCCCTCGAGCACGCGCACGCGGCCAAAAGCACGGCGGAAGGCACGAAGCGCGTGCTGGAAACCTTTCGTTCAAAAGACACGCCCTGCTGTTTTCACTCTGAGAGGCTATAGTACCCCACAGGTTTTGTGCAGCACTATCTAAATCATGGAAGTGATATCGTCACCAAGCAACATGCTTGACCTGACTAAAGGCTAAATAGTACATATAGACACCACCCCTAGTGTAAACATCTCCGTATTTGGTCAGAGCTTACCCTGAGCATGACCGACGTTCTCCACTGCCTTGCCAAGAGCTCCAGGTTGGTAAGATTACCGAGGGAATCGACACCGAGATCCATGGACGCCAATCGCTGCAAGGCCGGCTTCGGCCTGTCTCTGCCTGGACCCCGAACAGACGAGACCCATAACAGGTCCTATCGGGTAAAAACGCTGAATAATTGACAGCCATAAGAACAATTCTCGGAGTTACGAAGAACAGTGAAAGATAGACAAAAACTGCAATATATTTCCCATAGGTTTTCTTCGTGCCAAGTTTGCTAACGAGTGATCTTGATCGAGCTAAACAAATTTAAGTGAGCTAAGTTATTTTCTCTACCTAACACAATATTATACTATTTGTAGAGACATACCGCAAACTTACCTTGGGAAGGCCTTGCATCGACTCCGGGAGCGCTGAAAAATAAAATAAAAATTGAGCACAATGCTTCAGATTCTTGAAACTTCGAAGGCGACGTTTAATATATCAATGCTTCAGAAACAAAAAACCTTTGATTGAGGAAACAGTTATGTGGGAATAGGCTGCCATAACTTCCTACTGGTGACGTGAGCGATCAAAAGCGTGTCTGTGGTCGGCCTTCCACGATTGACCGAATGCTGACTATGATATCAGCAAAGGATTTCTCATTGATGGAAGTAAGGGTAAGGTAAAAGCTTAAACGTTGACGGTGTTGTCAGTGTTGCTTTCCGAGCGCAATAACCTCAAGCTTGAACCATGCTCCTTTCAAACACCATCGAGCTTGTTGTTCGCAAGGTAAAGACCTCAGGAGAGGGAACCATAGAAGGGCGCCACCAAAACATCACGCCGCCATATGTGACAACTTTCTGTTTTCTTTCAGACAAAATGAGGAGTGCGCGTGCATAGCTTTAATCAGCGCCGAAGAACGCGCTCCCGTACTTTTGACCGCAAAACCACAGAAAGTTGTCCCCGAGCATAACAAATCCTCGATATTTTTCATTTTTTTATTTAAAATACCTAGAGGATCTTTCCGTGTTACCAACGTCGGGCAGCCCTGCCACAGCCTGAACAGAATTGCGCGGAACTTCGTCAAAGCAGTCCGTGAAGAAGCTGTCCGCGGTCTCGAAGTCCTCGTCGCCGCTCGAGAGGGAGCAGCAGCAGCCCTCGCGGGACGACGCCCTCGTCTGCAGCGGCGCGACGCCCGTCAGCCCGCCGGTCGAGCAGTTCCGCCCGTCCCGGCGCCTCGATGTACCCGCCACGGCCAGGTGCTCGCAAGTACCGATACCGCCGACGCTCTGACCGCGACAGAACGTAAACCTGCAAGTCGGAAGTTAGGGGTGAGATGTCATGTGACTAATATCAAGACTCCCGTTGTTTCCTTGTTCGGCCAAATTGGTGGCGAGCAGCGTATAATATCCTCCGTTTCACATCAAGTCCTACGGCTGTCAGCGCCACGATACAATGGAGTCAATCAATCAGTACCAAAAGTTCGTCGTCATGGCACTCGTCGTCTTTGTACAGTGCTTCCGAAACTTAACGTCGCCACTGGGTTCCCAAACATCGAGCTCGTGTCGGCTACTTACTGTTAATTTGTCACCAAAACGTTCGGGATGCCTTCTCAGGATGGGATAGAAATCGGGAACCCAAACATTCTTCAGATAGTTTGATCGGCCGCCGCAGGGACTGTCAGAAACGGCAAATGCCGTGGTGGCGTTAAATTTGAGGAGCACTCTACGTTTCCTATCACCGGCTAAACAAATCGTACATAGTAAATGCGTCGTCATCTTGCTTCTTTCTTTCCTTTTTTTTTTTTTTTTTTGGCATGTGGACGTTTTTGTGAACGTTCTATTCCTGATCTAGTACGTCCACAATGTATACTTTGTAAAGAGTTATAGTAACTACTTCTGGAGCGCCGGACCAGTCTATTTTCTCCGAAATAAACCTTACGGCGAAGCTCTATATGACTCACAGGTGGGATTTTTTGTGTGTGTGTGTCTCCGTTGACAAACTTAAGCGCGTGCTTTATCACCGTTCGCGCACGCCTTATCACGTATGTGGTTTTGACACTTGTTTCGATAAGGAAACACCAAAGCAAGTATCAAAACCACGTGATAGGTGATAAGAACGTAGCGCTCCCCGCATGCGTTTCCCGGTAAAGATTGGGGTTGCATAAGCTGCCGCGGCAACGGCAGCGTACGAAGTTTTTCATATATAAAAATGTTTGGTACAGTGCATTTAATTCTCTTTTGTCAATCATTTGATATAGACCCTTCTGCTATTTACAAACGTGAACTGCCGCTTGCGTTCCAAGTGACTTCCGGTCGCATCGTCTTTGCAAGCCTGTCGAGCTTGCTTATGTCACCTGTGCTAGAAAGCATAAATGCTACACGGACACCAAAGTTGGAGATTTAATGAGGGCCTTCGGCTCTACAATATTACATCTTGGAGAAGGCAAGCTGGTTTACAAGATTACTCGAACATTTTACCAGATCTCGCACTCCTTAGTTATTTTGGCGTTCACCTGGAGAATCGGCGGTTAACGTTTCATCTACACTTAAAGCAGTGTTGTTAAAGTGGCCTTTGTTTGTTATTTTTATAAACCGGAAGTTATTTAGCGCGCCAACGACTGAACCACCACCTGGTGGCGCTTGCCATAGAAAGGTTGGTATAGTGCAGTGGGCAATCGCTGCAGGTGATACCACCGCTTCGCGGTCCAACCAGCTTCACAGCGTGAATTGGGGGCCTTATTTGTTTTCTGACAAGCTGAACCTGCTGCACAGTTAAAATGGAAGAGAGGGCATGCCTGCGGGTATTGTTGACCACCCTGTGATGTGACAAGTCCCACGTGTATACACTGCGCCACGCAGCGTATACACGCATAAATCTGTTGTTTTTGGCACATTGGGGTCCAACTTTAACCTTTATCGACTGTAGGTTGGTTTCCCACTTAAGCAAATTGACCCCGGACGTTAGTTTTTACTACAGAATCGAATAGTACGGAGGAAGCAACACGAAACGCCAAAGATCGCACTTTCTTGCTGTGTCGCTCTCCAGCTCTGCCACAGCGGAAGGATTTCTGAAGGATATTCCCAGTGGGGCTTCAATTCATAGAATTCTCTTTCTACGACCCAGCACACCGGAATAGCACTCGGTTTCCACCTTCACCCCGTTCTTCTGGTCCAGATGAGGAATGCCCATTTCTCCAGTACATGTGTCCCCGAACAAAGCGTCCACCAGGCTCGTTGGTCCAAGTCACCTGGTTTCCTTTGGTCCTCTCCCCTCCCTCCCTCCCTCCCTTCCTCCCCCCAACCAACGCCATTGGTGGACAAGTCACCAAACTTTTTTCCAGTGCCAGCGGTAGAGAATAAATTTTAGTCGATTGTTTTTGTTGGTTTTTGCATACGGAAAACCGTATCCAATATTGCGAAGAAATGCACGCGCAACGGCGCTACGCGCCACTGTGTGCATGCTATAGTATCGAATATATATATTGTAATGAAAACAGGGAAGTTTTAGGTGACCGTTCCGATACATCCGATAACGGTACGTTCGATAACGGTACATCCGATAACGGCATGATGCACACGCCAAAGCGTCTGCGGAGTACACGGTACCGTTATCGGAGTTGTCGGAACGACCTACTAAAACTACTTAATGCAGCGTCATTCTGCTACATCTCTAAAGCCGCACATAGTCACGCTGATCATGCAAAAGTCATGATATTCGCTTCAGACATACCGGCACAATTATCTTCACACGCCTTAGCATGGTCTAGACATGTTTGCTTCATGTGTGCACTTCGAACATTTCTGCAGCCAGTCTCAGTATGACCCATGTGACCGTCATACAAGGAGAAAACACGCCGCAACCACCAACAGTGTGAGCGCGGTCTAATGCTGCAGCGCGTCTTCAAGACTCAGCTCGGCAAGCAACCGCATCGAGCACCAAAAAAGTCCAGAGTAGTTTGGGCAGAAAGCATTAAGATGGGGGCATCGGTGAAGACTGACCTCGGCGGAAGGAAAGGCAGGTCGGTCCCACGCGACGAGAGAGGGGTTCTGGGACGCCCTGGTCTTCTCCGCTGCGCGAGCTGTGAAGCGGGGCTGCCGTCGAAAACCCAGGTGAAGGGCCTCAGCTCCACGTTGTCCACTCGCGCAAACTGGGGAGGAGTTGGGGGAGAGAAGAACTGTTCGAAAGATTTTCGAAACCTCCGATCGAAAGGCATAGGTTCACGCACAGTTGCGACTGCTTACGACCAGAGAGGAATTTACTCCTCTTGTGACCAGGGTGGAGGATAAAAATCAGAACGATTTGTATCGTGATTGAATATCGTGATTTAAGTCACGCCGGTGTTACTTTAACGAGTTAAGTCAAACCTTTCCCGGAGAAACATTCCCGAAAACACCTTTTATTTAGGCTTTGTCTACCTTTGTCTAATTAACTCTTTCTGATCTTTCCATTCGTCGCAGGATTTCCCGTCTTTTCCCTTTTCATAAATTTTACTATTTTGAACCATTGCGACAGTCTCTCCTCAGCCAGCCCAGCTACATATCGGCAACACTTGAGCATCCATGCAAGATTGTCCGTCCCAAGACCATTTCACCAGCCCATCAACATTTTCTTCTACCAGAAGCTATCGTGTATTAGTATGGCCTTCCCGATGACATCGTCACTATAGGATGGACGGATGGATGGATGGTGATGGGAGGCAGCTTGCGCCACCTAGCCTAACACCGATAACGCTAAATTTAGAATTGTAGTAACCAACCACACTCCTCTGTAATGTTCCTCAAGGCACTGAGGGTAGTTGTAAAGAAATAAATCAGTTGATGCTTTCTATGTGCACTTGTTTTGCACCTAAAAACAATAATCATCGTAAAAAAAAGTTTATAGCAGGTTGAAAAAGAACAAAAGGTAGTGCGCTTCTAAACAAATCAAAACATTGTTGTAGTTGTATTTCTTTAGCTTCTACTTTGTTTGTCAGTTACGTAATGTTTTACTGCAAGCAGATGAAAGTGTGAAAGAAAGTAACCAAAACAAGAGAAGTAATTTCCTATTCCAGACAAATCAGACCCTGCTCCCCCCCCCCCCCCCTTTCTAAAAGAAAAACAACTAACGCTTTTTACGAAGTAGAAAAATAAAAAGCTGCATCTGTTCTCGTTACGTCAATGAAAACGTTCTAATGAAACAGTATTTATAAAGTTTAAACACACAGTAATCCTTTCTTCCGTATTGTTTTATTGCGCCTGCTTACTTTGCTCGCTATGTGCAGTTGATTTGTACTTAAATGCAACTACCATGCAAGAAAAAGTTACAACAGGTTGAAAACGAACAAAAAATAATGCTCTTCTAAACAAATCCCAACTTTTGTTTCTCTATACCTTCTAATTCGTTTGTCAGTTAGGTACTGCAAGCAAATGAAAATGTGAAGAAACCAAAACAAGAAAAGTAATGGTGTACGCAGAGAAATCCAGATCGCAAAAAAAAAAATGAAAACCCGTTTTACCAATTAAAAAAAATAATCTACTTTTGTTCTATTTACATCAGTAAAAAGATTTTAATTAAACTGTATTCATGAAGTTTACAAGCGTAGTAATCCTTTCTTTCGTATTGTTTTCAGAGATTGAACGGATTAATCAATCAATCTGTCATCTTTGAAAATACATATAAAGATAAATAATCCTTTTTCTTTTTTTAGTCGCAGTCATTTAAATAAAATGATTCTAGTTTACTTAATTCTTTAAAAAAAATTAAAAAAAAACACTTTTTTTTTTCTTTTTGTGTTTGTGACTGATTTGTAAACCAGCCTGTGACTGTATGCTAGCCTTGATCGAACTGGTTACGAATTGGTAAACCTATTCGCAACTCCAACGCCCTATAGGTGGCGGGGCGGTAGTTCCAAGATGGCGGAAGAGACGGGGATAGACTCTCCAGGGTTTCCCGTGCGCCTGTTTGCTGACGCTGTTCAGTGCTCTAAAAATGGTTTATTTGTCTGCAAACGCGAAATGGCTAGGGCAGGATCATATTGCAAGTGACGGAGATGTTGATGCCCGTTAGTAAAATGAGCATGCGGATATTTAAAAGTTGCAGAAACCTCGACTTGCGAAGCTTTGTTGTGGGCGAGCGCGTTTTACGCACCGGCCACGTCACTGTTTGTGGCAGAATATTTTAGAGGGTGATGAAGATACCGTGTCTGGGCTTTGCCTGGCCATTAGTGCTGTAAAATGTGAGCAGCGCACGGTGACCGTGAAGCTTCAGAAGAGCAGCGTTCACAGTATTGACGCCTTCGTGTCACAGGCTCGCAACTCGATGCTTACCGTCTCGCTTTTAGTGTATTGCAACACGTGATCAAACTGCTCTATGGTTATTGATAGGAAGTTTGTTACCGCAGGCTACCGCGCCGTGTAGCATTTCAACCGGAGGCTTGCGCTGCTCCTTTGAAGCACAATTCTTAGCGCGTGCCAGGAGCGTTGCCGTGCTCACGGTAGCCAACGGTTGCCTGCGGTAACGCTATGTTAAAACTGCCTATTACCATAATCGGCGTGTTTAGGGGTTTTATTTCTTTCTCTACCAGAAATGCATTTTTTAATATCTGTACTTTTTTTTTTCTTTTTTGTACCGTTTTATTTGCAACGTTGTGGCCCCTCTCGGAAAAACTGCCCGTTCTAAGCTTTCGTCATGAACGGCTGGCTAACACAGACACGTTTAAGATTCTTCGGGAATTTATTTATTTACTTACAATTGCCTGAAAGCAAGTACGCGTATTCTATCTTTTAAAAGTGCTTTGAGTAAATGGTCATGTTCCTACGGCCTTAGAACGCAAACCCATTCCCGACGTGTATTGCTCGACATATCGTTGCGCGACCAGTTTTCTCCTACTTAGGACAAAGAATAGACTTTTCATAGACCGAACGCTGGAGCTCTACATTATTAGCGGGAGCGTTTGCCGTCACGTTGAGCACAGATCGAGCTGGCGGTCATGCACAAGACCAGCAATCGGCAGCGTGTGCGATATACGAAAAGTCCCTAATAAAATTAGACATCCCGGTCCTTCGTGCAACGCTGTTGCGAGGTGGAGCATAAGAATTCCTTTTTTAACGCGCTCACTTTTTTTCGTTACAACGGTTTCACGCATCAAGGCAGACAGCTCGTGCCACCTTTTCTGCGCCGCCGCCGCCGCTGCCGTCCCCGTTCCTCTGGTTCTCCGCTCGTCCGCGGGAGGGCGAGCGGCGCGCTAGAGTTGCGAATACGGAGAGAAACTGAGGGGGAGGAGGACACTGGTGTGAGCGGGGACGTCGTGGCGCCGCGCCTTTGTCTCCACTCTCGGTTCGAACCCGTTCAAATGCCGAACGCCGTCATTTGGCGTTCGAACGCCCGACACTACGCGAGGGGCAGACGGCACTCTTGTTCGCTCTGATTGGAGGGGGACAGTGGGTAGAAAGAGGCCCAGCTAGCCTTTGGGTCTACCCACTAATCTTTCCAATCAGAGCTCGGCGTTCTGTCGCCTACGCACCCTCGCATCTCCTCCTCTCTCTTAAAGGCCGGCCCGCAAGCAGAGAGAAGGAACCCGACCCTCACTTTCCTTCTCGCCACTGTGAAAGGGGGAAATCGCCTCTCGTTTCCTCCTCGCCATCTTCCGATTTTTTTTTTTGTTTTTGTTTTTTTGCCGGCTGCATTTTTTTTTTTTTTTTTTTTTTTTTTTTTTACAAGTTTGGGGTGGAGGAAATGAAAGCTTCAAGGATTTGAAAAGATTATCCAGAAGCCAGCCGGCACACCTGCGACAAGGACCTGAACCAACCGAGTAGCTGTTTTGAGCGAGCTTGGCACTTGCTCTTCCCAACGAGTTGCATTGGCTCTTTTTTAGCATTGGTTTGGAAGACGATTCTTTGCTGTTGTGAGAGCACAAATGCCTTGTTCTGCTCAAAGAAGTAGTCATTGAAGTATCAATTGTAATATAAATATCTGATTTGGCATCTTTTGTTGTTTAGGCGGATTCATAGCGACAACGGGAAGTACGAGCGGCATTTTCTGTATATCAGGGATGGCGCTCCATAGACCAGTGGTTCTGAATCATCATGGTTCGTAAACCGGCAGAGGTGACAGAGGATCCCATCCGCAGTGGGTCTAGCACTTTTCGGTGTAGAGCGTTTTGCTGTAGGGCATTTCGGTGCGGACTTTTTGGTGCACAGACATTTCAGTGTACGGACTTTTTGCTGCAAAGACTTTTCGGTGTGGAACTTTTTGGTGAGCGGATATTTCGGTGCACGGACATTTTGATGCATGGACATTCGACGCTATGGTTTGCTCGCCAGTATCTCTTTTCCAACGTACGCAGACACGCTTCACATCGTGTTTGCGCGTTGAGTTGATAGAAATAGTCTCCTCTATAAGGCGTTGACTTTATTATTGGTCCTGCGTGTAGGAAACGACCCAAACAGCAAGACGTTTGAAGTTGTTTGTGTATTCAGAACAATTTTGAATATCTTCAAATGCGCCTCCTCCGCGTAATCGCATAGCTCCGATTGTTAATAATAAATTGTGATGACCTCGCACGACAAAAAAAAATACAAAACAAATGTAATTATTACTTGTAACTCATTAGGGAATAAAGTAGGCGTGTGCGGGTACAAACTGAGTGTAATCAAA
Source organism: Ixodes scapularis (assembly GCF_016920785.2). Lineage (NCBI taxonomy): Eukaryota > Metazoa > Arthropoda > Arachnida > Ixodida > Ixodidae > Ixodes > Ixodes scapularis. The sequence continues at coordinate 15,891,537 of NW_024609868.1, read as the reverse complement.
TCAAATATCGATTTGAATGAAGTAAACAAGCCGAATTTGGTGAATGCTAAATCTATTTTATTTGGTATCAAATGTTTGCTCATTCTCGTACAAAAAAAAAACAGTGACCACAGATCATACACAGAGTATGATCTGTGGTCAACGTCTCCTTCCATGCCGTAATGATGTCGCCGGACGTAAAGAACTGCCTTACAATCGTGCTTATACAGGGCGATTTTTTTTAACGACTAGACACTTTTTCTAAAAAAGACGTCAGAGTTACGCAATTGCGGTTTGTGCCTTATCTATAGCCATCTAAAACACCAAATCATTCATTTTTAAAGAGATGTAGTGGACGTGAAGTGGCTCACGGCGTCCTAAAAAGCCTAATTTGGACGCGAATCGTGTTACCGCAATCTTTTCGGCCACCGCACTCCCCGCCCCTTCTACAGTGGCGTTGTCACAGCGATGCGCAAGATTTGTTGCTTTAGCTTCATGGCGTTAGGCTGTGCCACGCGGAGATGGAGCCCACATAAAATCAGAACTATATTTTCGCGCCCAAATTAGGAGGACGCCGTATAATAGTGTACGCGCGTTACACCTTTTTAAGAATGGACGGTTTGGTGGCTTGCGATTATGGCCAACAACTTTCTAAATACAAGATGCCGTTTTCTTTTCTAATTAAAAGGTTAATTAGCGAATTTTAGGCGATCGGTCGGTTTTAGTTGCGTTCGTTATTGAACCTAATCCTCGCCTGGCCGTATAGCTCACCTACACAAACCGCAATGGCGCTAATTTTCACTGGACAATTTGGTGGCTTTCGATTACGCCCAACAACTTTATAAATCAACTATCCCGTTTTCTTTTATAATCAAAAAGTTTATTAACAAATGTTAGGTAATCAGTCGGTTTTTGTTGCGTTCTTTCTTGAGCCCAATCTTCGCCTGGCCGTTTAGCTCACATCCACAAAACGTTAATTTCCACGTTTTTTTCTAATATCTAGTAGGTGAAAAAAAAAAAAAAAAAAACGTTGTATATAAAATAGAGGGCAGTTCTTTTCTGATATAAATAAAGCGTGGGGCACGCGTCTCGCATGCATCTCTCTTTTTTTGGGGGGGGGCCTATGAAAACAAATCCCGGGACATTCGAAATTGAGTTTATGATGGGGCGGGCGCTTTATCACGGGGTATTTTGTCATGTTTCATAAGCTTTATTACTAATCAGAAGGAAGCCACGCGAGCCGCATCACGTTGCAAACAGCTAATTCGGGTGTTTCTCAAGCAGCTCTAGAACTTTCCAATTGATATTTTGGTTCTTAATACATCTAAAAAAAGTTTGGTACTTAGTCCTAAACATTTAATTTATTAGGCATAATTAAAAATACTGCAACTCTCGCAAGACGTCTACCCAAAACATAAAGTTGGCTTAATTCATTGGCGTAAAGTGGCTGCGTCTTTCATTTTTATGCTTGGTCTTTAAATATTCGTGAAAAGCATTCGCGACCTTATCTGTCAAGGCGCGTACGCGGACAGCGCGGCCTCCTCGGCAAGTTGTTCCCTCATCGAAGACGACAATGAATAAAAGGTGCGATAAAAATCTTAATGCCTGAAAAAAGCGCAAGTTTAAAATAATTCTAAGGGTGTCAGTTGATTTTATTTCTACTATAGTCAAATTTCAACACTCGTCGCGGGCAGCATGAAAGAAAGCACTGCACTCTTGGCGCAAACCAGTGCCCATGGTCAACGGTTCTACACTCAAACACGCATCACCACCCGACCTGTTTGAAAAATAAATAATTTTCAGTACTTTTGGTAAAAAAGGCGAATTTTCTACTGAGCGTGATATTTTGTGGACCCAAAAGTCCTGTAACCGGGATCGGTAGTTCATAGCTTCAGGAAGACGAAGAACGACGGATGCATTATTTCCCGCGGAAGTACTGTTTTGAATTTGAATTCCACATAAAATTGTAATGCGCAAATTGTGGCACAATACCGAACTTGCTTGATTACTTTTCTTTTAAAGACAACATAACCAGACATATTCTATAGATATTGCATAATTCATTTTAATTGGCGTACAGCGCGAAAGACAAGTATGGACATAAATAACACAATAGAGCTCTGCATCTCTACTGCATTTCTTTCCGTACTTGTGGACAGTTAGTCCGCATGACTATATTCAAAAACTGCCAAATCGTTTAAGCCTACCCCTTTTTATAATTTTTTTTGTAGATTAATTGTGGCGAATCCCGGCTGGGTTCGGGTAAAGATCTCGCACGTGTTCAAGGACACATTTCGGCATGATTTCCCGCTTGGTGACGACGTTGAGCTGACCGCTGTTCCATTCCTTTTCTAAGTAGGCGGGGAACGCCAGACGCCTAAATTATCCAAGCAGCCCCAAAACTTGCGGCAGTACACCTTCCGAACTCCTGGGTTTTTTTGGAGATGGCCTTCGCCCACCCTGACAAAGCCCCAAACAATTATGTAAGGGCTGCAGAGGCTATCTGGGCATTCCGTTTCTTCATCAGCGAACTAATGCGAACAGAAGAGAATGAAAACTTCGTAATACCTGCTGTCTTTTAATAAATGGCATCATATTGCTAGTGGCATAATATTGCTAGTTGCACTATTTTACGCGAAGAAAATTGTGATTTTGCGGTTCTATCTCCGTGTTTCCCGTTCTCTTTGCTGATACGCAAGATATTTGTCGGGTGTCAAGTTTTCAGTTACATTTGTCGACAGAAACTAAATGCACGTTTTCAAAGGCTGAAGATAGATGAAATATACCATAAACCGTTTCAGTTTCTATAGAAGTTTGTTTTTACTCTTCTTAGTAGCTTCAACGAGGCGGCCGTCACTCTAGAAAACACCTGTAGTACGAACCTATATATTATGCCCCAGAAATGGTCAGACTGGGTCCCTCTGACTGCAATATCTTTGACTTGTAATTACTCATTATTATTACTTTGTACACAAAAAAAAACAAAAAAAAAAGAACACAATAGTGATATAATCACTCTTCAGTGTGCCGTTTTTAGAACGACAAATTTTCAACTCTCTGAGTAGAGCTCAAAGTTCGGATAAAAATACCCATCTTTTTTCCTTCTGCTGTGATGTTCAAGTTCCGTTCACTCGAGATAAATATGCGGTGGTGTAGCATGTGTGGCCGCATGCGAAAGTATCTGAATGTAAAAGAACTTGTTGTTGGGCTAGTTGGTGTTGACTATCTGAGTGTGTTTTAGAACTGCAGAAAAAGAGCAAAAAAAAAAAGAAAAAAAGAAGAAAAGCGAGCCAGCCCGAACCCTTCCGAGCTGATATCCAGCCTGCCTAACTAATCCCTGGTTTTTGGGATTAAAGCAGAGAACCTTGAAGGGTTACAGAGATTTTGTCGGGGGGCCGGTAAGCCCATTAGCACTCGTGTGAGAAGGCCGTAAAAAGCGAGGAGGAAAATGGAGGAGGAAAGGGGAGGAGGAAAAAAAGAAAAGAGGGGGAATCTTCTGCCACGCTGAAGAAAATTTTGAGCCCCCGCCTTTAAGGCGCGTTCACACCGGCAAGTCGCAGGTGTCGCGCGACAATTTTTGTCGCGAAAGCGACAGGTCTGGACCAGTCTCTTCCGGACCGAATTTGGCGACTTGTCGCCGTGTCCCCCGGCGTCTGAACCAATCGGCGGCGCCTCAAAAGTGGCGGGAGATGCGCCTCGCGTTTGTTTACGTCCGGCACGCCGAGCGTCTGTGGGAAAGGCAGCACCGAACCAGCATATCCGTTCAAAGCCTCGGTTCGCGGCAGCGGCCGTGGATACAGGGCTACGGAGGTCTCTGCGGCGGCGCTAGTCAGCGCTATTCAAGAATACCCATTGCTTTATAAGCGGGGCATCGCGATTAGTACGAGCAACCGAGAAAAAACTCGGCCTGGCGGCAAATCCGTGCCACTTCTTGAAAGGTACGTACGCGACGCGGTAGCTCGAGCGAGTGCACGCCTATGTACCAATTGTGCTTCTTCGTACGGTTCCAAAGGACCCAGGTCAACATAATGAGTCCTTTTCATGTGGCAACGACGACGCATCCGTAGCTGTGAGACAACAAAATTAGAAAAGCAGCGAAACGCGAACCCTGAATCTACCCGAGAAGCGACCCGCCAGTAACGACTCGCCGATCGCACAAGTGTGAACGTCGGCGGTCGGATGTCGCTAATCGCTCCCGCGACTGTCGCCAGTCGCCAGTGTGAACGCGCCTTTAGTTTCTCTTCGCAATGCCGCACTCTTATCGACGATCGATAGATATTCTGCAGACTTCGTAACCTTAGTCTCTTGCTCTTTGCACAAGAAAGGTGACAGCAACGTGGTTTCTGACAGAAATGTGTTTAAACTTTAGTCGTGTCTAACGCAAAAAAAAAAAAAAAAAAAGATGACAAAAAAAGAAAAGAAAGGTGCCGGAATATAACTGCGGATGACTGTAGTTCTCTTATTGATACCGACGAAAACTGTCGAAAGGCAGGGCACCGAGAACAAAATTAATTCGCCATTTGTTCGTATTTAACGTTTCTCAATATCAAAATTAAAGAAATATATATTTATATTTGCTGGGGAAATATTTAGTCACTATTTTCATGCATCGTGTCAAACTGCACGAAGAACCTCACTGTCCCGGCCTCGCTGTCCACCCAAAAAGTAAATCTCCCCAAAGGAATATTTTCCGTTTCCCTGCCGGTACACCACGCATTTTACAATCAGATGAAATAGTTACCATTTTCCCGATTTTGCTCGAGCTAGAAGACGCACCGAGTCCCGCAAGCGAACCGATAGCCGTGTAATTCATTCACCGGGATAAGTTCCGAAAACCAGCGCGTGCGCACTGAGTGTTCCTTAAGATATTACTTGAGATAAGATGGAACAGCCGTCACCTGAGTGTAGTCGTCGAGGATAACGTCCCCCTTGGGAATGACGTTCTTGAGCGGGCTCTTGGACAAGCTGAACAGGCAGGCCGTGGCCAGAAACACCAGAGCCAACGGAATCGCCAGGGTCGCCACAGCCACTGCACCAATAATGAGCCGGTATCAATTAAGGTTTCTTTTGCAATGCTACTCTGTAAAGGCTAGTTCACACATTTGCGTTTGACTGTGAGGCCCGTTCACACACTTGCGACTTCTTAGAACCGAACGCCTCAAGACCTCGTAAAATCTCTCACGACGAGAGAAGACACTAGCACGCTGGCACCATCTATGCTTTGACTCTTGAACTGCATTTCAGTGGAGCGCATGCTTTGCGCTATTCGCGAGGTCAAATGCATAGGTATACCACCTACGAGAAACGGTCGTTTATAACATGGTCAAAAGTGTTTCAAGTCTAAAAGTATGAAACCGCCGACCGTTCCACGGCTTCCCAATAGGTGGCACCAGTGTGTTGTCTTGTCGCAAGAGATTTTAAGAGGTTTCAAGGCACGCGGTTCTAAGAAGTCGCAAGTGTGTGAACGGGCCCTGATCCTATGTCTAGACAACTTGCGACATTCCGGCACACTGTGACGTCGTGGGCAATTTATATGCTATACACTGAATGTTTTTCTGGAGTACTTGCGAGACCAGAACTTAACACTAGATGATAAATGGTATCTTATAACTAGGGTCCCGCGCTTGGGGAGTTGATTTTTCTTCAAATTCAGGGGTGTCTCACCAATTCGGCGTTTTTTCCGGTGTTTATATTTTATGTCGGGCGTTAAATCGGTGTTTATATGTTGAAAAAGCCTGGGGTTGGATTCCCCAACATCCATGGCACACGTGCGTGGCTCCAATACTTGAAAAACGTAAAAGAATGTGGCAACAGGTGAATACAACATAAGGCTAGAGTTGAAAATTTATTCCCGCCAGTCTTGGGGAAAAAATATTGCATTTAAAACATACGAAAAACTTTTTTCTTCTATTTTCTTTTCTTTTTTTGCAATGGCGAAAAGTTTTTGCACGCTCAAGTTCAGCCAAACATATTGGAGAGACACCCGCGGTTCGTACTCACTGTAGTCGAGGGCGACAAGCCAGCGCTCGTGGAAGCGCGTGGAAGTCGTTCCTGGTAATGGCGCCGGGTCGGAAGGCAGCAGGTACACAACCGAAGCGCAGGCGGCGTTGAAGACCACCGAGTGCCCGAGAAGGGACACGCTGAGCCGGTTCTGCGAGGCAACGCTGCCCACTTTCGAATCTTCCGCCATGCGAACGTGCCACAGTCAACGCGCCATGCTAGAAATGGGAAGACGCAGGCACGTAGCCAGGATTTTGTTTCGGGGGGAGGGGGAGGCGCCCATGACAAAATGCTGTATGAGGGGGAGGGGGGAGAGGAGGTCCCAGCAAAATGGAAGATTTCGGGAGAGTGGGGGGGGGGGGGGGGGGGAGGGGGGGGCGCTTCGCATTTTAGTCAGGCAGTCTTTTGATGGGCATCAACGCAAGCACTTTGTGTTTCATGATCAAGCAACCGTTTAGACAGTTGTGTACAGAACGTTCTGCGCATCATCGCGGAGCCTTTGTACTCATGAGTACGATACAAAACTGAGTAGGACTGAGCCTGTGTTACCATCATGGAACGGTAAATTATGCCGTTCCATGATGTTACGTTCCATGATTAAATTATGCCACCATTCGTAATTGCCTGTAATCGCAAAGATTAAATATATATTATTATTTGTTTTTTTAATCAAATCCGCTTCAAAATCGCATATCTGTTTTTGTTGTATTTGTGCTTCTGGCCATGGTTTTATACTTTCTCGCCACAATGTCAATTTTTTTAGCGGTGCAACTTTTATTTCACTTTCATCTATCCCTGAAATATAGCTAAAATATCGAGCTGACCACAATGAAATTGCATCTAATATACTTCGGTTTGTGTATATAGAGGAATCTTTCTACCTATGTATCATTGTTTAGCCAGCAATACTTATCCATCTACACACGAGTATTCGCATGATTCATCGCCAATTATGGGTCAGTGATGTGGAGCAAAACAACTTCAGACGCTCCGGGAGGTAAGAAAGCTGAAAACTTTGGCGCGAGCACTCACAGGCCTGGGGCACAACCATGCACCACGATGACGCAACACCTGCGAACCGCAATCATGAATCATCTATCCGTGCAGCAGTGGCATAGCCAAGGGGGAAGCTTCTGGGGCTTCACCCCCCACCCCCTTCCCTTTTTTTCCCAACCAACATGTCCGGTCTCAGGGCGCCGCCATCTTGCTCACTGGGGTGCGCTTAGGCGCGGTCATAATTACGAAGACTTGCTAAGGCGTCGTAATCGCATTATGGCCGCGGCCAAGCGCCCACCAACTAAGCAAGATGGCGGGGCCCTGAGACCGGACTTGCAAACATGTATAACATACACATGAATTGTGACCCCCCTTCCCTCCCTCCTCACACCATAGACATACTACCAGCAGTCTTGGGTAAGTTACTTTTAAAAAGTAATTCGTTACAGTTACTGTCAGACAGAAGTAGCGAAGTTACCGTTACAGTTACCGCAACAAAAGAGTAACTCGTTAGAGTTAGTTACTCTTAAAAAGTAACGACGTTACTTTTCAGTTACTTTTCTATAACACAAAAAATGTAGGAAAGGCTAGAAAACGTCCATCCCCAAGTTTTATTGCATAAAATTAGAAAGTACGCTTTTTACTTCATATTGTAACTTAGCAGAAGTTGCTTCTCGAAATTAGTGTCTGAAAGTTTCCCTTGTTTTTGGTGGCGAACACGTCCCCTGCCCTTGCTGAACAGACCCCGCGCAACCAGAGCAACGAGTAAAACCCCGCGTAAACAGAAGTAAATTTTGCCTCGACTGATGACACCACGCCGGAGTAGTGGCGCAAATCAAAATACGAAGCATGATCAGTGCAGGTTAGTGGTGCTAATGAAAATACAAAACAATCGCAATGCCCTCGGAGTGTATTGTTGTTTCACTGCTCAAAAAAAAAGAACAGCGGCAACATTGAAAGTGCTTCAAGATACTAAGATGTCAGTGCCCAGCCATAAGGTACAAACGCGTGCGTAAAGATAACTAGATATTTTTTTTTATCACATCTACACGTGACAATACTATATTCGGGTCGTGACTCGCGAGAAATAACGTAATTTAAAAGTTTGTGCAAGGCCAACTTGACACTCGAAACGTTGGAGCAGACAATCTGGAAAATGCTAGGAATAGCTAGATTGTACTCGTTCAATGATATATTATTCCTAAAAAAACTGAAAAGTAACGACAAAAGTAACCTCGTTACTTTTATTGTTACCTGAGAAAAAGTAATAGAACTACAGTTACAAGTTACATTTTTAAAAAGTAACTCGTTACAGTTACAAGTTACTGAAAAAGTAACAAATTTACAGTAACGCGTTACTACCCAAGACTGACTACCAACCAGCTCAACCCCCCCCCCCCCCCCCCCCCCCCCGGCCCGCGCACCCACCCTCCAAATATTCCTGGCTACGCCACTGCCGTGCAGTCCTGACCGGTGTTCTCGTAACTACAGAGAGCGGCAAGGGTGTCCCTTACCAGTGCCACATATTGTCCAGGCTCGCCGGCTTCAAATCGCTTCCGCATCACCGTGGTCAGGACGCAGCCCAGAGGAATATTCTGCGACATGATAAGATCGTCTGAAAAGCACGCTTAACGTGAAACTGGAAATAGGCGAGTCCTTTAACTGGGTCTTCAAAGATCTTACCTGCGAATGAACTCCATTCATGCACACCGTGTCGTATATCAGTATTAGTGTCATCTCAAAACTTTATAATAAAAAAACAAAAAGCAGAGCCTCTTTCAAAGTGAACGATGAGTTTCAGAGTCGGTGTCTCTCCTTCAGCAACCTCGAAAAGTTTTTGATGTAAGATTTTCTTTTATTATACACAATTGAACATCCACAAAATCATTCGTTTTCACCCTCCATCTCTTTCCCCATATCATCTAGCTAATCTGAAAGGTGAATATTGTATTGAGGAATTTTACAAAATCTCGTGTGGTCTACTTCCATGGTCAGCTTCTCAACGTTAGGCTGTCTGGATGACTGAGGGTAAAAATTATCTTTCCGAAGTTTCAATAGATGAACATTTGGCGATTCTTTGCGGCACCGACTGCCGCGATGGTGCTTGTTTTAGGAAGAAAATAGCAAGTACGTCCGCTATTAGCGCATCTCGTGCGTTTGTTTCCCCACCAAACGCGCCCACGTTTGGTGGGGAAACAAACGGGGCGCTTTATCGAGCTTGTTGTCCACGCAGCTCGGTGTTTACCGATACGGCACAACAAAGAAATTGAACCTCGCCCAGCACGGTTTAAGCACGAGCGCTTCGCTCTGACCGGTGCTTTGGTCGCACGGAGAACGGCCTTGAAATTATCATCTTCGATATTTCGGATAAAAAACAAAGAAGAAAATATGGTTTGGTGTTCCCAAAGCTGAAGCGTACCGCTAGAGGCGTGACTGTTCGATCCCCTCCCCAAATGTAACAGATTAAACTGAAAGACGCCACCTTCTTTCCTCAAATTATGCTCCGTCATATGTAAACGTGTTCCCTGCGTCACTCCTAAAAACAATTAGAAGCCGTATTTTGTTTTATGTCAGATTGCAACAAGACGCTACGGGCCGAAGACGTCTGTCATTTTTCATTTGATTTCATTTTATTTACCTCAAGGACGTCTTTTGAGGGCGCATTACATGAGGGGGGGGGGGGGGGGGGGTAGCAATAAATGGGAATACAATATTCTCATTTATTCCAATGCAGTATTCCAATTTTTTTTTTTTTTTTTTTAGTTTGTGTTTTTTGGCAGTTTCAGTTGCTGTGTCCGCCGTTGTGCGTGAATTGACTCCGTAAGTGCAATGTCATGGGTCCAAACAAACCGTTGCTAGGATCGTTGCTATGGACAAATACATGTTGCTAGGTTTCGCTACGAAAACCCGACCGTTCAAAAATCAGGAGTAGGATTTAAACTTCTAAAAATGACAGGTATAGAAAGCTTGAATGTCATATGTTTCGACAGAAGTGTGCCGGTAATCGCTATTTACGACTGCAACTTCCGGTCCTTAAGATGCCTGCAGCAGACGACGAATGCAAGATGCCGTCTGCCACACGCCCGCCGGCCAAGTCGTCATGCGAATAAAAATAAAGACGATATATTCTGATATAGCATTTGCTTGAAATATAATCAGTTTCAGACACTTATAAGAATTCATGGTGGGGTGCAATGCAAAATATGGTTTATCGAAAGTTCGGGCGTCGATCGAAATGATAGTCAGCTAAAAGATCGCATTGCACCTGTGAGAAAAGTACTTCAGGCGATCGGTTCAGATCCCAAATTTTGTTTTCGGACACGCGCTATGGGATGGTGCTTCGTATACCTGGTTTTAACCATCCCGCGGAGAATGATTCTAGCAGTGTTTTCAGATTTCCACAAGACCCCAAAGCGTGAAAGAACTGGATAAAAATATAAGGTGAGTTTATTACAGATTTCGCATCGCGGGTTCGATTGAGATCTTTACCAAAAGAGCACACCCACGGAATTTGATGTATACCAAGGAAAACAAAATGACAAATACTGCGAAATCGCCAGACATGCAATTCATTAATAATCTAACATCCTCAATAATAATATTAACAAACGACCTACCTCGACGGCGTACGACTTGTTTCTCTTGCTGGCCTGCACTACGCCGGTAATGCACTTCAGGTCGTAAAATATAATTGCAACACGGGTTTACGGTTTTCTATATTTACCCCAAAAGTACCGATAATTGTGCGTCAAATATTATTTGTGATGAGCCGGTGGGAGAAAATAAAAGTATTGCCTAGCTGTCTAAACATTTCACGAAAGAATTCCACATAAAGGACGAAGGCGCTCCAAATGAATTGCACTGATGGGTCCCTTGTGAAGTCACGTGACGTGACATCCAGTAACGTCATAGTGTCACACGACGCCATGATGTCACGTGATCATTGGAAAAGCTAGCGGTCGTGTAACCTTACGTTATGTACCCACGTGACGTCAGCGTCACATGGGTTCATGGTGCCGCGTGACCTCACCCCGCGATGTTGTCACGCCGTTACCTGACGTCATATCACGTGGCGTCACAGTGTTACTGTGACGTTATCGAAGCCGCGTTCCAAGGTGCGGAGACGAGAGCGCTGAAGGTTCTTACTATACTCCAGCGCCAAGCGTAACAAACGCGGCGTAGCGCAGCGCACAGAGTTATTGATTGGTCGAAGAAACCGAGTTCCTGCTTACCGCCCAATAAAAGGCCCGCGTTCTGCGCTATACATTTAGAACAGACACCAAACAATGTTACGTAATTACTACAGAGTTTATGCGCATGGTAACTCCCCTCCCGACGATACGCGATCACGGAGGCTCGGGCAGCCAAACAAAAACGAGAGAAAATATTTCAATCTGCGACCAGGAAACAACTAAAGCTGCAGTTTCAAGTAACGTGATTCGGTTTGCAATTCGGTTCGCGATTTCCAGTCGCGACGTGCGATACGGCGCGCAGTTACGTAAGTGGGTCGGGGACAGCAACAACCTTACCACGACGCCCAACATCACGTTGAGTCCGAACTCGAAGCCGTCGACGTGACTGCCTTTGAACAGGATGGCGAACACGCACTGGACGACCCCCGCAAAGGCGTGCGCTAAACCGGCAAAGTTCCGAAAGCAGACGATGGCCCCGGTAGAAATCTTCATCTTCTGGCCGATCGTACGAAGTCCGCTATCCCGCAGATGCGGCCCTTCCACGCTCGCCGTTCTACGCGCTTTACCGCGGCACGGGTTGCCGTGCAAAACTCTGAAAACAGAGAAGGTCTTCCGGTAGCAAGCGCCGCCGCACGTCGAGACAAGGGTACCGATTCACCGAGATACGGACTGCAGCCTTCGATCACGAGACTTGCTTCGTCCGTAGCGTGACTCGCTGAGTCGAGATAACAATCGCCCTGCTATACTTCGTTACACGACATTAAGTCAGAGTGCAGCCGACACTGCGAGCCGATGTGAAGTCGGTCGAACGCCACTTGAAGTGCAAAGTCATGGCGGTGGTTTGTGGTTGTCTTCCATGCGCTGGAGGAGCGCAAAACATCGCTTGGAATCGAATATCGCTGCGTCATTCATAGCCTTCACGGTGAGACCCAAGGGAGTTCTCTTTGCAGTGTTGAAGCTGGAGATGACGCAGCGCTAATTCAATAGACCGTGTGCAAAAGTCCGCACCAACGCCTGTCCGCCATTGCTTGCTCGCGTATACCTTGAGCATGCATTGGACACGAGGTCCGCGTCATCGTTCGGCGTGAACTCGGCTCAGCTCGAATTGGACACAAGCGCTGCGTCAGCGTTCGGCGGGGACTCGGATCCAATCACGCGCTTCGTGTGTCCAAGCAAGATTGGCGAGCGCCCATGTTGCTCGACAAACTTTCGAAAAGAGTGCATACGAGCAACATTCGCACACCCCCTACTTCGAGTGCGCTTGCTTTCACCGACTCAACCAGTCAAGTTCAGATACTTCGCCGTGACCTTGCGGTTTTAGCCCCTGTGTCTGTTTACAAAACCCCCGATGCCCGAATCGAAAAATGTCAGCCATATCGTAAAAGGGACTGCAGAAGACGCAATCAACATGCTGATTTCTCACAATCCAACGAGAGTCGCCAAACTCCAGGAATAGTGCCAGCGATAGGAAACACATCAGAATCTGCGCATTTCAGGAGCAGAAAACATCACTCGCCTCCAGAATTGCGTTGCGTCATCCTCACTTTTATCGACCGGTGACATCGCTTCCCTCGATCATTCGAACAATAATCAAAGAGCTCGCTGCCTTGTCTCCCTCGCCTCAACGAAGCTTGTCAAAGGCACACCTTACCCCCGAAAGGTTGCGAACAGTCTTTCGAACTGAGCTGTCTCCCGATTCTCATCTCTTTCCAATCGTGGTAGCAGATACCGCAGCCCTTCACCCAAATACCGGCAGCCCTCCCCTCTCCGGGGGCAGTCCACCTTTCCAAAAGCGTTCCTCGATGGGGAAAACTAAAGGCGGCAGTTAATGGGGGTACGGCTGCTTCTTGGTTTTCTCAACATCCCCCACCGACTGCGTCCTCATCTAATTTAATTGGCATAATCATCAAAAAGGTAAGACTGGCAGCACTCGTTGATACTGGAGCAACGATTTCAATAGTTAGCGAGAACATTCGAAGCAAGTTTAAGCTTGTTACCATGCCATGGGACGGTGGCAGTCTTCATGGAGTTAACACGACCCTGATAAATCCTCGTTGGCTAGCTTCCGTTGAAATCTCTATCGATAACGAACCTTATCGCCGTTGCTTTGCTGTCTTGGACAATTGCACGCACGACATAATTTTAGAATGGGATTTCTTAGCCAACCGACGGGCACGTATTGACTGTGGCACACGCACACTTCTCCTCAACGAAAATGCGAAAGACACTTCCACATCTCGTAACAATATGTGTAGCTCTCCTCGCAGTGAATCGCACACGGATAGCACCATTTACTGGCGCTATCGTATACAATTGGTGGAATATGCGACGGACGACACCTGCATGCTGGAACCAAATCGCGAAGTGTTATTTCAGAAGGGACTTGCTTTACCCATGACAATCATAATGTGCACTGCTGCCAAAACCACCGTTTTTATGGTAAACACCACTAACATTGCTCAAGACTTGTCGGCTGGTACCTGTGTGGCTCTCGCAACAATTAACAACATAAAGTATGTCAGTAGTGTCAGTGATGCTACTGTAACCCTAGCATCTCCTCTGCATGGACGCCCGAACTCCTTCAAGTTGCTTCGGAAAAATGTTAGCACTGATCTGCCACCAGAGCAGCAAGATGTTACAAGTTGTTATGCTCCTTCATTGACATTCTTTTTTTTTTTTTTAGCTCTCAACTTCTGGCTCAAACATCAGCTTTTCAACACACAATCGATACTGGAAAAAAACAAAAACAAAAAAAAAACGTACGCAGTTGTTTGTATCGAGTTCAGAAGGAGAGGTCATCCAGAGTAGGGCTGGGCAATTGTTCGATTAACCTACCGATTAATAGATTCATGATTTAATCGCGATTCATCTTTTTAACCGGTTAATTGGTAAAATTTTGACGAACCTAAAGAGGTAAAAACTCATCACTTTCACCACGCAGACGTGGACGAGTACACCTGTGTGAAGGGCACGCAGTAGTGGTACACGACCGCGCGCCGGTGCGAGCGAAGGATTCTTCAGAACTACGCTCTTGCGCCCTGGGCTTTGCCAGCACCAAAAACTACTGAGACGGAGCGTGTTCTTCGGCGCCTCACTAGATGACGCTGTGCATTTCGCATATGGCTAGGTGGCGTAAGCTACCGCCCGATCCAAAGGGCTCAGCCGGATTCATCCATCCATCCATCCATACTTAGTCTCTTGTTCAGCCGTCTGTTCCCCCACAGTGGTCTGTTCTTCCTTCCCACACTAATATCCTTATATTTCGCTCTGTAGTTTACGCGTCTGCCAGTCTGCAGAACAGCACGACGGGGGGTTCTTGGCACGTTTGGCTAACACACGCAGTGATGTGATTGACCCGAATCGTTTTATAGCACCTTTTGGAGCAGCAAAAAGTACTTTTGGAGCACAAGCACACACGTCATTTTTATTCGTACCATTGTGAATATTATATGTTAACATATGTGCGTGTGTTGGACTATCCAACTAAAACACGTGCACGCTTCACACTTCCGTGCAACGGCAGGTTTGATTTCCTGAACAGAACTAGCTGTTCAGTTGCACATAGAAACACTTGGAATGGCAACAAGATGCTGATCGTGAAGGACTGCTGAGAAGGGTCATCCTAGGTACAAAATAAAATGTAAACCAAACTGTATGTTCTACTAAAATAATGTTAGAATAATTTTGAGCACACAAATTGAAGTTCCATTCAAGTTTTTAAAGTTTGCAATAAAACGGAAATTCTAAATGCAGCCTTTTTTTTAATCTTTTGTCATTAAGTTGTGAGAATTAGTGACCTTTTGCATGTAGAACCTCACAATATCGAGATCGGCATGTGAACGATAAGTATGCCTTCTTAAAACAATCCAGCCAAAGTGGTTCAGGCTATTCTCAAGCTTAAGTATACTGCTCCACCTAACTTAGTTTTAGTTTATTTTAATGACTCTACCTCGAACGTGTAAAACATATATAAAGGTGACAACTGAACAATGGATTTCAAATTATAAATTTTGTTAAAAGTACTTTTGCAAAATCACAAATCTGAAAAAAAAAAAAAAAAAATATTTATATATATATATATATATATATATATATTGCTAGAATACCGCAGTCTATCATAAATAATAGCCACAGTATAATTTAGAAATGTTTACTAACTCTAAGAGCTGTTACATTAATACTCACAAAGTTCTTTCTTTATATATATATATATATTTTCCCGATGCTTGGGTATTTAACGTCCCGCTCTGGAAGAATGTTTTTTCTTTAGCACTCAGATGCGCTGCGGCGAAGCAAGATAAGCAAAATTACGAGGTTTACTTCGCGGTTACCGCTTCACTGCAGTACACAAGAGAGCGGTGAGAAGAGCACTCAACAAAGCTAATTTACCCGCCAGAGCACACTTGGAACATAACAAATATTCCGAATATTCCGAGTACTGTCAGCGTCTGACACTGATAGAAAGATCAAATAGTATACGTTATTTGCAGCTAAAATCGAAAGTTATAAAACTTCGCACAAGCCTGCCATAACGATTCGGACGTGTAGCGGAGCCTGAGCCAATGTAATTTCACTTTCCATGAAGTGAAATTAATTTTTGGCGCAATGTTGGTGCAAGTTCTTCATATCTGGGCTAAATGTAGCAGGATGTAGCAGGGTACCCTCTGGGCGCAGTTTGTCGCAAATGGAGCAGCAATCACATCACTGCACGCATCATGGGAAACGAGCTAGAATGGAAAACGCAGACAAAAACACAAAAGCCTCCTTGGTGACGTTTTATTGACAAAGTGGTGAGCCTTGGAGTATGCAAACACGGAAACATGACTGTACAAGCGTAGGTCCGCCTTTTATATACTATCAAAAGCAACTGCTTATATAAATAAATTGCGTCTTGAGAAGCTTCCTTTATTAAGAAATCAATAAATAGGTGCAGTAAAAAGATGACACAAGAATAAGGCAACGACCGACACTGGCCATACTGGAAATATACTGCCACCGGGTGTCGTGTTTCATGCACAGCTTGAAGTTATGGTGTACAAGCGCTTGGCTTCGGGCAGTAATATTACCGTAACAATGCTAGCACACGATGAAAGCTTAGGCAACTGCGTTTGTGATCACTACAGGAAACGCAAGTAACAAGACAGGATTACCTGCCAGGTCTCAATTCGGAAAACACCAAACGTAATGACTTTCACCACGCAGGTATGAAGCTGTCAAGGCTGGGATCACAACAATATATATATATTTGTCACGTCGAGTATTCGTCAACAGAGATGTCACACTTCAGCGGAAAAAGTTGCAGCTTATAACAAAACTAGTTCTTGTGTGAGGCAAAATGACTGTCGACCTACATTTCCCACAGGACAAAGCAAACTTCTATGAGGCAGTCCTGGGCAGATGACGTGTGTACCACATCAGCATCATGATGGTAGATGCCTGACACTCATCGCACCTAAGCCTTGAGATTCTCATTTGTAAAACTGCACACATTTTGCAGCCACAGAAGCAAACTGGACAGCAGAAGCAAAAGCAGTGCATGTCCTCTCCGGAAGGAGCATCCCAGGTTGCTTAGACACTGCAGAAACACTGGCAGGTGTGTTTAAACCTCCCGGAAAACACCGAAGGTGGCCGCAAAATATTTTTATTTTTTTTTTCACCTAGACAGAAACGTTTTTTTAATAGACTTCTTAGCCAAGTTTGAAGACATTTTCTTAATAGTCGACCTTTAGTTGAGAAGAGAGAGAAAGGGACTTTCTCTTTTTCTTGATCCAGATGAAAAAGTAACCTAAAGTCAAGGACTTGAATGGTCCTTCCCACCTCCTCCAAAATGTAACTTTCCTTCCCATCACGGGCTACCTTGTCCCCGAAGCTCGCACAACAGCAGCTTAATTTTCCTCCCATTGTCAAATGCAGAAAGAAAGGCTAAATATTTAGCTTAAAAATATTTTGCAAATTCCCTTTTAATTTTTTTTTTGTGGGGTTTTCACTCTCTACTAATCATTACAAGCACCTATAGCACCGGTAATGATATTGCAACAGTAAGCAAAATTATAATTTGCATAAAGATACAGCAGGAAAAAATCACTACTCAGAAATGTTTTATATTAAGAATATTTAAATGTCAAGGTTAAATGTCACGGTCACAGATCATCACAGTTTAGTTGATACGACAAAAACTCTGTCAACTGTGAAAGCTAAAAGACAGACCACTTCTAATCCATAAAAGGAAGTCTGGTGAGGTAAGAGTTTTTGAAAACAGTTCCAGAAAACTGCCCATAATGTGCCTTGTCAGGAAAAAAAAATAAAAAAATATTGCTCTCTCACTTAAATAATCATTGTGCTATAGCATTCACAAAAGTTAACAAGGACAAGTGGATGAGATTAAATCTCCAGCTTCTCTAGATTTCACCCAGTAAATTATTAATGCACCATAGCAACATCTCTTGTGTGGACAAAACAATAAGGAGACATCTCTAATGAACTGGGCTCATATTGTTAATATAGCATTATGAAAGATACAATATTTCATATGAGACTGTCAATGCAAAAACAATGAACCTGCATTTTGAATGCAAGCAACACTAAGCACGCCCCTTCAATATTTATGTTGCATAGCTGTCATGTAGTGAAATAAACAATCAAGATAATCCTCTACTGAGTGATTTATAGTAAAACAAATTTTTTAAAGATATTCAGTGTTGAGATACAAGGAATTATTGTCTAGTTCTGAAATGTAACCATGCCAAGGCAGTACAACTGCAAGTTTAAATGATGCAAGGCAAATGAAGAGCCCTAGTAAAGTCTAATAGTGTTGGTAAGTAAACTAATAGGAACAATAAAGCAGATCTCCCGATGCAGTTAATACCAAAGACTGGTGACAAAATGCATGAAAGACTCGAACAAAAGATGAGACACAGCTAGTGTATCTAGCTGCACATGCTCAACAATTTCGCAAATCTTCATTTGTATTTGTCCCTACTTAAAGGGTACTGACCTTATTTAAATATATTGCCCCAGTGGCATCAGAACCGGGATGAGAAAGATGGGTTGTCTTTTGTCTCCCCAGACATTTCTCTTTAATTGCTGCACCCCCTTATAACCACACGCACCCCAACCCCTTCATCTCCCAACCACTTCCAGCACGACAGTATTGTCCTGAACATTTTTTAAACTGCGTACCAGGTGATATTTTTTTTTTTTTTGTAAGTGTGTGCAGGTCATTTTTTCCAATGAAAAACATAGTTACAGAGACTCCAAAGCATTGTCCTACTATGTTCATTTTAATTGTAACAGTCCAGACAAGCACCATATTTTTTTAACTCTTGACCACAAAGGATTCAATTCTTTCAACTAAAATAATCCCATATTTCCCATTTTCCCAGTCCTTAATTAATCTTCACCTCTGAATTGTCTTATCAAAATGCTTTGTGTATAAATACCCGAGAAAGCTGTCTGCGACCATTAGAAAAAACTAGTCTATATTTTTAAACACCGACAGTATTTGCTTTACACAATGTTTTCCATCTTCCACGTCTGTTAGTAATTTGCGTTTACAAAAGCCTTACTCTGCTCAAGCCTGAAAACAGAGCATGAAGCAGAGTTTTAAAAAGACCCCACACTCACTGAAAAAAGCAAGAGAGGCATTAACAATAAAGAGCCCTCAGGAGCCCTCGGCATCCACAAAGCGCAGCTCGTAGTGGCCACAGCCCTCGTGCCTGAACACAGCCGACACCAACCCGATGCACTCTCGTATCTCCACTGCCACCCCGGGCAGTCGGTCACAGAACTCCGCAATGCCTTCATCCGACACCCCCTGGTCTGTCTCTAGCATGACCACCTTCAGTTCGGGCGCGACTCGCACAAGCTGCAACAATCCAGCATCCGTGACCTGCGTCTGCACCAGGCAGACAGACCGCAGTCGTGACATCCCTCCAGAGTTGCCCATGGCCGCAACTGAACTGTCCTTGGTTGCTGTGCAGCCAACAAACAGATGCTCCAACGTGGGGCAGTAAGATGCCACCGTTTCCAGCGCATTCTCGGCGACGTAGGTGCCCTCTACGTCAAGCAGGGTGAGCCGCGAGAGCTTGCGGAGCATGTCCTGGAAGTAACCGGCACTGTCCAGGAATGGGCAGCCCTCCAGGTACAGTTCCGAGAGATTAGGAAGCCAGGGCCAGGGCTTGGCTTCTGCGTCGGCCACAAAGAAACAGCGGCCGAGATCGAGGATCTGGAGCTTCGAGAGGCACTGGCCTTGGCGGCTGGCCTTGAAGAAAGACGACCGCCCCACAATGGAACCGCGGAGGGAGAGGTGTTCCAGGGTGTCCGGAAAGTCTGTGAGCCGAACACACTTGTCCCGTGACGAGGAGCGAAAGCTGAAGTTGTGGATGTGGAGGCGACGGAGCCTCGGGCAGCGACGCTGGATCCTGCCCAGTGCCCGAGGGGACACGCTACACGCCCACAGGCAGTGGTGGTCGCCAAAGACACGCAGTTCTTCCACAGCGGGGGGCATGGCACGCATCTGGAGGAGCAGCTTGAGCTGCTTGGGCGTCAGCTCCACATGGGATAGGTCCACGCGACGATGAAGTGTGCGGTCCCGAGACAGGGCGTACCACTTGCGGCAGACCCTGCAACCAGACGGCATGCATCCTTTCTGAGGTTGTCACAGTCTGAGTCGACTCGATACACTGAGCGCATAGTTTGCCATTGAGAACCCGCTGATGGCAAGCATCCAGGGTACACAAGCTCGTGCCATCAAATGTGCCATTCCTTAACAGATGAGAAGCCATACCATTCAAAAGTGTAGCAGATTATGCCGGTAAACTATGGCCTACAAAGGCAAGGACCAAAAATGATTACACCAGCATTGATGTCATTTGTAGTTTATTTTAAAACAATGGGCATCATTGGTTGTGTGATGATTGTTTTAATTATTTTTTTTCTCACCAATATAACATTTTATTCAATAATTCTTATGGCAAACACTTTTTTTCCACTTAATGTTATGTTTACCAACAAACTGATGTATGAACTTCTCTTTTATATTACTTTTAGTTCTAGAGAGACACTTAAATAAAATGGCCCTGTGAGGGCTGCATCTGTCCTCAAAAAGTCTTCAGTCACGGGGGCATCTTTGCATGGGCAATGCAATTATAAGTGGATGTGAAACAGCATTGTCTTGCTTCATTCCACCTTTTGCACGGCACTCCAGCAAACAACACCGTCATATTATTAGGCAGTGATTCCCCTTTTGAGTTTATGGATTACTCAACCTGCCTTAATGCACAGCATGGGTTACTCATTATACAAGCCATGTGTTCCAACTTAAAGGGGCATTAAGATTAGTTCAGGATTAAAAAAAGCGCAAAAGACAAAGGGCCTGACGAAGCAGTAACACAGACGCGACACTGACTTACAATTAAGACTAGGGGTCGGCACTTGATCGATTAACCTACCAATTAATCAATTAATGCTTTAATCACGATTAACTTTTTTATCCGGTTAGTATTTTCGAAATAAATAGCGCGAAGGTCAAGAACAAACTGACGGTACAAGCACTATTGTCGCTTGTACCGTCAGTCTGTTCTTGACCTTCGCGCTATTTATTTCGAAAATGCATATCCAACTAGCCCACCTTAATATTTTAATCCGGTTAGTAATTGGTTCAAGCTTGACAAACACAAAAAAGGAAAACTTCAACGCTTTCATCAAACAGATGTGGGCGAGTACACCTGTATGGAGGCAAATTTTAGGAAAAATTTTGACCTAAAGTAAACCGAAGGGGCAAGATTTGTAGAAAACTCCAATAAGTGGAGAAAGCTCTACTTGTCCCAGCCACTTCAACGCCACCAAAGTGTCTGTTTAACGCAACAGAAACTATTGTGAACAATCAGAGGCGTTGACTATTACCGAAGAATATCAGTGAACCTCTTTGCCTCCGAGACTGAAGTAATAATTTGTGGGTGTGGGCAGTGGCATTGCCTGGACTTTTTTTTTTTTTTTTTTTTTTTTTTTGAGGGGGAGGGGGTTTGAGGTGGCTGGGATGTCTATGACTTGGGGTGTGGAAAGGAGGAGGGGGGTTCAAAATGTATGTGTATATTATTCGCGACTCCAGCAAAACGGACGCCACCAAGCGGGAAAACCGGGAACCAGCCGGTCCAGGTCGCTCCGCCAGCTCCGCGCCCCTCCGCGTCTCTGGTGGCTTTCGCGGAGACGTGTTGTCGGCGCGGTGGCGAACAATGTAATTCGACGAATGTTTGAATATTTCTTAAGTTTGCCTGAGTGATAATTAGTGTGGTGAAGCCTCAGTAGATTGTTTTCTTCTATTACGTGTTTGAAAGCCCGTTTACTCGACAACACACGGTCGCGTGCTTTCGATTTCGTGGATGGGGAGGAATCACAGAAAAACGTTTTGATTTCTTGTCTGTCTCGAATCACATTCAAAGTTACAACTACTTGGTAACTGATAAGTGGTTTCTTTATAAGGATGTAGGACAGTGGACTGAGGACGACAGACGAGGCATTTCACTGGAGGGAACATCAATGTTGCAGTAAATTGAATGGGAAGGTTCGATAGCTGCTTTTCTTGAGTTTGGTTGTGTTCGGTTAGCTTCAAGTTTGAGCCACCCATGCCGGTCGGTGCGTCGGCTATTCACCAAAGAAATGGGCGTACCGAGGAAGTAGCGGAAGAGTTATCAATTTACGCTTTCAGGGATCTCTAGTTTTTTACTTACTACTAGCTTATTTTTAGAAATAATAGGATAATGGCCAAGATGAATAGCGTTGGCTGTTCATCTTGGCTGCTTTTTGCCGAAAAAGCCTCTGGACCACACCGAAGGAGTTGGGCTGATTTCGCAATTACTTGATTCAGGAAAACCTGCTCGCTGCAAATAATGAATGAGGGAAATTATCTGTTTTCAAAAGGTGGGGGACGAGTCTAGACGCTGTCACGGCATTTTGACCTATCGCGCCTCCATTTATATTACGAGGACGTCGAAGCCAGCAACAATATATGTCTACATTGGCCAGGTTGACCGGCCAAAAAAAAAAATACTCATTTTCTCCGTTCAGGATTCGAAGCAAAGTTCAATGCAGAAAGGTTCTGTGTGAATCTTCGATGAAGACTCTTCAGTTTGTCCCCGTGCTGCCGGCTATAGAGCCATTTGGCTAAGTTTAAGTAGTATCTCTCTGTCTGTCAAATATACTTTTATTCAGCAGCTCACCTAATAGCTAGTCAACTAAGCTCATATTTCAACCCGAAGAATATACTAATATCGCTTTAGTGGGACCCCCCCCCCCCATAGTACGTAATATAATACATAACACCCTCGTCAAAATGACTTCTCGATTGCTACTAAAACCTGAATTAAAATACGAGTATCAGCTGCTTAGTGGGGCGCCGGCGGGTTAAGATGGTCCTTGGCTCAAGAAGCGCTTGCTTAATTTTCGTCATTTTCCTGCAGGCTGTGTTGTTGACCGAGCAGACGACTGGAGCTGTTTCTTAAACGCGGATACGCGCAAAAGCTCGATTTCGCGGACGGATAAGTCGCATGATCGAGGCAAGCGAGTTAGCTGAAAAGTTACTCTCTGTGGAACAATTCTGTAGCCATCGCCACTTTCCTTAGATGATCAAAACTGACTAGTATATTGCCGTCTCTCCGGAGCCCATAGTTTCGGTTTTGAGCGAAATCTCCGAAACGAAAGTTTGACATGAAAAGAACGAAAAACTCCGGCAAAACAAAACTATGCTTTGCAAGTTTATCTGCACCGGCTACACTTAACCGTCTCAGTTCAAATACCTATAAAATTGGGCATTAAACAAAAGAAAATCTGTGAAATTGAATGCGCCGCCTGTTCAGGCGGCCCGGCCGAGCCGACGCGACCGGGGGGGGGGGGGGGGGGGGGGGGGGGGGGGGGGGGCTAAAGCCCCGTAAGTCCCCCCCCCCCCCCCCCTTCCCTTGGCTATGCCCCTGGGTGTGGGCGTTCTTTGACTGTTTCCAACTGCACATCAAGGTTGATTGAAAATCTGAAATTGTACATTGCGCCGTTTATCACACATTCAGCAAAAAATATAATTTGGACTATTTTTTTAAGCTTTTATGCATGAGAATGAACGAGACAGATTAATCGATTAAAAGTTGGCGATTAATCGGGTTAAAAATTTTAATCGACGCCCAGCCCTAATTTAAACGATGTTGACGCTGAAAGAATGTGAAGTGTATTCATTTTATTTTAAATGTTATGTCGCCACATACAAGAGAAAACACGTCATTTCATTGGAGAAGTGCAATTATGGTGTGTTACTGGACAACAAGACTATTTCCCAATTAGAAAGTATGTGGTAGTTTCGTGATGCAAGCCAGGATAGATTGAACAGAGTTAGGAAGCTGCGCAATTATCTGCTCGACTTCAACTCATATCAATCTTGTCGTTTGGACACGGGCACAAGTGCACCGGAGGCCTTTAGTTATCAATAATATTTTATTAAAAGCAAGTTTTAGCAGCATCATCAATACATCGCCAACTTTTCTACTGGGATCAGTGGAGACGCGAATCCATTCTCACAACCCCAAGAAACCGTAACACGACTTTTGTTTGGGCTAGTTGGTTCTTACTAGACATGATTAAAATAGCGCAAACTTGACAAGGACAACAAAGAAGGCACAAGTACAACAATCATGTCTAGTAAGAACTAGAGTGCCTTCATGTGCGCTTCGCATAGAGTGATGCCAACTGCCTGTTTCCCTTTCCCACACCCTCTTCCACCGCCATCTTGTTTCTCTCATTGTTTCCCCGTGCACCGGAAAGTGGCCTTTGTGTCCATCGGTAATCCCATCCGAGGGCGAAAATGCTAATCCTCCCTCCGTGGGTTCCACAACGCTGCTCCGAACTTCTGAGATAAGGTGCTTCTTTCCGGGAGGGTTATAAGCCCCACGGATTATCGCCGAGGAACAAAATGGCTACTGGTTTGTCGGCGAGTGGTATTACAAAGGGTGGCATCACCCTAGCAAAGCGCACATGAAGGCTCCCTAGTAAGAACCAACTAGCCCAAACAAAAAACCGTGCCCACTAGTTGGCTTATTCCTTCTCGCTGCAACATGATGCTGCTTGCAAGTGTGCTACCAAAACCAGAAGCTCCATATTCCCAAGAGTATTTATTTTTTTACATCCACTACTGTATACCAACAGCTATAAAGTTCTTGGCTGCTTGTGTGCAATAAGTTCATTAAATGTTCAAAAATAAGTTCAAAAATTAGAAATAACTACCGCCATGTGCAAACACACTGTTGCAAAACAAAAAAAATGTCAGGCTATCATGAAAAATGTGAACAAGAAATGTGTCAAGATGATTAAACTAGTTCTGAACATGAACTGAACTGCGGGAGACAACCAGTGCATCCAGTTTACAGATGTGTGGGTGCAGCAGAAATGCCTAGTAGGAACATTCAAATCGATGTGAGTGTGCAAGCAGCTCCAAGGATAGAGTAAAAGTTGAGAGGTACCAAGCTCACCCAACTGCTCCTTTGTTTTTGTTTTTTTTTATGAAAAAAGTAGTGCATTTAAGCACATATTGTTTTGTGCTTGCCACTTAATAAATGACAGACTAATTGGCATAATTATTATTTCAGAGGTAAAAACTCGTTTCATTGTGCTCAGCTTCATGGGAACAGCGCATCAGAACAAGTAGTGATGCCGTTTGCAAGGCATCACAAACCTACGCGGGTATGGGCCTGTGGCCTTCCGTGCTGACCATATGAGAAAGATGGTTGCAGTTTTTTGCTACAAACGAATATCTAAGCGCAGATGACGACACGGAAGGCAAACTTTCACGGGATCAGGGAGCTCCGGCTCCGGAGTTGGACCCCAATGACGTCACAAATGACGCCAACGAGCGCCGGGCTTGGGTGGCTTGTGTGGGGGGTTGAATTGAGCGGGGGTGAGCGTACCGACGGGGGCTTAAATGGCGGTTGAAACTGAAAACGGTTCTTTCTTTCTCTGCGCCTAATCGGTATGGTACAAATGATGTGTTTTGTATACTTCGCCCGCTCGCCTACTCTGATCAATACCAACGCGTTCGAGCAACCAGTGAACAACACAACGATCGGTACAAAACAGCTGCCTCCATGCGACCTGGTTTTTCGGTGCTGCAGCTATGAACCGATTGTGCTCGCG